>NC_064919.1:7867132-8560284 GCF_929443795.1 Astur gentilis | reverse complement strand
TCTTCTTTTTGATTTCTGTGTGAAGTGGTGGAACTGAATATAGTGTCAGTTGCAGGGTGGTGGTACTGGCAGCTTGTAAAAGCTGCATGTGCAGGCAAGTGTTCAAGTTATTCAAGATAGGAGAGGAAGAGGAGACAGGAGATCTGTCCAGCTGGATTCATCAGCTAATAAGCTGCTCGCTTACATGTTCTTAAGGTATCTGTGTGAGTGGAAAAATTGCATGATATACAAAAAAAGCTGTGCTAAGGAAGGCAAAAGCATCAAACTAGATATGAAGAATTATTCTGATGCTGAAGTGATGATGCATTTGTGCATTTTTCTGCTTCGTTTTTATGAGTTACAGAACTTTTGGGTTAGTAATATGCCACTTTTGTGGAACTTATGTAACAAATATTAATGCAGGCAGTACAGGCCTAAACTTTAGCCTTTTTCTGTATCTGATCTTACATATACGATATTGTTGCATCCAAGACCATATGTAACATTCTAGATGTATGCTGCTTTGCTAGTTTAGACCAAGTGAGATTGAGTCTTAACTGGTATGACAGAAGTTTCCGATACTAAAAGACTTCAAAATTTCCCCAAACTCATCAGCCATAGCAAATTTTTGGGCAGTGCTCACTCAGATGACTGCTGAGTTGAAAGCCTGTAACGTTAAGGTAGCCCGTGTTGGATTTCTGCACACCATATCTATGGTAAACTGCCTTTGTGTGGTTAACACTTTTTGTAAATCAAAAACCTGTACAGATGCAGTAGGAGAAAAGAAACATTTGTAGGGAACGGCATTGCTCAAACTGGGCCAGCTGTTACCAGGAAATGGCAGTCTTCAGTTGTTAGTGCAGTCCAATACAAGTGTTTTTGCTCTCTGGCAGTAGGGCTCTAAATTACATGTGAAGCAGAACTGGAATTTTTTTTACCTTTTTTTTAAGAAGTTCTGTGTCCATAATGAAGACTGACAACTGCTGCTTAATTTCCCAAGGGACATCTTAGTCTTTATACTGATGTTTCAAAACTAGTATTGCTGGTTAAAAATAGTTGAATTAATTGGAACTGTGGCACCATTGGTAAGAATTGTAGTATTCTTTGAAATCAGTCTGCATCATGCGAAGTACTATTGACTACAGGAAGGTAGCTATGGCTGGCAAAGAAGTTTAGGCACTACAGCTTATAATTTCTTCAGGGGGAGTTATTTGGCCTGCTTTACTGTACAGAAGTTAATCCAAGTAAACATTGATTTATCCGTGCGATAGTCTTGGTATGATTTGATTTGTTGCTTTCAAAATTAGATTGTCATTCAGAAAAGAAATACAGTTAGTTCACAGTGTTTTTCTCTAGGAAGGGGGTGTGAATTGGCCTAAATAGCATTTAAACAGCAAAGGGATGATGTTGATTATATGCAGGGATGCGAGTTGAGAAATGTAAATTTTGCTCTGTTGTGCCTCCTCAGGCTTAGTTTTTTCATCTGTATAATAGAGAAGGTCTTTCCTTTATATCCAGAGATGCTTGACATACTCTGTAATCTTCATCGTAGGAGTTATTTGGACTTAAGTGAGAGCTAATATATCATCTGCATACTCCTTGAATATTTCTTTGGACAGTCAAATAGGAAAAAACATGTACTAATGACTTCTGAATCCTGACAATCTGCATGGGGGAAGAAAGGGGATTTACAAAACACAATTTGAAAAAAAAAAAAAAAAAAAAAAAGTTGTGTAAGGAGAGGGGGCTTCAGAGCTAGAACTAAACAGACAGGTCTTTGGTGAATTAGTGACAGGCCCTTGCGGGCCAAGTCTTCCTCAAATGCAAAAGTTTGATATAATGGTAATGCTTAGCCTTTCCTTAATCTCTTGTCTCTTGCTCTGCAGATCAGGTTACCGTTGGGCGATGGGCCACTGGAATGAGCGCAGATTATGAAGAAATTACAGAAAGGCCGAAGCTGCAAAAAACAGAAGTGAAAGTACCCAAAGTTGTTACTTTTTGAAGGCCTCTTGGCTCTAAACCACAGTTAGCCTGCACTGCTTCACTCTGTAGTAGTGACTACAGAGTGGATTGCTGGTTCCAGAAAATCAAGGAGACTGTTGCTGCTAAATAATTTTTTTTTTCATTGCCCCTCATTTTTCCAGTTTGCCTCCCAAACTCACCGAGCTTACTGAAAAGTTGGGAACACCAGAAACACAGTGTGTGTATCTCTTATTTTTATATATCTCTGCTGAAATACAGCATTCCCTCCTCTGAAGAGGGAAACTGGCTGCTTCTCATAACAGGGATCTGGTTGCAGTAGCCAAACAGGGTATGTGCATTTTATTCTGGGGGTTAATGACCACTGGATTTCAGTGGTCAGTATTGTTACCTTAAAAGTGCTGCTTGTACTTACCAGAGATGAACACGATCATGCTGATATTACTAAGAGTATTTCTCTATTTCTATGAAAGGGATTGTGGGTATTTTCTAAAGAGTCTTTTTGGGTTCTGGTTTGGTTTTGCCTTCTCCTTTTAGAAATAATTGTTTTCTTGCTCTGTATGTGCCAGCTTGAGCAGTCCTGTGGCCAAGTAATCAGGCAAACCCTGCAGCCTGTAGAACTGGGGGGTGCAATTCCCACAAATCATGGTAGGTCAGGTAAAATAGGTACATGCCTTAACGTGATTGTTTATGCATGTTGGATTGAATATTTGTTCACTAACAGAATACTCCTGAAAACAGTTGGAGAGCAAGTGAGCAGCTTGCTTAGTTTCTTTACTTTTTTCAAGGAAAGTGCTCAAAAATCTTCAGTGTTTGTATCCCTTGGTGAGTTGGGAATAAACTGTGCTTTGTATTACACATGCCTGCTTAATGGCAGGTTTATTTTTAATGTAGACTGCAGTCTGAAAACTGCAGCCATAGAAAAACTGATATGTATTAAAAAAAGTTACAAAACCTATTCAAAATGGAGCTCCTGCAACAGCCCTCCCAATACTGTAGTAATTCAGCTTATGCAGCCAGTGGTGGTAGGCTTTCACTTGTGTCTGATCATCTCACCTAAGCTGAACAAGGAAGTACGATGTTACTGGAGGAGCGCACCTTGAGCTCATCTCACACACCGTGCTTCGTTCTGAACCATCGTCTTGACACGGTTCTGGGCCGTGTGGGCAGGTGCCGCGCAGGGTGTCTGCACAGCGCTCCGCTTAGATGTGAGCCTGTGTCCCTGCACCATTGGGCTTCTCAGTCCCCTACTGCAGCTGTGGGTGCCATCAGACAAATACGGTACTTCAGTGTCCCAGAAGTCTTAAATGTGCCTTCTAAAAACTTAGCATGCATTATACAGTAATAAGCAGCAGTCCCTAAGGGAAAGCTACACAGTGGTAAAGCTACTGCTTCTGAAGAATTAGTTTACCCTTCCAGTAAAAGTGTCCTAATGGTCCATATGTTGCCTTGGTGAGAACACAGAAGGAACACGAGAGAGCAAACTTGAGCTCAGAACTGGGTTTTGAGGTGCTTAGGACCAGCCACAGAAACCGTAGCCTTGGAATGTACTTTTCTTACAGCAAAAAAACCCCAAATACAGGAATTTAACTGTGTGGATATATTTTATATTTGTATATGTTAATTCTTTTTAATAAAACATGGCTAAAGAACAGAGTAGTTAGAGCTGTTATTTTAGGTTCCCTCATTCTACTCTGGATACAAAGGCACATTAGGTTGACTAAGACAGGGCATGTATATTCTATTTAAAATAATGTGAGCACACATTTAAATGTGGAAGAGGAGGGGATATGGATGAAATCAAGGATTAACTACAGAGTTTTAATTAACGATTGGATTAAAGCTCAAAGCAGTATCACTTTAATATGGACGTTTTGCAACACACATTTATCCTAGCTTAGAAAGTGTTTCCCTTTCTGTTACATGAATAAGTATATTGTTTAGAAAGCATCTTTTTAGATCATTTCCTGTCTTTAAAAATTGTAGCATGTTCTTTTACCCATAGGAACATAGGGTTGGTGTAGACAGTGTGTGTGTGTGTGCATCAGTTGTGGTTTCAGAGCGCAGCCTCTCCTCCTGAGGAAATGGCTGCTGTGGATCTCAGGCTCTGAGTAAGACATGGTCACCCAGCTGTGCTACTGCAATCTTGAGGCAGAAACATCCCTTTGACAGACTGCTAAGTTAAATGGTGTATGACATGTAAGTTGGAGGAAGAGAAAATTCACTGTTCCCTTCCTACAGCTGATCATGTCACTTCTGCTTGGCACAAGGGACTGCTAAAACAAGGATGACTGAGAAGGCAGTTGTGGCAAAAGAAATCCCACAAGAAACAGTGGACTAACATTTGTTCTCAAAATGATGGAGCACAAAGCAGGGTATGCTAGTATCCAGCTTGCCCACCTTCTGAGCCCAGCCTTCTCTTCAGCGCAGTGATGCAGTCCTCCTTGTAGTGTTCCTCTGGAGGTCAGTGCGCCTAACAACCATCCCTGGATCACTTGAGTTTCATACCTGTTGCTTTGATGCATGTTGCACTATAAAAATACTTCTTGGGTTCCTACACCTGACTACTGCTCTTGTCCTCTGAGAAGAAATAGTGGACTTCTTCAGACTTAGAAAATCGCAGGGTATGGTCTCTCTGAGAATTTCAGTATAAAGGCAGCAGCTGTTTTCAGGTAATCGTACATGAGCTGGAAGCATGTACCTCTCCCTCTTGTCCTCTGCTTCAGTGACTGCTGAGGAAAACGAGGCACTGAAATACTTGCACTACATTCTAAAACAGCTGCACAGGTTAGCATCTTCAGTAACTGTTGGACAAAACTACTTGTTAAATGCACCCACTAATCTCTTTTTAGATGATTTCACAAAGGTATGTGTAGTTGAAGAAAGTGATTTGAAAAGCAGCTGTAAAAGGTACTTCATGTAAAGATGCATCACGCCCACAAATAAATTTTAAAGTTAGGGAAATAATTAGACTTTAAGCAAAGTTTGTGTGCCAGAAACCTGAATCTCCTTGTCTTAGAAATTGCACAGAGGTTGGTAAAATACAGTCCTCGGTCTACGTCAAAAAGACTCTCTCTCCCTACACCCCCAACAGCGTGTGGTGGCTGCATCCGGAATATGGCCTGGCTTTGCAGTGCTTTGCGCTACAATGGCCAAGGTCTTAGTGTTGGGGGCAGAAGGCAGAACCTCTCGTGTAGGCATGAGCTTGGCAGAATGCTAATATTTCAAAAATGCCAAAGCATGCTCTCCAGCTAGCCCTTGCAGTAGCCTCACAGCTGAGCTCAGTGTGTCTGTGGCTCTAAAGTCTGGTTATAAACGGTGCTGTACAGGAAGCCTCCCAAATAGCTGGTAAAAAATGCTTGGTGCGGGCAGTATTTGGTCTCTTTCTCCTTGATGTGTCACACGTGTATTCAGAGCTGAACATTAGGTGTCTCTGTTCACTAAAAATCGAGACCACAGAGACATATCTGCCCCCTCAAGAGCTTGTCTGCCATTATCTGCACACAGCAAGTGTGGGCAGGAGTCAGAGAGCTGAGCTCCTGGCCCATGGAGGGGGCCCAGACCCTTCTGTTGCCTCCTGAGCCAGGAGGAGACGAGCAGGGTCTCTGCAGTTTTCACACACTGGAGGGGGCTGACCTGAGACTGCCATCCTCACTCCCTAGACTGAGGTATTGCGCCTTCTCATGATAAAAATGATGATCCAAAATCAGAATCTGGATCTAGTCTCTCCTCCAGAGCCACAGACCAGGACCTGCTTTACTTTTTTCATTACTAGGGCAAAGGTATGCCTGTATTGTACAGCATACAGTGGCCAGCCTTTGCTAGACATAGAAGACAGCAGCTGATGTCACTAATGCTTTGGTTCAAGGCTGTACCCAAGCTAAACTAGTCTTGTTGAGAGGGAAGGTGATTCACAGTGCTAGTATACCCAAAGAGCTTCCAGGGCTCCAGCTGGTGTCTCTTCTGCTGTGCTCGGTAGAAATGCCATATGCAAAATGTGCAGGCATGCTATAACCTATAAATCACTGATGAAAGCTTTGATCTGGTTATAGGTTAAATTGAAGATGTGTTTAAGTGAGAACTGGACCAGACTCCTAGAGCTCTTGCTCTACCAATTACCAGACTGCAGTAAGATAAAATGGCACTGCTACAGTTCACATGCTTTGATCCGCTTAACAACCCTGCATTCGTGTTACAATCTAACTGCTGATGATCATACTCGTTTTTCTGAACAAGGCTCTTTTGAGCAAACATAAGAGCAGAAAACAAAGTAGACACACCACAATAAAACCTCTGAAACCATTCTCCCTTTTCATCTGTGAGGGAGTGGATCCAAGAGTCTTACTGTTCTGCATTTATTCAATGCTAGCAGAACAGTCTTGCATAGAACTTGCCAGCAGGAGTTCAGGGCACTTCTGTAAGAGGCCAACAGTCCCCACCACCACTACAAAGCAGTCTTTCTGGAACAACATCTGAAGCCATTCCAGGGATACCGTAATAAAATTTACAATGGATTTGTAACCTCAGAAACAATAATTTATAGGAAGTCACAGATAAACTACAAGTATTAACAGGTAAAATACAAACATTAACAAACACTAACTTACATGGGGTGTAATCAATTTATAATGGGTGCGCATACCCTCACAACCAGGTCAGAGCACTGGATAAACTACTTAGTAGCACCACTTCTCTGCAAATTACACAGGGTGGTATTTACTGATTTAAAACTGACTGGATACCATTACGTTCGATATAACATTAAAATAGTGAAATAGTCTTATGAGCTACAGTTTTACTGGGCCCAGTTCTGCCCCCGTTTATACAAAATTCACTAATGCAATCAAGAGCAGAATATGTCCCTTCATCTTTTTAAGATTAAAAATTGAATTTAGAGCCGAAGGCCTAATCTAAATTTGATAGAAAATGCTTGTACTAGATATTCTCAAGCTCAAGCCCAATATTGGCTACATGATCCAAAGTAACTAACCTGTAGAAAAATGATCAACAACACATGCAGGAATTTAAATCAGTACTGCTTGATAACCTTTAGAGTTCTCTTCAGAAATCCATTTTTAACTTCAGTACTTGCTGCCTTTCAGCTCCAAGAACTTTATACATTCCAAAGCAGTGTCTTCAATGGATTTTGATGAGCCAGTAAGATTTGCAGCTAAGTAAGGCATAACACCTGATGACACTTGATTGAAGTAACACACCTGTTTAAACAAAAATAAATGAAACAAAAAAGCTTACAGATTGCAATAGTTAGCTATTTTTTGCAGAGCCTAGATGAGTATCAAAGTTTTCATGGATGCATATAGACCACATAGAGTTTCTGAAACTGAAGGTAATAATTAGCAAAAAGAGCATGCCTTTTTTAAAGTACTTTAGTGATCTCAGTGTCCTCACTACTGCCAGGTCTTCAAGCAGCTGTAGGTAAAAGTACACAGCAGTGCAGCAAGAAACATCACGTGTAACCTATTAAATATATGTGCTTTATGAATAAAGCTGTTGCCTGAAAAAAGAATCCCAGCCACCAAGAGTTGCTGAATGTTTTCAGAAATATATTTTCTTAATTATATCCTTCCCATGGAAAATAACAAAAGAAAGAGGAACATTGTCATTGGTCCAGAGATGGGATTCAGATTGCATAATTTCTGACATATGAAAGTTAAAGTTAAGCTTTTAATCTGAACTAATTCCTTGGACTTCCTCTGTAGTCAGTGAAGAGAGATGGACACCAGCAGAGACCAGTTTAATGCACACCTTCTAGAAGTATATTTCAGAATTGAATTAATGACTCTCTGGAGGTGCCTGGCCATCTTCAGTGCTTAGTTTAGATTTCATTCCTAACATTCAGATTGGCCAAACTTGGGCAAGATAGATTCCACTTCGTGGAGTAAAGAATGTCTTAATAACCACACTGAACTCTGGGGAAACTGACTTTTTTGTTGTATTGCTGTTACTGTTCTAGAGTGTCAGCTCAAATGAGATTACAGGCGCATGTAATACTACAGGAAAGGAGACACAGCTGAGGTCTGCAGAACTACTCACTGTACAGGAGCTGTTGCTGTCACCATAGATCTGGAATCCGGCACAAAGGATTTCACTTCTGCAGTATTCTGAAGAAGGTGGCATAGACATGAGGGTAACTGACTTTACAGCTACTATGTAGGGTTCACTGCAGGGCAAGGGGAAGAATCAAACATTTCTTCAACAAGATGTTAAAAAAGATACATGTAAACGACTACAGAGTATACACAGCAATACCAAAGATGTCATTTTCACATGAAGGCAAACAAGCTCTTGTATGTTTAAAGATACATGATAAAAGATTCAGCTCTCATGAGTCTCATTAAGGCTTTGTCACAGACTCCACTCAAGACAACTTCTGTGGAAAGCCACAGAACAATCACCCACATACACCACCTCCTTTTTTTAATTTATCCTGCTCTCCATGACCCATGTTTACAGAAATAGGGCCCAGGAGCAACCCTTACTAAGAGGTTTTACAGTGTGCCCCAGCAAAGGTAGACATGATTCAATTCCCAGATGTGGGGAGAAAAAAGCAAGCACAGTACAGAATACTGCCTTTTAGAAGCAATGTTCTGTTAACATGAAGAATTACCAAATATAAGAAAAGAAATTGAGAATAAAGAATGATAAGATATGCCAAATGGTCCCATTTATCCATGTTTCATTATGCAAGAACAAAAGGAAATCTAATGAAAAAAAAAAAATCAATGTATGTTAAACTGATCAAGGGACTTTTTAAACCAAATTCAGCAGCAAAATTTACAGATAGAATAAATCTGTCACACTGAGGTTTCAAGAAAGGCCAAGCACTCCCTTCAATAAAACTATCTCCAGATTTACATTAAATGGGATTACAAAAAGTCACTTAAAATGAACAAACAGACAACTCCCAGTTATACCCTTCAGCATATTGACAGGCCCTCTGGGACATATTTTTTTCCAAATTGCCTGTTTGGAACTCTGGCCTATATTCCCTCACGACAGACCACTCCTGAAGAGTCACTATCAAAGAAGCAATACTGGACTACGCTACAAATTCTTCATGCTCTGAATTTACTTAATTGCACCTTCACATTGCAAAACAAATCTGGCTGTGCAAACTCAGGCATCAACACTTCTATTTTAAATCGGGTATAATCTAATTTCTTAAAAAATAGAATATCATCTCTGTCACCCAATGACAGGCCCAGATAAAAGTCAACAGTAATCAAAACTGCAGCTCCAAAGTGGTCACAGTTAAACTTGAAATTGCATACTCACCTTGGCTTACAGGGTTGCCTTTGAGACACAAGAATCACAAAGTCTCTGGGTTTATGGTCAGTCATGGGTGGAGACGTAACGTAATATATTTTGTCATCTTCATTCACAGCCTGTAGGACCTCACAAGTTCTGCAAATACATTTAACACACATATGCAGACCCTGATGTATGCAACAGCAACGTTTATGAAAAACACAGTACAAACATATATTCCATCCTAACATCAAGCCTACAATCTTCATGTTCAGGCAGCAAGGAAGAGAGAGGAACACAGAGTGAAAAATCAAGGTTTTCTGCAACACCTCATCTGACACTACCTCTCTGTCCCACAGAATTTTTAAAAAGTCCTGCAAGGTGCTGGAGCAATGTCTTAAAAGCATATCTTTTGCATACTGTCGATTCCTGTTTGGAATGACAGCTTGCAAGCTGTAATACTTGCTGAATGACCAAACATTGTCCATCTGACACACCACAGGAAAGACACTCAGGAAACATTTGTAAAATTTTATTCAAAGTTGTGTTCTACTCTGTTCAGATGGGACCACCTGGATAGGACACACTCTTTAACTGTCTTGGAAGTACCGATCACTATCTCTAAGTTTTCACTACAAAAAAAAGTCAGAATTTTCCTATACACTAACAGTAATTGATTTATTTAATTTCAGTTTCTACTGCCTTAGCAATAAGCACTGCTAAACCGGTATTCCATTTTGACCAGTCCATCAGGCTTCATGGTAGTCATAAGAAAGCTGAGATTTTGGGCTGTAGAAATAGAAAATCAACATAGTATTTCTTCAGATGTCATTTGTTACAAGCCATAAATTCAGCAGAGAGTGTAAATTTTCAAATATCCCTAAGCTTTCCCTTTCACCCTCTGATAAAGATCTTTCAGGATAGAACGACTAATTGAAAAAAGCTTCTCCTTTAAGAGAATATTCACCAAATCAAATTAGTATCATATCAACTCAATTGTCTCTAATCATTATTCTATGCAAGGTAAATAAAAAAAACTTCAAACACCTTTTACAGCTATTCTGAAACCCATTCCAATTCAGATACACTCTATAAGAGGTTATTTTTCTTAATATATGCATTTTGAAGAATGCCATTTCCTGATTTCTCACTTTGACTGTATGATGAAGCTGAGCATCAGTGTCCTAAAAAACAGAGACATGAAGGAGTCCACAGGTTTGCCTTACTTCTTACAGAGAGCATGCACAATATACCCACCTCAGCTTATATGCCACTTACTAAAGTTAAACCTTTTAACATACACACATCTAGGCATGGAATTGTGTTAATTTTAGAAAAGGGTAACCTCTGTCCCAGCTCTCTCTTCTGACAGTCAAGAGCAACTGTATTTTAAAATCAGACTAAGGAGAAATTAGATTTTATTTTTAAGGTAAAAAACTCAATCCATACTGTGACTAATGAATCTTTAATGTCAACTTCTTACAGCAATTTCTTCTTAATTAGGTAGAAAAGTGTCAACATCTCAAAAAATATTTGTATCATAAAAGGTTAGTTGTCAGTGGATTCAAACAGTCTTAACAAAAGGTAAGTTCTTACAAGAAATGTTTGTCCCATTGTTGGCGGAATGTGAAGTCAGACAAAAGGGAGAAAGCTAGATGTGATGGTATCTGCACTTGCATTTCAACTTTGAGTGACAACACATCACCCTCCTCATGAGTCCATATTTTTATCTGAAAAAAGTGAACAACATATTAAAAACAAAGAATGATTACTATAAATTTAACTTATAAATGTTACACGTTTAGGACTTAAGCAGATCTTCTCAGGAGTACCTATGAAACTTTATCTGACAGATGAAAGGCAGATAAGTATTCAAGACTAGTTTTACACTAAAATGCAGCACAATGTAAAATAAAGTACACTGATAGCATAGTAACATCACACAGTTTTAATTACATCTGGTTAGGGATAGCTGAATTAGCTTGCAAGTGGAACTGAATGAGCTAGAGGCCACTATGACCTCTTTCTAACACTATCCATACATAGTATCTAAATACCCTTCACTCTACAGGCGCCTTGGAAAAAACTGAGTTATTTTACTGTATTTTCTTCTGTCAGGACCACGTAGATGTCATCACTTTCATAAACAACAGCAGATCCACTTAGGAATGAAGGTAAAAGTCTCTTCTCAGCCTTTCTATAGAAAGTCTTCTCCTACAGGGCTCAGTTCACTAACTCCAAAAGCTAATGGGGCAACTTGAGGACGTCAAGCAATTCTTTTTGTGAATTTGGCATAGTGATTGTTGACAGGAGACTGGACTTTTTAGACCTGGGCATGTTGGTACCAGTCCAGAATTCTGCCATTTTCATTACCTGGCCCTTGAGCCAGGTCGAGTTACAGAAATACAGCATAAATATGGGAGAGCAAGGAAAGGTAACATACAATTTATTAGGAAGGAAAGGAAGAAACTTTATTAAGGTATGTTTAGGTAAAGTATCTAAAGGTGATGGTTACCTAAATCTTTCCAGAAATTTGAAACTACAGAGTAGAATCCATTGGATGTGGCACTGGTGAGCAGGAGCAAGCTGGAGTGAGGCCACACTAGATGAGACAAGCATCCCTGCAGTATGTGTGAGACTTCATCAAAATAAGACAAACCAAGCAACTGCCCTCCCTGCCATCTGGATTTTGGAACATATCCAGCAATCCTGCAAATTGCAGCTTTGGGGAGCTTATCTGGAGACATCCAAAGGAGACCAGATTTTTACAAAAGCACTTTCCAAGCTTTAAGAGGGATCCTTGATCCACCTCTCCAACCTATGCAGTCCAGTAGCTTGTCTTCTATTAGTAATTAGTAGAGTTCAACTACCTCAGGTCCCTTACTCCATGCAAATCAGTCACACATTGGCCCATACCCCCTTCCCCTAAAATGACTCAACATTTTTTCCTTCTCTATTATTTACTGTGAAGCACAGCACCCGGAGTTAATGATATATTGAAAAACTATTTCAAAGCATAGTTTTGACTCTCTTATCCCACATTTGCAGTATATTGTCTTGATTATTTTGGGTCTATTTCTAGTCATAGGCCTAAATTCTAACATAGAGAATGCAAAACTAATAACCTGCATGTAACAATGTATATACAATGCTTGCAAAAGAAGGGCTTGCATGTTCCATAAACCCTGTATAATGGAAGAAGATGGGTAGAAGAGAGTGCTTAGAATTAGTGGACTTTATTCCCAAATTTTAATCTGATGTGCTAAATTGCTTCTCAAATCCTAGAAAGGTTTAACAGATTTTCATTTCTAAGTGATACAAAATTCATAACCTTCATCATCTCTGTTGGTTTTTTTCTATATAAAATATTACACAATATTTTAGTTAACGAAGCATTTTGCAACAACACAGATTTTGTATGTTTTTGTATTTTCATGTTTTGAAATAGGAAAAAAACCCCAACATAATCCAGCAAGCAACTTGCTGAAGTAAAGTTTGGCATAAAACAAAAGGCCTAAGAGCTTTAGAAACCAGCTACAGGATGCATGGATCAATATTGTTCTAAGGCATATAAGAGAAATCATGTTGTCTTAGGAGTCTTTGAGATTTGAAAAATCACAAAACAAGGTAGGAGGTGCAGCTGTTAAAACATGTCTCTGCTAAGTGAACATTGGCAAGGCTAGATTATTACTATAGGCCTACAAGTCTTGTGGGTCTACGTCAAAGAGCTCACAGTGCCACTTTCTACCTTCAAAAACTGTCAATCAGCTTGGGGTCATTCTAGTTCCAGGGAAAAGGGAACAAATCCTGTGCATACAGAGAAGCACATGCTGCTTTGCAAAACCTACTTATTAGAATATTTCATCCCAAAATACAGTTCAGTCTAATGTTTTTGACAGTCTCCTTTCCTATAGTATGACTGCTTTCAGGCAGAGCACCGATCAGCACTACTACCTGATTCCTATTTGTTCTTTCAGCCTCTCCCCAAGAAACCACTTCGTGGACACTGAAGAGAATTGTTTGACTGGAGATGCTGCTATCAGTGTCTATCAGAGAAGGCTAAGTAGTTAGTTGTTCTGTGTCTACGCCACTGTATACCCTAAGTACAAGGATCAAGACCTTGTGCATGAGTGCAGAAAACCTTAAGGCCAGTATGATGTGCATGTGCTGGCCTGCAGTGCTTAGAGAAAGATGATGTCATGTTCTGAGCTAGATACAGTTTCTTAAGGGATACTCCCTTGTGCTCACATTTGCAAAACTGACAAAAGTGAGCCTGTAACAGTGACAAGTAAACCAAACTAACATTTGCCAAGACACTAAGTTTCATGAACTGGAGCTGGCAGAAAGCCTTCCTTGGAGCTGCATCTGTACCAGCATTTAGGGACTTGAGCACACATCTAAATTTGACAGGAAGAGCTGTATGGGTAAAGTCCAAGATAGGCTTCATTCTCACTTTCTTTACCAAAGAGCAAATCTGATCCACCTAGTGCATTAATTTAGAGGTAAGCATACAGTCACATATGGCAACAAATGTAACCCTCTGCCTACTGCTGACATCCACACTTTGTCAGTAGTCTACTTTGTGCCTGCAAGTAAATGCTATATAAGCAAGAAGACTTCCTGATGGAATAAACAGGACACAACAACTGAGGCAGCCTACAATCATAAGTATGGTTTGCTATCACTGTTCACTGCATACATCCTTCCAGAAAAAAGAAGGTAGTGTGCTACCCTGGATCCCTGCCACTTCTTTAAGGAATATCTAATGATTAACAATGCCAGATAATGCAGAAATGTCCAGAACAATGGCTACTCTCCACCCATTGACAGCATCAGCGTGATTTGCATCCTACATCCTGCCTGAGATTTTGCTGGATTTCAGATACCTACCTCAATTAGGTGAAAGAACAGCTAGAAAAAGCTACTCAAGATTTTCTACCAGATAAGGCCTAAATGGCTTAGAGGCAGATCTTACTATCAAGACTATTTTAAGATATCCAAAAAGGGGAAAAAGTTCCAGACTCCAGTAATACTGGAAGGTACCTGGTGGCTTGCTGAGGGAGAGAAATAACATCATGCTGTTTAAAATGTCATCCTGAAAGTGCGTGGGTTTTGTTTCTTTGTATGAAGTAATTTCTTCACAACATTTGGTGCTGGTTCTATTACAGGTTTCAAGCAGGGAGGTGGTTGTTCCCCTGTATTCAGCACTGCTGAGGCCGCACCTCGAGTCCTGTGTTCAGTTTTGGGCCCCTCACTACAGGAAAGACATGGAGGTGCTGGAGCGTGTTCAGAGGAGGGCAACCAAGTTGGTGAGGGGCCTGGAGCACAAGTCTTATGAGGAGCAGCTGAGGGAGCTGGGGCTGTTTAGTCTGGAGAAGAGGAGGCTGAGCGGAGACCTCATCGCTCTTTACAACTAGCTGAAGGGGGGTTGTAGTGAGGTGGGTGCTGGACTCTTCTGTCAGGTGGCTGGAGACAGGACAAGAGGAAATTGCCTCAAGTTGAGGCAAGGGAGATTTAGGTTAGATATTAGGAAATTTTTTTTTACTGAGAGGGTTGTCAAACATTGGAATGGGCTGCCCAGGGAAGTGGTTGAGTCACCATCCCTGCAGGTATTAAAAAAGCGAGTGGACAGGGTACTTCAGGACATGGTTTAGTGGGCATAGTTAACGGTTGGACTCGATGATCTTGAAGGTCTTTTCCAACCTAAATGATTCTATGATTCTATGATTTAGGGTTAAGAAAGAAACTGAGATTGTGGCAGTCCCAGTGGATGCAGACAGGAAGTTTCACATGGATAATAATACAGTTTTAGCAGAGGCTTGAAAATAACACTTGATGTTTCAGTCTGATTGTTCAAGCTTGCTTTTTCCAGCATAAGTGCTGTCTGTCATTTATTTGGCACAGCAGTGTTTACTGTAAGTTATTAACCACTGGAACAACCTACACATGGAACTGGAAGATATGCTATCACTGGAATTCCTTACAATTTATATATCGTCTTACTCAAGCAGCTTATTGACTAGATGCAAGAATCAGTAAGTGAAGTTTCATAGCCTGTGACATGCAGGAGATCAGACTAAAAGATTGTAACAATCTTTTCTTGCCCCAAAATATCTCTGAATCTACATGATCTTAAAGTAATCTGCCAGTCACTAACCATATTTCAGAAACCAAACCTTAACAGACCTCTCTCAATAGTTTGGAAAACATGCTCTGCAACTAGGTTAAAACTCAGTTTTCCCAGCTAAATTATCTTGCTACTGGTTTTCTTAATAGCATCTTCCTATCTTGAAACTGGCTTACACAAGATTCCTTATTGATTTTGAGCTTATAACACTGACTGGTAAACAGAGAGGTGCTTTGCTTTCAGGCTTTTGTAATTTTTTAATAGAAAAAGGGCAAAAAGAAAAACATCTGAAAGGAAAAACATGCATAGAAAAGGAGTCAAGTGGTCTTCTGAGAAGACAGAGACTGAAAAATATGGTATACAAATTGCTGCCACCTGCCAGCTGGCAGTGTCCACTTGGAACTATCACAAGATAACACCTCCTACTTCGAAACATCTCCCATGCTGCAAAGCTGGTAAAGGCAATGTATTACAGACTGTGGCACACATTTTGCTTATCACAGTGACATGAAAAGCCCCACAGATTGTCAACAGCACTGCCTAAACAAAGAAGTCCAAGTTTGGTGTTTTGCAGGAATCAAAACAATTTGGCAAAACCACAGAAGCAAGTCAGTTGTGGCAAAGAAAACACCTCACAGAAATGAGATATGGATTTGTCTGTGTTTCTACAGTCTCCTGTGTGCTGCTCAACAAGCCCAACTGATCAGCTGGTGGCAAGCCCACCCTTCTCGGATCCCAAGTCCCATGTTCGCCAGCCATTCAGACCATCTTAGGAAGAACTCCATGGCACTTCCAGGTTGCACAGGACTCTGGATAATCAGAGGTTGCTTTGCAACACTTCACAGAAACTCTGGGAGTTTTGATTTTCAGCCTTAGCCACAGTAAAAGCAAACACTGCCAAGCCAATGTATTTATTTACAAATGTAAAACATTGCTTTTCTCCACCCAACTCTTAGGGAGAAACATAACTAAAGTGGCCACGCAGCTATGCCACAATTATGCACTTACATCATCCAGTGTACTGGTTATTTCCCATCCTGGTTTCGCTGCTAGGTGTGTCAGTGCAGCTATATTGCTGTAACTCACATATGCCTGAAATGCAAGATACAGTTCTGAAAATGAAGGGGTAAAGGTACATTTCACTGAACATTGCAGAAATGAGATGGTCTTTTTCTATCATTACCCCTCAATCGCAAACAAATGCCATTGTTTTTCCCATAAGTGTTTTCCTTCCAGAAAACAGTCCAATAGTTTCTGAATTAAATACTTTCAATAGCTAGATTATGTGCTCACATGGCTGTTGGCAAAACAACCCTAATTAAACAACAACAAAATACTACTTTCGGCTTCTCCAATTATAAAGCAGTGCAGAAAAACTGTGACCACCAGAGATATAATACAGGTAACCTCTCAGACCACTAAATTAGTGGTTTTGTCCATCTTCCTCCTAAGTAATTGAAACCTACTAGGAAATTAACCTCTTCATTGCTATCAAGCTGCAGTCTGTCTTGGCAATTGCTTTACACAGCAGGCTCGGAGCAGAGAAAGTACAAATATATCCATTATTTATGCTTCACTACAGTGGATGGAGTTCTCATTTAACCATTGTATATAGAGAATACAGCCTGAGAGTCTTAATGACAGGTTTTAATTTAATATTAAATAAATCTTAAGTAAGCCATTTTTATCACTGTGTGCATATTTATTGTTTTGCAGAAAAGAAATGCTTCTTCAAACAGTGAGATGCCACTGTTAACAGCAAATAACTTCCTGCATTATAATTCTCAATTATTTATTTTTTCATGTAATGGAAAAAGACTTGGTAAAATTTCTGGGAGGCACTGGGATCTTAAATGCAATGAAAATTTAACTACAAAAATTTGACACTGACACAATATTTAGGGTGTCTATAAGTCCACCTAAACTCAAGTTCATCACTATTCATTTCATGACACAGGCACATTACATTCTATGGCCCAGCATGTCCAAGCTAGAAACACGTACCCCTTGATGCAGAATATCTAGGAATGGACATATGTTTTCACCTCTCTTTTCTGTAGGAACAAAGTTTACGCTATTTCACCGTTCATCTGTCTGTTGGTATTGCCATGTCTCTTGCCCCACTTTTAGCATTTAATATATGGTCTCCTTACAGCAATTTTTGAGAAAATCAGTGGCTGGATAAAGGAAAAAAAACCAACAACCCAAACCCCAAAGTAATTCCCCCACAGGAGAATTCAGCTTTTTAAAAGCTAGGGACACTCGGATGTAAATCTGCAGAAGACGTTACTGCTTTGCTGGTTAAGGGACCACTTCTTAAAGGTGTCTATCTTAAAGACATTTTTTATGTTTTGTACAAAACTTACTTTAAATCAATAGTGAAACAGCTCTCTTTTTTTCAGAACAAAAAAAAGGTTCATCTTATTACACATTTATCCATTCTTCCATGACTATCATAATGCTTAATACAGAAGGTCCACTTTGGAAACAGATACAGCCTGTACGACTGTTTTACACACCCAAAAAGTGTATAAATACACACATTTTAAGCAAGTAGAGAACAGGGCACGATCTACAGATTACCTGGTTGCTTGTCTCCCAGGGATCAGAAGGTTTGTCTTCATTAGCAGACAGTATGCATTTTCTAAAACAAAATTCAAAAGAAAAAAATAGCATGAATTGGTTCTTCACACTTCTATATATACTAGAAACAATAAATTTCATAGGCTTAAGTGTCTTCTAAATACTTTACAGGCATTTTATAAATTTCCGGTTGCAAGACAGGCCTTTTACTTCCCAAGAAAGATGGGGAAACAAAATAACCTGTAGAGCAAAGTATTTTTGAGACAAGTAGCCTCTAATAATTTCAATACAACTCAGGCAAAATTATTCAGAAATTTAAGAAATGTAACAGTTACATTTGAGGAGACTTTGACTACTTAACAAATGATTACTTTTTATAGGATAAATTAAAAAATTAAGTTTTCAAAATCAAGTTCTCCTTGTAACCCAACTATACCTGGCTAGTCGAATTCTCCTTCGGGCAATAGCTCCATGGTATCTCCTCATACCATCCTTTATAAAAGGTAAACCAGACAGTAACACATCTGATTATTTTAGGACACAGTCTAAAAAAAGACAACTAAAAATTATTTCTTACAGATGGACAAATGCCAGAGATGTACTATTAATAAATAAAGAATTGTACTCTGTACATTGGCCTTTCCCCAGATTAACCTGAGCCAGTGGTTTACTTTTGAGTTAGCAATATTCCCTTAAATTTGCAAAAGCAATCCAATAAAAAAGTTATGTCACAGTAGCATACTCCTAGCACTTTTTGGTCCTAAACCCATGGCAGCTGGGCAGTGCATCACACACATTCTACTCTTTCTAAATATGCCACCCACCAAATAAACTATTAATCCAATTCATCATCATCTGATGTTCAAAGCACAAAGGAAGCATGTAAGAATTCGTATTTTAGTACACACGGATCCAGGACACAGAGCAAGGACTGTGCAAAAAGATGCAATCTGCCCTTAAAGGTGGCAGGTCTTTCCCTTCCCTTATTATTACTCTGCCAGAGTGGATTTTTTTTGAAGCACGAAGTGACCAAAGAGCATACACCGCACCAAACTGTATTAAAGGTTAAGAGGACTTGTTATCTTGAAGAATATGCCACTTTGGAAAAGCTTCTTTTCCTCAGCTTCTATGAACTGACATGTAGCTTCTGGAATAAGAAGAATCTCCAGATTAGTGCATCTCAGCCTTCTTTAAACCAAGTTCTACATAACATTTTTTGAAGACATCTCTTGTCTGTTTTATAGAGTACTACCATACCAGCTGTCACTTTCAGTCAAATGACCACTGAAAGTCTAAAGTACTTTGAACATATACTTATTTCCCCAGATTTGTTTGCTTTATTCTGAAGGAATGGGTGTACAGGTTCTTATTGTGACACTTAACTTGTGCATGCCCCTCTAAGCAGGTCTTTAAGGGAAGCACTGTTTTTCTGACACAAGCTAACCTGCTATGGATTTTTTTTTTTTTTTAGAGGAAGAGTCAGTTTTTCCTGTTCCTCTACAGGAACAGCCTGTAATGGGCAGTAGTGAACCTTACTGCCTCAGCCAGTACATAGGACACCTTGATTTATTTGTCCAGTTGCCATCCTACAAAATATAAGTTCACTGATGTTAAATAATCTTTCACTTCTGACTACACTGGCTCTCTAAAAATCTCATAATTGGAGCAGTAAGGTTAATGACAAGTGACATCACAGCAAATAATTAAACAACAGTATTCAAACTGCTCCGAGTGCTTCATGAACTGCTTTCAGGGAAACACATGCTGAGATCTCCATGTCAAAGGAAAAGGAAAAGGAAAGGAAAGCCCACCCATTTCATGGGATTTGATTCCTACAAACTTCTCTATTAACTCTGTTTCTCATCTTCATTAAGGGTTCATAAAAATAACTTTATTCACTGAACATTTAGGAATTTCATCTACAGACAGTGGAGATTGCACAGGACAGATATAGACAGGTGCAAAAATCTGCAAAAAGCAGATTCTTCTTCCCTGCCCATCAACTAATTACAGAATTTCTAATGATGACTACGTCTACTACACCTCTCAGTTTTGGGTGACTGAAGTTAACAATGGCAAATCTCTCACTCAAAGGCAAACATTTCATTCAGAGATCTTCTCTTCTGCAAGAAGATGCATTTCAGTGCCCTGTTCAGTCCTGCTTTCCCAGCAAGGTTATAGTGGCTGGCTGTGTGACATGCAGTGTGCTGGGTTGGACCACATAATCTCATGTATGCATTCATCCTACTCCTGAGGATGAGAGCTGACCTTTGTAGTAGGTTTGATTCTGGGGAAGGTGAGCAGCTCTCCTTTGTCATTTACAGTGTTAAAAATGAGAAACGCGCTGTTAATATGCCGTGCTTGGTCCTTGATCCATTCTTCACAGTTATAAGCCTCAACACGGACACCAACCTCCACACTGAAATAGAAGTTTAAATTAATTATTGAACTACTACAAGTGATGCAGGAGCAGCCCTGAGACATTCTAAAAAGGGCAGCTGTACACCTTCCTGTGTGCAGGAAGCCTGACTGAAATACCTTTTGTAGCATACAAAATAAATTACTCAGTCTGAACAGACACATTTCAGAAATAAAATAGAAGGTGGCACTAGCTAAATAGCATTAATAAAAAGAGCTGAAATTGAGCTAAATAGCAAAATATGAACACCAGTAAGCATACTGTGAGAACAGACAGCAAAAGTGAACAAGATGATACTGTTTTGACGTTCAGCAGAAGAATAGTATAAAGGTAATTCATGCCCTGCTAGCATTCTGCAGGGATCAAATATACCTACAGAGAAAACAGCAATAGAACAGCAATACCAGGATAACATCTGTCACATGTACAGAATTTGGAGGAGGAATTACTTTAGCTTCTGCCTTCTTGTGGCTTGTCTTGCTACACCTCTTGAAACTTCTGGACATGTTCTCCTGTTGGAACAGGGCTCCACATAAATTGTGTCACATCCCTGGCATAACCAGAGCATCTGTTGGCCCAAAGAGCTATTCCTGTAGATGGCAAAACAGTCTAGCAAAGAGGTGCTATCCCTTTGCTAAAGGTCACAGGAGAGTTGTTCTCTCTGAGGCAAACACAACAGTAGCCCTAAAACTGCAGAGGAGATAGCGCATGCATAGCAGAGAGAAAGAGAGAGTAACCATTAGCAAGCAGGATCTGTGCAAGATTGGACAACAGCCACACCACTAAATTCCAGGACCAGGCATTCAGTGTGCCAAAATCTATGTTTCATGCTTACAGTGGCCATATACTCAACTAAAGATAAAATTTCAGCCTGGGCTGTAGCCATTTATTCCAAACTGCAACTGGCAAAGCTTCACCTCTGCATACACCCAGACCAACACTGGGAAGAAATAAACAAAACAAAATATGAATTTTGCCGTTAACCAGCAATAAATAGAACCCAGACCTGTCAACGGATGCCAGGACAGGAAGATCCTGGCAGCAAGCTGGAGTATTCTGAAGAATCAAAGCTGTGGGACCAACTCATCCCTTGAAAATCCCTGAATTTCCAAGTGATATTTATGGTCTGAGTTTGCAGGATTGGGATTTGGTTACAAACTATCTTTAAATTGAGAGTGAAAGTCAGAGAATAAATTTTCAAAAACTTTCACTGAGAAAAAGGAAAAAAAAAGCATATATAGACAGATAGTTATAGATACAGATACAGGTATATCCCTCAAAGCTCCAGCTGAAAAGTAATTCATTCAATAACGCAAATCCTACCAATAGCTGAAACCTGAAACATGCAGTTAGGCTGTTGCTGGAGAAGTCAAGGAAGACAAGCAGATGAGGAGCTTTACCTAGTCTGAAATGTATTGTTCACAATTGCATTGAAGACAAGGCGGTCACCCACGATGGATGGTCCCCAGAATTTAAACATATTGACTGACTTCAAGACGGGATATGAATGACAAAGGCGGCTGAAAAGGAAAGCAAGAGAGACAGAGCAAAACATACAGTTGAGTTAAAGAACCTCCTTTGTTAGGTTTGAAGTGGGTAGTGATTAGAGCAACAAGGCTTGCACAACCTAGAAAATAACTATATTACACTAATTTATTCCATAACCCACTGAAATACAGTTAACATGTGCAGCTACAGGAGCATATAATTTGAGCTTCAAACATAATAATACCACTTATGTCATGCTGTTTCATTTTCAACAAACTTTACAAACATGGACTAATTAATTCTCACTGCTTGATATTACCTTCTTCTGGAGCCAGACCACGAATCCCTTACCTACAGAGTAAACACTTCACAGAGTTTCATTAATTTCTATATGACTGCATGGGGAGTAGGATATTGCTCAGCACGTAAAAATGCCAGATCATAAAGCCTTTAAACAATTAAAAGAAACCTGAGCAGAAAGGTTGTGCACCAGAAACAGCATTCAAGCAAAGCAATGTCATCTACCTATTCTTTTTAATATTGGTACTTTTTTGCTTCTTTGTCAGATGTTTTCTGCTAGTATTACATGAAATAAGAATAAAAAACTATTCATATAACTGTTAAATGCATAGTTGGTTTTGTGTTTTTTTTTTTTTAACTTGGTATTGTTTACTATATTAGGTGCAGTTTGTTACTGGTGCTGAGCTGGGAAACTCATCTTTGCACATACAAAGGGATAGAAAGATGTTGAACTGATCACTCACCAATTCAGAAACACAGAACTGTTGGCTAAATTTCAAGAGTGGAGGGTCCAAAAGTATGTTACAAATACACAAAGCTCTGTTCCCTTTGTCCTTCCAATTGCATAGTGCATCTACTCACCTGTCTTTTCTTATCTCAGATGTGATCCTGTACTGTGCTCAATTACACGTAGTTAGGTTCAGCTGGGTTGTCCTACTGGATCTCTTTGAACTGCTTGTGAAATAGCCTGTAGCCACCCTGGTAAAACTTTGCTGGTCTAGTACAGAATACGGTCTGTGCCAGCCAAGTATGCTTTCCATGAGCAGACTAGCAAAGCTGCTCTTTGGACCAGTACAGTGGACAAACAGATATGCACCTGATCGAACCCAGCTACACCGCTAAAGGAAAAGTTTTGCAATATTGTGTTATCTACACTAGGGAATTCTAGTCACTTCTCTGACCCTCACAGACGTTCCAGAAGAAAATCTGCTGTACAGATACAGCTTAAGGCTTTGTGGAATTGGGATCTAGTTTGCAGCCTTCCGGAGTGGGCAAAAATTAGGTTTCTTCAGCAGTTCTAAATGTTGTGAAAGCCCCACTCTTTACTGGGATCTCTGTGCACCACATGAATAGGGAACAATACATAATAACGCCATTTGTTTTTAGACTTTGAAAAAACATGCTCTATCGTCATGCATGTATGCAAAACTCCTCAGTAAGAATCCCATATGCACATCTGAGAATAGATGTTTCACTGCGCAGTTTTTAAACTTGAAAATACAATTTTGTAGCATTCCTAGCTGACTCAACTGCACTCTGCAAACTAACGTTATCAGTATTGTTAAACGCACACAATTATCTGTAGGTAATTAATTGACTAGGACATCTTTTTAATAGACTAATACATTCAAATGACTTTGTAATTTCATTAAGAATAATTTGCTCTTCTGATTTAAAATGCTAAATGGTGATCTTATTTACAATGTTCACTATAAAGATGCAAACACAATATTATTGAAAATAAGAGAGGGAACAAACCAGAAATTTGGCCTAAATATTCCATTTTTCCTGGAAAACTATGCCCTGAATTCTTTTACTGCAAGTATAAGAAATAAGAATGTTCAGATCCAGTTCAAACTAATATTACTAATGTTCAAATGGCTATATTGCTATCTGCAAGATTTTCATTTACTGTCCAGCCAAAAATGTGGGGGAGAAGGGAGAGGGGAGAAGCGGGGTGAATAACCTTTAAAATGCCCTTAGAAATTTGTCAAGGTTTAGCCCTCCTCATCTGTTCCTCCATCAGAGTTTGTGGCCATAGCAACTCTTAACTGGCACCTTCAAAGGTCAGGACTAATTGTGAGTGGCTTCACAAAAGGTTTGTAGTGAGACTAGATATTTCTCAAGCATAAACTACAAAATCTCTGTCTTCAACAAGCCTCTGTCACCAGCTATTATTCCTGAAATTTTCAACATGACAAATCACGTTTGACATTCATTAGTGCAAAGACAATTTTTTCAGTACTTGGTTGGCTGATGTTTTCCTTCTCTTTTTTTTTAAAGCTAAATGTGACTCTCACTAGGTAAAATATATCAAATGAAAACAGGTAAATATTATGGCAAAATCTGAAACAGTCCCTTTAGAGCCAATGAAATTACACACTGGGGTAAGGTCAGTGCGTTCTAATGTTACTAAAACAAGCTGTTTCTACAACCACTACAGAAAATCTGTTGTTATCAGTACAACTACTGGCTACAAATCAAAACTATATGAATAATGAATGGGGAAGTCATTTAATTATTAAAGTTAAAAAGCAAAAACATATCTAATATCCCTGCAGTGAATTAGGTCACTTGGTATGCAAGGAGAATTCAAACTGAAACTCAAGAGCTGCTTACAAAGAAGCTTTGTACAGTGTCCAAGAACAAGGAGGGAGAAAAGCAACGGTTTGATTTCAGGGGAACAGAAATTAAATGATTATATGTCTAGGCCATACCAACAAGCAACACTAAGCAGTGTCACAAAAATACTTCGCACTCACTACCTGAAGATGTCAGAGCCCTATATACTGCTAAAAATATTACAACCTATAGGATGTAGGACTCAGAAAGACTGAAAGGTTAAGTGACTTACTGAAGGCTATGCATCTAATCTGTGTGCTCACCAACAAAACAGAACCTGTTTCTTTTGATTCTTCTTCTCTGACTTAGTCTTTCTTCTGGCATAAGGATCTGCAGACTAACATTTAGAAGGCTGTTCATTTTTGGATATCAGTTGATACAGCGTCAGTACTGGTTTTATCCCAACTTCACAAGTAACTCTTCTTTCAAAACGCTCCACCAACCACAAGGAGACCAAGTTTCTATTTCTATGTCCAATGATGACTTTCTGCAGAGATTCACAGGAAGATAACATAGCCTCTTTTGCCTTAGGGTCTGTATGTGTAACAGAAGAATAGTATTTGACTCCCACAGTGGTGTGGCATGCTGTGGGAACTATACCACATAAATAGTTCAAAGGCCTCCTGAAATCTGAGGCAGAAGAAAAGTCACAAAGGGTTAGGTCTGTATTTTTCATAAAATAAATCCCTGTGAAACCCTTAATATTAAAATCACAGCCATTTAGAACCATATGCAAATACTATGAGGCAGAGAAGTACCTTGCTGAAATACTTGCCACTGTCTCCATCCAAGCCATGATCTGGCCACCAAAAGTGTTTCCATGATGGTTTGCGTGAGAAGGTTGGACAAGCTCAATACTCTGTACATGAGTAAGGTCAGTTGAAACTGCATCTTCCTCTTCAAAAGTATCTAAAATACAGCAGCAATGTATTAATGAATTATTTCAGCTAGTAACTGACAGCCAAGAAGAAAATACCGCCAGTTACTGAAGCATGCAATTTGCTTCAGACAAAATGAAAAGAAGGAAAAAAAGAAAGACACAGAAGACCTCTGTTCTTTGCAAGGGAAGCAAGAGTCTGAAGATTTACTCTGTTCTTCCAAGAGACATAAGAGGTGGGGGATGGTGCACCCTGTAGTCTATCACAGCACAGTGATTCTTCTCAGCCCTCGCTATATCCCTTAAAGAAGCTGTGTCAGAACCAGTTACTGTGAAACTTGGCTAGCTGTGAATGCAGGCCGCCAACAGCCTCAGCATGTGCTTGCAATTATTCATGGTTGATATGCACGACCTCTAACAGATGTTGTCAGAGCAGTCTATCACTTATTCAAATGCCTTTCAAAGATTTTGAGTACCATGTATGATGGGCACCTGTACAAATGTGTCTAATTAAGGTTAGAGTATGACATGATTATTTCATAACCTGTTACAAATCTTGTGATTACCAGAGACCATATAGAACACAAAAATCAGAAATATGGATCTGAATCAGTAACCAACTTCCATTATCTGAGCATTTCCAATTCCAGTTTCAAATGTTTAGCCACACATCCTCACTCTAATCTTTGGCTTTTTCAGTTATATTTTGCAAGAACAGATTCAGGCTTGAGATGATGTCAGTCATTTTAAAAGTGCATATCTGTGCTAGAAGCTACTTGACCTGAATTGTACTTTTGACTTTTGCCATAATTAACTAACTTTATGATTATATAAATGTGTGGACACATTTGACTAACTTGCACTTCGGACCTAGTTAAGTTGTTGCATAAGAACCACTCAGAAGACAAGCTTCACTTTCTGGATATGACTTATACCTATTTTGCTACCTTTACACGCAGTATGTTCTTCTCTCTTCCCCTGTTTTGCTTGTTCTGTCTCCTTAAGGACATGAATTGGTGCTAACAATGATAAGATCCTTCGAGGAAATTTCCAGGCAAGGAAGTGGAAACGAAAATCATCAACCTCTGATTTGTCTTTCATGGTATTAAGCTGTCTCCCATGAGACAGTTACCATGAAGATATATAACTTGTTTGCTTGTAGCAAACAAGTCCCTTCAGTTCTATGCAGTCTTATTAAATTATTAAGACTAGAATTTATATTTACAACAGGTTTCATCTTTCCTCAGTAAAACCACATAATGTTTGTTGTTTATACAGAGTTACAGTTCAGATTTTCCAAATATCAGCATATTTCTTAACTGTTGTGAATAATTTCTTTTGCAGGGCAACAAAGCAACTTTTGAGCACAACTGCCTTTGAGAACAGACATTACTATCAGAAATAAAGATGAACCTGTTTCTTGGCTCAATTTTTCCAATTTGGTCATGAGGAGTTTACATTTTTTTTTACCTGTTTTGACCTCCATGTAATGAAGTTTTCCTGCTTGTTGAGAATGATCTTATGACATAAATAGTTCTTAGTGCTTTCTTGCAAAGACACAGCCATAAGCCTGAGTGAATTTTATCCTTCTATCTAAACTATAGCTAGTGTCACAGGACTTTATTACCATATTGTAAAGTCCTGTGTGAACACTTAAACCTTACATATAACCTACATGAAGATCTGCATTTCACACCTATTTAATGCATGCTTCACCTTCAATCCTGCATTTTTAAATCTGGAATTTCTGGAAGACAAAGAAATACCACTCTATTAGAATAACTGTCTTACACACCCTCACAAATCTGGCACACGCTTTTCTCCATGATACCACCACCTCAAGGAGCTCTACTCAGATATTTTGTCTGCTTTTTTCCTCCCTTCCAGCTGCCCATAAGTTGTTTGTTCTGTTTTCTATGCTAATCACAATAATCACCTTCCTTATTACTCTCCTGCATTAGGTTCTGAAAGACCTGTTCATAGCCCAGTCGAATTCTCCTTCTCTCAATAGCCAGGGTGTGCTCCAGGTGATCTTCTGTAGACAGAAGGTTTACAGGTTCTAGTTCAATCTATGCAAATGAAGAAAAAAAATAAAGTGTTCTGAATGCCATAATCATAACAAAGTGCACTTTGAACTTAAAACAGCATCAGCATTTTCTACAACCTTTTGCTATCAACTGTCCAAGATGACAAGTTCTATTAATACAAACAAGTGCAGCATTAAAGTTCAAGAGATTCTGCATTATTCTTTCAGAATCATTTGTTAAAACTCAATGACAAAGTGCTTTTAGCTTTTAAATACAAACGTCCATGAGATCACACTCAGTTTAAGACAGTTCTCATTTTAAAAAGAAAAAAGAAGAAAGAAAAATAGAAAGAAAAAAAGATCTTAATATGAAGGTTTGAGTATTGAATTTTTGTATCAGAAAAATAATCCAGTCGCATTGATCAGTGGTGTAGTCTATGGGAAAGTGTACCCCAGAGCCCACTCCCACTAACTACACAAATAGCTCGCTCCCTCTTTCACAATTCACTCCGTACTCACATATCCTATTCCATCTATCTGAGGACCCATTTGCAAAGAAGCCCTGGTCTTCTGAGCTGGAGAAACAAGTGAACACTCAGCACTTGGTGCAGCTTCAGACCCTATACATTTATGCCCAAAATGCTACTTGTGCCCAGACACACATGCTTCTCTTGCCAAGATCAGACATTCTTCCCCCTCAAGTGCAAACTCCTATGTATGTCAGTTCAATGACAAACTGAATCCAAACCTGTAGTGGCATAAGAAAATTATTACATTTAGATAAATACTGCAGAGGTGCCACTAAACAGTCACTTGTGTGATTTGTCTACCAGGTCTAGCCTCAGAAACCTTAAAATAATGCACAAGCACTGCAACACAGACAAATTCAACACTGTGTGTCTTGCAGTGGTGCAGCTAATATTTCTCAGTCTTTGAGTCTTCACTCAAACCCTCCTGCAGTTTCCTTGCCTCCTTTCTGGCCCTCCTCAAGAGCTTCCTAGCTTTTTGCAGATGGCCCAGCTAAAAGATTAAGACAGTAAGTGCATACTGTTGTTCTCTGCACAACTTTAGCAACAGTTGTTCAGAAGAGTGGATTTGAAAAAATGATCTTTAATTTCTCCAAGACTTTAAATTGTGATAGAATTTGTACTGAAGTCTCAAACTCCATCTGGGGCATTCCTGTCTTAAGCCTAATCTTAGTTAATCATCACCAATTTAATCCTGAATTAACCTCTCTGGAAATTTGGGCAAAAGGTAAATGGGTTGACGCCATGGATATGATATCAAAGCAATAATAAACAATCCTTACTTTATACTACTTTAGTGCTTTCAGGGTAATCAATTCAGCCAATAACCTTTCAGAGATAAACTGGGCTTTAGTTTTGGTAAAACTGTTCCAATCTGTTTCTTCTGCAAACTGTAATATATCATTGCAAAAGGGAAACCAGAAATGATTGGATATATTAATTGCTCATGGGATGACTGCTCTCTGCCAACCTGTGGTGGATGTTAAAAAGGCAGATGCACTGTTATAATACATTCAATGAGACAGGTAAGTCAGATATATGATTCTAGTCACTCATGTTCAAGAAAGTTGAATACTACATATAAAGGGAGTTTATTAAGAGGATCTGAGAAATATTTGGCCTTTCTCATATGAAAACTTTAAAAGAACTGTGCCTGTCTGGCACAGCAATGTGAAGGCCAAACAGTACCGTGACTGATTTCTAATACCTCTGGGGAGCCAAACACTGGGGAGAAGAAACATTGGCATGAAAACTCATTAACATAAACAGCAAAGAATTAATTTAGATTGGAAGCTAGCTTAAAAATAATCTCTTCTATCTGAACAGTGATGTCTGAACAATCTCCTCAAAAGGAGGGAGTGAAGGATAAAGAAACCCCACGCCCGACACCCTTGCAGATTTCAAGATGTATATAGGTCAGTTTCTGAAAAGGAGAGAGAAGGTGCAGACTCAAAGGGATCTCTCTTCCAGTGCTTGTCTCTGTCAAAATTGCAGCCCTTACAAAGACACTGGTTCTATTCCTAGCGAAAGTGCAAGAGGAAGTGGAAACAATAAAAAAGCCTAACAATTTCAGAGCAGAGATGTGGAAAAAAGAAGTATCTCCATAACATCTGGACTTCATGCTGTTTTCCTATTATTGATCAGAATAAAGAGGTATGAGCATTTTCCTGTGTTTCACAACCAGAAAAGTCAGGTTATTTCACAGAAACTTAGTCCCAGTAACTTCAAGCATAAAAGAAAACAGAAAGAATACCTTTCCACCACCAACTGGTTTGGCTACATATGTTGCATATGCCACACTCACAATTTTTTCAACATTAGTCAAAACATCCTGTACTGTAACCTTGATGCCAACCTACAAGGAAGGAGGTAGTGGAGGAAGGAGACAAAAAAGGTATTTATATCATTGTCAGTTGAGTTGAGACAAAATGGTGCAGTGTTTATCAAATTAATCACACCCAGTCTCTTAAACCTAAAAGAAAAAGGTAAAAAAACTGCTCTTGCTATCACTGATACATCTCTGAACACATAAGAACATCACAATATTTACTGAGCTCTGAAAATCTTTCTAGTACAACAACCGTGTATGTATGTTTAGCATCATTTGGGGGGTAAAATAAAAAATAGGAAAGACACTTAGATTTAGTTTTATGGCTATCTCTTTGCATTTACTTTTGTGCCATTTGGAGTCCTCATCTGAATCTTTCTGAAGATCTGTATGAGCAAAAAAGTCTGTATGAATGCATAAAACACAATCAAACACTTGAAGGTGAAACACTGTATTTGATCCTGTAAAACAGGCCTGACATACATCAAAGTTTCTGATTTCTTTCTCATTTTTAGGACCTTTTGGAATACATTGTCCGTGAAATGCATCACTTTCATTAATATTAATGAGAATTGGACTTGGCCACAATGCAGAGGAAAGTACCCTTAAGGTTCAATTCTTATTTCAAGTAAGTGATTGGGCAATGCATTGCATACTTGTTACAATATGAAGAGTAAGAACATGCATACACCTGAGATAAATATTTTTGTATTTCAAAATACAGAAGTTCCAAAAATACTTAGAACTCTACCCATTCAGTGGATCCTAGCTCTGATCCAAAGACTGCTTAGAGGTCAATAACTTTGGACTGGACCAACGCCACCTATCCCATCCTGTACATTACACCTGTCAAAGATTTTAAGGCTTCAGGGTCCAGTTTCTACTTTGACATGGATTATTTTACAGAAAACATGCAAATATAGTAGTCATTAGGAAACCACAATTCCATTAGGCAGTGTTACTCTTTAGATATCTGCACAAAGCTCCTTCTGAAACAAGTAAGACTGGACCCATGTTGCATTCCTCTACTCCTCCCACCTCTCCTCTTTAAATAGCACTAGGAATAAGACTGATGATCTCTTACCTCCATACTGGTTTTGAATGCTCTGTTCACCTTTGCTTTGATGCTAATAATTTGTCCAACCCTGTTAAGAAGAATAACATCTTATGGTATGTAATCATGCAGCTTAATAAGGGCTTGAACCTGCCTCTCTAGGTATTCTTAACAGTAGTGAAACAAATCTCATTAATCAGTCTGTGTCTTCCATGCTGTACTGAAAATGCACTGCAAAAGGTTTATCACTGTTATGCATCAGTCAGACTTCATTCATGCGCAATAACTATTTTAGTCACTCAGAAAACTGCATAAGCTTAACACTAGCATTCCTTCTCCTTGCTGATGTCTGTATGACGTCAGGTGTGCTCCAGGCCCCAGGTCCCCTGTATTGGTTTTGTTTGGCAAGGTTTTGGTAGCGGGGGGGGGGGGCGGTTACAGGGGTGGCTTCTGTAAGAAACTGCTGGAAGCTTCCCCTGTGTTCGAGAGAGAGCGAGCCCATATTAGCTGGCTCTGAGACGGACCCGCCGCCGGCCAAGGCCGAGCCAATCAGTGATAGTGGTAACGCCTCTGTGATAACATTTTTAAGAAGGAAAAAGTTGGGACGGAGAGAAACTGCCGCCGGAGTGAGGAGTGATAACATGTAAGAGAAACAAGCCTGCGGACACCAAGGTCAGTGAAGAAGGAGGGGGAGGAGATGCTCCAGGCGCCGGAGCGAAGATTCCCCTGCAGCCCGTGGTGAAGACCCTGGTGAGGCAGGCTGTCCCCCTGCAGTCCAGGGAGGTCCACGGTGGAGCAGATCTCCACCTGTAGCCCGTGGAGGACCCCACGCCGGAGCAGGTGGGTTCCCGAAGGAGGCTGTGACCCCGTGGGAACCCCGCGCTGGAGCAGGTTCCTGGCAGGACCTGCGGATCTGTGGAGAGAGGAGCCCACAGAGCAGGCTTTCTGGCAGGACTTGTGACCCCGTGGGGGACCCATGCTGGAGCAGTGTGCTCCTGAAGGACTGCACACCGTGGAATGGACCCATGCTGGAGCAGTTCGTGAAGAACTGCAGCCCTTGGGAATGGCCCACGTTGGAGGAGTTCGTGGAGGACTGTCTCCCGTGGGTGGGACCCCACGCTGGAGCAGGGGAAGAGTGTGATCAGCCCTTGTCCTGAGGAGGTGAAGCGGCAGAAAATAACGTGTGATGACCATAAACCCCATCCCTGTCCCCCTGTGCCGCTGGGGGGGCTTGGTGGTGAAATCCGGGAGGGTAGTTGTGCCTGGGAAGAACGGAGGGGTGGTGGGAAGGTGTTCTGAGATTTCATTTTACTTCTCATTACCTTGCTCTGGTTGATTTGTAATAAATTGAGTATGTTTTGCAAACTGAGTCTGTTTTGCCCGTGACGGTAATAGTGAATGATCTCTCCTGTCCTTATCTCGACCCGCGAGCCTTTTGTTATATTTTTTCTCTCCCCTATCCAGCTGAGGATGGGGGAGTGATAGAACGGCTTTGGTGGGCACCTGGTGTTCAGCCAGGGTCAACCCATCACATCCCCCAAGAAAATTTGGCCTAGGTTCTGCTTTTGTTCAAAGGCAAATCTTGCTGTGAGTTACACCAAATCACTGAGTACATCTAGCTGCAAAACCACACAAGATATACTCCATGTGATTTCTCTAGCATACAGAAACATGCACGTGAAGAAATAATCCCAGGACAAAAAGTGCTCTTTGACATCCTTGAAGGATGGGGAAAGAGATCACTTTCCAAGTTTTGGCCAAGAACAGGGCTGCAGCACGCTGCTTCTGTCCTAACAGCATACCTCTGAACAACTGCTCTTCCCCATTTACCTACATAGAATACCTTAACAGAATTATACATTTTTACCTACATAGAATAAAATTTAAATAAGAAAAAAGTTTCTTTCCTTCTGGAATTTCTAAAGTACCTGTTACATGTTGATAACAAGAGTAACCCTTGTTTTCAGATCCCTAATACCCTAACACAAGGCAATGCTGAAAGGTTGGAAAGAAGGCAGTTTTACTTAAAATTGTCTTACTGAGCAGAGCAGTAAAAGGACATGATGTGCATGGTAAGTCAGAACCACGGCCAAAATAACTGGGCATCAGGCCACTGCCTTCAGGGAATTTAGACTAACCTACAACTGCTAAAGATCAGTCTCAGAGCAGGCAAAGTGCAGCTAGCTACATCTGAGACTGCAAAATATAACTCAGACCACTTGAGTACCTATGAAACAGGCATTTACATCTAAGGATTTGGCACAGTTATGACCCCAGTTTATAAAAAAAATTCCTTTATAATTTCTTCATTATTTAATGAATAGGGTTTTGACATTTAAAGGTAAGGCTTTTCTTTAATTGCTTTTCTCAATGCCAGAACTTCAAATGAATTGTTACCAAACACTAGAATGGGGAACAGGAAACCTCCTCCTTTACAGTACCAGAAAGGAACAACCAACTACACAGAAACCTTCTCTTTCTTGTTCACATTCAAGAACACAAGTAGAAGCCTTTGAGCAGATGGGGGAGAAATGGTTAGAGGAAAGAATTAAGACCATCTGCAGATACACAGTGCTCATTAGCTTTTGAAAAACATATTCAGAAGCAGTTTTTCCATCATCCATTGCAAAGAAAAAGCACAATCATTAATGCAATAGTTCTAAACTGCACAGCTAAGGGAACCACCAGCTCATTTACAAAAATGAGAATGTGTTCAGAACAATAACACAATATTTATGTTTAAGCTTGGAAAAGAAGTTAACATTACAATCTTGTGAAAAGGCTTTAGAAAGCTTAGAGACAGAACTCAGTCAAGTACCTTGAAACACCTCTGAAGACTTTGTATTTCTGTATCTATGACTCTGTCATAACACTCCCAAGAGGATTACAATAACACAGCAGTAGAGGTAATGACAAGTACAAGGTGAAAAAAGACAGAATACATTCATTAGATAAACTCTATGGTTAAACATGACACATGCTGACAGTGAGTGTGAGGCTTTCCTTAAAAGAGGGAGAGTTCAGGGTCTCTACAGATGCTTGTAGAGGATGTCATGGTCCCTGCCAAGAACATCACGATGCTGGATTGTCCATGAGGTATCAGCAGAGACTGCAGAGGTCTCAGTCTCAGGCTTACTGGCAGGGTGCTATTCTTCTCTACAAAAATAGTTTATTTCACCTCTGTCAGTGACACCTCCCTGGTCACCTCTCTTCCTCTGCATGAAAACATTGCATAAGAGAGATTGAGAGAGGTAAGTCTGGGTCTGTCCACCTTTGAGGAAACTGCAGGGTGGGAACAACACAACACAGTTGCACATGATCTCACTCAGCCTGAGAAGCCAGTGCTGCAGTAAAGCAGGTTTGGACTTCACAGACATTAGATTCCCTAACTGACATCGCCATTGGTGCTCCAAGCAGTCTATGCAGCTGAACTCACATTTCATTGCAGAAAAGCCTAGTCCCTTGGGGTCCACAGCCATATCAGAAAACAAAGATGTCAGACTGAGATGGTCAAACGGTATGATAGGGAAAAGTCTTTTCATATACTTCCAGGAGCTGTTTCAAAATGAAATGTTTTACATTATATCATGTATTCTGACTTTGGTCAAACTGATTTAAGCCAAGACAGCTGATCAGCTTGGGCATTTAGATAGATAGATAAAAGCAGAAGTCACAGAACACCAAACTTTCACTTGTAACTGGCAGAAAGCTTTTGAAATATATCAGAATGAACTGAGTATGATTCACATATAGAGCACTAACAAAATTGAAATAAATGTAATTTAAAATCGGATGTTCTTACTACCACTGAACTGCTGCATATTAAAAGACAAAGAAGAAGGATTTATTTGTTATCATGGCACAAAACTGAGTTTTGCAATATATAGATTTTTTGAAATCTCTGTTTCCATGTCAACTGAAAAGAAATATGCACAGAAGACTTAATCCTTACAGAACATTAGGGAACCTGAGTTAGGTAAATGAAACCTTACAGCAGGTAACTTACAAAACACCTTTTTAATTTACTATAGTGAGATATAAGAGCTCTCTTATTTATGCAAGATATTTGTATAATCAACAAGTTCTGGCAAAATTTAGGAAATGACACAGTAAGCTACAAACAGGATGTTAGGGACGACCTGAGGCTGAAAAATAATTACTGAAACCACTTCACAGTTACTATGCTTGTACTCTCTATTCTTTTTAAAAATGAAACATTTGCACCACAAGTGGAAGGAGAATTAGAAACAGAAACAAATTTGGAAGGAAAAGTATTTTCATTATATTTTAGCAGCTCTGTTCTGCTCTCAGAAACAAGAGAGAAAATTGCTCTGAAGATACTGAAGTCCGAAATATTATGCCTGAAAGGAAAACATTACCCTGACTTAATTTGTAGGACTCTTTGTTTAGAGTTTTCACAGATTTTTTTTTTTCCTAAGGACAAAATTAAAAACAGAACAATTACAGGCAGGACAAACACTTTAAAACTAATTTTGTAAAACAGACAAAGAAATTTTCTTGAGTTCCAGATTCAGTATGACCATATTCACTTCTTTGTTACTGGTTCTAGTTCTCACCCCTATGGCCACTACTCTAAAAAACTGCTGTTCAGAAGTGTGAGTGGATGCTTATTTTACACTCATCTACTGCAAACAGCTTTAAACTGACATCATCTGTACATCTGACAGGCAATGTCGCTTGGTTCACAGTCAGGACAACTGCACATGCATTGGTCTGTGTAACCAGGTCCATCCCATCTCAATACTGATTAATTTCCAGATTGCAAGGTGTAAAAACTAAAAAGTCATGTTGTTACGTTTCTGTAAAGATATGGTTTAGTAATAAATGTGCTATTTCCTCTTACAGTGTCTTTTATCCCTTGGAAAATCATGAAAAATTGGTAAAACAAAAATTAAGTCCTGTATAATCTTGTAGACTCATTCAATATTTGGTGATCACAAATGCAAAACATTTCTGTTTTGTTACATGAACACATTTTTTTTAAAAGAGCTGAAAGAAAGAGGTGGCAAGAAATAAACTGAAAGAGCACTCGCAACAATGAAAAATTAATACAATAACTGTTACAGGTATGTATTTCTTATTTAACAGAGATAAGTAATGGCCTGCAGCATTCACTTTAACTAGAGCCAAAGATCACTGGGCCATCAGTTTCTCACCTGGCATCTAGGCTGCCAAGTCAAAGTAACTACAGTTTATTTTGCACCTGTGAAATTGATCTGTTTAATAGGTGGGTCAGGCTATCACAGATAGGAAAGAGCAATTTTGAGACTTAACCCTGTGACTCTGGGGAGTTCATTGGCCTGCTATCTCAGATTTTATAATGCCTCAGTTTAACTCTGCCAAATAAGAATCTCTAGAATGAAAACATTTGACTGTTGTTAGCTGATTTTGTACCTGGCAGCCTCTTCAAACTGTATGTCATCCATAGATGCTGTCACGCAAGACACACCAGCATGTTTCTCAGCTTCAAAAGAGACATATGGACACACAGTTACTACATTGCATTTGCAGCAAGCTATTCACCTATATACTTGTGCATGAGATAAAGAGATGAAACACAGCAGATCCCAGTTTTTGTGATCACCCTAATGCAAATCTGCAGTGGACACCTTAGAAAAAAAAGAAGTTTAATAAGATTAAAGTTAATATTTACTATGAAATCAGGTTAACATCAGGAGATGAGACTATATCATGATAATGATCCTAGTCAGTCTGAAAAGCTCGATTTAAGGTCTTTCTCTAAAAATGAACACTCTAGTGAGAGAGCGCTAACAAGCATGTTGCAGGACAAAAAGAGTCACAAAGTATTAAAAAGCCTACGGAAATCTCAGCAATCTCCTTCAAAAGAGGATGTCATGAATACTGGCTATGTTAGACCAGTGTGGAAGTTTTACATCATTTGAGGATTCTCAGACACAGGAGAAAGAGCTGCTGGCTTATTAGTGTGGTCGCAGCAGTGGAAAGCAGTTAAGTACATGTCCTCAGTGCTGGACTAAAAATGCAGGAATTAAAAAAAATACAAACAAGATTTAAAAAAAATCAAACCCAAGTATTTACTTATTGTAAAATATTTTACCAAAATTAGAACTGTGTTCTTCATCTCCCCAAGTTGCATTTGGCTATGAAAAATAACGCACCCTATTTGTATTAATTATGAAAGTTAATCTGGAAAAGGTAAACTTCTTTTTTACTGTTAATATCTAATAGCGCAATAGTTATCTTTTCACAGCAAGTTATTGTGATTTACTATTTATTTGACCACAGCACCTAGAGTTCCAAGTCAGAGGCTAAATCTCCACCACATAAAGAGCTGTATAAACACAGGGAACCCCTGCTCCAAAAAGTTTCCTGAATGTCAGAAGCGAAAGAGAGGACTAACAGGAAACCTAGAAAATCACACTGCACAACAGGCAGAAGTTCTCACTCCCAAGCAGCCCAATGTTTTCAGTGAACATCGCAAGAAAATGCTTGGAGAAATTAGAGGATGGTGCAGGAATTATAAGTATCTGAGGAGTTCCTTTTGAAAATATGAGGGTAACACATATGAAGACACTTACCAGAAACACAGCAAACTGTGATGAAAGGGAAGAGGTCATTGACACCTAAGAGCCTGGAGTCACCACAGTGATAGGTAATGCAAGGTGATGAGTAAGATGGTGATAGGCATAAATAGTCTCAAAAGTGAGGAAGTAGACAGCCAGGTGGATCGCATCTAAAGCAGCAGGATGTGAAATGAGGAAGGTGCAAAGCCCAGGCACTTGCAACTGCACCAGCTGGCACTAATGCAGGGGAAAGATGGTAAAGCCAAACAAATCCCTGCCTGGCATGTTGAGTTTATCACAGGATCACAGAATGGTTTGGGTTGGAAGGCACCTTAAAGATCATCTAGTTTCACCCCTGACATGGGCAGGGACACCTTCCACTGGATCAGGTTGCTCAAAGCCCCATCCAACCTTGCCTCAAACAATTCCAGGGATGGGGCATTCACAAACTCTCTGTGCAACCTGTTCCACTGTCTCACCACCCTCACAGTGAAGAACTTCTTCCTTACATCTCTTCTAAATCCACCCTCTTTCAGTTTAAAGCCATTACTCCTTGTTCTATCACTACATGTCCTTGTAAAAAGTCCTTCTCCAGCTTCCTTGCAGACTCCCTTCAAGTACTGGAAGGCTGCTGTAAGGTCTCCCCAGAGCCTTCTCTTCTCCAGGCTGAACAACCCCAACTCTCTCAGCCTGTCCTCACAGGAGAGGTGCTCCAGCCCTCTGACCATTCTTGTGGCCCTCCTCTGGACTCGCTCCCACAGGTCCATGTTGGGGGTCCCAGAGCTGAACACAGTACTACAAGTGGGGTCTCACCAGAGTGGAGTTGAGGGGCAGAATCACCTCCCTTGACCTGCTGGTCAGAAAAAACAAAGCAAGGAAAGATGTTAAAAATCCTTTGTGGGTGGTGGGGTTAGCCCTGTGGTGTGAATTACTGCTGCTGCCCTAAGCCTAACCAAGTAAAAGCAATTATGAAAGTGACAGATTTGCAGCTGATGAAGATCACAGTTTAACTGAAGTCCAGGGAGCAAGGACGAGCGGTTTTAGCAGCTGGGGCTCTACCACCTCAGAGCAGGGACTCGAGTTCAGGGGTTGCTGAGATCAGTTCAGAGTCCCTCCACAAAGAGCACAGTTGGGGTAAACCACTGAAGGGCTGAAATCAAATGACTCCTTCGTGCTAGAATAAGTCTCAAAAAAAAAAGGTGTGATCATATTGGGAAGTTGCTACATGCTAGGTAGTTTCTGGGTTATCGTGTGGGACAAGTTCTCCAGGATCCCAACTCTTTCTATATAAGAAGAGTGGGTTACGTAAAGCTGCACCGAGCGTGGCACACACCTACGCCGCGAGCGCACCACGGTCACTGCGTCGCGTGGAGACGCCATCCAGACATGAGCTCCCCAAATATACCCGCTATTCTCCGCAAGGCTCATTATGGACTGCTAATGTATGCAGCCGTGCTTGGAAACGGAGTTCACTGTCAGCGGAGATGGCAGAGCCTTGGGTTTTCTTGGTGCTTTAGATGCGTCTTTCACTTCCAGAAGTTAGCTGAGGAGATTTAAGTTTTCAAAGCTGAGTTACACCAGACACGCAGTCCTCTGCACGCTGGTTGGATTTGCGGTTGTTTTATTCTTTTCTACCCATGCGCCAGTATTCTTAAATTAGGACTTTTCCTCCTTCTCGTGTTTCTCTTTTTCCCTTCCGTGGCTCTTTTTTAATTCTCCTCACCCCAACTGCCCCTTCTTCGCTCTCCCCTGAGACCTGACGCTCCTCTCCAGCCCCACAAGCTTTCTCACTCCCTTGACGCCTGTTCCTAACCTGAACCCCCAAGTCTCACACACTCCCCTCGGCTGAAACCTTCCCTCAAGCCCCCCACCCCCCGCCAGCTCCCCAGGGGCAACGTTTCTCCTCCTCCTCCTTGCCTGTCATCCCCAAACACCGGCAGGGGGATACCGGTGTTCAGCCAAGGAGACGCTGTCCCCGCACACCGACGAGTTTAAGGCGCGTTTCTGAGGTGAGGGGGGTTGCCCAGGGCGGCCCCCGGCTCGAACGGCGGCGGGGCCGCCTCTTCCCGCCGCCCTGAGGCGACGCTCTCTCGCCCGCCCGCCCTGCCCCGCCGCTGCCGCCCCTCTACCTGCCAGGCAGGCGGCGGCGTCCATCCACTTGAGGAGCTGCCCGGCGCTCAGCTCCCCGCGGTGGTTGGCGTGGGCCGGCAGGACGGCCTGGCACATGGGGACATCGCCGCCCGCCGCCGCCCCGCGCCGCTCCATGGCGCCGCCAGCGAGGAGGGCAGCGGTCGGACGAGGCGAGGCTCGCCCGGGGACGGAGAGGCGGCGGCGGCTCGGGCCGGCCCCGCCCGGCCTCTCCGCTGCCCTACCGGGCCGGGGCGGGCCGGTCCCGCCCCGACGCCCGGGGCTGAGGTGGGATCGCCTCCGCTGGCGAGGGCCGGGCCGGGGCTGTGGGGAGGCGGGAAGGAGCCCGCCGCGCTGAGGGGACGGGCGGGGGGGTGGTGCCGGGGCGCTTTCGGAGGCGCCGCCGCCGAGCAAACGCTGCCCCCCCCCCCCCGCGGGGGAGAGGGCGGGTGGCTGCGGGGCCGCGGCCCGTCCGTACCGCCCTGCTGCCCCTTCTGCCACCGCCCCGCCGATCCTGCCCCGGCACCGCCGAGGCCGCCCCGAGGCCGGGCGTCCGCCGCCACGGTGGCGGGGCCGCCAAGAGCCTGTGCCGCGGCCGCTGGTGGGTTTTGGCGCGCGCATCGCCACTGAAATATTTATAATCTGGGCCAGATTTAAACTGGTTGGGTTTGGGTTTTTTTTTTTTCCCTTTCTCTTTTTCGAAGTGTTTCTCGCTCGTGTTGTCACCAACTTGACAGCCCAGCAGATGGGCCCAGGGAAGACACATTCCCACCTCCAGACGCTGGTGAGCCCGGTAGGAAGGTACCGCGGCCTGGCGAACCGTCGTCACTGCTGGTGCGGACATTTTGACACCTGCCTTGGCGCTCGCGGCCCCCCGTCATGTATTCCTGCAGGAATTAACAACTGGAGACCCCACAGAGGGGTCCTCCTCTTACCTCCTCATCCTCACATGGCTGGTAAGGTACTGCAGGTTATTGCTGCTCTTGGAAACTATGAAAATAGAAGAAGTCGTGAGGGAAAAGTAGTGCGATCGCTTTTGAACCGGTCAGGAAGGCCACCGTTTGACTATTACCATGGTTATAACCAGCGTTATTACTATTGAAGGCTCAACCACATGAAGAGGGTGGTGGTTTGGAGATGCTCGCTAGCTGGGCTTGCCAGCTGTTAAGGCAAGGCTGGTCAGTGGAGCAGACTTGTTGCTTCAAGGCAGCAGAGTGTATAACCTGTAAATGGTCTTTAAGGAAAGACTGCAAAGCTTGTGTCTGACTCTGTGCTATTTTCTCCCCACTGGGTATTGTAAATAGCATGGTTTTCAATAGAGCAGCAAGACTGTTTGTTTTCTGCAGCCTTTCCTCTTTATCATTTAGCCACAACTTGTTACCCACAATGACAGGCTTCCCATGTTTATTAAAAACATACAGAAATGAATTTATACCGTGAATGCCTGTTCATTTAAACATTGTTCAAGATCCAGCTTTAACCCATAACAGCCAGGAAAATTTGAATTTTAACCAACCTGCCTCATCAAGATAAGAGTTTCTCAGTGCAGTTGGGATTTTCTTCCCACATGGTCTGTTACTATCATTGCGCTATAGCAAGATCTCTGTTTCTTCGTCACATACTCTTTTAGCAAGCAACAGAATGGCTGTACCATCACACTAGTTACATTCCAGAGGATACTGGCTCTGAAAAATCAGCATGCTGTGCTATTCTCTAGATTTATTTCTACTCTGTTGCTTCAGAAAAAAAGTTTGTTCCAATTTCTCTTTCCTTCTTTGGTTGGCTTCTGTGAAGGAAAGAAACAGACTCTCTTGGAAGTGGCAGGGGCATACCTCAGCCTTGCTACCTGAACAGAATTTGTAAACAGTATACAGCCAGTATTTTCTCCTTCTTCGTCTGCTCAATCTAGATGACAAAAACTCAGGTATCGACTTCTCACAGCATGGATCCTGGATCTCAGAAGGAAGAGTCTTTAAACAGAAGTAAACATTTTTCCATTTAAAAACAACAACTTGTGTTTTGCCTGCCTAGGCCAGTTATTTGTAAATTTGTTTTCAGGTTTACCTTGTCATGCTCATTGACCAGGCTTTCTCTGACATAATGCTTATTTGTTTTTCTTTCAGAGGTAGCTTCCGCCTCCATTTAACATAGTCCCAGCGATCAGGTGTTTGGCCCATGATATAGCTGTTGTCTGCTGTGAGATTAGGAGCTACAAAGCTGTTAGTATCGCAGAGAGGTAAAAGTAAAATCTAAATCTGCTCAGATCTAAAACTTTCTGAAGTCTGTAGAGGAGTACATGCTTGGGGCGAGTGGTCAGCAGACCTCTTGGGCTGTGTGGAGGAGTTTTAAAGAAACAGAAAAGGTAACTTCTCTCGTTTCTGTTGGGGTAAGGCAAAGCTCGTATTTGAAAAACACACCTCAGAGCTGTACGCACCTTTTGATTTCTAAGGGAAGGATGTAATTCGAAATACGTCCATTAGAAGTAGGAGCTGCCCTTCAAGAACAGGAATGGCCACCCAGGATCCAAATAAGCAATGCACATGGATTCCACTGCTACGGACACTTGGCAGACACACCTGGACAGTGAGGTGAAGGAACTCACGGCCTAAAATGCCCTTTTCCCAAATAAGCCTCTGCTTTTGTAAGCTGCATTTCTCCTGCCCTCCAGCTCCTCTTGTTGGACCCTGTTTGCTGAGGTAAGACTCGAATGTATGTCTTCCAGTCGGCTTCAGCAACTCCTTTCTCTGCAGTCCCTTATAATCCTTTAGCTTCTTACACAGTCTCCATTGGAGTAACTGAGTATTTTATAGCCTTCAGTGTATTTGACCTCACAAAATACCTGCAAGGTCAGTATTGTTTTCCTTTCACAGCTGAAGCATTAGAGAAATTAAGTTACTGGCCCAAGTTCACAGAGGAGATCTGTGCTTTTCAATGGTTTCCCAGCTGAAAAGTACCTCTTGCGGCATAGTAGCCTATACTGGCACCTCTGGCATCACCACCAGATGAAGGTAGCTGGACCAACACTATGTGGCTAAGGCAGTCTCTGGGAAGGCTCTTTGTGAACCATCAGATTTCTCATTATTGATGCCCACTGTGGCAAGGAACAAACGGTCAAATGCAGATGGAGGATGCCTTACATCCAAACCCGTACATCACTCAGTTACCGACTTTGGTGAAATTATTCTTTTGAAATGAGAAATGCTGGTGAATTAAGAGTACACTCAACTTTAAAATTTTGGTTAACTGACTAAGAAACTGACTTCCCTTCAGAACTGTTGCTTGCTAATGCAGTTTCTGAAAGTTTTTGTCAATAAATGATTCGCACTTAATGGCTTAAGGCTTGTCCTGCTGAAGTGAAATAGTAAGAACAACAACAGGTGCAGTACTGTTTTAAATACATTGACAAAGAAAAAACAGAATGGATATTAGGTTGTCATCTCGTAATAACATGCATTTGTAATTGAAGCAATGTAACTGAAAAAGCTCCGTGCAGCACAATAGCGTCTCACGAGCACTGTGAAGAACAGTGCAATTGCACAGTACGATGCCTGTAAAGGAACTGTGCCAGAAGAGGTGAGACATTTTATTAATTAAAGATGAGCTCAGTATTAGAGGTGAATAAATCTTCTGTAAAGTAAAGCCATTGGAGCTAGCAAGAAGTACTATTCAATCATACGGCACATAGACAGCTAGCAGCCCACTCAACTAATAGCGTAACTGCTCCAGACCTGCATTTCATCCAAGTTAGAATTTATTCTGAGAAATGGTATAGAACAACAGGGTAGCAAAGGAGGTCTGATGAAAAACCAAAATTCCACAGAAGCGTGTCACCTAGAATTGGTATTTGGCTTCCTACCAAAATTCCTTCTGTATTTAAACAGATGTATGCACAACTGGAGAGTGTTAGCATTCCTTGGAAAATAACAGACTAATGTGATAATCATGACATTGTTAACACCTTCACAAATCTCTTCTTACCAATGGAGTCAGCAGCTCTAGGACACACCTCCAAAATGGATCTTTTTGGAAATGTTTTAAATACAGATGTCAGTTACTACAGTAAATCATCTACAGTGTATAGCTGTGCATCTCTGTAGACTGCGTACTTCTATATTCTTAAGACAAATGTATTACTGCCTGAAGTTAATCTTTTAAGAGATTCACAGGTTTCTTTCATAACCCTAGTTATTAATGAAAAAAGGGTTTTTTTGACACAGCTTGTGAAAATACAACTACTTCTTGTAAAATGAAACTTTATTCTAAAATGTATCCAAAATTGCAAGACACAAGCACCATTAAACAGATAAATAGACATATATTTATGTACAGAGAGCATCAAAACACAAAACAATTGTTAATATAATTCTTATACCATTTTAATGAGTATCCATCAATAAAACTTTACAATTTAAAGAAGACTTTTCAGTTGCAAAACAGTTGTAAAATCATATGTATAAATTATGTTTACTACAATTCCAATAACAGAGGCAAAGTAAAATACAAAAATAATAATCAATACTGCAAATTCAAATACAAAACCCAAAGTAATGCTGCACAGGTACATATGTACACTGGATGAATTCATGCAGCTAGGCAGTGCAACAAATTAACTGCTGAGTTTTAACTTATCACAAAATGGAACAACCATGTCAGCAAACAGAAGAAAATATATTTTTGTAATAAATCATAGTGCATTTTGAAGTTAGACTTTATAAAATGATTGTTGAGTGATATACTTCTAAAATTCCCCATGTGATCTGAGATTCCCCAACTCCTCCCACAAAATAAAATACAAATGACAAAGGCTAAAAAACCCACTGTAGTACAGAGTCTGATGTACTGGTACCATCTTGATTTTTTTTTATTCTCGGTGTCAGACTTGCGTGCAAGTGTCCATGTCCACAGGGACATGTGTTACTCCTTGCTACTGAAAGTAAATCTTTCACGCTCCAATGCTACCTCCATAAACTGAATCTCACATGATGATTAGACTGCACTGGTTTAAAGAGACACAGCTGAGCCTTGAAAAAAGAACTCTGAAATCCCTATGAAGTACACAGAGAGAGTAAAACAAGAGGACAGAGAGATCTCATTATTCCTGAAGCTCCTATCCCTAATTGCTTTAATTACATAAACACAGAATAACGTAAGAGGCTTTTATGGCTTGGATGAAATTTCTGCTAATTTGCTGGGCAAGCGCAAAGCCCACGTTTCTCCACAGGGCCTGCCTTTCACAGTGCAGAAGGCTACAGACTCTTTTGGTTGGTGAAAGGAAGCCTCAGGTAACTATACAGAAACGTACTTCTGTGGTGAAAATGTATTAAAAGAAACAAAGTCAAAACAGAACCTCTTGAAAACTGTGATTTCTTGTGTAGCTGTGATACTAAAACATGGCTGTTCACCTTTCAGTTCTGCGTCGGTTGGTAGATCATGAACATGTAGACACAACTGAGGTTCATACCTCATCAAATATTACTGGTTGTGCCAAAATTAGATGAGATACAATTACACAGTCTGACACCTTTTTTTTCTTAAAATCTCAAGTGATAAGCACGCTCAGTGTTTTCACTAGGAAGTTACTGCTAAAATGCTACATTTTTTTGCTGAGAAGACAATTTACAGCAGCCTGTAAACTACTGAAGAGTTGCTCCCTGCATCCTTTGTGCTTCCAAAACCCCCTTTCAAGCAATTGCTAACTTTCAAGTTAATGGGAGTTTTGAGCAAAAAAGGGATGCAGAAAAACACCTGTATTGGGTAAACAATGTAGCAATTTATACAGCAGCATTTCTAAATTTCCAACATGCAAGCACGTGTAGAGAGAAGCTAAGAGACAGCATGCACTGCAGTGATATGTCATTGTGCTTATGTCTGGTGAGAATACTACGGCATTTTCACCAGGGAAAACATAAACGTTATCCCCAGAAGACTCAAATAGCCAGTACTAATGGAGCCATCAGCTACTATGTAGTAAAGAACACCCCAAAAGAGGGAAGAAGTTTGTCTGCTCATAGCTTATAGATACTGAAGCTGAAGAGTATTACAAAGGCACAACACAAGCCTATATTTCTTATAAATTATATATATTCATATATTTTTGCTTATACCACCTCAAGATACTGAATGGTAAAATAATAACTGAAGATACAAATGCTGATTGAAAGTTAAGCACTAAAAGTAAATGATTGCTGGAGAAGATAGCTCATTACTTGCTACATTTCTACCCTTCCTGGGTGGTGAGCTTGTCCATCTTTCTTCCACTGGCTGACAATACCCATCAAGATATTCAAGAACATGGTGATCCACTGAGAAAACTCGAAGAGTGTCAGACAACAGAGAGAATGGTTTTATGCATCTGTAAAGTTGTCAGTAAGTGGCTACCACCGCAACTGTTCTACCTTTGGCCCAGAATTCACCAAGAACACAGAAACAGTAACTGGAAATTCATACCCTTTTTCATGCAGAGATGAGGCTAAGATAATCTGTGAAGATAATGTTTTCGTTGAGTTCGGCACTCAAAATATCGAGGAGCAGAGCAGGGACTGTACTAGCATATCATAAAAAACAATTCTCAATTTTTCTATTCATAGGTACATGAGATGCATATCATTTTCTACACTGAATGACTCACAACTTGGGAAACACAGCGAATGTATCAATACCACTCCTGTTAAACTCACAAAAAAATTACACCCACTTTTGTGTGATGAAGTTACATGGCAAATTTGGAGGCAACTGCTGTCTCAGGCCCAGCTGTGAGAATGTGGACACTTCATGAAGGTGAAAAGTTGGAAGTTACAACATTTGTATTTTTAAACAGCTGTTCCTCAGCTTGCAACAAGAATTGGTACAACTCCTGTTATGATTTCGTACCAGCAGTTAATGAAGAATGACAACAAGCTGAACTGGAATAAGGTAGGTGTATGGTGCAAGCCTGAGGTGGAACCTGCTATAAATGGGTTTTGCTAAGCTGCAGTAACACTGTCTGCAAAGATCTGGTCCATCTGAAACTGGATACTTTCCTCATCTCCAAACCAGCATGTGAAATCATAATTTCCCACAAGTTTACAAAAAAACCTCGCCCCATAAACTGTCATTACTACCTGTATTCTCACAAGCCCGAATTAGGAGCTCCTAGATCTATTCCTTAAAACTCTCTGGAAAGGGATCTTTAGCCATCCCTAGAAAGTATGAACATTAATACCTTAGTTACAACCTCACAGCTGAATTTAAAAGCAGCATATGCTATTGCTGGTGTTGACTGATCTATGCAATAGTTTCTTCATGTGTTGCATTCAATGAATGAATCAGTGCAGGGAAAGAGTGAGAGAGCCCACTTAACAAATAAAGGTGAGGATTTCTAGGCAGGTGTAAACATTCTAGAAATGTTCAAACAAGTTAGTTGAAGTTACACCTGTTTATAAAAAAAATAAAGATGAAGAAAATAGCAAATATGGGCCAGAAATTTCATGTTTGAGATTGAAAGATTCAGAAACTCATTTGGAAGTCACTCAGATTCAGGTTCTTAGGAGCTGCGTTATTCTTGCCCCTACCAGGCTCAAATAAATACATTTCTGTGTACAGGGATGTGAAGCTAAATATAAACCCTTGGATTTATTATACCTAATTGTATGCCTTTAAAAGCATGCAGGATTCATCACTGAGAGGGCAACTGATGCCATAATACAATCTTCCAGAAGCATCTCCTCTTCTGTCCCTCCTCTGACTTGCAGAAAAGTTACACCTAAGGTCTGGAGAAGTTTGCAGTTGGAGTGGTTACTCATCCTAACAACACTCCCACACTTCTCTGTATTTATGATGCTGTGGCAATTTTGTATCGCCATGCTTTTGAACTCTTTCAGCACGGCATGGATTGACTCTTTGCAGTAGCTGTCGATAATGAAAATGAAGCACACACTGAGGAGAAATACAGCTGTTCTGAAACACACAAACTTTGTGAGACCCCAATACTATCAATATGAATGCTTAAGGTCGGAGGCAGTATCAAGTTTTGCATGTATTTCCTACATTAGTATTTATATTAACAAATTTTATTCCTGCTGGAATTTGGACAATTACTGAGGTTTTCTTTACTTCCAGAGACCGAGTTTGAACATTAGTTTCATTTATAATGTTGAAAGTCATTCTGTGTCTGAAACACACCTGCCTAATTGTTTAAATGTGACCTGCAAATACTTGGGATTAAGGGATTGCGATTGACCTATTGTTCTCTGTAAAGGGCTGCAGTAATCTGTAGAAACATTTTTTGACCTTAGAAATATAGGGAATTTATCTACAGATTGGCTTGAAAGTGTGAGGAACATTTATTGCGAGTACTCAAAGCCTTACATGAAAGGGTGAAGGTGCGAAGTCACTAACAAAAGACTGCCTTTATTAAAAAGATTAAGCTAGTCATTTAAACTATCAATAAACCCAAATAAAACAGAACTTAAAATAATCCATAAGAATCCCCTTCAACTTTCCCAGCTTTTTCACTTTTCTCATCATCGTCTTTTCGTCTAGACGGGACAGGAATTTTTGATGTCAGAAACCAGCAAAGAAAAAAGAAGCCAGAATCCAAGAATTCAGATTATTTTTCTCTCTCAAATAAACAGACGAGGAATTAAATTCTCCTTAAAACATTGCCTCATGTACTGTGTTAGCTGGGGACAAGGACACAACACGGAGGCAGTGTTCTACCCCCTGCATACCCTTAGAGGTGGGTTTCTGTCCTGGCACCAATGCAGTTTTTGGGAAAAAACCCCAAAACAACCCAAACAAAAAACACCAGAGGAAAAGCTAGTATGTCTTTGCTCACTTAGCGCAAGGAAGCCTGCAGGCTGGCGCGTTTCTCTGCGACAGTCTCCCGAGGTCCTGTAGGTGCCTTGGCCGGGGGACAGCAAGGAGAGACTTCCCACTGCACAGGGTCTGATCTTGCAGGCTTGCAGGTGCCTGCAGTTGGAAAGCGAACACTGCGTAGCTGGCATGGAGCCACGAAATGCGCTAACCTGCAGCGGCCTGTTGTCTGCTAAAATCCAACCCCAAGCTCTCCAAAAGGATATGAACTGGGTTGAATTCTCTTACGTTACATTTAATATTCCTCTAAAAGGCTTATATATCTGCTGTTTGAAATAAATTCTGAAACCACTAAGCGTGCTTAACAAAGCTTTAACTATATGTGAACAGCAAGTTTTGATAACAGAACAACTACTGTTGTAGTATATAATACACAAGGCTGTACAATCAAAAGCCACCTCTTGCTTCAAAACAAGAATTTACAGTAGTAAGCAATGGTGACACGGTTTCTTACACAGAACCTACAGGAATTTACAGAATATGCATGGATCACTGAGGTTATAATGCCAGCAGTAGACTACACAGAGTATCTTGTGCAATGTGAACAAAGTTGACAATAGTTTAGCAATGCTTTAAGCAATTCACATAGATATGCTGACCCACCAGCTATTAAATCTTCCTCCTCTTCCCACCAGAACCAAGTGTTTGCCAGGTGCATGTACAGCAGTCCATAAAAAAATTTGGTTTTGTGGTTTTAGGCAAACATGCACAAAATAGATGCACCACAACATTTTTGCCAGGGGATACTTGCCACAAAAAAAGCTGTGAAAATTGGTCTCTAAGCATAAACAGCATTTTGATTCACACTTCTCAAATAGCCACCACAAGGCTAAAAAAGTTTATTGTATGGATGGTTTTTGTACTGGAAAAAAATTTTTTACTTGATTCTCAACTAACAGAAAGCTCCAGCTTCCACTTTACTCATGCCACTCTTCCATGTCAGTATTTCAGCCCTAGTTTAGGAACTTGTATTCTCTTCCTTAATCATCAATATAAATGTAAATCAAATCAAAACTAGGAGTTAATCAGAAAAACAAAAATACACTGGGGAACAGCTTATACCTGCTTTTGAACGTCATGTTTATAAACAATTTAGCAAACACTGCTTTTCTTTCCAACTAAACTGTTGGACATGCTCTGTGCTCCTGTTAGAGATGGACTTTGACATCCGCTGGAAGGACACCTGCACTTTGGTCACCTGTAACTAAAGGTGTGGCCCATGGATATTGCAGCCCCTGGTCCAAAACCTGCCTAGATCAAGAAAGCCAACCTCTCTGCTGGCGATTACAGACTCTGCAGGATGCACCTCTGCATTAAAAAAGAGAGCAGCTACTGAATCCTAGCTACCACTTTTGCTGCTCACAAGCTTGTTACCAGTAACACACTTTTCAAACTCTCCTAGTAAATTATAGCTTTAGTAAATTTCTACTTCAATTAAATACGCTCTATTTAGATTTTATTTTCCTCCAATCTGCATGGCAAACATCAGCTTCTGTTTCAAGCTGTTTTATGTCATTGTTAGAATTCATCTCACCTAATGCGTGAGTCTGTGAGATGCTAACTTTCTTAATCTCAAACAGCACGAGCTCTCGGGATATTGCGCTGCCACTCCTTATTTGTTGTTACACTCAGTGTCTCCAATGAAAGAAACTCTCTACAGTAGGGCTCTAGTTACAGATGGGAACAACTTTCTGTATGTTTATTGGGCAAATTGTTCTTATTTTTGCACAAAGATCAGGCATGGTACATTTATTGGGAAAATCCAAATGAGAGAGGAAAAAACATGAAGATTAAACAACAGAAATAAAGCCTACAAATATCCAGTTCATCCAGTTGATAATTTGGCTCCTCAAGGATCGGAGCAGTTGTTCCATAGCAATAATTCTTCACATCAAAAGCGATTACTGATGATTTCACTCTACAGGGACAAACATAGGTTTGGTCATGGTTATTGTTATAATTCCCTCCTCATCTGAGGAACTGTATATATGTCTGTAACAGACCAAACTTCTAAATGTATGGTCTATTTCCTAGTACATCTAGGTTATTAAGAAAATGCATCACTTTTCAAAATCCCCATGTTTTGTGCTGATTCCCTATGAAAACGTGCTAAACTGCCAGAATTTCCTCTTAGCAAAATTAAGCTTCTTGTCTTGGCATTGTAAAATCTTAAGGGAGCCTTATATCTAACTGCAAGAAGACTTGTACAAGTTTTCAAGAGAACAGCGAGGTAGCATATGAATACCTTGTTTCTGAGTGCACACCTGGTGGATATATTATCCAGTCCTTAATTACCAGACCCTGTGAACAAGCCTGCTTGACCACTCGGTTACTCTTCTGAGAGATACAACCACAGAACCCTGCACAGCTAAGGGGCACCCTGAATCATCCATGAGATACAGTGAAAACACGGAATAGACAAATGAAATGACTATTTGTGAATTAGGCTATTACAAAGTCGTACATATCAGATATTAGGCAATCCACATTTGGGGATGTGGAAGGAGCTTTCAACGTAAAGTCCAGCTGTATTATTCATAGCAACTAGGTAGTACATTTTGTTTGATGCGATTTCCCCAAAACCACGTCTTTCAGCAAATATTTATGATGCTGAATTCGAATAAATAAATACAAAAAGGTAATCTGTTTTCTCAATTTCTTTTGCACACTGAAATTAAATAGTGGCTAGAAAGTGACCATTTCAAATTATAACTGAAAATTGCATTTTTATTAAATGTGAAAACAGGTACCCAAGAAAACCTTTATACATTTTTATGGCAAGTTTTCCCATTACATGAGAGGCGTTCTTACACATTTTAAGCTTAAATGAAGAACAGTGACCAAACAGAAGTTTGGAATAAAATTGCAAAGCTCTTAGCTATGTTGAGGGAAACTATGGCTGCACAACTGAAAACAAGATGGAAGGACAAGTTCACAAAAATAGCTCACGTAGTGAAAAATGCTCTAATAAAATAAGAAACAGAAGAAAGCCAAATCTGTTCCACATATCAGTACTAGATAAATAAACATGCTCCTGCATTGGTAAAATCTTTAAAATAATGTCTGCTTAGGGAAGACCTAATTTGAGCTTCTAGACTGTCCATGATCAAGCATGGTTTTAGCATATTAGCAGTCCCACTTTTCTGAAGGATACTACTTGTATTCTTAAATCTGTTTAAAATTAACTACGTGCAGGCTTAATTTCAAACAGATGCGAATGTGTTTGCAGGATCAGAGTTTTAATGTGCTGAGTAGATGATCCATTTATTTTCTCTAAATTTGTTACTGTAATTTGTTTCCAGTATAACACCACTGGCAGACAATCTGCATGCATGCACTCAAAGCAGTATTTTAGGTAAGGACTTTTTTCAGGCTGAAACATCACTTTGGTAATTTCATCAGATCCTCTGTTTATATATCTCAGTTTATATATCTGACAAATAGTGTCACTCCTCAGATAAATGATATATTTCACGCAGATCAAGGTGAAATCCTACTATAAAAATTACCTTATGTGAGGTGTGTCATCAAAATTTGAGCAGGACAACTGGCATCAGCAGCCGCTTACAGGACCGAGCCAATGTCTGGAAAGTAGAGGAAGCTGCATACACTAAAATTTAAATCTAACTCATTTATTCTCTGAGTGTACTGATTTTTTATAGTTGTTTCATACCATTAAATCCTGAATTAGATCCTTAGTGTGATCAGTTTGAAGAGAAATGAGCTGTCACTGATGAAAGAGTTTTTTTGGCGTTTATTTGAAAGATGTGATTTGTCAGGATTCCCATTCTTAGGGCCCAACCAAACCCAAGTGTGTTTGGGACAAGAGCCATGGTTATATCATCACTTACAGTGAATTAAAGAAAAATAAGTTTACCTGTACTGATAATTTTTTTTTTCTTTACATCATTAAGCTCTATTTTACATTCTCCAAATGCAAACGTGTTGGGTCAAATACTGAAGAATCCAGTCCATATTTAGCAACCACAACAGCAACAAAGAATCAGAGCTGACTAGGAACAGGAGATAACACTTACAAATAGTGAACTGATCTGAGATAGAGAAATCAGTGCAACATGTATCAGCTGAAAATTCGTTTTAGGAAAAAAAATAATAAAATGTTCAACAGTGAATATTGTAACAGCTGGTCCCTCATTAAATCACCCATATAACTCCAAATCATCTTTACATGCAGTATTTCATTTGCTAGCCACAGAACAGGGGAAAATTCAAACGATTTTTAGCCAGTTCAAGAAGCTGCCCTTCTGACACGAATTGCTATCCATGAAGAAGCAAGAGTCTGTTAACTTCTTCCTAATTTGAATTTAAAATAAATAATTAGCCTATGTATTTCTTGTTGCGTATTCCCATTCCAAGGGAAAGCAACAGCCGGATGTCTTGGGACATGGAGCGTTTAATCCTATATTAAGGGGAGCTGGCTCTGGTAAGTCTGAAAGCTGTTACCGTCTCTGAACACATGACCCACTGGCAGTCTGGGCTCTGCAACCAGAAGGCTTCCAAACAAAAAAATGGCAAATGTGGCCTGAGCCACAGGCGGATGGATGACCCTCTGTTCTGGGAGCTGTCACTCTGAGATTCCCCCGAGCCAAGGTGAGGCACATCTATGCCACTGGGCAGCACACAGCGTGCCAAAGACTCGACTCCAGGTTACTGCCGTGTTTTTTACATGCACCGACCTCACTCTACAGTGGAGGGGGGGAACATGGAATGCAGCTGCAGCTCGTCCTCATGCTCAGACAATTAAGAAAATAATGGAACCCATATGTGCAAATATCCACATATTTTTTTAATGCACATGTCAGGTCACATGCTTTACATGTGATTCATACAGCTTCCTCCTTGCCCTACACCCTGTTGTTGCCTACACAAGACTTAGACATGGAGATAAAATCTGGGTGACGTGGAGATAAAATCTGGTTACGAATACTCCTTTTCATAGGTTTATGCAGCACGTAAAATACTGGTTTCACTGTGAAATTCACAACTGAATCCCAATTTCAGCCGATTTCTACAAGGGCAGAATATTTGCCAGAGTTCTCACAGCATGAAAGATCTATTAGTCCCTATTTCTGCTACTCTAAGATTTCATCACTTCTGTTTTTAAGTCGTCTTACTTTAACCTTGCCTGAAAGACCCACTTACAGAATCACATCTATTTACTTCTGTATTAAAGAGAGAAAAGTATCTAAAAACCCAGTGTGGAAAAAATATCCTGCACTGCTTAAAATAAAATTCTTCCCAGAGCTGGACAAGTTCTGCCATTATCAATAATGCTGTTGTATAAGGACTGATAAAAACAGCAGTGACGTGACACACTGGTATCTAGTGCATTAGAAACATAAGCAGGAGTAAAAAGTCAGCGCTTGGAAATAGTTCCTTCTTTCCACATTAATACTCTACATATGATAAAATCCTACAAGATTTTATAGGCAAAAGAAAGAAAACAAATGAACAAGCATAAAGCGCAATGCATACTTAAAAATATAATCCGAAGGGATATTTACAATTTTAAAGTTGAGTATTTGACACATAAGATTGTTTTCTAATGGTTCAGCTGCAGAACCTATGTATGGTTATTATCACCTGATCCTACCAGTGCACATGTAACTAACTTTACACATGTACGTAAGCACAGGGATATAAGCATTCCCTACAGAAAGCAAGATGATTAGGCTTCCTTATATCTGATTAAAATTCTAACAATAAGATATACAGTGAGTATTCAAGCAGATCTTCCAAATCTAAAATTTTGCAAGCTCACACACCTTTTATTCCACCGGTCTGTGGCACTATGGCGGTTATGAGAATTGCTGGGCATACCTGGTAACTTGCCATGTCAGGGCACAGAATGACAGGCTATGAGAAGCAGGGCCTGATCCTGTTAATTTTGAAGCCAGGAATGTATTTACTGAGATTAATGCCACAGGATCAATGCAACAACGTTTCGAACATACAAACGTTTCGAAAAAGAAATGAAAAGGGGAAACAAAGAAAGAAACCTTTCTTGGCAGTAAGAAAAATTGTATAGAAGGGAGTTTGAAAGAACTACTGAAGAAAAATTATGTGCCTGAGAAGATGTTATGCTCTTGTATATAAATTAGGATAACACAGTTAGATAATGATATTCAATATGTGTTGGCAGTTCCATTTAAGGGGTTTCTTTGGACAGGTTTAATTTAATGGTCAGACTTTCATCCTTAACAGGTGCCTACAAGCTAAAATACTGCAGATAATGCCAAATGCAGAAAGAAAAAAAATAAAATCAAGTCTCTGATTAATACTAAGTGCCAATTCTGCTTAATTTTGCCACGGTACGAAGCTTCAGTGGCGGCACGTACTCTGCCTTGTAAGAGAGCCCTCAGTGGTGCCAGCTCGGGCGGCTGTTGTGCGGTCCCTGGACACACGGCTTGCCTGCAGGGACCCCAGCTTGGCACGGGACGGTACGGTACAGGGGCTTCCCCTGGAGATACCGAGCAGACCCCAGATGCACCCAACGGTTTAAGAGCCCACTCGAGGGCACACTTACCTGGTGCGTGAATTAATGGGCTTTGGCACTTGATGCACGGTCCAGACATAGCCATCTATCTGAGCCCAGCAGCATTGACATCGTCTGACTGAAGCTGGGCAGAAAAGGGTCCTAAAGACCTTCCTAGAAGGCTACCAAGGATAATATCGATGTCAAATGCAGGCTGCAAGGACACCTGGACTCTGCAGTGCTTATGGGAGAAGCTGGGGTGCACTGAGGACACAGCTACTGAAACCAGTGGTATTAGTGACAACAGCAAAGGGTCTGAGGAAATTAGATCTGATTTTGTGGGTTTTTAACTCAAATCAATAGTAGGGGCTTCCAGCATCTTTTGAGATAGCAACAAAGTGTTTTCCAAAGATAAGTAAATTTATGTCACCTTCATAATCACTGGGAATAAAGTCCACAAAACCATAATGACTATCTAGTTTATATGTACAAGTAATCAGAGTAGGTATTATTACTAAAAAGTAATGCTATCAGAATCTTTGATTTCTTAACGTAATTTTAAGCCTCCAAGAGTTTCACCTTTGAATAGCCCTAACAAGAGAGTAAAAAGTGTTACACCTTTTTATTTTCATATATTATATATAAGTAATATATGTAAATAAAAATGATTTAGGAAATTGTAGTATTCCTTACACATCCCATTATGTGCAGCTACCATCACAATGAGCACATTATATAAACACATTCTCCATCTCAAGTTCATGGAAAAAACCTCCTTGCAAGACTTCATGGACATACCACATCTCAGAACTGCTCCTCGTATGTAGGTGGCTCTTCTATATGTGAAGCCCAAGGAGTGGACTTAGCTTTTGGTCTGTGGCATGAATTTTTGTTCAGCCACTTTGTGCCCGCATTTCTGATCATCAACCTTTTGATCATTACACAACTGAAAACTTTTTTGTGTTCTTGGGGGGGCTGGAAATCATTAGGAACTAAATGTACCATAATCTTGGGTTTAGAGCTTTGCCTGAAGAGACATGGGATTGCTTCCAGAAGTATTTTCTTTAACGACATATGCCTTTTCTCCATTCTGTCCCCAGCCTCCATGTCTAATAGGCTGAACTTCTTATAAAATAGCCCAGACCTTCATTCCTCTTCTGTTCGTGGCAAAAGGTTAAGACCCTCGCAAGGCTAGTAGTCATAAAAAGTTTACTCTACCATTTTGGCTCAAAAGAAAAAAAAAAGACCGTTTACTGGAACGTTTTGGGGGAATTCGTTCTGGTAGATGTGATGAAAAATACACACCCAAGTAGCAGGGTGATCTGATTTTCTGAATGCACTTGGGAAATACTGTTTATCGTTAGGACCATGGATTGTTACAATTCAGTTAAGAATCATTGAAAATGGGAAACTTGATAGTAGATTGTTAGAAAAGGTTTCGGTGATAAGGACTCTACTGTATTTCCACTAACTACCACCCCTAGAGAAGATGATGCTAAATAGAAAACTCATTTCGAAGGGCAGAAGAAGCCCTGACACTTTATTGCTAGATTCTATACCAATTGGAGCTCACTTACAGTAACCTTATAGTACTCTATATAAACTGAGAAGCTTGTATCAAATTCAGGCTTCCATTTAAAACAGATATTGCAGATTTTAGGCTTCAATTAAAGAAGAAAAATAAATTTCAGTGCTTCTTTTTTTAGAGGCAAAGTATAAAAAAAAATCACCAAACTAGGTGAAAATTATTAAATTTCTCCAAAAAATTCAGATGAGCTTTCTTCTATTTCTTGAGACAGTATAGTTTGTGATTTCTAGGGTAACTGGTATCAAACACAAGTTAATGAAAGCTCTTATAAGCAATTTTATTCCTATCCATAATGGCAGACATTTACAAAATCAGAATTTATCATTTGAGTTCACCTTAAAAAATAACTTATAGAGCAGTGATATAAGCAACATAAAACAGTTCAGGAGGGGAGAGGGAAAGCAAATTTTAATAATTAAGATGTAAACGTGAAGAAAAAAAAAAAGATGGAATAAAAGTCCCTACTTCTCATTTCTAGTTAAGATGTCATGGGATAATATTTTACAATGTCCTGTGGTTCTATATATGTATGTGTGTATTTCTATATCACACACACATACATATACATTAACCCACACATGTACATACACAGATAATTGTTTGCAGTTCCATCTTGGGCAGGTCTGTTACGCCACTCTTTACAGTTGTCTCAATCATGTTTGGGACCCACTTTCTTGACAAAACGGGGGAGATGGTAGAAAAAAAAATGGTGGGTCTGATTGTGTCTGAGATCCTTTTGTTAAACTGTACACTGGGACGAATAATTTTCTTCTGCAGTAGCTCTCTGAAGAGGGCCAACTCACTGTGGTCTTCATGGCGAGACTTGTTAACGGATCACACACTCATTGTCATGCTAGGGGAGTACTGAAAAAAGAGGAATCCACATTTTAACAACCATTTTTTCCCCTCAGGTAACTAAAACGACTTCTGGACCACAGCGATGAGTTCAAATGTCAACACGCTCTTTGAGCTTCCTCCTACATTTGTACTGTAGCCTGTGCTAAGGCTGTAGTTCAATCTGTGGTATCATAACTTCTGTTACACTTTTCTCATTATACAAAAATACAGCTATTGCTGATAAAGCCAGCTCCCTTGAAGACTGTTTTGGTGTTAGTGGTGTGATAAACCAATACTTCACTGATGCTTTCCACACGTTTTCCTTGTCAATGTTGGCTGCTGGGGGGAATTTAGCTAGGTGGGTGGCTAGCCTCAAGTAGACCAACTGCATTCATGGTTAGCTGAACCACAACAATATTTTGGAGAGCTTTTTACTACTTTATGGGAAGAAAGGAGTAAAGATATGTATGACTGGACTTAAACAAGGCTTTTGGTCTGTATTATCCTGTATTATCAATTTTAGAAGCAAAGCTGAATCAAGGATCAATGGTCATTCTCCTTTATGTGAACCAAAAACTCAGTTACCACATTACATTATTATTGTAACACAAATTGAACCGCAGCCCTTATGCAAGCTATAGTTGCCCTGAAGTTAGCAGTACTTCATTACAATCATCAATGGGACACCACAATGCCTAGAAGAAGTGCACATCTATATACCTGATTTGGTTTTAAATTTAAAATTCTGGACTGCAGAAACACTTAATTGGGCCTAAAATCTTATAAGTAGAGGAAAATGTTCAAATGCAAGAAGTATTACCATTATGAAAATGGATATAAGAAACAGAAAGATAAATTTGCCTTTGCAAAAAACAGATAGGCAATAAAAATCCTGCCAAAGCTAGGATTTCAAGCTGGCCATTTCTAAGTATCTAAGCATATTAGAAAAAACACTTTGGATGGGTCTTCCCTGTCATGTAAACTACATAGAATGGACTACTTGGGTAAAGTCCGCTTTGTCCCTTGTCACATCTCTGATGGTTTGTCTGCTTTAGGGCTTACTCCCATCATATCCTGCCAAGCACTACCACAGTGGGCCAGAAAAGCTGGTAAGAACAAGCTTGTCTTTAGCTAAAGTCAGAGATCAGCTCAAATGCTTAAAGCAAGGCATCTGTTCAAGTGATTTCCTGTATCTGTACCTGGGTAATCACTTTGGACAAGGAATCAAAAGATGATCTAAATAAGTTTGTGATTTTTAACTTATTATTAGACAAGAACTGTTCCCCATGCCCAACGAAAACTGGTGAACTGAACAGCAAATCTGCCTGAGAAAGGACCTCATAATAATGCCTACTCCAGGTAGCCAAGTAACGAAATACAAATCAGAAAGCAAGACAGTTACCAGGGTCCTACAATGTGACTCATGTTAGAGAGGAACTGATACCTAGAAGTAGAATAGAATGAACATGGCATGTATAATGCATGCCTTATAGGCATACATCTGATCCAAAACCTTGAGAAAACTGGGTCCCAGGTTCTTCCAGGTAGGAAAACAACATCTAAGAGCACCTAAAATCCCATAAGGGTCTGAGAAAAAATGGTTTCCTTCTCAGTACAACTGATGTCCTTCTTTTCATGACCTTAGTTCAGTGAACTGGCCTGGCTGCTAATCATACTGCCTGCCCTCAGAACCAGCAATGTATGCCAAACTGAGAGTTGAGGATTACCATGACCAAGGATCACATTTAATGGAGGTTCTGTGGTTACTGTTTTTTTGACAGATATTTAAACACCAGTATTTTTGGGTTGTACAAACCAATTTTCTCCAATACTCCACACAAGCTGAACATGTGCCCTCTTTATGAAGACATGAAAAGGTAACATGCAGAAACTTCCTTTTTACTACTTAAAGAAGCAAACCCCCAAAAAACCCAAAATCTGATTCCCATGAAATTTGTCATGCAATTCAACTGTTTTGTGATCTAACAGAAACTGTTTACTCATCATAATTTCTAAGATGAAGTTCACCACTGGCATAGTTAATGAAGTTGCACTCACTTCTGGCAGCAGTGATTTCCATTAAGAATAGAAGTGTTGAAGTCACTCAGCACTTCTGAAAAATCAGGCCACTCCTATTTAGGAACCTAAATGTGGATTTAGAAACCCAGCTTCAGGCACATGAGTATGAAAATACTGCAGTCTTGCTTTGTAATGTATTTTACACCATGTTTTGCTGCCTCAAGCATTCTCCATTTTAAAAAAGCATCATTTGTCCCAGAATGAACACTAGAGGGAACCTTTGCTTTTTCTGGCTCTAATAGCACGCTGCAACTTTGCAGCATGACATCTATGGGTGCTCTAATTAGACACTTCAACCTGAATCCTGTTCTAAAAGACATTCCCTGCAAAACACATTGTTTAGGAGTCAAAGGGTGGGCAACCACACATTGAAACACTCAGATGTAAGGATCTGTCTATTGCCTGACAAATGCCCGTTGTGCATTACTGAATACATGAGGTCTAATTATTACTGCTTGACAGATCTAACTTTCATTGACAACTGACCTCTTAATCTAGAGTTTCTGCAGTAAATCTACACCTCCCACATTTTCCAGTTTCAGCTCAACTTCTAGCAGTCTTTTAAACAATTTTTTGTCAAATCAATACCATAATTTTAGAAGCTAGTAAAAAAACATGTAAGGCACAGTACTGCAAAACTGTTTGTTCTTGCTGTTAATTTTCTTTTTTTTTTAAGGAAAATGACAGAGATAAAGGTTCACAAAGTAAAAAAAGCCAACACCCCCCAGCCCCCCTACCCCCCACCCCCCCAAAAAACAATGCCTAGGTAAGGAAATACTTACGCTCTCGCTCTGAAAAGGGTTTAAGAAGTTTCCACCCATCTCACTGTCATCCCTGGGAGTGCCAGGCTGATTACTCATGCTCATATTACTCGGAGAGTTCTGTTAAATAAGATTTAAAAATACATATTAAGTTTTGAAGATTTCAGTTCATTTCCCAGCTTCACAAAGTGTGCCAGAGACACGCTCTACATGATACTGTAGCGCACTCAGATGCACTTTACCATGCACTGGGATTTTCAAAGATGAAAAAATAAGCCTCTCTAGGGTTCTGCATGATTCAGTCACTAATTTTAGCCTGTAAAGTAATGTTTTCTTCCCTGAACCAAGAATTATTTACCTGTAATTCTTGTTTCCACATTATGGCCAGCATCTTCTCCTACTGAAGTCAGGAAAAGCTATAAATGGCTGCAGCAGGTATACAAGGTAGCTCTGTCATTACATTAAATCATGTGGTCAAATTCAGTGAAGTCTATGAGAGTGTGCCTTGACATACATGACTTATGAATACGTACTTCAAGCTAGAAATATGGATGGATCTTGTCTACACAGACCTTTGCAAAGTCTTGTGCCTGCAATCGTAGTTCATAGCATTCACAGTTTATTGAAATACAGTTTCACAAGTAGTTCACAAGTGTGGTTCAAGTGCTAAACCACTACACTGAGTACAGCTAATAGCATTTATAGATAGAAGAGTTAACAAGAGTATTAGATAAAAGACTCCTGAGTAACAGCTAACCACTGAACTGTGCTCACAAACACTTTCAGGAGGAGCTGTATTTTTGCTATTTGCTTGCACAGAGAATAATGCAACAGCATTTTAATCTACCCTTCCAGTGCCTAGGTGTGACTGAAATGCTAATATATAATAACAATATAAAGGCTTGTGAAGATAAATTCCTTTTTTAAACATAAGTGTACAACCACCTCTGCAACATTCAGAAAATGCTTTCAAGATTCAGTTACTTAAAGAAAGGGTGAAACAAGGTAATTGTCACAGAAACTCTTCTGAGTCAATAGCTAATACATGATCATTGTAGACACTACAATTAGTTATGTGTTTTTACAAAGTTGATTTGTGGTACCCTACCATGCCTGGAGCACAGGCATTTCTCTTCCCATCACTGTGAAGACTCCTACTTACAGAGGATTTGTGACGGAAAAGCAGTATTCAGGGAAAGGGGGGAGTGAAGTCACGAACTTCATTATGAAACATTTATATCTATCACAGTTCTCCCCTTGATTTTTTTTTGATTCAGAAAAACTGAACGCAATATTGCTGTTGAGATTTTACTTATACAAATGCAAATCTGGTATGTCACAATAAATTGAAACACAAACCTAGAGCAGTCAATGGGTAAGCTAACAAAACGCAACTCCGTAGTGATCTTGGTCAAAGTGACCAACTTATAATGGATGAAAGAATCCTAACTGAATTTGTCCTCTTTTTCTTATGTTATTTTCAGTTACAATCCTGACGCAGTGTGTCTGTTAGCAGAGAGGGTTTTTTCTTTAAAAAACCCAGGTATTTTGCACTTTGAAAATACCTGCATGCAGTCTTCATTTAGTACAACTAGATCTGCAGATTCAAACTTTGAATGAAAAATTGGAAACATTAAAGAATGAGAAAGTCCCCTTAATTTCTTGTCACTTTCCTCAGAACTACAAAGGCTATCTATCCTACCCTTGCACTTTAAAGATGTACATTGGAGTGTTCCTAGAACAGAAGATGGGATGGGATAGCCATGACTTCTACTTCCCTGTCATACCATATTTCTGCATGGTCCTCTTTGTAATCATGAAGTCCCATGTTGACCACTGTCCATAATTTAAATATTGCAACATATTCCACTGTTCCACAGATTTCCTTCACCTCCACAGAGAACAAAAAATGTTGTCCTCAGCTTCACCAAATACAACTTAAATCAGTTACTTTTTGCTACTGTGTTAGCAGGCTGGTAGGCCTGACTGCTATATATATACTGTCCGCTTTGTAATGTATTTTCTATAGTCAATGAAAGGCTGCTGTTAAGTTTTCACCACATTCCCCTGACAGAAGATCACCATTCTCAGTCTGAATGGCCAAGCATGTATATGGGTCCAGCTTTGTATATTTATTTTTAGTTATAGATTAAGTATAAAATTAATTACATAAGCAACATGCAAGCATAACTTTTTTACTAGCATCTGAAATGCAGCTTACAGAGTTGGGTCAAAACCCCTGCCTTAGCCCTTTTGCTTACCTCAGTCTGGTTCACTGCTTCTGACATTGTGACCCCCAGATCTCCAGGAATCACTGGACAATATGTCCATCAAAGACTACTAAAAGCCTAACTAGTTGATTAACATCAGATGATTAAGTTTGCTATTCAGTGAAATTAGGATAGCAAATATTTAGGGATCCACAGCTTGAAAAAGGTTAAAAACGATTGCTTCAGTTCAACCACAGCTACTGGACCTTAAGCAGGAACTAATTCAGGGAAGTCCTGTTGCCTGTGTTATGCAGGAGGTCATACTACACAATCATACCAGTCCCTTCTGGACTTAAAATCTATGAATATGAAGTTTAAATCCCACTAAGGCCTTGTCACATTTATTTTATATCATGTTCCTGCCCTTTTGTTCATTCCTGGGGGATTTACCCCTATTTTATCTTGCTCTGTGTAGCGCAAAGCTTTGAAATTCTGCAATTGCTACAGAACACCAGCCCCAAAGGTTCAAATTCCTGACATAAACACTTTTACAGCAACTCTCCTGGGCTGCTTTTATGGCCAGTATGGGGTCTAGCATTGTAGCACTAGCTGATTTTTTCCAAAGCAAGTATGTGTTTGATGCCTACACAAATTCCATGGGCACTGCAAGAAACACTGGTTATTAATGTTTATTTAATATGCATAATTTCAGTTCATTTACTTCCCCATCTCAATTTACTTCATAAAAACTTCAAGTTTTGCCATTCAGCCAATTAAATTAGAATCTTCTCTAGAAAATGTAGCTCTGAATTCTGTGAGCTGTACTGATTCTATGAAGACTGGATTAAATTTGTACATCTCCTGTGTTGATAATCAGCTCCTCTAAAATGCATTTTGCTCCACTGAAGTCCTGTGCCTGGACTTGAGCATCACACACCCCAAACTGTGCTAACTTCAGTAAATAATTTCCGTCACTGGAAGTCTACTTGTGAAAAAGCCAACTGCAAGACAGGCTGGTGATGTATGCAGGGAAACTGTTGCCTCAGGAGGAACAATCCTGGTAACTGTGTAAAAATTGGAAGGCAGCCACATAATAATTTTGCATGCATCAACCCCAGAAATCTACTATTCCTTGCAAGCAGAACTTTTCCATTCAAGTTTCAAAAGCATCGTGTACTACTACCTACCCAAAATTACCAATGTTACCCACACACTTTTACTACTGTCAATGAAGGCTGCATATTGGGCAGTGCTACTCAGAAAAAGACAGAATGGTGTAAGAGGACAACTCTGTTACTTCCAAAGTTAGCAGCATTTTTCATTTAGTTATTCGAAAAAGACATGCATCAAATGTGATTTCCATGAGTTATTTGTTATAGTTAACAAATTACAAGACTTCCAGGTAAATTTTTGGTCCCAGGTTTTCAGAGCTCCTGATACTTGTATTAGCACGTATACGGATACTAATACCAGTGAGTTGAATACAGGCTTTTAAAAATAATCCCGTGGCAAGCTAAAGGAAATGATTCGGGTTTTTTCCTTAAGAAATGCTGCCATTTACAATAAAAATACTGAATAAAAAATATGGACATGGATTTAAAAAGTGCTGTATGCTTATTATCTCACTGCAGGCTTTTATTGAATCCATCACTGCACATCTAAGCACAGTACAACTAAGGGAACACGGTCATTTCAATCCATCATTTTACTCTTTTCAGTGCCTGAAAATGTTATAGATCTTAAAACTGTACAAAAATATAGGACTGCTATATACACTGCCCCCTCACAGGAGCAGCAATGGCCTTGGACACATATTGCTGAGGTCCTTCCCTCCAGGAAAGACACGCTAAGCATGCTTTACAGGCTACTACCCCTCTTCTATAGCACACCACCAGAAGACCACAAACTGGGAAACTGTACAGGGTCATCCTCCTCCTCTTTGGAACATACAAATATGCATCACTAAGTGAAGAATGATTCCTGCCTTTTGAACACCTGGAAGTGTACTCTCAACAAATTCACACTACAAACTTCTGTGTTAACGTATGGGAATTTAGGTGAGCATTTTGTTCCCTACGTGTGGTATCTCATCACAGCTCCTGAGAACAGACCTACAGGGTCCCTGGCCGGACCGGAGCACATGCAGACCAGCCTTAGATTTGAAATGGCAAAGTCTGCCCTGGAAGAGGTCTAGTGGCAGCACTGCGGTACGCTGTCCTGGGGCACCCAAAATACACAGGCAGCTGAGATGCTCAAAACAAACTCAATACTCCTTTCTTGGAAGATATGTTAAGAATTTTGCTACAAATTAATGAGTTATAAAATTTTAACTGAAACAATCTCTTCATCAATTTCTGTATTTATAGATCAAAAGTATGAAAGTGCAGAGAGATTGCTGTAGTCATATATTTATTAGTTTCAGTCAGTTACATCTGAAATGCTGAGTGAAAAAAAATAGTGTTTTGCAGGGGACAGATTTATGCCGCTTTATCAATACCAACTAAGCTTATTAATTCCTAAATTAACGATGATCACGTATGTAGTAGTTTTATTTTTATGGAAGAAGTGACACTTTCAAGCACAATATTATTTTCATGGATGCAAAACCCCTGCAGGTTAAACTTGCATTCACTTCCAACTATTTAATGGTTGTGATATCAAAATAGTGCTTCTTCTGATACTGCTTCTTAATCTAGCTTTTAGGAACTTCTACTAATGATTAAGATATTAACATTGCCTTATAGAGGTGACAAAAGCAATCATGCAGTGCATAAATGTAACATCCTAATGACATTTTCCCAAATTTACATTTAACTAGGATTCATCGTTAGAACTATATTCATTTGTCTTAACAGTATGGAAGATTATAACATGATCAATCAGATTACGAACTGGATATAATTAATCACATTCATTAATACATACTATTATGCAGTAGGGAATAAGTCTACTTATACTCCCTATTGATTACATCATTTTAAAATTTTCTATTTTTACTAATGCTGTCTGCACAGCCTCCAAAGAGTTCACAAACAGAAAGTGTAGACACATAACAAAAAGATTTGTAACAGAGACAAAAAAAATACTTTTAGAGTGAAACAGTCTAAAAATTCCAAGTATTTGATTAGATACTCACTTTGGAAATACTGTCCATGTCTCCTGAGCCTTAAATTAAAACAGACAATTATTCAGTTAGTTTTGAGATGAAGTTAATCTAAGATTTTTTTTCATAGTAAATATATAGTGTAACAGCAATATTTTAAAACATAACCAAGCATGCATCATCTGACTTCCATCCCAATGCCTCTCTTAGTAAAAGGTTACAGTCAGTATTGAATAACGTTAGTCCTTTCTCTGTGTACACGCCCAGTGCAAAAAATGAGAAAAGAATGCAGGACACACTTCTGATCTGTATTGGTTATTTGGACGGCATCCTATCAGGACGAGACAGCCCAGCACAACTCAAGAAACTGTATGTCCAACCTCCCTGTCCTATTAGCCAGGCTACAGGTAACACAATTAATTTGGGGTATATCCACCTACTGGAAATGTTGCTTCAGCTTGAGAAAAAAAAAAGCAAAATCATGGCTAACTAGTAGAAGTTAATATTCCTGTGGGGAAAAAAAAAAAAAAAAAGACCACTCTTATCACTAAGGTCAGCTGGGAGGGTTTCACCAATGTCTTTGCTCCCAGAAGCAGAAACCTACTACTGAAATTGGCTGAAATGACATCAACATTTGATACATTACAAATACTGATGACAGAATTTTTCAGAAGAAAGCAGATGATCCTGAAGACCAAGGTAACAGAAACCAAATAAATATAATGAGTGCAAGACTACTGAAAAACATTTTTTTCACATGCTGTAGCTCTCACTCAGGTAGAGCCAAGAGTACAGGAAATATAACTTTAGGATTGATGTAACAAGAAAAGCATTTTTAGCAGAAGCACACAGTAAACAATTCTGATCACCTATTTTCAGGAAAGACAAATTCTAGGAAAGTACTGAATACAAAACTAGAAGAGCATCTGAGAAAAACAATCAAGAAAATGGAGTTGTGGGAGGAGACTGAAATAGCTTACTATACTTAGCCAGGCAAATTAAGGCTGAGAAGGAATATAATTTGTCTCTATAAATATATCAGATACATAAATGTCATGAAGAGTTATTTTGTCATGGCCTCAAGGATAAATTTGGTGGAAATCAGGAAAAGATTTCTTCCTAACCATCAGAGCTATGAACAGATATCCAATAGAAGGGTTGTGTTCAAAGAAGTTGGAGAAGTTCAAGATGGACCTCGACCAATTTATCCATCTGATTATGAGACACAGCTGCCTACTGCAGCATGGAAATGAATGCAGCAGATCTCTCCCAGTAATCCTCTCCTTAAAGAACTCAGGTTCCGGTTTAGATATGAAGTTACCCCCATAGAGCAGTCATCATTAATTTGACTAAGCACTTCATCACTTTCACTAGAGAAAATAACTAACTGAATGCTAGGTACATGTAAAATAATTCCATAACTGTTTCAATTTAATTTTTTCTTTTAGCTAAGAACTAATTCTCAGGCTATAGAAAGTGACAGAAAAAGATGTGATTACCTTTTACATAGTTTTTAATTTATTTGAATGTAATGTGCATCATTATTAATTAAAGCAACAATCCATTTTAGGATTGTAATATGTAAAGAAAGGCTGTAAAATCACAAGGTGTCCTTATGCAAAGTAATCTAGGAATTTCAGGGACATGCTTTCCTAGAAAAAAAAGATAATTCTATTAGGAGATAGATGCCTAGTGCTGAATTTTAATTGTTTAGAACATGTCTGTTAAATGAGGTTTGATGGCTTAGGTTTTTTTCTCATCTTATCATAGCCTCTTCGAATTTATCCCTTCTTCTTATGTGTTTATACCTCCTTTCTCACAACCTCCAACTTTTGGGCTACAAGTGACAGATCTCCACCCACCACGGCAGTATGGACTTAAATGGTACGGAGTTCAGGTTGGTCAATGCCTGTGCTGGGAAGGCGACGGACCTTTTCTCTGGGGATGGAAGCAAGGTGCACTCTGGCAGCTTGGCTTCTGCTTGCCTGACCTGTATCTAGCTTGCTTGGGTTTCTCCCCATAAAGGAAAACACTGCTCAGAAGGGTGCTGCTGGTGCCTCTTGTAGGCATTGAGCCAGCTCCCAGATGTGAAACAGAACATTGCTGGTGGACCAGGGGGATAGAAAAAGAAAGAGATTTCAAGTCTTTGCAGCCTGAGGTTCCCCCTTGTTGTTGCCTGCATGACTGGTGCAGACAGAAGTGAAGAGTACAACACAAGAATTGTATTCAGAGCTACTGGCCTGGTGTTAGGGTATGAGCAGAAATAAAAACAAGGTATTTGTTTACCTTGTGGGTATGGAAAAGGAAGGCATAAATGCAATTTATTCAGCTGTGGTTTGCTTCTTAGACTTCTTTCAAGTGTCTATCATGCTTCCAGAAAAGAGTAAGAGCAAAGAGTTTGGTAGGATAGTCAGGAGATAAAGCAGTGTGCGTTTTGCAGTTGTGCAAGGCTTCTCCCCTAGATACGAGTCCTTCAAAAAGCATAGTGTCAAAAGTCAAGCAGTACACTGTTCCTCCTGCCTTTGCATGCCCTGACAAGAATTCACGTTCTTCCGGGTGCATTAAAATCAGCACCTGTCTGAAGCTGCTAATGGGGATGGAGTAATAATACTCACTTAACAGGCATATGGCTAGACTATAGAACAAATGAGGATATCAAAATGCTGGGATAAACCCAGCTTAACACAAACATCAAAATATGTAATAACTTCCTTCCAGGTAATTGATAAGAATGTGCAACACCATGTCACAATGACATCTACCCAAGATTTTCAAATAGGAAGAGAGGTAAATAAAAATGGTTCTTAAGCCTTCACCTCTACATCACTGGGATGGTATGCTTTTAGACTGGTTTGCATCAACTGGATTAAACTACGCTCTCTTACATAAATAAAATACAGTATTTTTCTTCCAGAGGTGCATGATGTATGCCAACCCATATACTTTAGAAGTATCTTAGTACTTATTATTGATGTATTTGCAGCTTTTTCAGTTTTTAAAATATTTTTACATACAGTCTTCCACATAACTAGAGAACTAGTCATAGAAAATGGCACTAGTAATTGAAAATTCACAATATTTACTATCATTACCTAATGATCCATTCATATGATGTGAATCCATTCCACCCAGTCCACTCATAGGTCCGTCTGACCCTGGCCCCATTGGAAACTACAAAAGGATCAGACATTAAAAATTGCTATTACTGTACAATTTTTTTAGATAGTCTAATAAAAAGACAATATTCCTCAGGAAAAAAAAAAAAAAACAAAAAAAAAACCCCAGAAAAACAGAAAAAGTAAAGGCAAAATGCACAGTCCCAGCTCTGAATGCGCAAGTCAAATGAAAGTCTTTCATGTGAAGACTGCAAAAACATCATTGCTTTTGTTCACTTTTTCCAATGCTACCTTAATGATTTTTGCAAACTGTAGGCTGCAATGTAACTTAGGAATAACTTACTGTATACTTCAACACTTTGTGTATGACTTTCAAACCTGCTAGTGCTGACCTAACTCTACTCCCATTGAAGTTACAGCGAACTTCATGATTCTCTTCAATGAGCAAGTGATTAATTAACAGCTTTCAAACCCCACCTTATCCGTACTGACAGTTGGACTACTCACTCTATTTGCAGCAAGAGCAGTTTCTGTCAAATTTCAGATACTGACCTTAAATATAGTTCTTCAAAAACTTGAAGACATTAACATTACAGAAAAATTTCTAAAATTCACTGCATAATAATTCAGCAATATCTAAGTATCTGTATTTTTAAGTTCTACTGGTCTTTTTTTCAAATGGCCCCTAATATGGATTGTGATTAAATGGAATATTGTTGTAATCAGAGAAACACAATAAAACTGAAGGCATAGAGAAAGATCAGAGAAAAAACAAGCTCTATGTAAGAATCCAGATTTTTGTCAGCTCTAGAACTGCTGAAATTTAGGCTAAAATAGTCACAAATTAACTAGTTCATTATGCAAATACTTGAATGTTATCAATAGGTTTCATTCTTAACATCCCATTTGGTTAAACAGGGAAGTTTGTTTCTTCTCAGAGGCATTAATTTTATCCTTTTTTTATAGAACAGCAGGGCAACATAATACTGGGTCACTTCCAGCAATTTTCTCCTCCCTTTTCAAGGGTATTTTTTTTTTTTTATAATGAAAGTTTGCATCCTGAAGGAACTAATGCTTAGTGGCAGCTCCTAGGATGGCATCCTATCACGTAGAAGTCTATTGCACCGCAGTGTGACAAACTAAGTCATCCCCAAGATCCACATGCAGAAGCTTCTAAGGTCTTTCCATGCAGAAGAATATGCTCCAATCATTATTTTGCATGTATTGGTGTGATTGATTTGGAAAACATTAAAAGTACATGGTGGGGGGGGAAGCAACTGAAGTGTCACTCATAAAAATGGAAAACTTATTATTAATGATATGTGATGGAAACGTAGTGTTTGGATAAAAAAAGGCTGTATAATTCAAGGAAGTATATAACTAGATTCATATTTACATTAGGTCTGTTGGGTCCAGGTGGTACTGCATTCATTAAAGTGTACATGTTGTCTCCAGAGTTGGTTGAATCTGTAATAAGAGATTATTTTAAGCGCTAATATATACCTTTCAATAAAACTACTCACCTAATACATTTCCTGTCATTTTGTTCCCATTATTTCTGTGCCTGAATCACTTATACACAGTGGCAATATAATGGAAGATTTCATTCCCTTTCTATCTATTGCTACCACACAACAGAGCTATGAAAAGAAATAATTGCGACAGTCCCTAAGTGACTACTTCCAGAGTCTAGTTTTATGCATGACTGTTAAAAGGTTTATAAATCACCAAGTATCTGTAACTATTTAATTCCATAAAACCTTTTTCCTGGAGTTCCAAATTACTTCACTCATCTTCAAAACAGGAGATTCTTTCTTATCAATACTTCCTGTAATTTGTTTTCCATCTGTAATAAATGATAAATAGCTTCTCATTATACAGACTGCAAGTTACTGTAGCACGTGAAAATATTTTATTCTCATCCATGTCAGTCTATTTGATTTTGAATATATCTAACTATTCAGTGGAACATTGTGCAAAGATCCTCACTCAAAGGACAGCTTTAGCTGATGTATCTTCATGGTACAGTGTGGTGCAATGCTTCAAAAAACCTGAGACCAAACCCAACAAAACCATCCTGGCACAGTGTGGTGCTTAAGCCAGTAACTTCTGCCAAGAGTTTCATCTGGCCTTGCCAGACGTTGACACAGCTATATCGCATCTCAGTCCTTTTCCCACAATCAAGGCACGTGAACTTTCAGGTGGAGCACATCCAGAGTTGAAATCCAGGAATTAACCCAGATAACTCTTCTGGTTGAACTTAAGAAACCAATGCCTGAGAACCATTAGTAGATACAAATTATTCATTCTGATCTCCAGCTTATCCCCACGCTAACTCATGCGAAGTCGTAACACCTTTCATCAATATTTGTATGAAAGAGAAGGCAAAAAATGCAGCAGATAGTAGACAAATTAGGCAAAAAAACTTTCCCAAGGGAACTTGACAAGAGATTGACCATGTAATGAAAAGGTTTACTGAGAAGAGAATGACCTAAGGCAAGTCTAAATACATCCCAGAGGGGACAGTATGATTTAAAAAAATATTGGCAACTCTGGAAAATCAGTACCTCTAATAGTATCTGCAAGAAGAATAAAGAATAGCTTGGTACTCTGTGCCTAGATCCTCCAAAAGACCATTCCACCTCTTTGAACCAGAGTTTTGAGATTAACAACACACAGAAAAACCACTGCTGAGCTGTAACTCCTTTTCCAAGACAAGGTGATGGGGGAATTTTGAGTCAGAAGTAGTGAAAGTGAGAAAGCAGAGACCACTGAAATGTGTTGGAACTAGGAACGTGGCTTGACCTCCCACAAGAATGTATTTGTACATACACTGGGAAGTTAAAATCAAGGGTTTTATCTATTTCTTAATATTTCCAAGACAGTTTTCTAAACATTAATTCACCGCAGTAAGTAATTCCATGATATACAGAGCACTATGTATCACTAGAACATTCAAATATGCTGTCTGAGGAAGGGGGGGGAACAAAAAGCTTTTAGCCTTAAGATATGAAAGCAAAATTAGCATATAAAAAGTTATTTTTAACATTCAATGAGGAGGCAAAAAGTTCCTCAACCACTAGATCCTTTTGCAACACATCCCTGGCTCTCCCCATGTTCTGCTGACTCATGTAAAAATACATACAGGCTGGCTGGGCCATGGGAACCCTCGGAGCTGGTTTGTCTCAGAGGCAAGTAAATACCTTTGCAAAATTCTCAGGCGGCCAATTTCTAAGTGTTTTCATACTTTGGAAAACAGAGCCTCAAAACATCTTTGAGTCTCTAACTGAAAATGAGAACAACTGTCAGCAGAAGCTTTATTTGAGCTGCACAAAGACAGCCTAACACGTGCTGTAAATGCAGTGCTGCCTATTTTTAAAAGTGCAGGCTGTCTATAAGTTTGTTTTATGTTAAAAGAGATTCTAACTTTTAAATGCCAGCTTGCACTAATTATCTTCTTCACTAATGATATGAACAAGGAAGCCCTACGCTTTATCTTAGCTTGCATTTTTTTAAAGCCCTGGGAGTGTAAAGAAGATACTATATTGGTGAAGGAAGTTTTCATGGCCAGTTAGGAAATGTCCCTAGCCTCTTGTGCTGTAGAGGACAGCAAGAACATGTAGGACGTAAGGACTGAGGACGCTGTAACATCAATGAGGTCAACAGGTCCCTCTTAGCTGGTGAAAGGAAGTTACAAAGGCAGATAGTGGCCAAAAGGAGTAGCTATTGAATATTGAGTTACACAAGATGTAATGACTTTCATTTTAGCAGATTTGTGATGATGTCCATGGGGGAGGACAGCATCCTCTACAGCCTGCAGTTCCACCTTCATATCAGAATCTTTGCAGAACATCAATGGAGGGAAATACTTGCATCTAGCTGACCATCTTTAAGCCTTGAGAAGCTAGCTAGCCATCCCGAATCCTCCTCATTGTTTCCTCAAACCTTAGTAGGAATGTGGCCAATCTACTGCAAGGCCACAATCTCCATGTGGTCCATGTTGCAAGATACAAACTTCTTAGGGAAACAATGGGGCAGCTGAAGTTCTGGGAACAGATCACTGGTAGAACATGATGATGGCTCCTCTGGGGCCTTATTCCTCCATGGCAAGACAGAGGAGAACAACCTGTCCAGCACGACCCTGCTGCCAGTCAGATGACATATCCACGCAATGTAGCACGTCATTCAAGAGCCACATGTTGGTCAGGTCTACCCATAGGATACTACAGGGAAGTTCTACCAGATTCAGAAATCTCCTAACTTCCAAACTGGTGGAATTTTCCCAAAGAACACTTGCAAAAGCAAATGGAAGACTGTGTCTTCTTTTGTTTTTAACTTGCTATTGCTGAAATTGTGCAAGAAAAGATGGCTCAAAAGCCAGAGAAATGAATTGCTCTGAACTGCAGAGATACAATGCTTTTTATCTCTGCAACACAGCAGGGAGAGGAAGAGAGTGAAAGTGCAGGAAAAAAACTGATGAAGTATAAACCCAATAATTTATCATTATCTGAATCTTTATAAAAATCAAAGTCTGAAAAATAATCTGTGTATTTCCTAAATTCCCTTATAATTATGTTTTATTATGTCCAAGTATATTTCAGTACCTGCAGGACTAGGCATGATAGGTGTTCCTGGTGGCCCTCCACCTCCTGGAGGACCCTAGAAAAAGTAGAAAAGGTCAGTTAGCATGAAAGGAAAAAAATACCACAGTAAAACATGAACACAGTACAAATGAAAAAAAAAAAAAAAAAGTATTGTGAATGTCTATTCACATAGCTAGTGATAAGCTCATCACAGATTAAGACAAGGTAACTGGTGAGCAAGCTCTCGTATACACTTTTGATGTACGTGGGTATACAGACCCAAGAATATCCATTAGTTAATAACTCTGTGTCATGCTTTGAGTCAGACAAGAGAAATGCTTGGAGCAGGGCTTAAGACAATTATATTTCATTCCCTCAGCCTACTTTTATTACCACTGTTTTTTTCAGCTGGCATTTCTGTTTGGTTGTACTCTGTTCACAGTCAATGGCAGAGTAACCAAAGTTTACTAAGCACAAACCAAGGGGGTGTCCTATGGGTACAGAAGAGCCTAATCACCTTAAGAAAGCTTTCTTTTTTAGGCAGACTTGGTATCTCGATGCCATAAGCATCTTAATTCTGTCTGTATAATATCCTACAATTTTTTAAAATAACATCTGTATACAAAATTTCTTCTCAAGTTAATGACAAATGGATGAAAAAAGTCAGGATAATGCTGGGTACACTTGCCTAGACTGCTAAATCAAAGATTAAACAAAAAACCAAACAAACCCACAACAAAACCCCCACAACTAAAAAAGACCATCAAGGAACATTCATTTTCTTGGTTTCAGGTATTTCTGTGTTACAAATCTGTTTATGACAAAGAACTGCACACAAACTACTCTGGTTGTTAAACAGGCTTTTTAAGGCTCTTTAAGAATTTCTCAAAGAATTTTATTCTAAACATTCAAATAGTTTAATAAGAACAGAACCATAACATCTTGCTTCCTGTGTTTGCAGATCCACTAACATTTCTAAGTAACATTAAAAACTACCAACTTCCAGTTTGGTAAAAATGTCTGTGTCAATAAATATTGACTTTCCATAATATAAAATACAGGGATTGCTAGCAACAGATTATTATTATTTTCGTTGCCATATGACTCATTATATTTTTCTCTCTTTTGTTATATTTTAAAATAGCAGGTATACTGTTCCAGACAGGAATATTTTTTCAGTGGCACTAAATATGAAGGTTTGGTTGTTCCCGTTTGCTTACAAGGACATTGCTGACATTTGCTAAAATTCACTGAGATTTTGGAAGGAGGCAGAGAAGCCTTGGATTTAAAACAATAGACACTGTTTCTCAATGGCCTACTTAAAATAACATTTCTTACAAAACATTTAGCAGTAATATACCAGCAAACACTATTTTCAGATGATCAAACTCAGTAACTTCTCAGCTTTCTGACTGATACCACTCCTATGCAGGTTTGTACAAGTACCTGCAGAGGGAAGCATCTCTATCTGCCAGCCGGTGATCAACTCACCATTAATGGTAAATGAAACAGAAATCTTTTACTGAGAAGCAGCAGCACAGCCCTGCAGTCAGTCAACATATACATACCTCTACGTCCTTATATGTAACCCCACCTACCAGTTCTTGATCTTGTGCTTCCCCTTGCTTGTGAACTAAGCAAGGTCAGTGAGTATCTTTATAAATTATAAAGTGTGCTAGAACAAACGCTTGTTCCACCATGAAACCCACATATCAGTTTATAAAAATCAAGGCATAATCACAGCTTCATTTCATACTGCCAGCAGCCACATAGCTTTTTTCTCCTCCCAAATTACAACTGAATCAGAAATGAATGTGTTAGGACTGGCCTTGCCAAAACTGTCCGAAAGGCCTACTCAGCCCTCAGCAGTGAGAAATTCCCACATTGCTGCTGCTGCAAAGCTACAGACTCCAAATTCAAAGGGACCGCTGGATCACATATATGACCCTCTAGGCATCAGAGGCTTTTTATGACTTTTTATTCACATACTTGTGCACTAAGCTCACTAACTTCATTTTTTTAGGTTTATATATATTTTTCAGCATCACACAAAGAGGTGTAGAAACCACTAAATGATCATTTATTAGAAAAGTTACTTACCTTCACTACTAAGTTTTGCATCTGCTTTTAAATTTGCACTTACTCTCACTGTATGTTTTCTTCTCTTAAGAAAGCCTCTTGGCATCAACTACCTTCACTCTGAGAATATATTCGTATGTAATGGAATTATTTCTCAAAAACTGTCTGATAAACTAACCAGATTAAGCTCTCAAAGCCTGTAGTTCCAGATTACAAACCCCTTTGGCTAAGAAGCTGCTTTAAGAGCTCTCCAGCCCACACCTTGTCCCCAAACACATGCTCTCTTGGAAGCCACTGCCCCCCAGTTTTGCTTATTTAGCTGTTTGTATGGCTGGAGTTCATGCATTCCTTTTCCAGTATGTGGTGAGCCTTTCTGAAGTACTACTGCTCTCAGCATCGGACAGGACATGCACTGTGCAAGCATTTATGCTGGCAGATTTCAACCCATGTCCCACCTCAGCTGCTTCATCGCTACCCTCTGCTAGCGGCACCCTCAGCTCTGCTTGGAGCTCCCTCTGTGTGTCCTTCCACCTCTTTTGGGTCAGCTGAAGTGCTTCAGCAAGGACCCGGTTCTTTAAATGCTTCAATCAACTTCAGTTGTTTTGTACAAAGAGTGTCACTCATCCAAGGAACTCCAGTGGCAGACCTGAAGGACTACTAACCTTCAGCAGAAGAGTGGGGACAAGGAATCAGGCAGCAACCTTTCTCACTAGCACAGCTGGAGTTCACAGAGCACATCTGACCAGAGGCTCAGGCATTTTCTCCAAGACGTCCATCTTTCATGTGTCTCGTTCTTGCATCTCTGCACATCTTTTGATTTCCCTTCAATGTTGCCAGTTAGATGCAACATTCCAGCATCAGTCTCATCACTGTCACTGAAAGAGGTAAAATCACCTCTTTACTCCTCCTCTGCCTATACACTGAAATATGGTGATGCCCTCTTTTGCCCAAGCCACTTATCCCGGCTGACCTTTGGCTTGATTGTTGGCTGACACCAACAGAGTCCGCTACTACAACTTGCATTTTACTTAGGTTTGCTTCTTTAAAAGAATTTTCTACAGTATCTCCTTTTCTAGTTTCTCAGGACTTCACAGTTTTAAAAACCGAGAATATGAAGTAAAATATTCAAAAAAAATCTTCAAAATATGCAACAAAACTGACCACTAGTGTTTAGGGCAAAAGCAACAAAACCTCTTCCCAACAGAGAGAAATTTATGAAGTTCTGCATTAAAAGAACTGGTTTGGAGATCACCAGATTTGGACTGTTTCCAGTAAACATGTGGCAAAATGACTACTACAATTATGGACACTTATGAGAATCATAAACTTTTTCACAGCTAATCCTCTAAATATAGGACAAAAGAAACTGCCTTTGTCTAAACAAAACAAGCTCATCCTTGAACTCATCCTTCAGCTTTAGCTCTGCAGATCATCTCTCCTACTAAGACTGAAAGTAAGAGAAACCTCTAAGCAGGACAAAGAGATGAAAAAACACTGTTATACTGTTCTCATGGCGAAGGACCTGCTATTTTCACATTCTGAAATAGCTTCAGGTTTTATGCTGGTTAAAGCCAATGCCCGGCAGTTTTCTAATCTTGAGGTGATAAAACATGAAATACCAAAAGAAAGGTCTATTGAAACCTGACCGACCAACAGAAATTTGGAATCCAACATATAATTCTCCCCTGTTATTCTGTCACACCAGTACTAAGCATGTGATAACAACAGATGAAATAATATGCCTTAGAAGAGTACATCAGAAGTACAAATAATCCAAGTACAAAAGTAACAAGAGCAATAAAGAGTCTAAAAGGATAAACAAAGTTAATCTCTCAGGATAGAGACACAAAAGAGCAGTATATACACCAACAAAAACCAGTTTCTTGATAGGTAAAGTGTATTTGTTAAATTCCAGAGAGAAGGTTAGCATTTCAGGTTCTTTTGAATGACAGCTCAGTGCTGGGCCTATTACAAAGTTTTAACTATTTTATTCTAAAGTACAGACTAAGAAAAAACAATGATACCAATTAATCCATAATAAATTAAGACAATGTCTGTGAAATGAAGACATAACAGACTATAGAGAAAAAAAGAATTTTCAAGTTTTCAGAAGGTAATTATATGAATAAAAATTTCTCTTAAAATGTTAGCAATAAGAACCCATTTGTGTATCTTTGGGGAGATAAAAGCTTGTTCTAACTCTTCAAATGCTTTTTTTTCTGAAGAAGTTCAGAAACTCATACTCAATATTGTGTTACTGAGAAAGCTGGGGGATTTTTGTCCTTTATTATTGAAGGCAATATATTGTATTGGTTATATAAATGTTTGCTGAAATAAAACAGCACTCAGGGCAATTTTGACCAGACTGATAATGATTCTAGTAATGACCATCAATAGATGCACCATAGATGGCAGAAAAAACCCCCCTAAGTGCATATCAGATGTACAGTTCTCAACCAATACACAAGGGTTCTTCCTAACATCTGGACAGCTATTTTTTTGCCTAAATAAAATGTAACATCTATTCTAATAAGCAAACATGCAGAAGTGTACTTACTACATAGTTCCCAGGAGATGCTGAAGAATAAGGTATCTGTAATATCAACAGAAACAAAATAATAATTTCTTCTGCAGTGAGATGGAGTCCATACATACATTTATGTAGAGCTGTAGGTTAATGCTTATTTGTTTAATTTATTTCAAAGACACAGTTAAGGATTACGGAAAAATGCTATTGTTGTCAAAACAAACACCTATTCTTTTCAACAACTTGTTGTTGCAAGTATGTTCAAGTCCAAAACTAGCAATATAGACACAAATCAAATTTAATACCCAATATTTCAAATCAAGTATTTCCACTTAATATTACTGTGCCCTGGTAGCCACCATAATTAAATTAATATGAATAATATAATTCACATATTTAAATGTCTGTAGGCTGAGGTCTGGTATCTGCTCTCCGTTGTTTCATAACACTTGAGGCATGCATTTTTAACAGCCAGCATCACTTTTTTAAGATACCAAGTTACAGGGTCTAGCACCAATCCAGTTCTTACATCTACTACAAGAGTCTTCTTATTCTTATTGTGGGAGCTGCAGTAAGGTCTGTAAAGATCTGCAGTCTATAGTAAAAGGTTGAGCTATAAGATTATTAAGGTAATACTCTTTATAAGGTTTATAACCCTAAGCAGCACATACTTGCCTTTAAGTCAATACGACTTCAGAGTCATCCCAAGCATGGACTGAATTTGTATGTTCTTATACATACTTAATCTTGATTAGAATCTTGACCATAAAAGGAAAAGCAACTCTTTTATATCTTTCACCCTGGAAGGTACTAATTTTATTTCTTTGCATTATTCTTTTTTTTTACAAGGGCGGTGTTCTATTTTCACTTCAAATTCAATTGTGGTAATTGTTACAGAGGATATCTGGAGAAACCCAATCACCTGTGAATAATCTGGTTTTCTTCTTTATGATAGCCTTTGCAATTATTGTCTCTGAAGGAGCACAGACCAATGGTATTATAAGAGGATGGGGTAAGAATTAAGCAACTGTACTGACGAAATACAAAATTATTTTGCAGGATAAGCATCTTACATGACTGTAGACAATTTGTCAGCCAACTCATTTTTATGAATGCATCTATTAGTGGACTTCTCAATTTATTTCATAGAATGAATATATTTCAACTATCAGTTGAAAAATATCCTAACACACATTTTAGTTGAGTACAGGCAAAAGAAAACTGAGGAAGAGTTTTAGCTCTTTTTCCCCCCCCAGTTGTCGTTAATAGAATTAAAAAATCAAAACTGAGAACAACAGAAAGAACTAGGCTAGTCTGTTAAGCCAGACCCATCTTGTCCAACTCTTAAGTGCTAAAAAGGGATACATTTTATACTAGTGGTGTATGATCACTGAATGAAAATGAAAACTTTACCTTTGTGTTTCTGTAGAAATACCAGACACTGTTGTTCATGTGCAATGCCTCACTGACCTCCTCTTCCTTCAAGCTGCTATTAGACTACCTCATTTTGTAGCTGTTGCAATGAAATTCAATACAGTGCACCGCTTTTTACAAAAAGCATATAAAAATGGCTGATGTCTTTCTTGCAAGCAACTGCTCTATGACTGCATATTCCCTAGTTAGGAGCAGCAAATGGTGCTTTTGTTATGTAAAATATGTGAGCACACATTAAGCTGTATCTTAACAAGCTGTGATTTCTGTAGAGCTTGCTGGCCAGGTAGTGTTGACCTAATTCATCTTATTGGCGCTAAAGGAAGCTAGAATTTACCTTAAATATACCCCAGGATAACCTTTGTGTTATGGAAGTGCTGTTACTGACGTAAAGATGCAGAGCTGTTGTGTGATTATGAGCAGAGCTGGATATTTGCAGGTCAAATTCAGATGTTCAGATGTGCTCCTCACCGTACCTGCTCTGCATTAGCATTATGGGGAAAAACATAAAGCATGCAGTATTCTATTCGTTGAATGAAGTAGATTTTTTTTTTTTCCTAGTGTATTGATGAGAAATACTTCCCTAAATATAAGATGATTTCTAATATATTTTAAATAATTACTTACAGAATTGGCATTGGTTGGGTTTGGCCAAGGTCTACCACCCCCAGGACCCCTGTAACAGAAGATGAAAGATGAGACACAGAACCATCTCCGTCTTCTGACCAGCTCTGAGGAAGCATATCAAAATAATCTGTTTCCAGAGCAAGGAAGGAGATGGCTTTTTTCAAATTAAAGTGTATATAAACCATAACTACACCAAGTTATAATGCTATAGCAAAATTCTCATTGTTGCACTACCATTACCATTTAATCAGTTTATGAGTTGATTAAAGATTATTTATTTATTTATTTATTACAACCTTGCCACTCACATTTAAGACACTTCAGTTCCTGACTCATTCTGGTACTTCTGTACTCTTCAGGACAGGACCTGCCAGAATAGCGCCATAGAAGTCCTTCCGCAGCAGCCACACTGTCAGAGGCTACAGTGGAGATGGCACAGTTCTGCATAGGTCCCAAACCCTTGCAAATTTAGGAAGTGCCAGACATTCCCCTTTTAAATGGAAATGGAAAGATTTGAAAGACATTGCAAATTTGTGTCTCTTGAAGTGCTTTCCTTCTCTTCACAAAGAATTTAACTTTGTGTTACATAGGTGCAATATTTTAAAGTGGCACAGAAGTTTTTCAAAGTGTAACAAACAAGTTCCCAAATTCTGTAAGTTCTCACGGGGGGTGATAACCTTTTAAAAAATATTTGGAGGAAGTATCACACACACAGAAGTCTACTTAAGAGTAGAGACAAAGACAGAAAGGTACTGAAATGTAAGTCTAATTCCAGTCATTGAAACAGTACTCTTGCTTACATAATTAAGTACCTCCCTGAAGAATTGAGGATGCATGGATCTAGTATAGTAAGGTTTCATTAGTGAAAGTGATCCTAATATCTTATAAATGTTTTGTGGAAACCTATTTTTTAAAAGAACAAGCCACAGAAAATATGTTGCTATAACCTGTATCTGACAATAATAATAATAACAATAATAAATCTCATGTATTAAAAATTGAAAACATGCCATTTTATACATACGCTTTAAACGTATGCCTAGTTATGTATCTAAAACCACTTTGCTACTTCACTAAGGCTACATATCTCCATAGAAGTCACAGAAATATGAAACATCATACAGCAGGGAAAACGGAAATTTCAGACTTTTCAGACATTCTTGTTACACTTGGCCCAAATGGTGTACGGATGTTTAAGTGGCAGGTCCCTGGCAGGAGGGACAAGAGTGTTTCACAGGCAGAAGACCTGTTCGATAAAGCCAACTCTGATGAGACATCAGAGGGGTACTAAAAGCAGAAGGGAATGGGGAAAAGAGAAAAGGAAACATCATCCAGATAAAGCACGTTTTTTTCACAACTCTTGCTGTTATTTTAAGTTTCTCACTCTTAGCTGAGCTCAGAAAAATAGTTTGGTGGTTAGGCTTCGTCTTTTAACAGTCCTGAGGGAACTAAGCCATATGGGAGGTAAAATCTCCATGTTTACAGTCATAACATCTCAATAACCATAATTATTCCTGGGAGCATTAAGAACTTCTAGTTATTTATAAATAAGACAAAGTCACTTTTTGAAGACCCTGACAACTGAGAGGCAGAGCAGATGACCAAAGTTTTGCATTTAAAATGGCATTTTGGCCTCATTAGCTTTAGAAAAGTAACATTAGCCACCACAACTTACCAGACATGGGAGAGTGATTTAAATATAGAGAAAAAAGCAGGCTTTATTAATGAGTTCAGGAAGTTTTCTATCTATTTTAAAGTCTTGCAAAAATAAAACCTATTAAGTAGATATGTTGCCCCAGGGATTTAATATTGCATCTTTTTCTTTTTATTACATTGTTGATGATACTATAAAGAAATTAGTTCAAACAATCAACTGAAATAAATCAAGTGAAAATTGATTTATTTCAGCTGACATTATTTTTGGACAGTTGGAAAACAGAATGTAGGTAAGGGTCTTTTCTGCCTTATTCATTGGGAGGAGGGGAGGCAAAGCAAGGAAATGGACTCACAGTACTCACTTACAATGCTCATGCTCCTCAGGTCAAATATTCAGCTATTTTTCCTCCACTAACAATTGCAAGGTGAAATATTAGGTGTTCTTCTCCCCCCGCAAAAAAAAACCCTGTTCTTTTTCCTATGTACGATATTTGGTTTATTGTATTCTCCTTTTCAGAGAAATCAGGAATACTTGTAACAACACTTGAAGTCTAGTTTCACCCCAAAACCCTGCACTTGTTTGTGTGACATTAAGTGACTCAAATACATCTAGCAATAAGCATCAAACGAAAAATAGCTCTGACAACACTGCAGATTACTCTGAACTACAGAGATGTTACAAAGCCAACTCAGATACACGATTGGGTTAAGCCACAGCAACATGAAAGTTTAGACAGGCCATACAAGGAGACTGGGAAACTCACCTTTCATCTAAAGAGCTGTTAGAATTTGCAAATTTAATGGAAGCCATGGACAGCTCTAAGTATAGACTTAGAAAACACTGTAGCAGATTCTGCTGGAAAGCCATATGGGTTTTGTGGAGCCAAATGTTGTTAGCTTATAAAACACACATAAAAAAAAAAGCTACCTGCAATTTTTTTTCAGTGCAATGCAAGCAGGATTTTTTCCCTTTGTTAAATGTTTATTTTGAAAGCATCAACAGCCATAAAACATTTGAATGTATCAATTCCAAAATAGAGTAATTTATGAAGTATCTATTGCTATGAATATTTACACCTGCATTTTATCCTTGAAGTTAGTCCTACAGTGTCGATCCTTGTTCTTGAAAAAATAAAGTATGAAATTTCAGTTTCCAAAGGGGCAAATATATTCTATCAGGAAATCAAACATCTAGACACAAGTTTGTGAATTGAAGTTAAAAAACAAAATCACTTTTTTTTTCTTTTCAGGCATGACTGAGATATTCTTAGCACTTCAGACAGCACTACAGGTCACACGGGCTATTAAAAAGTGCCAGTGAAATGTAACGCTGCTCCCCGAGATTTGCCATTTTGTTCCAAAAAGGGCATTTTTCCACAAAAATAAAATCTTACTAAAAATGGCTACACCAATTTTCAGCTTAAAACCTTATATCTAAATAGTTATTTTGTCGAATAACATAGGATATGTATCAGTGGTTTCAAACAGTAATCTGACAGGCATTAGTTTTGACGGAGCAAGCAGTTATTTAGCAGTACTACATTTGTGGAGGATATGCTTCTGCACTGAAATACTGTCTATGAGCTCTCGAGCTGGTTGTTGCCATTTTTGACAATAAAGAACACTTTTTCATCCAGAAAAATGTAAAATTATATTTGGCAGATATTCTGCTCTTAACCAAAACAGCTTCCTTTCACACTTTCTGAGGAGAAAGAGCTGGATTTTAAATGGCAAGTGTTTTTGGAGAGTACATATTTTTATATTTTAACATGGCGAAAAATGCAAAAATATTGAATAGAACACTGAAAAATTTTCATGTAAGAAAAAGATTTGGATATATAAAGACAAATGTACATTACTATAAGGCAATAGCCTTATGTATAGTTATCCTGTTTCCTAGAAATATAAGTACACTAAATGACTTACACTGTTATTTCTTAGCATTGTGCATTAGATAAATTGTAAGGGATAATACATAGAATGCTTTTAACACAGATGGGTCCATCTATTGCCATTGCCCACAGGTTATCCTTGGATGCACTCTGACTAATCCTGAATGCTGGAATTGACCAGGCAACGAGTCTTCACTAAAATTTTGATGTAAGGACAACTTTGACAGCAGTAACTTTACAGTAAGAAAAAAACCCTGCTGTCCTAGAAATACAAAAGAAACCCAGACAATAGCAAGCCCTTTGTTTTCCTTTTGATCAGTATATGTCACTCCATTTGACAGAGGAAAAAAAATACTCAGCTTTACGGTAAAACAATTATTCATGTACTCAGGCACACAATAATGAAGCTCCTTACAACAGTCTGTAATTCAGCATGTAACAGAGGTCAGGATATGCTATAACATAATATTCCAGTACTAGCAGTTTGGACTCTCTTATGTCTTTAAAGTGCACTGTAATAAGCAAAGGGACAGTATGAAGTCTTGTTCAAAACCAGGAAAGTATTCTATTCCCACTTTCAGCTGAGCTGGAGTAAACATGAGTTTGTAAGAAATGTAAAGGAGTGCAGTGTATGCCTGGTAAGACATGGGGACAGCTATGGTTACCTACTTCCTAATTATTGCTTCACACCTTGTTCTTCTCAGAAGATCATATACTGTATTAAAGTTCATGAATTTGCCCAGTAAAGGACGCCAATTCATGGTGTACCCTTCAAGAGGACATATAAGTTCAAAGGAAAATGTATTTCCCACATCACTGAACTAAAACGTGATCTATGTATGTTTACTGGCCAACTCAAGATGAAATGTGCTTATTAAATGCTGCAATATGGAAATGTTAGTATTTCAACCCATCTTCTCTCTTTCTGGCAGACCAGGGATTCTTTTTGTCATCCAGCAACCTGTTTTCTTATTTTTCCTATATGAACTCTCATTTATGAGGATAAGTAGCCTCAAAATATCTATCCTCAATTTTACTTCTACAACATTTTAATTTAGAAAGTTAATTTGCTTTTCTTAGAATTCAGTTGTCTCCTGAGGACAATCTCTGTAGTGCTTATATTACACTCACACTGAATTCCAAATACCTAAATATTTTTTCTACATCAATTTTATTTAGGAAGTAGAAATGCCTATCCTTGGGAAGGTTCCTAGAATTCTCTTGAGCCCAATATATGATGTCTATGTTAGAGTAACACCCAATTTTACATTTGATTTTATTTGCTTCAAGAAGTCCAGGTATGTCTGGAAACTGGAAGAAATTAAAGATATGGTGGATTAGATTTTTTTTAATGCTATTATCTATCTTAATATCACTTTTACTTTTTCAGGTTGGTAACTCTTTACTTGAAATGAAAATTACCATCTTTCCTTTTTGTCTCCTATGAAAATAAGAGTAAAAATGGGTATCTATGATATAATGGTAACAAGAGAATATAAATCTTCACGTTGTTTTCTGTGTCAATCTGGTGAAAACTCATGCTTGAAAGACAAAGGTGTGAAAGGAGTAAGAAAAGAACATGTTCTCTGCTTTAGGTTGTAAAATGATTCTAATGTCTTGATAGCCGGACCACTGTACTGCCTTCTGTGACCACCCCAGGATCTGCAAAATGCTGGCTATGAAAAAATGTACTCACTTCAGTAGAGGTAGGGACATGATACAGGAATGACTTGATAATCTCTGGTCTGTGGTATGTTAAAGGTAGCTATAGCAGCCCATTAAAATTAGTGAATCTCTTACAGAAATCTAAACAATACAAGGAACATCTTTTTTTTTTTTCCCAGGCTTGCTAATCACGTAAGCCACTCCAAGCACACAAAAGATTTATCTAAAGTGCAGAAGACTGCTCGTGTTGGTCCAATTCCTGTGCTAAAATCCTCAGCTTAAGTCTAGTCTAATCTAGATACACTAATTTTACATCTGAAACTTTTCTATGCACTTAGAAAGGGAGGTTGTCTACAGGTATAAAAGGCTCCCATGACTAAATCCATGCCTGGAATAAATCAGTATATCTTAACTGAACTCAGTCTATATCAATTTTTACAAATTATGATCCACTCCCAGAAGTACATACAAACACTGAAAACCTTACACTCATATCTGCGATACTCTTCTATCTGTTTAGAGTGGAAATAAATGTAGTTCTGGAAACAAAAACAGCAACAGAGAGAGATCATCTACGCTTCTTTCAAATATGTCTTTTTTTATAAATAGTTCCAGACAATGGTTTTATTTTGCTAAAATAAAGTACTTCTTTATTTTGCAGAAAAGAACCATGCTTGTACCATTCTTTACAAAATATTTAATCAGTAAAGTAAAAACATAAATGTGAATAATGTCATTTTTTAAAAAAATTCATACAAGGATATACCAGTGACTATACTGACAAAATATTCCCAATATTTGAACTTTGACCTGTGAAAGAAACTGAGTATTTGTACAGACTTGTAGGGACAGCAAAGGTGCCTGTAAGAGATAAATACAGAAAAGGAAACTGCTGAGGGTTCATTTTCTTAAATTGCAGTTATTAGTCATCAAAGCATGTTACTTATCAAAGCACGTTCTCCTTGTCTTATGTACCCCAAATGTTACTTCTACAATGAAATAATGATTTTTCTAAATATTATAAGATTTTATTATTGTGCTTACATGTTCATTCCAGGCATCCCCGGGCCACCTAAAGCATTCAGTGGGGGTCTCATTGCACCTCCATAGTTCTGCAATGATAACCAAGGGTCAGACTACCACAAAACAAAAAAACAAAACCAAAGAGGAGGGGGAAAGAAAGGACAGCAGGTTAATGATATCCCTACATAACTGCTGACTGGATAGGCCAATGTAATTCATTCTTTCAGGAGTTTCCATTGTTGACTTAAAAAAATAATACTGTTAACCCCAAGGAGAAACAATTACAAACAATAGAAATAGACTAAGAATACTTAAAATGTCAATTGTTTCAGGAGGAATTATTTACACATATAGAGGTCAAGTCAACGGCCAGCAAGGGGCAGGTTTTACAATGTATTCAACTTTTATACCAAGGGAGCTCATTCAAAATCAGAAACCTGGACTTAGATTCTAGGACTTCTACATCATGGAATTTAAATAGAATTATTTTAATTAGATTTTGTTAGGATATCAACAAATGCTTGTATAAAATTATACCATATGATATCACTTTTATAACATACAGCATAAACATTACATTTCTCTTCTATTCAGTCAATTCTAATAAGTCTATGGTAACTAATATGAAAAGTTTTTAACAAGATAATGAATGTCATAGCGATGCCAACAAATGAATTGCCCAATGCCTATAAATATGAGTTTACCCTCTGATATTATGACAAAAGTTTAACTGTACTATTTACATGAAAAACTAAATTATACCTATTTTTATTCAGAGGAATACAAGCAGAACAGTCTGCCTCACCTCACAATCATAATGCACTCCCTAATCTGTGTTAATCCTGCTACATTTTTCTGATATTTCAAAAGAATGGATAACAGTAAATTCTCTAAAATGAACAGCTGTGCTTTTTGGAAGGATGGGTGGAACAAAAAAGTGATTTACTTTAAAAAAATTTAGGTCATTGTTGCAGTCTATTTTCCAATAATAAAACTTATGCACTCTATTTCATGTATAGTATATTACAAACTGCATAAACTACATGACCAAGGCTTAAGGCTGTTCTCTATATTGGTCTGATTCACAAAACCATGTAAACACGAAGTCATGAATACATGTGAGAGATCCAACAGTGATATTCAAAGTGCGGGTCTGGTGCTGTTTATACCTTGACTGATATGACATGTCAGTTATCCAGAACCAATCTAGAACTGATCTACAACTAGGAGAGGAGGTTCTGTTGCTGCAAACAAACCCCCCAAACTTAAAATTTTCTTCATTGTTAACAACACTTAAAGTGTCCCATCTAAAGCTGGTTTGTAAGAGTACACCCAGAGGCTGCAGATGCCCTCTTCCAGACCCAGCCATCTGAAGACAGTATTATCCACAGCTGCTGGTCATCAGTCACTACTCACTCCTGCCTTTTTTGTGTGCAGCTGGTAGACTGATTGGTGTGCATGCTCAGGCAAAAGTCAGCCAGATTAACTCAAACCGTCTGTTTAACCTAGGTTATCCTAGATGATTTTGCCTGAGCAACTCCTCTGTCAGAACTGTAGGGCAGTAACTGGTTGGTAGTCAAAGCAGCTGGGCACAGTAACATCCCCAGCTGGCACTACTGGATCTGGAAGAGAACACAGTCTGACTGTAACAAAACAGCAGTCCTGTATCTGTTTTATTTCATTTATCCATCTTGATGTGGAGGGCAGAGCCATCTCCCTGTTTGTTGTGTCGAGTAACTCCCCTCTTTATTTTAATTCAGGAATCATTTGTGTGGACTGGGGTTAAAGATCTTTATGGAATCCTGCAGGACGGGAAGATTCCTAATCAAATGTACTTCTAATTACTGCTAATTCTAATCAAATGTACTCCTTCGTCCTAAAATAAGAGTGCCTTCATTAAGGCTACCAATAGATGTTCCTTCAGCTGCAGCTATGCTCTTTGCAGAAGTTAGTGCCCCAATTTGTTCCTTACAGCTTTTTACCCAAAGTCACCACCACTGTTTGTCTGGCAGTTGAGTTGTTCATACAAGTGCTTGCTAACATCAGGTGGCCAAAATGAGCCAGATTAGCAAAGAGGTTTTTTCTTAAATATTTAAGATATTTATCTGATTATTTTTGGCTAGAAAGCACTAGGGACCATGGGGGAGGCTCACCAGCAGATAGGAAGAACGGGGAGAAGTAGCGGTCACAGATTGGAGGTAGTGTCCCATTCACCTAGCTTAACTACAGCTTGAAAAAAGCCTGAACCTAATTCTTTGGAGCTTTTAATAGATTCAAGCATTTACAACCATCCACTTCTTTTTGTTTCATGTTATTTAGTTTGAAACAGTCTAGAATCATAAAATACAAAACTGAGGTAAATTTTTGAAAACTTGTAAGTTTTCAAGCATACACATACTATACTTGCTATACTGGACATAAGCATTTCTGTATGAGCACATTAAGCGTTTGGAAGTTGATTGCCTGTGCAGCAAGTAGCAGGGCCTCCCACTAAGGGCACACCCAAGTCAACTTTACAGCACTGTAGCAAGAGAATGTTAAAAGTAGGTGTGAAAGATTCATCAAATTTGGTTGCAGAACTGCATTCTAAGAAGATACTAAATGCCAGATGCAAAGATAGATGATGATCCGTTTATAGAAAAGATTGATTTGTGAACTTAATTTTGCGTAGATTACGCATTTTTCCCCATTTTAAGAGGATGTTCAGCACAAGAAAGAAGAACCTTAGAGAAACACTGGATTTTAAGAGGCAGCAAAAATGGAAAAATTATCCTTATAAAAACTGGCATGAGATTTGCCTGCTGTGTGACTAATGTTGCTGCATAAAGTATCAGCTCAATCTCATATGGCAGCATTGCAAAGCTCCTCTTTTTCCTCCAAAAGGCAAGTGCTAAATATACTTCAATGCTACAGAAAAAATAACAAATGTATTTAATAATGGTTTGTTGGTTACACAGCAGATATTGTGTAGAACTGCACAACTGGTTTCTACCAAGAAGACCCAAGACTGTAAAGACAGTTAGGAACAGATTTGAAAGGCAAAGCTATTTAATCATTTAAAATTCAGTTGCTATTCCAAGGAACAAAGAAGCCACTAGAGAGATTATCTGAAACGGGGAAGTAAAAATGCAAAGTGTGGGCACAACAAGCACACTGTAAAACAAAATAATGGCAACCCTGGTATGAAACACCACCACCTAAATTTTCTCTCACTGAGTGCACTGACAAAATACAGAATAATCTTTCAGATTCATATTTCAGGTATGCATAAAAATTAGTTTGTTTTCTACCTTAGTTTACCATTGAAATGTAATACTAACAAATATTAACCCATATTTTCACACTTGTGAAGAAAGAGCCTATGAACAATTACGACCAGGTCAGCACCATGGAGAAGGCTGATTCTTGCAATTCAAGGTTGCTTTGCTCCTCAAAAACAGAGCTAGAGATGACTGTGATTGACAAGGGGGAGAAATTGCAGCATGAACTTCTCATTTTACATTAAAATCTCTCTACCACTCACCAAAAATCTATATCAATAGTGGATGAAAGAAAAACTTTACAGAATTTTGAGGGGTATTTTTGGTACAAAGAGTTTGCCTAAGTTAGAAGTATTAAACCTTTCCTCCTAAACAGCATAATCAATTAAGCTGGGAGGATGAGGTAACACCTACTCGGTTCTTGGTCTCCTTTACAAATATCAGCCTTTGATTACACCATCCACTGGCTGTAGGACGAACATAACGCTTCTGAAATAAGGAAGTTAAGGGTTTCCTCTTTTAATTTGAAATCTTAATTAAAACAACTGATGTTTTCATTTTAGACTTTGTACACCTGCAACTCAGCATTTGTTTTTGTAAAACAGAAAGTTTATTTTAAAATGCGATTAGAAGAACAAATCCTGGCCATCTTCAAGCTATGGAATGCCAAAGTAATATAGTATAAGTATAGGGCTATTAATAAAAAGAAGTATCTATCTGTGGAAGGTACCTGTGGTCCTAAAGGAACCATTCCCCTTGGAGGAGTCATTCTCTGCATTGGCCCACCCATGTTTGGATGCCCTGCAAATAAAATCATGCAACTTAAAAAACTATGCAATACACAAGCATCTTCTAAAACAACTTTAACAAACCATTCCTTTTTAATTAACAAAAAGCTTAAAAAGCTTCAGTCAGCTTTGAAACACAGAAAGAAAGATGCAAGTTTGGAAAGAAAGTACTTAAATGGTCCAAATAATTATTTCATTCACCTTGCTGCCGTGTTGGGTCCATCCCACTAGGCAATAATGGCTGACTTCCTGGGACACCTCCAAGTGCCTGCAGGCATAGAAACCATGTTAAAAGCATATAACACTTTGAAATTTCGTTAAAGACATAATGCAGATATTTTGTTTTTAATTCCCCGTTGTTTCTTCTCAGTCAAGAGTAATGTGGAAGAGTTAGCTTTCCTAAACACCCTAACTAAATGTCCTAAGCGCCTAACTAAACTGAAAGTCCTAAATCTCCGGCGACCCTGATATGCATTTGCATGGACAAAGTCTTGGACTTCTGTGGAATTATGTATAAAGAGTTTCCAAAATTCAGTAGCCTCATTTGCCGCCCCCCCCCCCCCCTCCTTCCCTTCAGCTTACCTATTATTTCACCTCCAAGCACTGCCTTTTTCTTGGGGACATGGCAATTTATTCAAAGCTTATATTGCTACCATTCTCCCTTTTAACCATTATTTTAAGAGGTCAGGATGCAGACACTGATACTCTCTAACAGTGAGCCATAACTGAGCCAACTGCACAGGATTCACAGGGTATGGTTAATTAGGGCTGTGACGTGGGGGGCATTTTATCTTCCAATGTGCCTTACTCTTGAAGGGCATCAGTGCCAAGATAAGCTTATTATTCAGCTATGGGAAATAACAACAGTCACAAAACTTGCTCCTAAATCTTGCCTTCAAGCAGGAAGGTACACTGTGTTGTTACTTCACCTCTGGTCCAAATCAAACACATTGTTTTTATGCCCCCACATTTTAATCTGCCATTTGGATTTATAGTAACTGAAGTAGGTTTAAGGCTAATTTCTTACTTATAGTTTAGTACAACTAGAAAAATGTTTTTATGAATGGATCTTTGTAGCTGATCCATTAGGTGCTATTCAGCATTTCAAAACAACTTTTTCACTAAAAATGTATCCAGAATGAGTAAATCTGTTCCTATGAAAGTAAGCTATTCAGGCTTACAGGTACAGGTATTGCTTACCGTGGGAATGGCTAAGTTACTCTTGATGTGGAAATACTGTAGTAGTCTTGGATACATACAAAGGGGAACCTATCGCAAATATTACACAGTTTGTGTCCACAAGAGGTAGGAAATAAAAAATTATGATGCACGTTATTACCTCAAAGGTAACACAGTCAAATGGTACTGCACTGCAAGTTTAAAGGAATAAATAATCTGAGATGACATAATTTAAATCAGAGTTTTACATACATGTACTTCAGTGGCTAGAAGTCTGGACAATACGTAAGAAGGCTACATGATGTGCACGGAGAAGTGTCAAATACTAGCAAAGCAGGAACTGGTCACTTCTGCCAGAGATGGCAGGTGACATACACGGACATAGAGGCATTTGCTGCTGCGAGCACACATGACCGAAGACTTAACTCATGCAGTCACTACACAGGACATCATTACATGAGGGACTACCAATTCCTTTCTAACACGTCATACCACTTTTCAAGAAAATCAAGTGTACCTGCACAGCACAATGCATTGCCAACAGCAAATACCCTTGTGGGGCTTGATCTCATAGGATGTGATCGAGTACTGAAGGCAACTTAGGGGCACTCACGTGACACCCGGTAGGTACTAACTTTCCTTGATACAAAGCCTAGATCTAGCTCAGGTAACTCTTACACAGCACCGCACTGCGCTGTGTGCACATGCCCTGTGTGCACATGCCCTGTGTTAACCTTCTTTGCCTAAGAAACACAGTCCCTACTGCAAGGCATTAAGTAATATAGTAACAGTGGGAATTTTAACTCTGATTTTTACTGACTCCCATCTAATCAAAATTTCAGCCTTAAAGCTGCACTACAATAGTTTATTACTTCTACACACTGCCCATCTATACTGTAACTTAAATAATGGCAGTGTTGTTAAAAGCAGTAATTCATGCACACGGCATAATGTAAATGAATTGCAAGAGCTGTAATTCACTGAGATTATGTTACAGCTCTGAACTGAAAATATCACAACATGCAGACAAAAACACTTCCGAAACTAAAACTGCAGGTTGGCAGGACTTTCACAGCACTCACCAAATCCAGTTTCTACCTGTCAGTATTTACAGTGTTCAGAAACACAGAGAAACAAAGAATATCTAAAATCCAAACAGTGGTATATCTTTGGCTAAGATATTACTGAAACGTACAAAACTCAGGCAGATATTTTGTACTGAGTGACAGTATGTCAGTAGCAAATATTTAAATAAAGTGCCAATGACACTGCACTCTTACGTTGTTCCTTGATGATCACTTCAGCAAGGTTAATCAAGCCACCCATCTCCCTTGTGGGAAAGTAGTTATGGTACAGGTAACTTATCCTGCTCCCAAACATCACCATGTTTGATGTAGAGAAATACCTGAAAACATCTTGCCACGTGATATATCCAGCTCACTAAAATTTAAACTTGATAATTTCTGGCAATATTGTGCCAGTGCTAAAGACAAGTTTCTTGGCATTGTGTTATACAGATAAGAAAAATACCCAGAACTGAGGCTGGGGCATGAAAGTCTCCTTATCAAGCTGTGACAACAAGAAAGGCAGTCCTGGAAGTCTAAACTGGACCAAAACACCCATTCCATCTACCCCATCAAACCTTCCCAATATTGTAAACGACCCAGTTTTTCTTTCAGAGCTCCACTGATATTTTTCTGTCTGTTTATCTTTAACTCTTCATTTGCTGACAACTGCTTTCTCCTCCTCTATCTGCACTATGGAGAACTTAAGAGTACAAATGCTAACGGCTTCCTGAACCATCTTTTCACAGATGGGCCAATAAAGGTCTCTGCTGACGAACAGCAGCTCATTACTCATTCTTGTTACACTGGTATGCATATCTTTTGATATAGATGAGAGAAAATTGGAAATCTGATGCTTTTATAAAGTCATCAGACTGTCTGTAAGAGCCATAGAGCACTTCATGATATCTGTTTCTCAGCAATAATCTCTGTATTTACTATGAAATAAATATACTTCATATAGTGAACAAAGAATAGAAGGGAGTGATGCATTTTACATAGAATTAAGTAAAAAAATTCTCAGAGCTAACTGCTGGATGTGGTTAGGAAGCTTTACAGAGTGTAACAGTCAGTTATGGGGACATTCTGCCTTCATCTCAGAGCAGACAGCATTGGCAGGGTGAGGTTAATGCAGCACCACACAAGGCAACTATATCCTCCCTCTGCAAACAGGCTTAACACACAATAAATTTTGAGATGTAGACACTAATTAAACACAGGAAAGTGAGCTGGGAGTGGCATGGCCACACCTTATCAAAATAACTATTTAATGGTCAGAAAAAATGGGGTGGAGAGGGGACTGAGTTAGTTTTGTAGCCAATGAACCACTGGTAGCCAACTAGACAACATTCCCTGTTCCCACCACTGCACCATCACCCTGGACCACAGGAGTGCATCAGTGATAAAATCTTACCTGATTGGGTATTCTTAAAGGTGGCCTTGGACCTCCAGGGTACCGAGGGGACATGAAAGGCTATGAAAAAAAAGAGAAATACTGCTAAATAATTCAACTTAGCTCGTAATTACCGCATTGAGTCATTGGGCGTATGGCTTGTGCCATGTTTACACCTCAAGCATCCAGTTTAAATACTTCCACAAGAGCGTTCAGCATATTATTCTACAATGTTTAGTGGAACTAAGTAAATTTAGAGATTCTTAGTGAATACATCTATCAAGATAAATTATTTAAAACTTTGTTACAGCAATTGTGAATGCAGAGTGTAAACAACAATGCATTTAGAGTGAAGAATAATAAACCATTTCAATCATATAATCACACATCTATACTTTCCACTGGAGAAGGGGGAAAGATAGGAACACTGGAATAGAAAACAAATGTGTTCTTGGGAGAGTCAAGAATAATTCACAAATATTTTCCATTCATTTTTTCAGAATAATACAGAAAAATGCAATACAAGATTTAACCTGTGAGGGCACAGATTTCAAGTTTATGTCATAAATATTTAGAACATTGGTGGTTCCATTAACCATATTAATTCAATGTTGCACTCCTCTCATCCCTCCATGCTCACACAGTAAATCTCCTCTCTCAAACCCAAATTTATACCCAAATCTGTCATACCATCCTGGACCTTGTGAGGTTCTAGTGGTTCTTGGTTACTACTATACTACTTCATGGCCCACAAACAAGGTCAGTCCCTTATTATAAACAAATGGTAGTACCAACGAATACATTTAACATCCCTACTTATTCCATCCCAAAGTGTGACAGTAATCTAGAAACCTAAAGAGCTGGGAGATTAGTGGCAAATGTAAGACCTACAGGAAAAAGGCAAAAAAAGGTCTGACTAAACTGGTGATGAAGATGATAATTCTGGCAATCAGGTACCTATAACTCCAGAAGAAAATGAAGAACTAAAAGTAAGTTTTGACTGTGAACACAGGGACAAAAAAGACTGATTCTTTATAACATGAAAGAGGAGCTCACTTCTGTTCATGACACTGCCACTGGAGACAAAGGAGAGATAAAGGGAAGGAGTCTGCTGGGACTTCCCAGGGATAATCTCTGATGACAAATGAGCTGCTGCACATTTAAACCCACTCTTTGGGGTCCCTTCAAAAAGAAACAAATATACCTACACATGCATCATGCAGTCAGCTGGAGCTAAGGACCACTGGCAGGTCACTAAAACTGTGTGATCAACATCACTGTTTTACAAATGAATGGCATGTTTCAGCTCCATTAGCAGCACTGCGTTATAAACTAAAATGCCAGTGATCATCAATGCTAGTAACGCATGTATTAAGAGTAGCGATAACTAGCAAAGGAATTATAATTATTTTACCAGTAATTAGTAATGGAATTTTTCGTATCATCTTGCATAAAAAAATTCAGTGGAATCTTTCACATCTTAGAATCAGATGAGAGCTGAAATACTGTAAGCTACATAAACATGCATTCAAAATAGGTACTAGAAAGCAATTTAAAATACAGAGGGTTTACAAACTGGAGAACAAAGTTCAATGCCAATTGTGAAAAGATTACTTTAATAAAAAAGAATTTGAAATTATGTGCTACAGAAGAGGGAGGCTTCTTCATGCCCTGTCTCTGATGGTGAGATTCTCTGATAAAGAAGAAAGAAAAAAGGGTTGTGCATGTGGTGAAGGCTGTAAACATGCCTTGTAAAGCAGTACAAGTGCTAGGAAATTAGAATTTCAACAGTTCCCATAAAGGTCAACCAAGTGCATTGTGTGGAGTGTGACACACTCTAGTGAGTATCTTGGATTTGGCTTACCTCATTCAGCAGACGAAACCTTAACTTTATTTACAGTTGTACAGCTCGTAAAAGGGAAATCAGCAGTGTCTCTCAAGTCAACCCTATCTTAATGTAGAATCACACTACTAATATTAGTATATAACAGTGTGCTATTGGCAGAACATCTGCTCCTTTCAAGTAGGATGGAAACCTGCTTGTCTTCTCTCTTCCCAGTGGGTTCACCTTTCTATGGAATTTATAAAAATACCTAAAAACTTATTTTTTTTGTATGGTGTTGAAATTTTATTTAAAAACCTGAAACAAATACCCTACTGCATTAAGGAAAGAGGCTTACTGATATGAAGTTGCAATTTTACTTTTCAAAATACGAATCACATTGTTTCTCGTGCCTGACAATTAGAGGCCATATTTTTTGGTTTGCTGTGCCCCTGCGGTCAGTAGTTGGTTCAGATTTTTGAGAAGGTCTGGATCTAGGCAGGTCTCTAGTCTACTTAATAAATGCATCACAGACTAAGTCTAGGATTCTTCTCTGAAATTATATATAAGTCATTGTTGTAGTTTAATGCCAGCCAGCAACTAAGTACCACACAGCCACTCACTCACCTCTCCACACCCACTGGGATGGGGGAGAGAATCGAAAAAAGTAGAACTCATGGGTTGAGATAAGAACAGTTTAATAGAAAAGAAAGGAATAAACTAGTAATGATAATGATAACACTAACAAAATGACAATAGTAATAATGAAAGCACTGGAATATACAAGTGATGGACAAGGCGACTGCTCACCACTCGCCCTGTTATGTTCCCGAGCACCAATCCCTCCCAGCCCCACTCCCCCCAGTTTATATACTGGGCATGATGTCACACAGTATGGAATACACCGTTGGCCAGTTTGGGTCAGGTGCCCTGGTTGTGTCCTGTGCCAACTCCTTGTGCCCCTCCAGCTTTCTCGCTGGCTGGGCACGAGAAGCTGAAAAATCCTTGACTTAGTCTAAACATTACTTAGCAACAACTGAAAACATCAGTGTGGTAGCAACATTCTTCTCATACTGAACCCCAAACATAACACTATACCAGCTACTAGGAAGAAAATTAACTCTATGTCAGCCAAAACCAGGACAGCCATGATTTTTTTTTTTTTTTTTTTTTGAGGGGGGTGAGGGGGGGCACAGTTTGCTAAGGAGGCATCAAAGCAGACTTTAATTTGAGAGCCAGTGCATCTATTCTTAACTGACTTGTTAGTTCATTGCACGGAATAACTACAGGAGACTTTTTGATACAACTCCGTCTTACAAGAAGGTTTATATGCTGTAAATATTTATGTATCAATGTATTCCCCTTAGACATATTTGTGGAAGTATTGAAACCTTCTCCTATTCTTTAAGCAACTGAACCCAACTGGAACTGCAATGAATTACTTCATCTAGTAAATTTCAAATAGTTTTATGGTTCTTGATGACCCATGGATACAAACCCTGCACAATTCTATAGGCAGGAAAATACATAAACAACTGGGAAGCACAATTAATGTTTTGATGAATGTAAGTAAATAAAGGTCCATACAGCATTGCAGAAAATGGTGAAATAGTGATGTTCAAGGACAATTCTGAAAAATTTTACACTGTTTTGGGCCAAGATTTAGTACTTAAGTTCACCACAAAAATTCTACCATTAAAAAGAAAAACTTAAATATTCGCATTTTTGTCCCAGTTACTAAACATCTCCATCACCAATGCCATGTTTGTCCACAAAAAGTTCTACCGAGATGCATCAAGACAACAAAGAAATTCTGTGAAATGTTTTAATGAAAATAATTTAAATATGAACAGCTGTCAGCCATGCACAGAGTACAAGAGCACTTCTTCCATCTAAGGATTATAGACATGTGACTGTCCAAAAAATAGTCACGGTAAAAATAGAAAGAAATAATTAAGCTGGAAAAACATGCCAAAAGATAGGTACTGTGATTTATTAATGCAGCAGTAAGTTTACCTATCGGGTAGGAACAACAGAGAAGGACAAAAGATATTTTCTCCTACAGCCCTCTCTGTGCAAAAGGATGTAGGATACTCTTCAAATACTATATCTGGCATTTCAGGACCAGATCTTGCTTAAGATGTTGTTAAGCCTGTCTAAGGGAAACCAGTCTCTCGAAGCTGATCTGACTAAGGAAGAAGGGTATTTATTACCAGAGTGCCTCCATCCCACAGTAATTTCCAGGTGCTCAAATGGCTCTCGAGGGTTTTCAGTCACTGCTGTAGCCTTCAAGTCCCTCTAATCCACAACGGGGACATTATGCCAAGTACAAGCACCAAGTGTGCTACTGCGCGCTAACCTAAGCTACAATTAACTTCTCAAACCGAGTTCAGGAACTGGCACATACACTGATGTATTAAGAAAAGAAAAAAAACAAACCAAACCAAACCAAAACACCAACCCCCAAACCAAACAAAAACCAAAGCAAAATTAAAAAACAAAAAAAAACCCCAAACCAAAAAACAAACAAACAAACAAAAACAAAAAAAAAACCACAAAGAAAACAAAATAACAGGCAAGAGGCAAGAATGTCATATCTAAGCCACAACTGAGATGGAGATGCCACGAGTGTTTGAAAACATGTCATACAAGTTGCAGTAACAGCAGAAGATTCTGGTGACTGTTCTGGAGAACAGCCAACTAAACACATCTGGGAACACCAGTATATTGTAATTACTGGGTTCAGGTATAAAATTCAGTAATTTGGTATCATGAAAAGCATCTTGAAGGCTGCTGTCATGCAGCTGAGACCAAATGAGTATAAGCAGAAGCTTCTACTAAACTGGGTGAAGAAGAAGCCAGAGAGGAAAAAACTTTCATGTAATCAGGGCAGAATATATGTATTTATCAACTTAAAGTGGAAAAAACCCAAAACTCCAAACCCAACCTAAAAGGAGAAAAGTACAAAAAAAGAAGTAAAAGAGAATACGCAAAATAAAATCCAGATGTGAAATGTTAAATATAGTAAGCTTCCTGTTTTTACTTAGAGAATCCTATCATGTCAAATTGTTAAAAATACTTAAAAAGAAGTAAAGCTCAAGAACTTGAGTGATGGTGCCACACATTCTAGTACTTTTTGTTATCTTCCTGCTAAAGAAAGACTCCAACTGTGTATAGGGAGAGTAGAGGCTATCTTACAAACTGTGTATTTAATACAATTCCGCGAGTTGTGTGTGCATGTGTGCATCTACAATGTAAAAATCTTGTAAAGTACTATTTTTTCTTAATCCCTGGGAGCACAAGGGGACAAGCAGGTAATAAGTTTCTCAGTAGGAAACTCTTTGAAGAAGCCACGTTGAAGCACAGTAGTCTCACTGCCCACATTTTGGTTCCAGTATTCAGGAAAAATGATTTTACAAAAAACCCACCAGGAAGCTGATGACATAAAGACGTAGAAGCTGGCACGTTTCTCTGCCGGTTGTGTAATTCTTACTCTGTCTTTTTTCAGTTGTTTGGGTGACTCTAGAATATGGTGTGGTTTAGTTTTCTTGTACCTAGTACTGGTGGAATAAAAGAATGTAAAAGATGGTGTTCTACTAAGTATGACAGATTTCAATAAATCTATTTTCCTTTGAATTGACTTCCCTTCCAAAAGCTGGGAATATAATTTACTTGCTTCCAAATATGGGGGGGGGGGGGGGGTGGTGGTGTTTTGCATTGACATTTTTACCCTTTTTTACTCATACGATTACATTTATTGACTACATTTTGTCCCACATAACTTACAAAATTTACAATAATCCACAGTCAAATAACTAATCCAGAATACCACTTACATTTCAATTCCTATCAAGAATGAATTCCTAATGAGATTGAATTTACCATAAACATCAGTATCTGTTTCAATACATATGTATTACGTGATGCCCTATGACTCGCTGTACTGGATAGCACAACTTTATGTAACAAACACACACACACACACCAGGAAAATATAGATGTAGTTCAAAAAGAATTACTGCAGGTATTGGGCATGGGTAACGGAGAGGTTGCACGCATCTTCTAACCGTAAAAACACCAAGACCCAAAACGCCAGCGAACAAAGCTCGAGCTGAGGAGATTAAAATGGAATTAATATTGCTTGAACAGGAGAACCATTGTCTACGTGGCATGAAAAAAACCACCTTTCTCAGGCAGGGCAGCTTAAAGTAACAACGCTCATCTAGATTCACATTAATATCTTCCCAGGCAGGTGTACTAAAAGGTTTTTTCAGCTCGGTAAAATAGGCGTTTGTCTGGTCAAAGCAGGACACAAGGTATGTTTTAAAGCACGCCCCCAACCTGGTTTAAATGACTGCGTTTAAGGCTGCTGCAGAAAGCAGGGCAGCAGCTCGACCAGCCTCATCCACCCAAAATACACCCTCTGAGGCTGGCTGCCTCGCAGCACGGAACCCCGCGAGGGGCACGCTCGACGCGCTGAGCGCTCAAGCCACCCAAGGGGCCCCCTGCCCAGTTCAGCCCTCCTCCTCCTGCTGCTGTGCCCAGGACGCGCATTCCCACGGGAGATCCCACGAAAGGGAAGGCGTTCGTTTTACGGATCCCGGCTACTTCGGCACACTGTCAGCCCACCAGCAAGCAAGTCCACCTCTCACCCGGACCCCTCTGCCCGCCGAGGGACACCTCCTCCGCCCCAGCCCGTGGCAGCGAGAGACAGACGGTGGGGACAGAGGAACCATCTTGAACATCAGCTCTGTCCCAGACCTGGACGAGGATGCCTATGCCACGCTCGTACTGCATTTTACATGGCTCAGGAAAGCAGAGGAACGGGTTCTGCTTCCACCAGACAAAGCTCTGCTGGGCTTCCCCAAAACACCTGGTTCATGGGTTTGGAAGCAAACAAAAACAAGCGGTAACTGTCTTTCAGCATCTTTTTGGTTTTAACCTGCATTATCAAATTTAGAACAATCTCCTTAGTTGTATGTCTCAACACCCCGAGAGGCGGATGATGCTCCTAACTGGAGAACATCTCTTTAGTGAATAACGAGAGCACACCATAAATTAAAAACACAAGGTGAAACACAGTTTTAGCACTCAGTACAGAAAAGGACTGAAATTGTATTAATTGATTTGTATAATTCAGTCACCATCATCAGCACAGACTCTAATCGCTACTTATCACCAGAAGCTGAAAATGGAACCACAGACTTAATTTGTACACACTATGACAAATGATTTTAAACCAATTGTGCTGCTATGTGAAGAGCAGGTACTGTAAAAGGGTCCAAGCTGCCAGCAGCGAGGTCATAAGCCAGATGGGAATTCTCACAATGACCAGATCTCTTCATTTATTCATTTAAAGTTCTAACTGATAAGAAGTGAAATAAACCAAAAATCTTTGTTCTCCTCTCCTCCATTAAAAAATGAATTCAATTACCAAGTTACATATTCTGTCTCTGAAAATACAATTCATATTCATCTTTTTTGGTTTTCAAACTCTATTCCTAGTTAAAAGGGTTGACATCACTTAACTATTTATAGTCCAAATGGTTGAGAAGTAAAACTGCTTGATATTTTTATTTAATTTTCTTATTATGGTGGCAGTACTGAAAAATTACTAGGAAGTAACATTTTAATATATCTCTTTTAAGACTCCTAGATTTTATAAAATTATTTAGAGGTGTTTTACAACAACCACTGGTGTGTGAGCTTCCATTATCAAAGAAATGGGGTTTTGTACTCTTGAAGAGTACCAGTGGCAAACAATAAAATATGTGTGAATTGAATTTATCCAAGTTAGTTTACAATTCATACACTTTCATTAATTTATTTCCCTCTATGCTTTTTGTCGACATCTCCATCAGCAATAACAGTCACCACAGTGTATAAGACACTCTTCATTAACACATTTTAATTCTAACCAGAACTAAACTAAATTAGCTCTCAAAACGACACTCTTGTGCTGGCACAGCCTGCTGATAAACAGAAACATGTTACTAATCCTCTGCAAAGCTCGGACAGGCTATCATCAATTTTTAACAAAAAATTGTTTTCCTATTCAATGGCATTTTACTGTTAATTATACAACAGTTCTTGTCCTCCTTCGCCCCCGCAAATGGCTACCACAGTGTTAGATGTCTTTGTTTTATATTTTGCTGAAGTCTTTTTACAGATTAAATTTGGGATACACACTACACATCTTGTAATCTACCAGTATAAATCAAACTAGCTCTTTTTATCTACACTATTTCACATAAAATCATGTTAGACTCTCAGCACTGAGACAGGATTTCTCTCTACATTGACCTTTCCTGATGACCAAACCTATTTCCATAGAGTGAGTTCTTCTCTGTGCTTCAGATGAAGATACCTGAAAAAATAATTTCTGTATTTATGGTTTTCAAAGAGCAGCCTGACATGCTCCAGCAACCTATAAAAAGCAACAGTAGAAGGTTTGATTTAATTTATAGAGCAAAATTAAGATTTATTTTTTTAAAAAAAAAATGGAATAGCCTTCCACAGACACCTGTCTTTCTACATCTGAAATTCCAAAAGTTACAACAATACTAGCATTTCAAACAAAATTAATGCTTTATCCCTGGTCAGGAAATACAGGACTCATTCCACCATATGAAAGAATACTGGAATACACACCTTGCACACTCTGCATAGATAAATAAGTAACAAAACCTCTTTAAAGAAAAATCAACCCAAAGCTTTTGTCCTTAGCTAAACATTCTCTGTGATGCTAAGAGCAGGATCTGCCCACTTGCCTGGCTACTTCTCCAGAAATTTGAGTGTAAATAACACTCATTTTCATGATAGATGATGATCTTTATGAATTGTACTGTTATTACATCTGTCTCACTTTGTGGGAAATATTATCTCATGCTCAGTAAGATTTAGCAAGTGGTAGAGAAAGGGGTTAAGCTCCGCACTTATTTAACGGAAATTTTGAAAAAACCCTGCAATTTTAGAATGGCTATTACCTACATGCATTTTAAACCAAGCTAATAGTTTTTACTTTATTTTTTATTAAATGCAAATACTACAGAAAATAGAGTATTTCAAAGCTGACAAGCTAGAACTAAAACATCAAGAAGTATCAGGTTTTTTAACAAAATAAACAAACTGCGCTTTTAGAATTCAGACATCATATGCACAGATCACTAAGCTTGAGAAAGCATTTCCTTAAATTTAGTAAACCTTCTAGTCACCCTTGATTATGATATACGATTGATTTTTTGGAACAACGTTGACAACGACAAGCTGGAGTTTGTTATTCCTGCTGTTATATTTAATAAATACATTATTTCAAAGCTATATGCATTATCATCATCCAAGGAATTAGGCTTCAAACCCAAACACTGGTGGCTCATGTAAAAAGGAAGAGTCAGACTATGACAGGAACCGAATTAACCTCAGCAGAGGGGAGCATCATGTACAAATGAGAGAACCCTTCCCCTACTCTTTAGTACCACTTCAGCAGCAACTATAATGCCATTTTTAGTGTATGCTCAGTACCCTTACATTTCCGAGGTTTATCTCACAGAGAACTTGAATTTTCAGGATAAGATTATAGAGTTCAGAGTCATCCTAGGCAGACGACTTGGGCCCAGCTCCCCCTCTTCCCCTTCCACCACTCCACAACTAGCAGTGGGTCTGTGGCTGCCTGAGACGTACGTGTGGAATGACCGGAGGAGGGGGAAGCGTGGGCTCAGAGCTTATTTAGCTACTCAAGCTGAGCAGTTTTAATTTGTTCTAACAGTTACGAGCAGTAAAACCACTACCACAACTGCAGGATAGAATTATCAAAGCCAGCAGATGTCAAACACCTTTATCTTTTTAAAATTGACGTTATTCCTGGTATTTAGAGAAAACAAACAAAAAAGGAGGACCAAACATGAAGTACTTACAGATTTTTCTAGATGCTAATCCTCTCTCATATAGTCTAAAAAGTCAATTTTTAAAATTAAAGTACTTTAAAATACACTATGATACTGGCAAGTACAAAAATGCACAGATCCCAATTCTGCAAATAATTAGATGTACGCATGATTTTATGCAATTCAGTATTCCCAGTGGGTGTCAGTCCTCTGTACTGGAGTGGAAGTATTTACAAACAACAGAGATTCTGAAACTACAATAAAATACTTCTTACTAACAATAATTATATAAAGCTGGGGGGGGGGGGGGGGGGGGTCAACTTTAAAATCAATTTTCAAAGCTTTTCAAGGCCTACCAAAGCTGCTAGATTTACTCACAAGCTGTACTTGTACCTTTGGTGACATTTCATTCTCTCACAGCAATGTTTTAACAATCCATGATGCTTTTCAAGCTTCTGGGACTTCACTGTATCTGCTCTGCTCAAGGCCCAATTCTTTTAACATTTTACTCCTTCACCTGCAATTATCTCATTTGCTCCACTGGAATTTAGGATGGGTGTGAACATGTAGCAAATCCAGCTGATTTTGCAGTCATGCTCCAGTTAATTTTTAATGATTTGTACATTTTAGTTTTAAAAACACCAAAGTACAGGCAATGCTACAAAAGTGGGAAAAACATGAGGATCAGCAGTGAAAGGTAAGTGATGAAGCAGGATGCGACCACTGTTAACAAAGTATGTCTGTTTGAAAATGTGGGATAAAAAATGGTAATGCCCTGGAAAAGTAGGAAACTATGTGAGTGTTAGGGGAAGACAATAGTTGAAACAGTTCAAAGGTGTTTAAAAAGAAACAAAACTTTTTAAAATCAATACACACACACACACACACACACGTTATGGTCCTGCCAAGACTGGTCTGAGAGATGCCTGCATTTTCTATCTTTAGTCATGTAATTTAGCAGCTGGAATTAGGAATCTTCATTCCTTGTGCAAAGAACAACCCATCAGTGGACAATTCACAGAAGTGACACAGCCACTCCAAAATGGCTTTGAAGGGACGCTGGAGGATTTCTCCCTCCTCACCTTCCTTACTGCTGGATGCTTGTTCAAAGGAGCAGTCTGGGAGGATGTTCTGCAAGTGTGAAGGGGCTGAGGCAGAGGATCACGTACCCAGCAGACCCCTGCCCAATGCAATAGTTTCCAGGAGACCAGTGCATGTGAGCTAGATTAAAGTGAGTGCAAGGACTGAGTAAAACCACAAATAAGCTGGTTTAACCTCAGCTGTTGTGGAATCAGAGGACATGTAAAGGTGCCAACCATATTTGTTTGGGAGACTGTGGCCAATGACTTCTAAAAAGGAGCAGATATTTTATACTTATGCTTGGAAAACAGCTCAAATATAACTTTGCTTGCTAGTTTTCTTGGGGATATATAGAAAGATTTAGCTGTTTTAATCAAATGCTGCATTTATCAAATCCATAATGCAAGCTCTATTTTTAAAAGTTGTATCATACCATGACTTTACTATAAATATTGTAAATGCAAGTATAAATTTAAATAGTACGTTATAAAGATACTTCGTAGCCTTACACAGAAGCTTACAAATCCATTCTTTTTATACATAAATAGTTCGCTATTTCTGTTTCAAAATGCGAGAGGTGTGTGTTGTTATTGATTTTTAATTCACTAACTTTACTTATTTTCACAACCTAAATGCTATTTAAACTCATATTTTAATAGCAAATAGTAATACTAAGCAAGAAGAGCAATGGAAAAGTTCTTTCTGCTCATGCATCTTACTGTAATGATGCTCTCCTAAAGCACTGGGTCAGCTCTACTACGGCACAAGACTAAAAATAATACTTTAGAATAATATGGATTGAGCTAAATTGAGAATTAACAACTGCCACTAGATGGCATGACAGCCTTACATTACTTTGGTGTGTTGGGTTTGGCCTGGGTTGGGTTGGTCCCCCCCCCCCCCCCCACCCTTTATATAAGAGGAATATGTAACATTTTTATTTCAATCATGGTGTCGACACATTTTTCCCATGCCATTCCAAGTACATCTGATGATCACAATTGGTGAATAAAGCAAAATACTTGACAATTCCTTTAGAATATATATGCCCTATGGAAATAAGGTTTAGCAGTAAGCTCCACTAGAACAAATTTTAACAAATTTGCTGGAAAAAAAGTAATGCATTTAAAAGAAAGGGCAGTTCACTTATATGTGAAAAGGTATAGTCAGTGGTAGAGTTTAATTTTTTTAAAAAAATACCAAATTAAACAAGTGAACTGTCAAGTATCAAACAACCTGCCTCCTTTAAATCTCAGCTGGCACTTGAGGAGTTAACTATTCAGCAGTGTCTCTCATGTGAGCTAAGTACAAACCCAATGTTATTACCTGCCTTTAAAAAACAGACAGACTCCTTATACAGATGCAGACATGGCAAACTTTTGGTCAACCATGTAATAAAAGAGGTGAAGAAAACTGGTGTTTAATTAAATACGTATTTAAGGCTCCCATAATTGCTGCGCAAAAATAAACAACCAGAGTCAGATATTCAGCAGTCCTAGTTGTCACTAACTTAGAGAAACATGATGAATTCACTGGATTAGAACGTAGAACTTCTGAATAACCTAATATAGTTCAAGATGTCCCTGCTTACTGCAGGGTGGCTGGAACTAGATGAGCTTCAAAGGTCCCTTCCAACCCAAACCATCCTATGATTCTAACTCCACATTTAGGTGTGTTAAAAGCATAAAAGTAACTAAAAGGCAAATAAAATCCTGTGAAATCAATACTTTTCAGTCTGTTTGAAAATTCAAAATACTTCAATGAACACAAGCTCCAAAATTTCCCTCTGGCCTCTATTTGCTTACTAAAGCTGAAATTGTCCACAAAGATCAAACAAATAGGCTGCAAAAATACAAATATAACCTATCTCGAATTTTTTAGCTGATTTAAACATCAGTGAAGAGATGGATGGAAACAGGCCAGCACTTCACTACCTGAAGAGCAGCTGTTTGCACCTGAACACAACCCTCACGCTCCACATGGGCACACTGGCGTATGCCCAAGAACAGAAGTGTATCTGGGCTTCAAAATTTCCATGAAGATACTTCCAAATGTTCAGGTCGTTATTTTCTAAATTCATCCTGTACCATGAAGTGCAACTACAAACCCAATTTTTTTCCGACCTCATTTTCCTCAAGAAGAAGGGAGCAAGGCTAGTACTGAACACTTTGCAGACCTTGCTCTGCCTGTATCTAAGAGGGCTTTCACAAGTAACACGTACTGCACAGAACCAACCCTGGTGAAAAACACTGGTTGTCCTCAGACCAGAAACTGGAAGTTAGATTGGATGTGAAAATGTGAGTGTCTCTGAATTCTATGACGTAATCCTCTTCAAACACAAGTGGATGAATTTAACTCACTGTCAATGAGTTTATCAGAACCTTGCATAAAGCTTTGGCTGCTGACATTACATGCATCCTCTAATGTCTAGACCTAAAGGTAAATAATTATTAGAAGCTTATTCAGTCCTCTAGTTGCCCTACTATTTCAGTATCAGTTAGGGCTCCAAAAAGAGGGGCAAAGACAAGGTCACTTTGATCTCTGTGGGTGGCCATATGAAGAAACTAACAAAAGAGAAACTCTGATGTTAAAAAATGGCACAGAAAATGTCCTAAATGACTGTATATTATTAACGTAGTAGCGAAGTGCCTTCCTCACACCTTAGCTCCATGTACAGGATGTGGTCTAGAGAGGAAAACTGGCAAACTGATGATGTATTCCAAGACTGACTGGAGTCAGATGAGCATTTCAGGAATGTATACAGCCATCTTACCCTTATGCAATCTAATATAGTTTCATGACTTCTGTTGCCCACGTAATTCATAATCTTTTAAAAGGATCGTCACTTAAGACGTTCCACTGTCGTAGGTGGAGAAACATGACAAAAGAATTGAAACAACTTTTCTTGGGTTACTCAGGAAACACCTGGGTAACTCATGGATGAACTGCATATTGTTTTTTAGCATCCAGGCTTGCACTCCAGTTCTCAACCATTATCCTTCTCTGAGGCTCTGTATTTAAGAAAGCAACTTACCAGAAGCACTGACCCACCAGACATCAGCCTCACTGAACTGAACTTGACCCATTATTTCAGCCTCAGACAAAACCATCTCTAAAACTTGATTGCGTTCTCCTGTTTGGAGTTTAAGAGTCTTGTATGACAGAACTATTGTCTTTGCTCCTCCTGTGGTCCCACACATTCAGTTTTGCTCCTAATGAATCACGAGCAGATTCAGTTACTGTATAACCCCAATTTATTTCCAGACTATCACCTATTCTACATACTGGAAGAAGATGAAGACAAAAAAATATGTAGCAATGAAATTTAAAGTTACATTAAAATACATACACACCAGTAGATGAAACTGAGACACATCCTAACTCCACATAAAACTCTTTTTCTTGACTTTTCAGATTTCATTTTTGACACTGTAAACAATTGGCTTTTTAAAAAAATAATTTAGTTTATGATAATAGTTGTGCACAACACAACTCTACCACCTTCCTTTCACTGTATCATTGCAAGTCATTGCATTTTTGACTGTCAGCACTGTAGTGATCGTCATCCATCACCTGAACTGAAGTATAAAAATACAAGTACTGAGAGATACAAGACAAATTCAGCTGCTGGCTTCAGAACTCCACCTCTGCAGACCAGGCATAAAATGCCAGAGATTGCTAATTAACTTCAGTGCTAGGGGCCTACATATAAGTGAAAGCCTCATTTTATGAAGAGCTTTACCAAATACTGTCTGAGAAACCATACTTCTCTCGTATTTGTTTACCTCCATGTGCTTATACTAGTGTTCTGAATTATTTTCTTTTATAAAAAATAAAATAAATTTATTTTCTTTTACAAAAAATAAAGGTCACAGAAATAATAGTAGTGGTCAGCAGTGCCAATAAAACTGGAACCCAGATAATGTTTCTTGGTTCCCAGCACTGTCCCCACCTAGGCTGCCACCTTCCCTTGACGTGTCTGGCAAGATGCAATTGCAACAGCAAGAGCATCCATTTCACTTACGTCCCAGTTAGTGGTTAGTGCCACATGCCGAAATAGAGTTGCAGTGCAAAACCAAGAGCCAGTACTGATGAGAAATGAAATGACTTTCAATCATCCAGCAATTCTGAGTTAGCCAAGCAAAGCTGGAAGGTAGTGGCTGTCTTCAGCTTTAGCTTAGGCCAATCCAAAGATTTCATGAAAGCAACAAAACGCATCCTTATCATTCCAGGATGACCTTCTAGATAAATTTTTGGTTGCAAGGAGTTGAAATGTTACAATGTTTTTGTAGTGCAAAGTCTTAGTGAACTAAAGATAGATATTAAGCACTGTTCTCCCACTGTTTCTATAACCTTCCAAATCTTAAAAACCAAAATTGTTCACTTTCATAATCTAGGAGTGAGTTGCAGGTCTAAATTCCAAACTCGTAGTGAAAGAAGACTGGCAGTTCACAGAAAGACTGAAGTTTGTCAGTATTCATATCAAGACAGATGAACATGTTTTCTGTGATTTGGTTTATTATCAGTCGGGATCACAGGAATTGCAGAAGAGTATACAAAAAATTATTGTCTAGTTAAAGGTGTACTAGAAAGAAAGCACCTATGAAGGAAGTAGGAAGTTTTGATCATGAGTTTCTTGCTTGTCATTTCTCCTGCTTTTTATGGCACTAGATGATGCTCCTGAATTTTCAAGGTTCACATACACAGCTATGTCTGCCAATAGATTTTCTTGTCCTCAGATAAATTGACATTGCTAAGATTCAGCTCCGTCTGAAGGTATTACAACCAGATGCTAATGGCTTCTTGACAAAACTTACTCCGATACCACAACACCTTGTCGTGGACTGTCTGTCCATATTTGCTTTATACACACCTTACAGTTTCAGCACACTGTTATGTTAATTGACTGGATTTTGGCTTGGCTCCCCTTGCTGGGATTGCTCCCAACCATATCAATGTATCTGCTATCGAACCTGCAGTTGGATTTGCTAACTAGCATGTTATTTATGTACTTTTTTAAGCAGACGACTACAGCAAAAACTAATGATCTTTTGAAAAATGTTTGTTCTGTTGACAAGGCCATTCAGCTGAGGAAAGTAGATCTCTATCAACTATAACCGTAAGGGACTAATCTTGAGTATTGCATCTTACAGAGAGACATGATGGCACAGACCCAGCAGTTTCAAGGAGAGGTGAAGGGTGATGTCTGGAAGAGTCCAGACCAGACTCTGCAGACCAGCTCTTGGAACCTGCCTTGCAGAAGACTCAATTGGCTGTGTTGTTGAGTTGACGATAGCTCTGATTAATGTCACAAACTATGTTACACTGAAAATGGATTTTCCTCACTTATTTTCAATCTCAGGCCTTGCAAAAAGAGCAGGCTGTTGGTGGGGCTTCACGTAAGACTGAAGTCAGATACTGACAGACAAGGAAAGTTTACCCATACTTAACTTTCTATCATCTTGTCTTTCTTACATCTTTAAAGATCTAGAGTGGCTAGGAGTCTTTTCACGCTTCTAAAACCAAAACTCCCACACCCTCCTCCTGCAAAACCTTTAAAATAGTTACTCTTTCCTCTATACTTCACATACTTGTCCTATCTGTGCCCCTTCCCCCTCTTAATTGTCCTCAAAGTCAATAAAAGAAAAAACTTTAATTCCTTTGACATTCCAACTGGAGTGCGTGGCTAAACTAAGAAAAAGTGAAATATTTATACAATATAAAAATTAAGATAGAACTGTGTTTAAAAAAAATCTACCTAACTAGCTGTTCAAAACAGTAAAGGCAGAAATAAAATAATTATTCAGTTCTGCCAACTCCTGAGGATTTTGTGACTGGCAACAGTAAGATATTTTCTACTTCAATTGCAAATATATCTTTTCATTCATGTATTAAAAATCATGCCTCAGTTTTTGAGTTGACAAAGGAAACAACATGCTCATGCCAGGTTCAGGGTTTCTTTATGTCAGTATCCATACTGCAGATTGCAGTTTTTCCCTCTGTGACTGTGGGAAAAGGAAGACCATACAAATAATGTCGTCACTTACATACAGTGTAAAGAAAGACTGCTGATATCCTGCCATTTTTGTACAAACATCATTTGGATATAAAAATAAATAAAACATTTCTTCTTTTTTTCCAGATGAAATATTCTTCTTTTTTCTATGTATCTCAGGGAAGAAGGAAAAAGACACTGGTCTCTACCTGGGTTTCAGCACTTGGTTTTTAGGGAATATCCCATCACAATGTTCTCCTCACATCACAGTCCTGGAAATCTGGGTTGTTTCTTTCACAACATGAGATCAAGTACGTGAAGTGGAAATCTCTGTTCTTGCTAAAGAGCTGTTTCAATGCTAGAGATGCTGCTAGTTTTTGCTCCTGCTGCACAGCCACAGTAGTCTGCCAGTGTGGAGAAAAACAACCAAGCTTTGGTGAAGAGGAGATGCAAGCTTGCTCATAGGAGCAGTCCAATCTTGTATTACAACTGTTAAGTTGGCCTTGCACTAAAAGCTCCCATTTTTTCCATCATAGTATTCTGTACTGTTAATGTCCAAAGTGCTAACTGGGTATTTAGTTTCATTTATGATAAAACTTAACAGAAGAAACACACAGTCTAAACCCTTGGCTTGTTTTTTTTAGGCATTAGGGCTGAGATCTTCAATGTGCAAGGAGATGCTCAGTGGGATATTCTTAATTGCCTAGGTCTAATTCCCACTGAAACCTGAACATCTTAAAAATCTGGCCTGTGGCTTTACCACAAAGCTAAACATGACCAACAACGTTCTTAATTTAAAGTTACAATGCAATGTATTTATATTATAAGAAATTCTTTTAAAATTATATTCAAGCATTTTCAGTCTCCAATCATAAACTGGCACCATTTCTTATCCTTGAAATTTTGAAATACGTTGTGCTGTACTATTTCATAAATGAAATATTTGTCAATCAGAGAGATTCCTTTCCACTTATTCACTTTTGTTAAAAAATAAACTCTCAAGTATTCTACTATATAGTGAGACATAGTTTAGAACAGGACCTTTTCTACAGACTTGTAAACAGTATTACGGAGGATTTTCTATCCTAACATTCCTGTAATCATAATTTTTCTGAATACCTGAAAAAACCCCGGTGGAACAGGACCTACTGGCATGCCATCTCCTGGGGGAATGTTTCCTAGCACTGGACTGGGAGCTGCTGCAGCACTCTGAAAAGAACAAAGGGAGAATAAACCTTTGTCATTGCATGGCAGGCATTAAACCCCCCCAAACCCCCAAAACCAAAAAAAAAACCCAAAACCTGACCAAAATTCAGAAAGTAATTCTCTGGATATGTCACAATCTGAAGGTAAATTAAAACTGTATAGTGTTTAGTCTTTGTTTACACAAGTATAATGATTTGTTAAAATAACAAATGTATGTTAAGGGGAAGGATGCTAGAGATTGCACAAATATACAAATATGTGTCAATTAGATAAATCGTGACTAGATGTTAAAAAATACATCTGAGTGTGTCTATATATATACAAATATGAATGTAACTTGCACAGTTTTTCTTGCATTATGTGTATAAACATCCTCACACATGCACAGATATACATATAGCATAAAGAAAGTAATTTATGCATATTATCAGCAATTTCCAAGCACTTTAAAAATAATTTCAGCAGACTGTAATATTCTTTCAGAACTACATCAAGCTTCAAAACAGGATTCTGTTACAAACAGTACAAGAAGGAATGCTCACGATTCTCCTGGTAATGCTTATGATTTTACCAACCCCCAAAATAGCCACCATGACAAATAAGAAGAATTCAGGTTACGTTTTCGGATGGGGGGTGTGTGTGTGTGTGTGTGTGTGTGTGTGTGGAGGATTTCTAAGAAGTGAATCAGAGGATGAAATTAGTTACCTTTGCAAATCCTTCAGGTGGAATAAGCAAGTAAAGAATATTGCTTCTGGCAACTTACAAGCAGGAGATCGTCACAAAAAGGGAAGCCAAACTGTTATTGTTGTCATGTATTGGAACCACAATTACTTTTAATTTCTAGCAGTCTTCCTTCCTGCAATATGTTTCTGTAGGGCATAAGGCTGAATCACCTATAAAGGCTTACAATCTTCTGTGAAAGTACTCATGCACACACAATGTATTGAGAGCCACTTGCAGCTTACTAATGACCTGCCAATATCTGCCCTGCAGAATATGAATAGCTTATGTTTATTAACTTATCACTCTATTGTATGCTCACACTTGATATCCAAAAGATGCAGATCTGGAAATTGTATTTCCAGGTGTTTGGCACACTATCTAGGAAATTAAAGAATAATGCTGGAAAGATTTAAAAACTGGCACAAAGAAGGGCTGACCTTTTTAAACCAAGCAGAAAGGAAATATTCAGTTAATTACCACAAATTTTTCAATAGCTTAAGCTGTCCTTTAGAATATGCTAGCAGTAGCATATTTAGCATCTAAGCTGTATGTTCTTTCCAAACAAAAGTCTAGAACATATCATTAAAATACAAAGACTGCAGAAAGTGCTGGTTTCAGAACTGAGCACAAGACTTTGATTCACTAGAAAACCCTCTAATAAAGGGCTTTATTTATGCAAGGATCTGGTCTACAGGATCAGTGTTAAAATACTGTAAAATTGCAATTTACAGAAAAAGCCTGTCAGGTGAGTTGGACATAGCAAACACTTTTGAATCATAACGCCTTCTTGTAGGAGGCCACCACAAACTAACCAAAGCAGTCTATAAAGCTGTAGCAAATAAAGATGGTTCTCTTCTAGCCACTGCCATTCTTTGGGCACTGCCTGAAGTTATGACACTGAAGTATAATGATGCTCAGCTGCATGAAAAATCATGCGCATCCCTGGAAGGTCTCAGGTACTTCTCTCAGGTCTGTCACAGTCTCTTGGTGTCCCAGAGGGGGAAATAAGCAAGTGGTGTGAACACACAGAAATAACTCCTGAAGAACAAAATAATTTTGTTACCCTTCCTTTCTTTTGCACAGATTCTGTGAATGTCCACAGATTACTTGCAGATTATCTACATTTCCAAAGGAAAACAGGAGAGAAAGCTTTCAGCTTTTTTTTAAGCAAAAAAATGACCTGTTTAAACTGAGCATCAGGTAACAATGTCAAGTAAAATCATGAATTAGGTGCAGGCACAGTTTGAGTGAAGCGTGTTGGATCTTGCTTCCATATGTACATGTTTTCTAGATGAAGAATGACAACAGTAGCATCACTGATGGAGAAAATCAATGAAGTTAAAAGCCTGAGCATCTTAAAATGTCCAAAATAGCCTGTGCTGCAGTCTCTGACTAAGAAGGAGTAGCCCATTAAAGGGGCACTAATAATGATAAACCTTATTACAGTATCATCCCTCCTTGCATACTAATTCCTGATTGCCCCTATGGTACCTTAGCTGTGTCCATCTTTACCAGCCATGTAATATGCACTGTAGTATGTCCAATGGAACTGATGCTACAGAATAAAGCAGACTATAATAATGAACAGACTATAATAAATCACTGGGCAAACACATCTCAACAGTTGAAGTCAGGTAGGCAAAATACTATTAAAGTTGTGAGATCTCAGAAAAAGAGCTAAGCAGCACCTCCTCTGATAAATGACCAGTTTTCAGAAGTCTCCCATCCCAGGTTCTGTCACTCCTGCTCGCATTATTTAAACTGAACTATACCAGGCACTAATGCATGTCAGAGTGCCTTAACGCACTCAATGGGTCTTAGATGTCCTCCTCAACTGCATCCTCTGCCAGAGCCCCCAGGTTACAAATGGATGCTTCTAAGAGAAGGAGAGAACGACTTCTCAGGATGCAGTGCTCCTATAGGGATATAGGGATCTGCCCCACTGAGTTCATGCCGCTGCCCACACTTTTAAAATCACTTTAAAAAAAGGAAAATGGTAAAATGCATTTAAAAGCTATAAAAAAGGAGAGACGGAAATAATGATTATTCCAAAACAGAAGAAAAAAAACTATTAAAATTATAACTGTTAAGATTTATGTCAGCCATTAAACCTCCTAAAAAAGCTTCGTAAGAAATATATGTAAAGATAATGTTTTCATAATTGTCCCAATAGTGGGTTTTTTAAAAATACATTCTTTTTCGTATTTTTGAATCTGACATAGTACTGATACCGTATGAACCCAGCTTTATTCCTTGGTGAACCTCAGACATCAGCATGCAACTCTCCAGGACTGGTAAAATGGGCACAAGGAAATTCTTCGTCTACTGAGCTACAGACATAGCAATGGATGACTGCTAAGTCTACCTCACACGTGTAACAAACACATATTACTTTCAGAGGTGCTGCTGATTCCTGTGAAGGGGATCTAGCTCCAAAGTTAATGACTTTTTAGGAGTTGGTTTTGTACAACTTCGTTGATGAAGAGGATATGTAGAAAGGAGCAGGATGAAGCCAACACATGAGACTAGAGAGCTTCTGCTACAGCCTCCTCAGAAAACCTTCTGCTCGAGGACTGAAGTCCCATTCTGGAGACCTGCCCTGAGGGTGGCCAAAAGATCTGAGCAGTGCTATCAGATGAATCATTTGTGATGATGAAGGGGAAGAAAAGCAAGGTCTTGTGGAGGTGATTATACAACAAGTGGTCCAGACTTACTTACTCAATCTTGGTTCTCGTGGTTTCCAGAGAAAAAAGGTCTCAACTAGAAGGGAACTAGCTCTTTTCTTCAGGCTAGTTACTCAAAATTAAATTTAGTTGCTAATGTTGGCCATTTTTTGATTGTGGACCATGATGTTTCAAGGAGGTATTCAATGTGTAGATTTTAGTTGGCTAATTATTTGAGACTTCATTACACCGTGCAGTTTACAGACACTTGTGCAAAACCATCTCTCATCTGTTTTTCTGAGTGGGAAGGAGGACAGAATGATGCAAAGTTTGAGTGGCCATAATAGTAGGTCAGTTTTACTAATACCTATGTATTACCACTTAATAATTGTAAGAAAATTGTAGTTATAGGCATTCTGCAATAGTCCACTCTTAGGTGTTACAGAAACTTCAGTTTCTGTATTTCATTATGTTATGCACTGGGGTTTTTTTCTGTTTTCGTGTTTGTTTGGGATTTTCTTCCCTGATGGGTAATGAAGTCCCTAAACCAGAAATAAAGCATTTTCAGTGTTTTAGGTATATTCCATTTTCTAGCTTGTGCTATCCAATGAACACTTTAAGAACTTATACTAGGTAGATCAATAAACAAACTTGCAACTGCTGCACTGAAATATTCTTATTTATTCTATCCTGATGAATTATTCAGTTCTTTTTGCACAGTCCCACAGCAAACCATGGCTTCTTTTTGCATGCATTACAAGTTGTTCATCATTTATACTTCCATTAGTTTGACATTTTAAATATTTGCAATTTGCTTTCCTTGCTTTTCATAAAAAGATGACAATTTAAATGGTCTAATCTTTTTGTACAGTAACTTACCTCCTTAAAAATGAAAAACTGTATTTGCTTTTGTAGCTAAAATACTGAATTTATAGTATCTCTTTACAATTATTAATTAAAATGGTGTACTTGAATGAAACTTATTGTAAGCATTCTTTGCTGTACCTAAGCTACTCTGGACAATGTAAAAATAGATGATTATATTAAAAAAACTAGCCACAGTTCAGGCTGGGTTTTACAATAAAGGAATCACAAAGTAAATAAAAAATAAAAATAAAATAGGTTAGTTATTCCATTATACAGTATGTGAAATATACAAATCCAGAGACAAGTCTGCAAAATACGGGTTGTTTTTTGAGGCTATCACAAGAAGTGTTTTTTGACTGAAGCTTACAGAAGAACTCCATTTGCAATCAAAGAACTTTACAAAGAAAAGACTTGACTTTCTTCAACCAGCTCACTCACTAATCTGGGCATTAAATTTCAGGTATTTTGCTTAGAATAAGACAACCTTATTTTTATCCAAATGAAGAAGTTTATCGCGTGTTACTAAATTTTTCTGCAAAAAGGAGATTTCTAATAAGTCTACTTGATGATGAATGTTGAAATCTATTTGACGATGGATGAGAGAAGCTGGACTTCACATTTAAGACACATTTAAGACATATATGGCTACTCTTGGCCACTCAATCCCCTCATCATCCAAGCCTCCTCCATAAACCTCCTCTACATCAGCCCTAAAACTGCTGAGTTAGCTGGACAGTCCTAGGTCCTGCTGAATTACCAGAGGTGGTGGGTACTCACTTCTTCAGCTGCATCAAGCATCAAGCCAATCCCTCCTGTTACTGGTTTATTTGGAGGCAGCGTCCTTGTGTTCTGTCTTCTGTGGCAAAGCATAAGCACATTACTGGTGTGTTGTGCTGTGAAGACCACGCAAGTAGAAGTCCCCACTGGACTCCAGGCAGACACAAGGTAGTGCCTCTAGATGACACTGAAACTACTGACACCAGTGTCCATGATGTGGGCAAGTTTAAACCCCTATCTCAGCATTTAATGATGTTAAAACTAACATCAAAGAGGAAGAGGGAGCAACAGTTTGTTGAGAGCACAGCAATACTCTCAGGATGAAGAAGGAGCTGCATTAGTAACTCTGGTTTGGAAGAAGGTGTAGAGCTAGACCTAGTAAGGCACAGATACTTGCCAGTGCCATCAAGGGTGCTAGCTTGAGTCTCTCTCTTGTAAATAAATTATTTCTACAGGGAGAGTATGAAACAGTTAAAAAATTTATTTTCCCTTTTAAAGACGCTTCCCCTCGCTATTTGCACAGTGGAGGCAGCTGTGCTTTCCCACCCTCCACAACAGCTCCTGTCATATAGGACAGGAGAGTGAGGTCTGCCTGAGAACACTTCACTGTCACTTCAAGTTGTGACTCTTCCATATACTGCTGGAAGCAACAGCCTGTTGGTGCTTCCATGGGTAATCTCCAGGCTGACAGAGCCTCCAAAAGACAGCCTGTATCCCCTAAAATTAGGGTAAAATGGGGTACTCTCTGGAGGGGCACTGCAATACCTACCTGGAAGGGTCACACATTTTTGCTGCACAGCTTGATGCACAGTAAGTGTGATGGACCATGAATGTAGCAGTAAAGGCAGCCCAGGGTGAACACATGGAAGTGCATTAGCAGCATCAGTATGATTATTTAAAAATTTTCATACTGGTAAAATTTTGTAGCACAAATGTGTCTGAAGAGCATTCTGGAAGAACAAACTTCCAACCTGCCTTCATGAGTCCTACAAGCTGAACAGTCTGAGCAGAAACATCCTATTGCAGAACTGGCTGCAAATTATTGCAGCCGCATGTGTTATGCACTATTCTTTTGGGTTCAAGGACAAGAAAAGACAAACCAGCCAAAAATACCCGAGAAACTTTGTGTTTACGCCAGATCTCAGAAGTCCAAAGCCTAAGCAGCACTTGCTGAAAGTACTTTATGGTGTAGGAACTCCTACTTCTCATACTCCTTTTGCTGAGACTCTAATGACTTCAATGATACAACAGAAAGCTTTGCTTTTGATTATTCCAAAATTTCATACCTGATTTTGACTGATAATCAGAAAAAAACTGCTAATGTACTCTGAACTATTGTAAGCAATGCCAGACATATTTTAGCTTTCTTTACACTTTTTGAATCCTGCTTCAGAGAGATGGTAGGTCATGAGAATTTTGGCAATATCTTCAGAAATAATACCACTTAAATCAGTTTCTCTGAAATACAGGTTTTTCATCAAGAGTGATATTTTCATAAAAAATCTACTACAGAGCAATTTCGATTACTAGCTGTGCTATATATGCAGTATCATTTTACATTTCATCAAAACCTTAACGTGACTAAGATGTATTCACTCAAGTTCAAGTACTGAAATACAGATACAACTGGCACTTAATATGGTATTAAGGATCATTTTGATCCTGTAATAAGTAGACCAATTATTACCTTCTTTTAAAATAACTGAGCTTTCTAACCTAAAATAATTTAGATGTCTTTTTAAAATTATAGTGTAAGTATTAATATAAAGTTTTCACATATGCAACCAAAATATGCAGTAACCAGACAAAAATATTCTGTCATGGAGGATATTAATACAATCAGTTGAATCAAAACAAGAGCAGAAATCTTCAGCACCTCAGGTTAGCTTTGTGTATGTTCATATGACATTAATGCACAGGTAATTGAAACTGAACAGTGAATGTGTAAGGATGGATGTGAAGGACAATGCAGAAACTACAACCGCTGTTGGTACCAAGTTTGAAACACTGATGACAGCAGCATACTGTTGGCAGGAAAAGCCAGAAGTGTTTAATTTTTGGTAGATATCTCCTTGAAACCCATGCTGAAAACTCACACTGATGCTTAAGCATAAATTAAACTCTACTAGTCAGTTGATAGCTCTGAGATGAATGTACAAGTTCCTATGAAAGTCAAACATCTTTCCAAATCAGCATTGTGTAATTCATCACATTCAGCGATGCCAATTAACAGAACTGTAAATAAACAGGAACAGATGACATCGGGGCCATATTGTTTAGCTGTGACCAGTCCCTGATGCACCAAAAGTGCAATACTAAGAGAAAAATAATCCAAAAGCCAACTGCCTATTTTTGTCACTTTCTCATAGCCTCCTTTTCCCAGCAATTTTAAGTTAAACACAGCATTCTGGTTTCTCTCCCATAAAGGCACAGGTATGTATAATGCACCAAAAAGCTAACTACTTATTACCAACTTGCTAGTTATTATTCTAATTCACAGTATTTCATGCCTTCTCCAGTTTACAGGAAACAAACAAGAAACTAACTGAACAGACAAAGACATGCAGAATTGTGTATTATGCTTTATCACATTTACTGAGTATTTTTGATACAACTATGTTGTCTTCTTTAGGAGAACACTTAAAAACCTGTTGTTTCTCTTTTCTTCCTGAGGATGAAGGATAAATATTTAGTACTACTTTTTCAAGTTCATGAACGTAGGAAATGATGGGAATTAGGGAATTTAAACTTAGTTGTTTGTTGGTTTTGTTTTTTGGTTTTTGGTTTTGTTTGTTTGTTTGTTTGTTTTTCTGGAAAGACAAATGATGGATGATTACAATTTCCAATCATATTTACCACATAGTTAATTTCTGGTCATTGACAGCTTCAAAGTGCCAGACGTACTGTACTGTAGCCAATATTGTAACAAGATCAGCAAATTTCCATTTGTAAACAATTCAACTTTTAACTTATCAAGTACTTCTAAGCCATTAGCTAGTTAGTATAATAGTGATTCGTTATTTTTTACCTACCAAAAATCAAAGAAATAAATATTAAGAGGAACTACATTGATTAACCACTAGAAACCTTCTTATTTTCTCCAAAATAGAACATAAACCTACTCACCACTCTGAACAAAACAAATAAGTAAAATTTAAAAATTTAAATAAGCTGTTATTCCTTTTACAGAGCCTTCGAATACTCAGCTGTACAGAAAAGAACCATAACCCCTAGACTGAGCAGCCATGGTTTACTTAAAATGAGTTGAGGTTCTTGCCCAAAAAGGTATATTCATCACATTGATAGAACCAAGCCATTTGAAAGATCTGGATCACATGACCTAATTAATTCTTAGTGTAGTTCCATTGATATGTATTTGTCTAAAATGTTTAATTTCTGTTCTGTAATGGGAAGGCATTCATGTAATAGTAGTAGTCTGAGAACCGTAATTATAGAAGGTCATAATAGTATTCTTCATAACTTCTCAGTTTTCCTCAAATTACAGCTCCTAACAGTTTGATCTGGACTCTGGCACTGTATTTCTGTCCACTCCAGCTTATACATTATTAACAGTAATAAGGAATATATACTGTCATATAATATTAATATTAATAACCAAGTTGTATATCTGTTATCAGAAGAAAAAAAAATCACATTTAGTCTTTTTTGGGGAAAAAAATGGTTTTCTCAGTTTACATCAGCAGACCTGTTCTCTTAGTGAAGAGCAGACCTGTTGATGAGGACGGTATGCTCTGGGACTCCATCTATTATTCTTTCCCCAGGAAATAACCCTACCCTCAAAACAACCTCACTGTAAGCAAAGCTTCCCCATTATCTGAAGTAGGATTACAGTTTGTTTTACTGTATCCCAGTGCCCAATCTGGGGTTTTCATTCTACTTAGCCGAGATAGTGAAATTCTATTACAGAACTGAAAACCAGGTATTAGGTTGGAAGTATACTATTAAGGGTTACAAATTATTTTTAAGGAAAGCTTTCCTTTCAGTGAACAAAAGGATTTCAAACTCTTGTCAAAAGACAGCATTTCAGTCCTGTCTCTTCGCTATTGCTTCTTGGATTATTTAGAACATAATTTCCAGACAAAGATTTCTCTGAAGTACAGTTATAAAGAAAGTTATTTTAAAATGAACCTTTACTATTCACTGCAAGTTACTAAAATCACTACTACGCATAGGTATCAACAGAATGTTCACTTAAAAAAAAAGTGCAAAAATAATTTTAAATAATGTTTTAAATACAGAAGCAAAGTATCAAATTTCTGTCAATTATTTCTCAAAACTGAACAGAACTGTACTTAAAAGCCAAATACTTGGCTTTTCCTATTTCTTTATGAAGACACAAAAAATAATATTTTCAACTACTGTTTTCAGACAATTTTCTATGAAAGTAAGGGCATTCATTTCAGCTTAATTCCAAGCCCTGTGTTATTCAGTAATGTATACCTATGTACAAAATTGAAACTCCAAAGGCTAGCCAACTGAGACATGTTACACTTTTGATAAAATGCAACAGGATTATCAGATTCATCAGTAATAACCATGCTGCTGACAAGTTAAAGACACTTGAGGACACAAAACACTGTTGCTGTAGCTCGGAACCCAGTTGCGGTGATATTTCAATGAAATTACTTCTTTCCAGAAGTGACACTTGCACCATTCCTCCAGATTCCCTGGAGACCAAGACTGCTTCAGTCTCCTAGCTTAACAACCACAAAATAGTCAATGTGCTGGGTTTTTTTTCCAAGCTGCTCCTCCAGATCACATCTTTGTTGACTAACTGACATCGCAGACCACAGGTTTAACACACGACTTGCTCATCACAAGGAATTTGAATGAAGATGTGTGAAGATGCTTCTCTTAAAAAGGAGTTAGCAGGAAATTGATTGGATGAAATTCTTTAACTTACATGACCATGACACATTACAGGCATGAGATCGAATTTTAAAATCTGTCTTATCAGATTGAAGCATTGCTTTTACATTTCAAATTGCAGAAATACAGAACTGCATTTATTGTCTTTTCTCAGCATTTTCTCAACAGCTGTTGGGGTCATGATAATAGGAGTGCAAAAAAAAGAGAAATATTGCTGCAGATTTTTAATATACACAGACAAATATGGCTAGCTCCTGAAATACTTTGTATTTCATATTTCAATAATTTCATATTTAAATAGTTTTAAATGGTGACCAATCATATGGCATCCTCTCCAATCAGGTCAAAGATAGGTACCTAAAGCTATTTTTTAGAAATACAGTGTTTAGTCCACCTATGAGTTTGAGTAATACTCAGACCATCACTGTGCTTAAGCCACGACATACTGCACAAAGCCGGCTGATCACTGCTGGACTTTTTTTCCTGCTTCAGACAGACTCCATTTTGTTCCATTGATGCTTTACAGAAAATTCACAGGTGGTACAATTATGCTAGTTAGGTTAATATGACAAGACTATCTTATACCCTAACCTTCTCTAGTAATTAAGCTGGTTGGCACAGTGCCTTTTAATCATTTAGTTAATCTAATTGTTAAACCCATTTTGTTTTCCAAAGACATTAAGACTGCCATAGTGTTGGATGCCAGTTATCATGCAACTGCTCTCCACACAACAGTTAAGTGCTTTCCCATTTAAAGAATACAGTGATTAATAACAATGAGATTAAAGGTTCTCTACATCTCTCTGTCTTTTCCAAGTTATGAAACACAAATGAACAAATATGCTATGAGCTGAAAGACTGAATTTTGATTATGAAATGCAAACTAGACCAGTGTGGGGTTATCCTTAGGTCACCTGGGAGTGATTCAGCAATCTTGGCAATACATGCATACCTTTAGGAAAAAAAAACAAAAAACCCAAAAAAAACCCAAAAAACCCAACAAAAGAAAACTCAGTAATTCCCTCTCTATCCTGATATAGAGAACGAACAGCTAATTGCTCAATGATTGTCTCTCTGTAACTTTACATACCAAAGACTGGTGTTTGTGAAGGATTAAGCCTGTCAGAGACTGGTACTTGGGAGTGATGAGCAAGAAGAAACCATGAACAATCACAAAACTTAATTAAATGTTTGATGAATTTATGATCTTGTCAAGAAGGCACAAGTAGAGGCCTTGCTTGAATAGATAGGGCCAGAAAAGATAAGAACTCCTGCCTTTGTTCTCGTCCTTGTAGATAATTTAGCTTAAACTAACCATATGGTTCTACACCACTAAGATAATAAGAGCACTAACAAGCACTGATATATCAAAACATGTAAAAGACCATACTGCGCAGAATCACCTGAGGGGGGTCAAATAGTGGAGAAGTGAGAAAGACTATGGAAGACCACCAGAGGACTCCTGAAGACCACCAGAGACCTTCAATGCGCCTGCGTAAAGGATATTTGCATATGCTAATAGTTTCCCGGAAAACTAATGAATATGTATAACATTTCTCGGAAACCTAGTGAATATGTATCTAGAGCATGTACTTAACATGCACAATTAGACCCCACGGTGTGCACGATAGGTGGAGCGATCCCCCGTGCATCCAGCGCTGCCAATAAAGAATAACTACTTAATAGTTAATCAAACTATTGAGTTAATTTCTTTGAATCAATCCAAACTGGATTTTTGTCTCCAATATCTAGCCGGCTGGAAAAGAAAGCATATGCACAAAACCCCTAAGTTTTATTTCAAAAGGAGTTGAACTGCAGAATTTACCTTATGATGAAACTGCTACTCTACCCAAGAAATAGCGTATTTGGGTGTTCTTGTCTGGACCTTCATGTCATGAAATTCCTCTTTAATAACCATTACTAAAATACTAACTGCAGATATATCTCTGTCTTTCTGAAGGCTGTGCTGTAAATGTTACTACTGTGTCATATAACATGAAAATGTGTGACTTCACAGTATTGTAATATTGACAGCGTGTTTTCATAGCCAAAACATACTGAAGCAGACATTTGGAATGTTTGAACATTAGCTCCATTGTTGATCAAGTTAGTGGTACATAACACAATCCATACTTTTCTTTAGAGTCTCTAGCCTGAATTTCATTACTGTGGTATTTCATAAATGCTTAATTCCACAACAAGTACATATTCATTTTAAGACACCGAGAGACTGCAATTAAAAAAACACCACACAATATTATTATTCTTTTAAAGAGATTTCTCTGTTTTTCATAAGAGTGAAGCTGTTCCCTAAATGTCCTGAAGTTAACTCCATAGGCAGAAACGGCACCACAAGGTCAACATTTGCAGGAAAATAACAAGCATCTGAAAATTGAAGATATATTCTGGAATATCTCAATTTCCATGTAACACTGAACAAAGCCTTTAGGAATACTCCCCTACCATGCAAGACTAGCTAGCCCAGTGAGGCTCATCTCCTCAGTCTCCTTCTACAGCCAAAGAGAAAGCCGCTCAGAGACATCCTCTGGAGGAGTGTATCTTTTCCCATCGTCTACAAAGCATGTGCAGGGAGACCAGCCTTACCAAAACTGAGGCTCACCTTCGTGAAAACCCTCTATGTATTCAAGCATTTTTAGTTCACTGAAGTGTTGCATGCAGTGTATGGTGCAGAGTATTTGTAATAAAATATGGTCCCCTAATAGGAGTTTTCAGACATGCCTGTAACTTGGGTTTTCAAGAACAGCTAGAATATTTGATTTTTAATACTCAAGCCTGAGAAAAATATTGCCAATTTAAAGAAAAACCAAAGTTACAGGCATGCAATTTGGTATAGGCATTGGTTTCAGCTGGGATAGAGTTAATTTTCTTCTTAGTAGCTGGTACAGTGTGTTTTGGATTTAGCGTGAGCATAATGTGGACAGCACACTAATATTTTAGTTGTTGCTAAGAAGCGCTTACCCTAAGTTAAGGATTTTTCAGTTTCCCGTGCTCTGCCAGCACGCAGGTGCACAAGGAGCTGGGAGGGAACACAGCCAGGACGGCTGACCCGAACTAGCCAAAGGGATATTCCATACCACGGAACGTCATCCTCAGTACATAAACTGGGGGCAGTTGGCTGGGAGGGGCGGATCGCTGGGAGGGCATCGGTCAGCGGGTGGTGGGCAATTGCCTTGTGCATCACTTGTCTTTTTCTTGTTTGTTTGGTTTTGTTGTGTTTTTTTTTTTTTTTAATTCTATTCCTTTAGTATTATGTTTTATTTTACTTTAGTTCTTAAATCATTCTTATCTCAACCCACGAGTTTTACTTATTTTTCCTGATTCTCTTCCCCATCCACTGTGGGGTGGGGGGGTGGGGGTGAGAGAGCAGCTGCGTGGTGCCTAGTTGCTGGCTGGGCTTAAACTTAATTTAACCACCAAGTTAAAATACATGGAAAGCTAGCCTGTAAAATATCTCATGTTTCACACATTGTCTGAATATGTCTCTTTGGATAAACGTAACTTGTTGAGCACAGAGTTAATACCTCTAAGTGCTAAAACAAAATTAAGTACTTTGCTAATGAAGATCTAAGATTTTCATGCTAGTCACTATTTGCTACAAAGTAGCTAGTTATCTTGGGTATCTACCACTAGCAGGAGCCCAACCTGCTACTCCATGGGCTACCAGAATTCAAGAAACAGGCATCCATCCATACTCAAGGGACAGCAGAAGCAAAGGACTCAGACCTCTGATGACCTGCCTGCATAAGGGTTTTTAGATGTTCTTCTAAATGCTTCAGTATCTGAAATACTCTGCATGTATCTCAAACACTTTCTATCTGGAATGGTGATCTGATGCACATGTCTGAGACTTTTATTTAAATTTAGGATATGGGTAAAACAAACAAACAACAATAACTAAACACTAGTAAATGGCATTTGAAACCCAGCAGTTCTTCTGCCGGCCCACCACAGCCAGGCAGAACAGCACTGTCCCTAAAGTTAAACAGAAATGGGTTACTGAAGATGCAAAACCCTAAATGCTCTCCTTTCTTTGGGAATTACATACAGTGCCTCATGCAAGAAAACATAATCTGTAAGTGCCTGGCATGCACCCCATGGCTTGCTGAGGACTTGACCCGGGAACAAACAGCCTCACCAGGGAAAGCCCCAGCTTCAGCCCTGAGTAAACTCGCTGGATCCCCAAGTCACACTGCAAAGCAGGTAAAACCCAAGTGGTTGTCTCAGGTTGCTTCTCCTCAGGGAACCAATTATTTTACACCCTGTGGTGTGAAAATCCATAGCAGTGATAATGAGAAATTGAATCTTTTAGGGTTAACTAGCTCCTGCAGCTCTTAAACACATCATCATCATCATCATCGATGATCATCATCATCATGTTTTAAAGCAGTGCCCACACAGACACTGGCGTGGGCCCCCTCTCCATGCTGCCAGCAAGCCCTGGACCGGGGACTTGGAGCCAAGGGACCTCCTTTCCTGGAGGGATGCCGATTCACGCACACCCTCCACTTATGCAACCACCTATCCCATCAGGCTGGTCCTGTCCTTCTGTGGATCGCTGGTCAACCGCTTGGAAAATGACAATATTGATAGTGTGTTTTTGAAAATATATGTTATACAGGGAACAAGAGACAAAATCCAGCTGATGTAAGACTGATTGCCAAAACTTCTGCTTTACCATGTAATTCTTTGTTGCACCCCATGAGAAAAAAAATCAACTAAATCCAGAAGTATTGTATGAAAAATTCCCTTCACAAACTGGCAGAATTATAAGCAGCTGGAAACAGTCAGGCACCTGTCATAAAAAATGGTACTATCCAACCTTTGCTGTAATAAACATTTATACATGCACAGACTGCATATAGATACAGATTGGCTTTAAATGTGAATTATGGGTATACGTATCTTCACTGAAGATGCACATACTATGAAGAAGAAAACTTCATAAAGTAAAGCAGGTATAAAACCCATCATTTATATAAATAAGGCAGTTCACATAACACTGATCCCAAACAAAAGCAAGCACTTCTTCCCAAGGTCCCTAACAAAGCGTGTGAGTGAAAACCTGTCAGTCACCTTTGCTTCAACAGTGTCCAAGCTGATGTAAAAGACTAGAGATAAATGTTAGTAATTATTGGCTGCAATAATCCATATTTCACTATACATAAAAAACTGGCTTCCTCCTCTCAGCTAACACAGAGAGGCTTGCAGGAAGGAAAGTACAGACAGATCCAGTTTAGCTCTGTTCATTGAAAAAAAAATTATCCAAAGTGGAGGATAGCCACTAGCCACCCATGTGCCACCTTAACCCCTCCCAGTCCATAATGCTGTTAGAAGTTAGTTTAAGCTCAAGTTAAACCACAGCAGTCTAAGAACTATGTAATGTACAGTGTGCTTACAAGACAAAATAAGAATTGAAGCCGTCTGCCTATCCTAAACTACCTGAACTACAGCCATCAGAGGCATTTTCCCTCTCCGCCCTGACTCCAGCGCATGCTTCTATGACACTATTTCTCCTCTTTGATAGAGAAAACCCAACAATTTCTCAGCCAGGTTGGTTAACTACAGAGAGCTTGCTGGTCCTAAGTGCTGTGCTACAGCGGGATAATATAAGCTACAAATTGCTGAAGAAAACCAACATGCTGGCAGGGCCCCCTACTATCAGGTAAATAGCCTATATTATGTTGGGGAAGCTGGCAGTGGTGATACAGACTTTTGACGGGAAATTATACAGCTCTCGCTATCTGCTGATAAGATTCACATCAGTAAGTGGTGGAGAGCCGACATTCTTCTTCCTTCCTTAAACAGGGTAAGTTTTGACAAAATAGGACCCACTTGTAAAAGACAGCGGCCGAGCTGCCAGATACGGGGTTTACATCCATGTGGTGTTTTGTTAACAGAACGAAGGAAATGCAACATTTATTGGGATTTCTTCTGAGCGACAGCCACAGAACTTTAAAGCTCATCTCTCCCACCATTTCTTCTTCGCTACCACTTCTAAGTCTTCAAATTCCCAGAAACAACTTCAGACTTTTCGCTCTCCCGGGACTTCAGCCCATCTCGCAAAAATAACCAGGTTTCTGCAGGCAGAAGGTCCCATGGGAGCGATGCCCATGCTTAGTACTAAAGCTGACAAAACTGAGCTAGTGTCAGACAACAGTGGATAATTAAGTAGTACTTCACTGAACTTCCTAATCTACCCTAGTAGCCTCAACATAGCAAGAGCTGACAAAAAGTATGCAGATTTCTGTGATGGTTATGTTGGTTCTTTAGCAAATTACTTCACCAAAGCTTAAACCCGCTAACCTGCATGCTTGATGTCCTTCAGGCACCCCCAAGTTCATGTGAAATGAACAGCTACCATGTTAATTTTCCTTGTGACTACCATTCCCCAATGATGCAATGAACCACTGTGCCTTTGCTTCATGAAAGTGACTTTCCAGGGTCTGTTTTCTAGAAAGGAGTCTGTTTTCTCATTCCTTGTGATTACTATTCACATCCATATTTTGCTAATCAAAATCATATACAACAGAGGCTGTTCTTCTCACTTTCTAAGCACTCAATTTGCTATCTCTTTAAAACAGATAACAAGACCACCACCTCCTCAAAACTGCCCATATTCTACAGAAAATGCTTCACACAGTTTGTAAGCAACAAATACTGTTCTAAGTTTTTTTTCTCACTCCTGTTGTCCTATTAGCCCCTTTATATCAGCAAGGAAGTATGAATAAGGACAACATCACAAATATTAAGACAACAAACACTGCCAGCACAGATGAGCTGGACAAAGAAAACAATATGGGATTATTTTGATACCTTGGTAAAAAGCAGGTTCAACAGATACTAGACAACAAAGTTTCAAGTGCCAGGAGTATGTAACTCCTACTCAGATATATTTAATCTGCCATCCAATTAAAATGCTACCACTACAGCTTTGAAATCCAAGAGAAAGGTGCAGAGTTTGTGTAGCAGAAAGATAAGCAAAAGTTTATTTTTTCTCTCAATGGCCCCAGCTTGGTGTAATTGGAGTATAGACTTGTGTTTGTGGCATATTGTATACTAGTGTATACATTGCAAGATTCACATTTAGTGCAACTATTTCAGGACAGTGAATGTCTAGCTATAGCTAGACTGAATGAAACAACTTGTAATTTCCAGAGCGAAAAGCAGTCCAACACACAGTAGTAATTGTGTGAAAAGGTAACAAAAATCTGGACTTTAATATATACAATATGAAGCTTGCACAAAATGTTTAACTTCTCAAGCTGAGGTAACATTGTCACAATTTTTATCAGCCACAGCAATGAACTTATACAGCCTTCCAATTATTTTTTTAAAATCCTTCTTTACGCACAGAACAGTGTGCAATTTTAGCATGACAATGATATATGAGCACTTGATAAGGCACTGTAAAAAACCAGCTCGCATTTTATTACTTGACTCAGTGTAACCATTGTTAAATCCTTCTCATCCTCAGCAACACTCAACTCTACCAGCGCCTGTTGCTGTGATATTTGTCAAGCACTCTAGTTGTGAGTGTATGGATTATTTTGGGGAAAAGAAAGGTTTTAAAATAAAAACCCCAGCAGTTTTGCCATGATACAGTGCCAAGACAAAATTACAAGAGGCAAGGGTAGGCTGCTCCACATTTTCACATTTAAGTTGTGCCACAGTTGGCACATGAGAAGAAAGACACGTCTGCCTGCAGGAAGACTCGGGGCGAATTCAAAACCCCAAATTTGGTGTACTATTTGCCAGCATCTGCAGAGCTTCCCTCTGGCTGCAAAGGATGCTGCTCAGACCCAGGTGCTGGAAACCGACAGCGATGCTCCCTGCACCCACCAGCAGCTGCAGAAACCACACCTGGAGACCCACAGAAGGTTTGTTTTGGATGACTGGCTGCCTTCAGAGGTCAATGGAGGAGAGTGGAAGATGGCAAAGCAGCCTAGGATTGACAGCATGGAAGGTAAAGGCAAAGAGTGTGTTTAGTGCAGTTCTGAGTCCCCTCTACCCTCGTAATTAGAGAATAAGAAAAATGCAATGCAGGACAGAAAGATCAAAATATCCCTGCAAAAACTGCTTGTTGGTCTCAAAATTCTCCTGTAACCAACACTTTACTTCAGAAATAAAAATGTTTTGCCCAGGCAACCCTCCCCCCTGTACTTCTTAGGCTGTTGCTTTTGGCTGAGGCCGCTGTTACAACAGGAAATAAAAATTATATTACTCAGGAAGGAAGCTAATGAGTTTCCCCTCCCCCAAACGCCATTAGACACTTCCTGAATAAAGGAGAAGCACATTAATATAAAGAATGGCAGTATGTAAGTAACCAGAAGCTGAGCCTGCTGTATGATTAAAGCTACCTACAGTTTCTGGATGGAGAAGGAATACCAAGCAGGTCAGCTACTCTAATGCACCACCACCATTACACTGCCTTATAATGTCTATGCCACAGTGCTTTGCCCATTCTGCGTTTAAACAACTCAAAAGCAGTGATGCTTTCATCACTTCCTCTGGGAGAATATGCCAGGTGATAAAACAACTCCTTGTAAGGAGTATTTTCCATGCACTTACTTATAAATTACTCTATTCATTTTATTGTTTTGAATTTAGGGCCGCTTAATAAAATACCAAATCTGGGCTTTTATTGTTTGGTTGGGTTTGTAGATTTTGGATGTTCTTTAGACTAAGGGATTTCCCAATCTGGGAAATATCCAAAGCCTGAAAAATAAACACAATACCAAACGCCAAATTTATGGAGGCTCAGTGACTGATCCTGCCATGTTATTAACATTCAGCATTATTCAGCTTTAAAAAATGCACTAACTTTTTCAGTGAACAGACTGTAAATATTTTTGCATCAATCTATGTTAAAGAAATTAGATTAAGAGTTAAGTCAAAATGATCGAGTTTTCCACATAGTTAATCTGTATAATTTATTTTGGACTGTAGTTACTTTAATTCATTCTCAGCATGGAGTTTTTATTTTAACATCAAGTTACTGTAAGTAATTTCAGGGGCAATTCTGCAAAAATGTAAGCAAGTACCATCTGAAGTGAATAAAATAAAAAAGACTGAAGTTTTGCACCTGTTTAAAATCTTCACGGGAGCAAACCTTCCCTGTAGAGAAGCATCCTTTCATTAATGGTTTGACCACAAACACAAAGAATATGTGAGTTTGTAACTATTCAGCAAGAGTTGGGCCTTTTTAACTATCTCAGCATGACCACCAGTGAAAGCTACAGGTGTGTTTCAAGTGTAAATGTCCATGCGCTGTATGGTGTTTCATGTCATCTACAATGACCTGTTGGGTAGGGCCCATGTACAACAGCACCTTGTCCTTTCTTATCCTCTTTCCTCTCCAATATTTTTAAGTCAGCACCTGTAAAATCCATCTCTGCTTTGGCTTATTCTGTTCTCATTTCCCTTTCTTTTCTCTTCAATAAATTGCTTGTTTCCATGCCTTCTTTATGTTCCTCTCGGTTCCTCAATCCACTACTCCTTTTACCTTTCCTGATTTAGTTTAGTTGCTGAGATTAATATGATGCTAAAAAAAATGACCCAATTTTTGTATTTAACTCTCAATGGCAAAAAAGAATGGGGAATAGAAGTGCCCCTACTGGTACACTGTCTAAGCCAAACGGACAACAGCACATAGTGCTCATCAGAAAAAAAGATAATGAGGAGAGAGCAACTACTTGCCATAGCTTCTTCCAGTATTTGTACTCTGTAACTCCTTCTGTATCAAAACACTGGCTCAGAATTATTTTACATGCCATTTAGTTAGTTTTAATTTCAAACACACCTAAAATGTAGAAAACAAAATAATTAAGAGTTTAACTTACATAATTTTAATTTTACACATCCTTTTCCTAGTGTTACAATACATGCATTATTTTTTTGTACTTATATTATAAAATAGGGCCATTTCATAATCACACTAAGCCATTTTAGAGTGTGTCTCACGCTGGGATCTTAACATTTCACCAGTAGCTGCGACACTTGGCTTTTCGTCTTCCAAGGAAATTAAGACAAGGCAATATGCCAACATGATACAGTGCCTGTTGAGTCTCAAGATTTAATTACAGGATCTTATTTTTTAAAGAGAAATCACACAAATCCCTACACTATATTTAAAACAACAAAAGTGTGTCGTTTAATCTGTATTGATTAAATTCCTTTGCAACTCATTGCAGATAAACACTGTATTAGCCATGCTAATGTACAATACTTAAAAGGCAAAAAACCAGAAAATCTTCCTTTCCAATTTGTTCACCCATTGAAGAATTACAGCTATTATTTCCAGCCAAAACTAGCAGCTTTTGGCTACAATTCTGAACATACCTACACAGTGTTTTGAACGACACAACAAGTTTAAAACATTGAAGATAATTCCTCCACGAAGTAGGAGGACAAGCTGGACTGAGGTCTACATTACTAGTCAGCTTTAACCAGGTTTCGTTCACAGTGACTACTTCAGCTGGAGCCTGGCAGATCAGTATGACTTCAGACACTGCAGTGTGGACAGAAACAATCAATAAATCACTCCCAGCAAAATAAAAAGTACATACATGGATAAAACCTTTCAAGTCTCTTACTTTCCAGTAATTAAATGTTAGTGAACAGTTACATTTCAGCACTTGTTAATTCCAAAGAAAAGCAGAATAACCCGGCAAGGAATTAACGTTAAATTAACTCCAAATTATAAATTACGGGTTTTTTCCCCAAACTGATTGGGTTTTTTTACGTTTGCAACACTCAAAACATCATCTACTCTAACTTTGTGCATGTATGTATCTGGTTGAGAATATTTTTTCACACTCCTCCCAAAGCTTGTCATTAATCACTTGCCAAATACCTAACAGTTTGCAGCTTCTTACATAACAGAGCTTCTACATCTGTGGTTTCTGATACCAGCATATTGTCCTAATACTAGCATAAACTGTAAATACACAAAGTGTTTTCCCACAATTTTTCTTATCAGTTGTAGCTAAGTAAAACAAAATATAAACCTCACATAAACCCACAAATTGTTACCCCACTACTCAACAACCATTTTTTCTTCATTTAAAAGCCAATAAACGTTACATTAAAACACGAACATACTAAACCATTCAATTTCTGTGGGGTTTTTTTCTGATAACATGTTGCAAAGCCAGCAAAAGGGACTACAGATCATCCCGAGATTAGAAAGGTATTTAAGTAGCATAGGCATTTTAAAACTACTGTATTCTCCAGGGGATGGCCCTCTACCTTCCCTGCAGGTGATGCCCTGAACCTGCTAACCCCAGTCCAAAACATTGTGCACTTAGTTCTCTGCTACAGAGGAGCAAACATAAACTCTGGGGCCCAAACATAAACTCTGCATGTCTAGATACAGATAAATTTAAAGTATGTTAAAGATGAGGACCAAAGATAGCAAGGAAACTTTATTCTGATTTTTTTTCCTCCCTGAAAAGAATAGACTTCCTAATAATGAAGTAATGAAGCAGTAATTACTCTTACACCCTTGTATTACCATTCACTTCACGTGCCCTGTCATGCTTTTTGTTGAGAAAATTGCTCCCGTATGCTAGAAAAAAAAATCAGAACTGCCTCAAAATCCATTTGAATTCAACAAGATTTTTCCTTTTTGGCCTATTATACTTAATATCCATATGAAGAGCAAGCTTCTTTTCACCTGGAGATCTCTGAAGCGCTGGGCACAGAAGTCTGTTTATCTTTAAGGTATTCAACATCTTTGAAATTAAGATGCAAATATTCAAAGAATGCCTCCCACACCAAGCCTAAAGATAGTAATGTTTCATTCCCATTGTATATTTTGAACTCCAGAGCTGGCAGTTCTGGATTTCTGAATTTCTGAGTGCACTGTTTTTACTTCAGAAGATATAACAGACTGCACAATGATTTCGTCAAAGACCAGAAAACATTTTTAACCCTTATTTAAAAATTATGTTCATTTTCCCCTCATACTACTTACTCCATCTCAGGAGAGACCCATCTCTTCTGGAGCACTTTAACTTCTTTATAAGGCATAAACAGAGCATTTATGTAGCACTAAATCAGATTCACATGATACAGCAAAAACCTTTTGAAGTGAATTTCTAGAACTAAGACTTCTAACCGTCCTGAAAAATTGAGTCAAATTGAGCTTAACTACTGCAGTTAAGACTTTGAATAATACAACTGAAACAGAAAATCCTAGTATTTAAAACTAATACAGGTTGTTTTCACAGGGTTGTTTTGAAGCCAAATCCATCACAATACTATGAGGCACTGGCACATAATAGTAACAACTATTGCAGCTTTATAGCAATGGTTATTATAACAATGGCTATCCAAGATTAAACAAAAAAACAACAACAACAAAACAACAAAAAACTATCATCAAAGGGAAATTAAAGCCTTTCTTGATATATATTTTCAAACACAGTAAACAAAGCTTCCCTGAGAAGTCACCTTGTAATTATGTGGTTTCTAACAGCTACAGCCTTGCACATCCATTATGTATTTAAATAAATAATGGTTTCTTTGGTGTAGTAATAACAATGAGGAGTATCTTAATATAAATCAGCAGTCTGTACTTGCAAAAAAAAATCTAGACCAAGCAGGATATAACTTCTCTGGGGACTGAGGAGGCCTTGTGTGTAAACTGTCAACTCCTTCCTCTTCCCTCAGCAGCAGGAAAGGAAGCATTAAGGGTGGGACATCACTTACAAGTCTTACAAAAAAATGCTAGGGATCACAGATATGACAGAAAAAATACCTATACCACAGACAGAAATAAATTTCTTTTTTTTCAGCAGGGAGAAAAATAAAAGCCCTGTAATTACCGTATTGCTAGTTAACACAGGAGGAGAAAGGTGGAGTAAATGCACACACCATGTAAATATAAATACACATAGCTGGACTTCTAGTACTGCCTGGTAACAAAGGGTAAAAAAAACCCTTAAAATAAAGTTCTTCCTAAGAAATGGAGCAACTTGAAAAGTCAAAACCTTACCAGCATTTGAGGGAAGAGAATGCACTTATGGCCATCCACAGTGCTCATATATGTGCCAGCAAAATCTCACTTAATGGGATTTCAGTCAATTTCATTCAAAATTAAGTTACAATGGAAAAGGAACTTCTTACCCTAAAATTATTTAAATTTTGACTTTACAAGTCACTTAGTTACTGAGGTTGCAAGACCTATGCAGACAAAACTGGTAACAGAGAACACTCAATCCTCAAAGTTATTTATTTTCACTTAAGTCAGTGAATGAAATTAGAGCTTAAGAGGTAATTTTAGAAAGGTCCAAGGAGGGACTCTACATTGTCTTAGAGAAACATTTTCAGTTCAGCACGTTCATATCTCAGTGTAACTTTTCTTCGAGTTTTAACAAATGCTAATCTGTCTGTGACACACCTCCACTGCTCCCTAAGCCGTAGTTCTTGCCTGTGGTGTTTCGTAGCAAGTTCAGAGATTTCCTTTCACAACAGGCTCCTGGGTTTCAAGAGAGCTTTAAGGATCGGATTTGTTTCAAAGACATTTGCTTGAAGTCTTTGTTCGTGGAAAGAATAAAATCGCTGTACCATGTATCTTTAGACCATAAAAGGTACCTTCAGTTGGACAGGCTGACACCTGCGGCCATTCCTGCCTTTGAGCACTATCAACCCTTAAGGGTTCTCTCTGCAGGATCAATGAGGACATGAAGGTCTTCGTGAGCATTAGAAGACACTGCACAACCCACAGAAGCTTCTCCAGATTTTTGTCCAAGAAACTTGGAAGTAGCCTCATTTGAGAGGATTAGGGGATAAACTTTGAGGATTATGATGAAAAGATAGAACGACAAAGCAGAATTTTACCAAAACTTGGCTCTGGTTGATCACCACAGTAGATACCCTTTGTCTTCTTCTGGGAGAAGCAGTCGGCTAATGTGCAACAACGAACATATTGCTATTCAGCCTACTTTAGTGGAGGCAGTCAGCGTTTAAGTCACGCTTAATTTCTACTGATATTCATGAAAGCAAGTTAGGATGAAACACGTATACAGGCAGATAATTCACAGGGCAAAGTGTCTCACGGCAACTGTCACTACCTCAAATGGAGGACAGAAAGAACCAGCAAAGAAGAGAATACGCCCAGTGCACAACGACTACTGTAATCCCATGAACCTCTACAACACTTTTAAGAAGTTGGGTTCTTACTAAGTCTAGTCCAACCCCTTTGCTCACAGCAGAACTGACTACAGCAGGACTGGGTCCAGCCAGATTTGACTATCTCCAGGAATAAAGGCTCCACAGTCTTTCTGGAGAACCTGTACTAGTGTCTGACTATTGCCACAGTGAAACAGATTTTTGTGATGTCTAAATGGAATTTCCTGTGTTTCAATTTGTGCCCATCCATCTTAACTCATCTCAGTTACCAAGATCTTGTATTAATTTGTGCTCAATATTCAAGTTACAATAGACATACATTAAAATTAATTAAGCACTGTACAATGACTCTTGCTAGTTTCAAAAGGTATCTCCAATTCACCATGTGGTATCACTTAAAAAAAAATAAATCAGGATACTATATTCTACATGAATGGCTGTCATCCTATGCAGAAGAGTAAAAATATGGTCAGTGCTAGTAAAAGAAACAGTACTTAAAGAGTTTCCTTGGGTATATGGTACAAATGCCAGTACAGTTTTGAAAAGAGATGATTTTTCACCAAACCTTGAATAGAAATCTATCAAATAGGCCCACGAGTAGAAAGTATGCTTGTCAGCCTTACAAAGACATGCCAGGGCTGGCTGTCCAGCTCTTAAGTCTCTAAACCACCACACCTGTATTATTACATGGCAGAAAGAAAAAGGATTGAGTAAATCTGTAGAAAATAGTATACAAGCTCATAGTCTGGATTTTTCAACATTTGCAGATATTCTGCATTAACTTATCCCAATGACAGCAATTCTAATCAGACTGATATAATCATGAAGTGACCAGGGCTAATTAGATAAAACTAGTTTGGTTTCAGTCAACCTGTCTGCCACTGCTGACACCTTCTTAGCTGAATAAGTAATGAATGTACCCCACAAACACCTTATCCACTGCTACTGTGTGCCTATTCCTATGGATGCAAGCTATTGCCTAATGTTCATTGTGGCATTACTCCCCCCTCTCCCCCCCGCCCCCCCCAAAAAATAAGTTCAAAAAAGTTCACTGAAGGAAGGACAATAGCTCCAGCTGAAAAATTCAATAAATACTAAACGATCCGTTTTTGAAAGAAGAATCCTACTGCGCAAAATTCCAATTCAACAATATTATGATGAGTTATGAGGATCTACACACTGAAGAAAGAAACCAGCTGGTAAATAAAAACATTTTCCAGAAGAGTGTGGTGGAGGTATGAAGCTTACATAAGCTTGAAAGTAAGATGAAATAGAAACTTCTTAACGAATTCCAAACAGAGGAAGATAGGAATAATTCCCTGAAGGTATAAAATACAAAGAACAAAGAAAATTATAAGCATGCCCATCATGTATTACATCATCAATAGTGTCTTTTCTTCATCATTAAGTTTAATATAGTAGTTTAATTTAAAGACTGAAGTCCTTAACTGAACAGGTATGAATATGAAGTTATACAAAGCAAGTCCTAAAAACAAAATTAGAAAACATTGTATTATTTTTAGATTATTTAAGAAATGAGTTTTCAATTATCAACTACCTTCTTTATTCCTCGAAGTCTGTGAAAGCACATGACTCCCAGTTAAATACCTAAAATGAGGGCCTCATCAGATGATGAAACATTAGCTATAACAAACACCTCACAGCTTAGGTGCTCTGCTAATGGCTGTATGGGAACAAGTACAAAAACCAATGACAGGATCTATTAAATCTAAAAGGTACTTTTTTCACTTTAACAAGCATTATTAAAAGCACGTCTACAATTCACATCTTCCATGATCAAATAAAAAAAAGAAAGAAACTGAAATCATACAACCCTTGACAACATCTTCATGCTGCTAAGGAATACTGAAGAAAAAAAGCTCTTTACACGAAGGAATCTTGTACAAGGACACTTTACAGAGTCATTTTTGCATATGTGGTGTATGCTTTCTGTAGCTGTAGAAATTATCGATCGGTAACAAAACTAAACTAGATGGAAGCCTTCTTCTGAAATACGGCAAAGCAGCTCTCCACCTCTAAACCAATATATAAAATTATTATCCTACTCCCATCAAATGACATCACTTGCACCATAATATTTAATCTATTTTACAGCTACGTAAGAAAATACTTCATTTCATCATCTTTCTATAAATGTATGGAAATCGCATTAGCAACAAGGGGAATTTCACATCCACAGGGAGAAATATATTGAGTCGCAAGGACTTGGGAGAATTTCCCATGTTACACACACACACACACACACACACACACACCCAATATCTGTGTATGCACCCTTTGAAAGGATATGGAAACAATTTGCAAGTCTCAGTAGATGAGTAAAGATTCAAAATAAATATGGGTCATTAGGATTCTTGAAATTAAAAGCCCAAGCTCACTTTGTCCTTTAAGGCAACTGCAGTACCCAAAACTGCTTGATCTTAGCTATTGTATCAAAAAGATTGATTAGAGAAGCACAGAACTGGAAAAAGAAAGATTATCAATTTGTTACAAGCTAAACAACAATCAATGCAAAAGAAATGCCAATACTTAATCAATTCGTCTTAAGACTGGGCCCTTCCAATCTACCTGTGTACTGCAGCCAGATTAAATGGAGGCCGTAAGGCAAACAATTTCAGGTTTTCTGGGAGTTAACATTCTGATGCAAGATAAGCATTTCCCTTGTATTGGCTGTACTAGTGGCTAAAACCAAAGACTATTATGGTGACGACTCTGATCAACAGAATTTTTCATAGAGATACTACATTTCTCATCAAGCAACGTCCTCCAGGATAACTTATAAGACCAATAAACTCTTGTTCTGCAGCACAGGTAGGATTCTTAAAGGACCTTAAAAGAAAGGCACGATTTCACACACGCAAACCAAGTCTACACGGTTATTTGGTGAACTCAGCATTTTTCACAGCATGGTTATTTTATGAAATCGTAATACAATTTAAGAACAGATTTTGAGCATTCTAAAAAGGCATAATATTTTGTTTGAGCATGAGTTTTTATGAAATGCAAATAATGCTCATTTCCAATTGCTCTTAAATCAAATTTTGAAGAAATCAAAACATGATGTCCACTTGTAAGGCTACCAGGTGAGTGCAGCCAGAAAAGGTTAGCATTTATTTTGGCATTCACATGTAGTTGCATTCTTTTGTTAACCAAAACCAAAGACTGACCTAATCACTACCGAAAAAACCAGCTTCTGCCCATCATTTCTAGACTCAAAAAAAAAAAACAAAAGAAAATGTTGTCATGGAAACCCGTCTATCCCAAAGATATGCTGCATTTTGCCAGTTCCGAATTATAGTAGTTTCCATATTTACCTTAATAGTAGAGACAGCTTAAATTATTTGCCACATCACACATCACGCTGAGCATGGCTGCCATTCAACACAACTGAAAACAGCCTAATTTTTTAAACAAATTACTAAGCATTGTTAAGAAATATATTTAAATTATGAGTTTTGCTAATTTGTGAAGTTATAAAATCTTCAAGCAAATATGAAGATGAAAGGCAAATCACAGAAGATGACAGAAAACACCAAGTAACTGAAAATCACAAAATGTTTTTTGAGAAGAATGTGAGTGTTCATGCTAGCCTTTGGCTAATTTTCCAGCACTTTCAAATGCATACATTATTCCAATTCATTTCTGGCACTAAATGCTCTATATTTACTACAGAGTATTACGCATTCGCTGCACTAAGTTCAAAATCTTTAGACAAAAGAAACCAAAAGCGGAAGAGCTTTAATAGCAGTCATATTTCCATAGAGAAAGTTCCCTATGAGGAGATGTTCCCTGTAATTCTATGTGACGACATCTTCGTGGTACTTCCAGTCAAATTTAAAATGGGATGTAAATATGAGCAACATGAAGGGGCAGTGTAACTGCAATCACATGAACTGAACTCGGCTGTGAACACAGCCTGATCATTTAATACAGATCTATAAAATGATGCTAGTATGTGGGTTAGACACCTCATGCTATCTTTTCACCCTGGTCTCACCCAATGCTTCCAACAAGCGAGCTCCTCAGCCACCTTTGAGCAGAGGTCCTCGGACGAGCCAGCACAGCTCCCAGCCTGCGCAGACCCACGGACCTGCAACCTCCCTTCCAGCGGCAGGAGTACACTGGACTCCGGCACACGTAGCATCTGCTCAGAGGGATGCTCAGGACAGGAGTGCCTCTGGCCTCCCCCAGCAATACCAGTGTTTCTTTATACTCGCATACAGAAATACCCTAACTCAGATTAAAATCACATTCATTTCATAGGGATATCATAAATACCGGGGTGTTTAAAACCTAAAATTCTCTCCTGTCTAATACTGAATTTGTTTGATTGTACATGTGGAATTAGTTGCTTTGCCCAGTTATTACAAAATGAGTCAGTAAGCAAATCTATAAATCTAGCTCAGAAACATGCATTTTGCTTGTCTGATCATAAGATAAAGATCCTTCTAGATACTGCAATCACAAAAATAATTTGGTCTTCTAATACTATTTCTCTAAAGACTGAGATGAACCATCTTTTTATTCACCACAGAATCTACTTGGCAAAAAACTCGGTCCTCCTACAATGTCCTTCGGGTCCTTCAAACACGACTGAAGATGAATGAATTCAAAACTGAAAAAGCTTGCTCAAATCCTGCAATTTTCAGCCAAAAAGAAAGTTTTTCTTTGTAGTTTAAGAAGCACTGTGTCACTTACTTGAGGTAAGGGTGGTGATTACATCAACCCAGAGCAATATAATCAACTACCTGCAAGTGCAGTCTCAGTGGGAGGGTATTACCTGTCAACTGAAATGAAACAGCTACGCCCAAATTCTCATTCTTAGTATTTTTCTGCATTAAATGAAAGAGTACCTCCTGGATAGCACATGACATCCTACTTCAGATTTATTCTTGCTCAGATATCTGACACTAAATGCACCACTGTAGCACAGAAACAAAAAAGTCAGAAAGCATTCTGGATCCAGGTGAATCACGGCTAAGAAAAACAGGATAATGAAAAGTAATTCCAACTTGACTACTGAATAGATAAAAAGAAGCTTCTCAAAGATTTTAATTACAGACTGTCTCAAGAATATTCATGCATGAATGCATTTATTAAGAGCTTGGTGAAAATGGAAAATGTCTGCTTATTTGACTACCAACTCAAGGAAACACAATCTCAAAAAAACACTCCTCCAAAGGACCAGTACTTTCATCTTCCACAAAGGAGGACAAGAGCTATAAAAAACTGCTGCTGAACAATCAAGAAGGCAAAATAAAGAGAGGCATAAGAAGACTCTAAGGTCCCACTTTCAATTCTTTCCGACTTGCCAATGACCACATTAGCTAGTGACACCAGGAGGCTCAAAAAGTACACTTGGACTTGGTAAACCTCTGCATGGCATGACCCAATGTAAAAACCTCCCACAAAACCAGCCAAAATCCAAGAGGAAGTTTACAACAGAACTTTTTGCTGGTAGAGGAGCACTGGTGATGGGACTGGGGAGCTTTGCCAGTCCCTGAAGTGCTGGGTGGCAAGTAAAAAGCAGAGGACTTAGCAGAGTAATATATGCGTTTGCCTGTCTCCTGCTGCATTACTCTTCTTGCCCAAACTTCTCTGTCATGCTCTCCCCCTACACTCCTCATCCCTCAATTTCCCATGTTCTTGCTCTCTGCTTCTTAATCCCTTTGCTGCTTCTCAGCTGGCTGTCCTTCAGGGTACCACATGCAGAGCTTCAAGCTGTCTATACTCAGCACTCCTTCTCCATAGGTCTCCCAAGGCTGACCGGCAAGAAGTTCTCTCCAATCTCCCACATGCTTATTCTTCCTCAGGCTTGCTCCTCACAGGACTCACTAGGCAGCTTCCCAGGGGTCATCCAGCTGATGAAGAACCACCTATTTATCTTGAATTTGTATAAATTACACTGGCAGAAATGTTTTTTTCCCCAAGTTAAGCTGCAAGTGTATGTGAAGATGAATTAGGAGTGTTTACAGGAGATAGACAAGTAAAGACTTTAATCACACATAATGCAGTTAAATGTAGGAGGACTATCTGAAGAAGAACCACAACCTGCTGCAATGGAAATGTGTTCACTGGAGGGTCTTCCTCCTGGACTTTATGGCAGGAATCATTAATCATGCCAATACATGCCTGTATTCACAACTCTATGAAAAAGACAGCAGTTTGTGTTTCTGAAGTATCTGTTAATCATTATGACATAGATGGACAGACAATGCTGGAAATTGTTTTTTTTTTATTCAACAGATACATTAATATATTTGAATGTAATTTATTTTGATGATCTGCAATGCATCTGGAGTTTTTCACAATGGTTCAAACATCTCTGCCAAAAATGATGTAAAGGGGGAAATCAAACCTGATGTTCACAGTAGTTCAGTTTCCATGGTCAAACAGAATTTTACCTTTCTCCCAAGAATAAAGTTACTAGGTAGTAGAAGAAAATCCAAGCTCCCTCCTAGGACATGAGTTTTTTGAGACTAATAAAAATTTTAAACTGTAGGATATATCATACCCAAGTAACCTACACATTCTATTTAATACTCTTGTTTACAATGCTTCAAAGGTAACAAAATTAAAATCTGACTATTCATACAGTGTGCGATTTCACAAGCCTGTCTTTGAACAACCTGAAACTTAATATAAGTTTTACTCAAGATTTCTACTGAGTTTTCTAAAGCCTGTAAAGTTCACACAGGGGGATTTCCATCCTAGGACTTGAGATACACTCACTGACACCACAACTAAGGAAACATGATATATTTGTTGTTGCTAATCATCTGAACTGGATGTTCCTTGGGTAACATTTAAACAAATTACATCTTTTTCTTGCGCCCACCCCTCAAATTCCTTAATCTGTTTCTATTTAATGGCTATTAAAATAAATTAGATAACCCACACTTTAAATTTCTTAGTATTATGGAAAACACTGTTCCAACTCAGGACTTCCCAGTAGTTATAAATTACAACAACCTTTTGTAAAAGGAAAAGATAGGTAATCTCTTTTATTTTTTCTGAATTTAGGCAGCCACAACCTGAGGCATGCAAAACCATTAACCACATATGGAAAATGTATTCCTTTCTTAATAACAAAACCTGAACACAATCAGCACACAAGTCATTACATGGATGAGAGTCTACAACTTGCTGATATTTAAGATTCTACATGCACATTACTGGCCTAGCCATAATACATTCTTGGGGAAAACCGAACGCCATTGTTTGCTCAACAGCATTCAATACTCTTGTCTTGGAAAACTCTATACCAAGCATTGCAAAGTAACACCTCTACAGAATTAACGTTGTCTAACACTGAAAAATTGTGCCATTTCCCCATAAATTCAGTGAAAGCAGTGAATGAAAAGAGAATTAAGAATGAGACAAGCAGCAAATTATCTGGAGCAAAGGGAGCATTGATGTCAATTAGATACATTTAGATTCCTCTGATGCTATCCTTACTTTTATTTAAATGGTTGAAACTTCTGGTCTCATATTTATTTTTCTATCTTCTGTATTTGACTCCATCTGTATTTTCAGCTTTCTTCCAAGCTTGTCTGTGTTGCACTTTTTTGTTCCAGGCTAACAGTATTTACATACCACACTGTGCCTAGTAAACAGGAAGAGTACAGAAAGTCCTTCCACCACTTTGCAGAAGTGGAACAGTAAATTTTCAAGTGTCACTGATAAATACTACCTGCCTGCATACAATACTAAGTAATATTTCCTTAAGCTGCTGACAGAACTTCAAAATAGGCAGTATTATTTAGACAAACTAACACATGGGCAATTCAGAGCCACCTAAACTAAGGCAGAATTAAAGTTTTTCAGAAATTCACAGAGTCACAGAATGGTTGAGGTTGGAAGGCACATCTGGAGGTTACCCAGTCCAACTCTGGGGCTCACAGCAGAGTCATCTAGAGCAGACTGCTCAGGTCCATGCCCAGACGGATTTCGAGTATCTCCATCGATGGCCTCTACATGTCCTCTGGCCAACATTTTCTACCTTATCACCCTTACAGTGAGGTCTTGTTAATGTTTACAAGGGATTTCCTGTATTTCAATTTGTGCTCTTTGCCTCTTGACCTTTCCCTGGGCACCACTGAGGAGAGTATGGATCCACCTTCTCTACTCCCATCAGGTATTTTTACACATGGACAAGATCCCCTCAAGCTTTCTCTTCTCCAGACTGAACGGTCCCAGCGCTCTCAGCCACATCTTATACAAGAGATACTCCAAGCCCTTAACCAGCTTTGTAGCCCATTGCTGGACTTGCTCCAGTAAAGTACTTTCTTTTACTGGGGAACTGGACACAGCACCCCAGATGTGTTTCACCAGGGCTGAGTAGAGAAGGACAACCTTCCTCAGCCTGCTGGCTACACATATCCAGCTGTTGTTGGCTGCCTTCGCTGCAAGGGCACACGGCTGGCTCGTGGTCAGCTTCATGTCCACCAGGATCCCCAGGCCCTTTTAGCAAAGCTGCCTCCCAGCTGCTTGGTCCCCAGCCTGTACTGGTCCCTGGGGTTATTCCTCTTCAACCATCAGGACTTTGCATTTCCCTTGGATGATCTTCACAAGGTTCCTCTTGACCCATTTCTCCAGCCTCTCAAAGTTCCTCTAAATAGCAATACGACTTTCTGGTGTAGCAACCACTCCTACTGCTTTTGTATAATCTACATTCTTGCTGAAGGTTCACTCTGTTCCATCATCCAAATGATTAATGAAGATGCACGCACAACTCCATCACCTTCTCAGAAATGGGAGGTGAGGCTGACTGGCCTATAGTTCCCCGGATCGTCCTTACTGTTCTTCTCAAAGATAGGAGAGGCATTTTCTTTCTTCTGGTCCTGAGGAACTTAACCTGACCACCACAGGCTTTCAAAGGTAATCAAGACTGGCTTGCAGCGACATCGGCCAGCTCACTCTGTACTTGTGGATGCATCCCATCAGGTCACGCAGACTTCTGTATGTCAAGTTTCTCTAATGTTCCCTAACCTGACCCTCCTCCACCAGTGGTAAGTCTTCATTGCTTCAGATTTTCCATGGGTGTCAGGGGCTTGAGACTCCTGAAGGTAAGTCATACCAGTAAAGACCAAGCTGAGGAAGGCATTAGATACCTTGGCCATTTCCATGTCCTTTGTCACCAGAGCCCTTGGCAAATTCAGCAGTCACCCCACCTTTTCCAGTCTTCCTTTTGCTGCTGATACACCTGCAGAAGCCTTTACTGTTGCCCTTCATTCCCTAGCTTTCATTTTAGCACTCTAAATGAAGTATTTCATTTGAGAACAGCCATATCCCATTTGCTCTTTCACAGTTTGGAAGCAACCAAGATTGAACTCCTACTTCCCCCTGCACACAGTAGGTATGCATGGTGAATTAATTATCAGACTAATTGGTACTTTCCTTAGAAACAAGCTGATGGAGGAGTATTGCGGCAAATACTCCATTACCTTGCACTACCTCAGAAGCTCTAGAGTGTCTGAAGAGGACAGAGAAAGACATCAGAAAAGCAACCTTTTATACTGGACAACAAAGATAGTGGAGATCAGGACTTTCACCTGGCTCTTAATCTGCCAGAAGAGGTAGAAGATGTATTTAAACTTCTTTTTTCACATCTGTTCTTACCTAGTCACTTAGAGCTTTTTCTAACTCAAAAAGTTAATAATTCTAGTCAATATCCCAAACTATTTTAAACATTCCTGGTCTTCAGGTGACTTTCTCCCCAAAGTCCTGTTATGATTAGGTCATGGTTTGTGCTGATTCTGGGCCTCATTGCAAGATACTCCACTTACAGAGGGCTTAGGTATTTTTGCACAGAGTTGTGACACTCCCTACAACCTGGACGTCCCAGTGCCCAAGTATGTTATTAATAAGTTGTTTCCCACATCTGGGAAAGCAGGGTGTGGAAGGGGGAGAAAGTACAAGGGACCCATGAAGATAAACAACATAAAGGATGGCAGTCTATTTTGTGTTTCACACCAAGGCCTTTCTGCTCTTTTACTGGCTGCTAGCTTATGCACTGCAGACCATTCTTGAGAACTGTTTTAAACTTGAGCTGAAATTATTTAGACTGCAACTGCTGCTGCTTCTTTTGGGGTCTCCTCTACTTCAACACAACTAAAATATACCAGCAGTGTCTTAAAATTTATCATCTGTGGTTTTCAGGGATCAGGCAGATATGCTTCTTACTGCCCTCATTAAACTCTTCTGTATGCTAAAACCTCCATCCATGAGAAGGTAGCATCTTTAACATTTTTAAATCTTTGGACTTCGAAGGGAAGCATTTTTATCAGTGTCGTACATTCTTACATATTTATTCGCTTGAGGCTTTAACTCTTTGAATCAGAATTCAAATTGTCCAAATGTTCAAAGTGGCTTGCTTTCAAAATGTGTAACAGCTAACTGAACTGAACAAGAGACTGAAATATGGGGTGGGACATCTAGACTAACAATAATTGCCAAGTGTAAATAATTCCTAGAGCATTAATCACCTTCCTAGCATATTGTTACTGCCAGCATCCAGAAAAGGTTCATTTTGAAGAATCTGAAACAGTAAAAAATATTGGTGCTGCAGACTTGTATTGTAATCTATTTAAGTTTGGAATAAAAGCAAAGATTTATGTGGCGCAAGCAGAGCATTGGGCTGTACAGAACAGCACGGCAAGAGTGCCAGTTAAAACAGCATGGATTTGGGAAGCATAGGCAAGAAGTATACGTATGATAAAATGAAAAAGGGGAACCACTCAAGAGACCAAAAGACACATTTCTTAAATGTAAGCTGCAAAACATTTTCTTTACAATCAGTCTCATTGAAGAAGGCATTTATAAGCTAGCCCAGCAGGCCTTGTAGGCACAAACATAACATCTGGGGAAGACATTAAGTTAAATTCATTCATGCTACTCCTAGATAGTTTCTTTTCTTTGACTGTGATAGTGGCTAAAAATATTCTAAAGCACTTTATACCACTAACTTAAAATTTCATTATTTTACACCAGTGTTGAAATTAAACCTTCTTGTGCCTTAATCTAACAAACAAAAGAAGAAGTTTAAAAACAAAATCCAGCATCTAAACCTCTTCTTGTCAGGCGCTTTGTGGTTTTTTTCCACACTGGTAGAGCAACAGCTGTAACTGAATATTTTTAAACACAAGAGGATTTCTTCCAGTGCTGCTGGACAACATGGCCAGAATTTAAAGTGACAATAAATTAAAGCTCGTTATTGTCATAATAATGGAAGTGTAACATGTTTCAATGGTACTTAGACACTGTGTCCTCTGGAGTTAAAATTAATTACACCTGTACTGTCTATCAGCAATTTATTCCAAAATTACAACCTCTGATAAAAAAAATTCTGAGTAGATCTGTAAACTCTGCATTTTTAAATGAAGGACATATCTAGAGACAAAATATGATGAAAATAACATAAAGAATCACCCCCCAAAATAGAACATGTAACAGCAAGTGACATATTTTTCAACACACAATGTTATAGCCATTCTCTTTACAACTGCTTTTTTCAAGGGATTAGGTTTATTTCTGTAATGAATCATTACCTAGAAGATTTATAATTCTGTTTCAAGATAAACATGGTAGGAGTAGTTCCCTTCAAGAATGACTACAAGATTGCATCAGCAAGCAGGTCCCTGCTGATATTTTTTACCACTTAGGGCTTGATGTTATATCCAAGATGATTTCGTATCAAACTCAGCAAATACCTTAATTCGATGTTACCTCAGACTGAACCCAGTGAGCCTGATTTCACCAGCTAGATGGCTCAGCAAGGGCATCAAGCAGGACCTAACACATTTAGCATACCAGCAGAAATATGACTGTTGCTCATCCCAACAGCATTCAGTTGCTGTCATTTCTGCTCCCTCTAAATTTCCACGGATTTAAATTGGAGGAAAAATTCTCCAGCTTTGCTTTTAGCAAAATGTAAGATTTTGACAAATACATATAATTCCAAAGACTCTAAAAAGTCCTGCTACTCTAAACTAAATAAAACAGCTGTACTTTTACAGGAGTACAAGCGAAAGTTTTACGGTTACAATCCTACAGATCCACAACATGCTGATATTTTTGGTAAAATGTGCTACGTAAGAAGACGGATCACTGATTTTTTAAAAAACACGAATCTTTAATGAAACCAAGGCATCCCAGTACTTTTGGCACCCTTTGCCGAAGTTCAGGTTTCTACAAATAGCTATCTCCAGTTGCTGAAATGGTTGAGTTTTTTATTAGTAGCATTATTTTACATTTTTCACATCAAAAAAAGCTGAACCCAAGAATCATAACTGTGTAGACCACAGGTAAGGAACATCATAACTAAAATGGAGTAATTTAGAGAGCTAGAGATAATAAGCAAATGACAGCAGGAAGTACTAATGCAAATATTTGCAGCAGATTTAATTAGGGTTTGTCATTTTGACATAAAACATTACTTCATGAATTGTGTGCAGATTTTCATTTAACCCAACTGTGATTTATAATGTATACCTTTACACTTACATAGCCAAAACAAATTAATTTTAAAATTTACACATAAGATTTTATATCTACAGATAGATAGATGTAACACTCCCATACACACAGTTCAATACAACATTACGCTTTACCTCTAGTAACACACACTACACTGAAAACCGCTAATAACTGGCTGTGGAGTCTTCAGAGGTAGAATTTTATTATCCTAATTGTTTTTAATGCATAAGATAAACTGTTTAAAAAGGTCAAAGATGAAAGAGTAGTTCAAAGTTAATAAAGAAAAAGACAGGAGAGCTGCCTGAGAGAATGATCTCCCAAACTTCTTTAGCAAGTTTCTCCAAAGTAAAAAGAATTACAAATTTGTGTGGAAACAAAGAATGATGCCCAACACAAACACCATTTATCCTGCTCCTGAGTGGCTCTACTGTGCTGGCAACCCCAAGGCTACGGAAAAACGTCCACTTTAATATCTACTGGTCCAAACTCTTGCTACTGCCCACTCAAGAGTTTTTCTGACAAGCACATCATGTAAAGTCCCTCAAAATCAGGCAGATTAGCCCAGAATCTGTAATTTGGTCAGTGTGAGGCAGCCTGAGTCCAAACTATATTATATGGATTACCCACTTTTTTTTTCTTTTTTTCAGAAAAAACTCAGAACTACTTTCCTTTGCTTCCATAAATTCTGTATGGCTTGAAACTGAGTGAGTCCCCCATTTCTTTCAGTTAGTTTTCTTCTTATCCTTGAAATCTGTACATTTTTGATTCCAGCAATGCTTGTAGTGCTAGTACTCTCATTGGTAGTGAGAAGACATATCCCCATTTTAAGATTACTGTAGTATCACAAAGTGATTTAGTTTGGAAGAGACATCAGGACGTCATCTAGTCCAACCTTCTGCTCAAAGCCGGTTTGACTAGAGCAGGGACTTGTCCACATGAGCTCCGACTGTCTCAAAAAATGATACCACAACTTCTCTGGGCAATCTGTACCAGTGTTTTATCACAGTTGTTGTAAAAAAGGTTTTCCTTTTCTTTATCTGGAATTTCTTATATTCCAGTCAGACCTTATTGAAGTCAATTCGCATATTAGAACTGATTTTTCAAATAATTTGCCCATTTAATTTTCACTATTTATACTACCTGAAAGTACATGAAATGTATTCTCTGTGCATTTCATTTATGCTTTTTTTTTTCCTTTAAGTTAGAGGAGGAAATTAGTTGTTATAATAGAATCTTAAACTCAGTAACTGTTAAGTGTAAGTTGACAGGTAAGCGTGTGAGCAAAGAGCACAGAGCCATCTGCTTACCGTGAAGAATCTGGGAAGCTTCATACACTTATGGAAAAAAGTGACTGAAATACAGAAAACCAATTTGCTCTGTTTACCCAATATCATTTAGTATTTAAAGAAAAGCAGCTACTTTTCACTGCTAGACTAAAGACTACAAAAATTTGAGTGCTTTTTTTTCTTTGCCACCTAATATTTGCTCTGTCCTTTCAAAACAGCCCTATGTCATTCCCAGCACTGTAGCCAATAAGTTTAAAAACCTGACATGAAGACAAAACAAGGAAAAAGCAGTTCAATAGTTCTGCTACACCCTAAATTAAAATTGAAGTGTCTGAAAACAGCATGAGAGCCACCTCGGTGGTTTCAGTAAAAGCAAAGTGTGCTGGAGGCACAGCCACCACGTACTGGGTACCCGATAGCACTGTAGGTGCCACCAGGCACAACCACCTGTGCTCTTTGCGGCAGGATGTCCTTTCTGAAAGTACAGTATTTTCCATGCTCTGTGAATCTCAGTCTCAAATTGAGCCACAGAAGCAGCAGCAGAATTATGTTTAAGGTCATCCTGATTTTTTATTTTTCTTCTTTTGATTCCCCAACTGCCATTTGAATAAGATATCAAACTTACTGGCTAGCAATGAAAGGGAAGTACAGACTGCAAAGCATAACAAACTCATTCATATATTTCAACTTTTTCATGAGACTAACAGAAAGTTTCAACTGTGCTGATTCCATCCAATATATAGTAAGCTGAATTTAAAATCCCATTTCACTGAAAAGAAAAGAACTAGGTAAAAATATCTATTAAGATTTACAGCTGCAAATTAAATAATTAACACACATGATTTCTTAAGGAAACTTACTGCTGAACCAAAGTATCTTATTTTCTTTTACAAAACCTAAAGAAATAAAATAACTGGTTATTGTACATGGAGCAAAAACAGATTTGAAGTATATAGAAGATGTACAAGTTAAAAACAAAAACCATCCAGAAAAACCAAATGCACAGAAAAATCTCCAATGGTTACGCTCCCAAGAGGGTTTAATACTCTGTAATAATTCCTCTTGTCCTACCATATGTCAATTTTGGCAGCCGTTTCCCGACAACTATTGTCAGTGCAGCTGATCTGACACTGGGATCTCACTAGCCATTACACACCCCCCCAACCTGCAAGTATTAAGTGGAATTTTCTTTTTATCATCTTCAAAGGCATGTTTACGGGGTTTTTTTACTTTTTACATCATTAAATGAAAGGAACTGATTAAATGGCTCCGACATGAAAATTTATCGTAAAGGAAGAGCTTCAAAACCCTACCTTACTAGTTTTGTTTAAGGACTTTTTACATAAGAACAGGACTGTAAGAATTCAGTACAAACTCCTTGCAAGTTCTGGCCTCATAGATGTAAATGGAAGTTTTGATGTCACCCTGGCCAAGATTTCATTTCTTGATTTTGTGCTAAAATCCTCCTTGAGTGAAAATCTTGTAGGTGGACATTACAAAACAGATTAGAGTTAAGTTCAATATAAACATGTCAGAATCTGCAAATGTTAGCATTTTAGTAAGACTAAGAAATACATGAATTACATATGGCACCTTTATTTTCTTCTTACATGTAAATATTAGGCAAACCTGAATTAAAAATAAAATTCACAATAATAAACGTTTTTCTGGCAACACATCTAAATACTTAGATAACTAATGCCATACTATTCAGTTTCCCCTAGTACATAAAATGACTTATTTTATGAATGAAACAACTCATGCTTTGAAGTATATCATTTACGGAGATACTAAGGAGCCAATCTGTGTTATGGCTAAGACTTTTAATGGAGGAGGATGTGAGCAATTTTAGAGAAAGAAAAATTACATTCTAACAGGATTTTCACTTCAATCAGCCATTGGACACCCTTCATTGCATTTTTGTCTTTGTCAAGTTAGGACCACTGATGCCCCCCTCCCCAAAGCAGAAGAGTCACCATGAAGAATCATTGCTGATTCAGTGAACCTGTAGAGACAAAGCCCTAAGCATTGCCTCTGTCGGAGTGATATTCTCTTTTATTCACAATACCTTTCTTTCAGCTTGAGAAAATACCAAATATTTTCTCTACTCATGAAATTTTAAATTATAACTAAAAAAGTAATTCTCCAAATAACTTAAAAAAAAGTTAAATAATTGTCACAACTCTTCCTACCCGAGCCTGCCTGTGAACTGAGATGGTAGAGCCCACATTAGCCCCATTAGAGATGACCTGTACAAACCCTTTATCAAACACTTGAAAACACAGGGAAACTGAAAGTTCGGAGAGGCAGCACCAAAGTGGGAAGTAACATATTATTTCCCACTATGAGAACTACTGTCTGCATATGAAGAAATATAGGCAGGAAAATCAGCAGAACTTTTGCACTGCGGTTTGCATTACACATGTGCATAAACAGAGGCTAAAACTCATCTCTGTGAATACACAGACTCATACTGCATTTATGGACATCATGTTGTAGTAGGAGTGTACCAATAAAATTTGGCAATTTCATGAAGCTGAAAGGTCTCAGTAGTGAAGAGAAGGATCAAAGTGTCTCTGGTGAGGAAACGGATAGGATGACCCTCAAAGGGATTAAATTTAACAAGTCTAAACTAGGAGATGACAAGCACACCCACAAATTAATAGAACGTATTTTTTAAAAAAATCAAAGTTATCAATCTATAACAAGATAAATATAATAATAAAGAATTATTCTGAGATCATGAAAGCAAACATACATCTAAAATTTTAAGTAATTTTGGTAAGCATAGGAAAACACTGATGTCAATCCAGAAAGGGTCAGTGAGATCCCATCTGAGACACCATGAAAACTCCGACCATCCAGTCTAAATAAAATTAATGTGAGCTGGAACAGAATGAAAGAAACACTAGTATGACAATAGCAACAGTGGGAAAAGGTTTGACCATTAAGTGGTAGTGGAGATCTAATCAGGCTTATATGGCCATTTACTAACTATGACTATTTTCATGATGTACGTTAGAAATACTGGGGGAACCAATTTAAGATGGAGCATTTTCAGATGGAGTATATTCTTCTTACTCTGACATCTTTTGAAACAAAACATCTATATAAAAGTAAACAGAAATTAACATGGTCTTCCACATGCAGCCTCTTTCTTGGTTCGGGGTGGGGGAGGGCAGGGTGGGGGTGCTTGACAACAGGTTCACCCAAACCATATTACAAAATCAGCAATTAAAATGAAAAAAAAAAAATTATACTAAAAATAGAAAAGTTTGATCCAGCTCCTATATTTTTGCAGTAAAGTTTAAAATGAGCAATTCTATCTCCTTCATATCCGTCACTTTCCTAAAATGCTGGCAAAAATGTTAAAGGTGCTCATGCCTGTGTTCACATTCTACACTATTTTGTAACAGGCTTGTGCAATGTGGTCACAGGCTCTTATGACCAAAATAATTCCAAATAAATTCCTAGCAAACAGAACTGTAAATATTGTTGTACTTTTTTTGACTTTGATCAAGCTACACTGAGTCACCCTGGCTGAAAAGCTGCCTCAAAACATTAATGTCAAATCCTGGTTCCAGTAGCGCAGAACAGGGAAAAAGAAACAAAAGACTGAGACAACTTAGTTAAGGTGTTTTTTGAAAACTAAACCCAAGCACTTTTTCTTGCAAGTTAGTACTCAAATTAGATTGTTTCCCTCAATACTTATATATGATGATAATAATGTATGTCCTTTAATATTTCAGATGAGTAAAAAATTCCAAGCACCTTTAACGGTGGCAATATTCACTTCCCCCATTTTAGAGGAACACAAAAAAGATAAAGAAAGTTTGGAGAAAAAAGTTCACAGGGCAGAACAACAGCAACATGAAGTGCAGACAGGGAATCTCAGAAGGCCCAGCCCCACATCCAACCCTTTTTTTCACATTATCTCTTTCTGAAACCATACATTGAGTGCACAACGCAAGTATTTTTAGATTAAGAACTGGAAGATGCCAATTTCCTGGCTTTAATGTTCAAGCAAATGTTGTTACAGCTTTGTATTTACATATATACATCTTTTCCTACTTAATTTTAAACACTCGTGATCTGATAAATGTGTACAGTTATGTTCATATTTTTCAAATCTACAGCCGCATATATTCATCAGTTGATAAAGGTACTCAAGATGTTAATTGCACTAAAGTGTTGCAGAGATGCATGGGTCATCCGATCTGTCTACTGCCGCAGTGAGCACCCACTAGAGACAAATGTGCAACAGCTGGCTGATGCCTCCTGAAGTAGTATGCAACAAAATATAAACCGCACTGAGTGACCAAACAATCTTAAAACTTAGCTACACTGCAACTACTTGCTTATTGTCATGACCCAGTGTAACTGCAGCAGACCTGTACATAGGAAAGCTTATTATTTTTCATCCCAGAAAACAGCTGCTTAGTTGCAAGGACCCAAGAGAACAAATTGTACTTGAACAAAAGTGGAAAAAATAAAAAGGCAAAGGCAATCATGTTCAGCAATAGACAAGCATTTATCTTGACGTCACACTTCATCCACGGTGCTAAGAGATGGCATCTGGTCATTCTAAGGTGATTGCTTGTGGTGCAGGTCAGTGGAAGGTTATTTTATAACAAGAGGTTTTCTAGGCATGTAATAACTGTACATAAAGCAGAAAATTCAATTTCAGAGAAACAGACTTGCTTGAGAACTATGAGGTTCCAAATCCAGAGAATGTCCTTGAATTTCAATATACATCTATGACGTTATTTTCAAAAAAAAAAAAAAAAAAAAAAAAAATTATGGCTAATACTGGAAATCCCAGTAACAAATTTATTCTACATTAAAGATAAGTATTTTACATATTAACAGAAAATAAACTCTAATTAAATAATTACTACTTTCTCAAAGGTAAGACACAAAACACAAACTGATGCCTACTTCTGATCTTCTGGGGGGAAAAAAAGCAAGCTAAAATTACTGTATTATGTGTAAATAATTAGCAATTACAAAAATCCCTGCCATAAAATCCTGGTGAACTAACATACTCGAGGTTGTACTAAAGTAAAACTTCCCATAAAGGATCCAAAGAACCAAAACAAAGCATGTTTTCTCTCTCTCCTTCACTCACACTACACCACCTCACTTGTGTTCTGGAAGAGACTTACTCTTGAAGACACTGTCTGCATTTGCCTTAAATATTACATTGCAATTATGCAAAGAGTTTGTGCATGAATGCTGCCTTAAAGAAAAACAAAAGAAGTCCTTCCCCTGACTAGAAATCTCACTTTTTTTTTTCCATTCAAAGCAAGCTGCAAGTATCAAATATGAAAAAATATTTTAAAATGCAAAAGTATCTTAAAATATGAACATTTTCATATGAAAACAAAATGATCAGATACTTCCTTGGACAGTGAAGAAAAATCTGGTGCACTGCTGCATAGGAATGTCAAGAAATTACTTTGATCAGAAAATATTATCATATTTTATCTGTATAAAAAATAAGTTTTAAGATCTAGCAACTGTTGGCACAAGCAACTCATCATTAAAGGGCTTAAGTGAAAAACTGTATCACAGTAAAACTAGAAAATTTCTTTTTCTACAGTGGGCATTAAAAATGAATCTTACGCTAAAATTAGATGTCTGTACTCTGATATCAGAACCTTTCCACACCTTTCCTTAGTTTAGGCTCTCCACAGAAGAGCATCCTGTGGTGAGTACACAGGCAGACTGGAACTCTGAGCACACTCAAGCCCTCCAACTGTTAATAATTTAATAGGATAAGCCACCACCACTATCAAGCACTGCATGTAGGGTTTCTAGAAAATTAACCTCTTCCTCCACCATTCAAAATCCAATCAATTACTCACCTAGCCTACAAACACCAAAATTACTCTCATTTTTTAAAAAACTCTGTAACATCTAATATTTGAAATCTAGCTCACTGTGTAATTGTTTCCCATAACAAATGTATTAGTCGGAGTAACTTTTTAGACTCATTTCTAGAAAATATAACCCCAAACCAAAGCTGTTTCTGTATTAAATATGAATGATCCAAAAAGCACTTGATCTTATCATAAGGGTATGTACAAGAAAGTTGGAAGGAAAAAAATTTCTAACAACCGTATCAGGAACCTTGTTTTCGAAAGAAGGGAATTGTTTCCCATATGTGTGTTATGGACAGCATTAGTGTCAGATGTCTAGCTAACACCTGCATTCACACTTACTATGTTGAAACTCTACTAAGTACTGGCTTTTTCTTCTCCTAAAGAAGAAAGGAAAAGACAACTCCTGAGAGCACATGTTGCTGCCATCAACAGAGACTTCAGATGTATCCTTTGCTCCACACTCTTCACCATTACTTACTGTAAACATCATATGCTGGCCTGGGAACACAACGGTTTTGAGTATTTTCAAGAGAAAACATCTTCTCAGTTACAGTTCTTGAGAAATTGCTTTGAAACGGCTTATTAAGGAAGTGAACAGAACTATTTATGTTGCTCATCTAGTGTAAATCTGTCAGAATAGAAATTAACAAGAGTAACTTCTATTCCTTCATTGCAGAAGCTTCGTATTTGATTTCCTTATTTCTTTACATAATTCATAGACTGATGTCACTTGTGTGTGTTATAAAATGTCATACGATAAGTAGGCTGGATGATATTTATTAGAAAATGTCAAAACTAGATTTTTAGCATTTTGAAATTTTATCAGAATTTGATAAGGAATGACCATGAAATATTTTAATTAAATAAAATCTAATAGCACAGGAAGAAATCAAAATAAATTACAATGTGTATCTTGAAATTAGAAAGTCATATTCTTCTATCACAATGGTTTTTTCAGAATGAAATATTTCTCCACTTTTGAAAACTATTTCCATAGTAAAAGTAATCTAAATTGACAGTAATGGTGAGGAATGCTAGCATGTAATTAAACAACATTTTCCTTTAAAATTTGCTTCAATAAAACTGTACTGATAATTATCATAACAAGAAAGTTTATTTTACTACCAAATAAGCCCTCATGTTTATGAATTAAGATGCCAATAACAGAAATATTCTCAACCCAAATATATTATTTGAATCCATATTTATTATTTGATACTGTATTTTTAAGCTATTCAATTATTTTGTACCTCTTTTTAAAATTAAATAGAACATAATTTTTGTGAGTGAGAGCTCACTGTACTATAAAAAAAACCTCCTGTAATTCAAAGCTACAATAATAGGGAGAGTTTGAAAACACTATTTTTCCACACAAACTGTAATAAAACAAGTGGAGTTATACCACATCTTAAAATAAGTCCTGCTTCCACAGTACACAAAGCTAATGTACAACCACTTTTAGGTAATATTAACAGAATGCCTGTTGAGTAGATTCAGCTTTCCTGAAAATTTTAAGTTTAACGATGGAAGTACAAACCATACGTGCCCTCCAGTGCATCTGTTAATTTTTTTAAGTGCCATATTCCAAGACCTTTAAAAAAAATACCATCTCTAGTTGTGGAAGATTAATCAAGCAGCAAAGTACTTACAACATTGTCTTAGACACGTGGTTGAAAGACTTTAGCCAAAAAAACCCATTTTGTTAAGTATCAGATGCCTGATATGCATCTGAGGAATCCAGCGATGGTAAGATATGGGACTACAACTGAGGAGACATGCAGCTGACTGGAGATAAGGAAATGACAGAACGTGTAGCCATGACAGAGGGTCAAGCAGCAAGTAGGGAGAATAAGGAAAATGAGAAATAAGTCTTTGTAAAAAGAGAGAAAACAGGACAGGACGGATGAGACCCCATCTGGTTAAAGTAACATTTTCATCACTTGTAACTGAGTGGTGCCATTTCAAGAGCTGGACCAAGACACAGAGAATCCTTCAAAACACAGACTATAGGACAAAAAGCTTACATCACTGTGATCATAAAAAACCAGTACTTAGCCAGATGTTACCCCTCTGCTGCCTGCCAATACTGCTAGGAAAATAGAATGGGCATGAGATCCTTCTAGAACCCTATCCTATCTCTAAAGGGGACAAAAAACTTGAAAGCAAGCTGAAAACAGAGCTGAAGTAAACTTACTTAGTTTCTGTGTCCTTCACCACTCTTGTAATCTTTCTTGCTGTTCATGAAGTATCATTTTTTTGTGGCTGTCGTGACCACTATTGCACACAGAAGCCACATGAGGCCACAACACTCATTTTTCATAGAAAGGTTATAAAATTTTCCATACTGTTTTCCACCCTGTTTATTATGCAGGTCTTACACAAGCTTATTTTCCTGTGTTATCATAAATAATTTCAAACTGAGGAATATTTTTTGGATAGCTAGGGAGCAAACTTCCTTAAATCACAGTTTCACAAATACTGTGAGCTGATACTAAAATAACCCATCAAAAGCCAGCACCACTGCAAACAACATGAGAAGGTTAAATACAAAATGCTTGTGTCAGAAAAATTGGTTAGATTGAGCTCTGGATTTATACATCACTTGAACAAGTAGAGTTTTTCATAGATGGTGAGTTTTGTAAAACTAACTTTTTAAAAATAAATTGTGTCTGTATTAATTTATACATTAATTATATTAATATAGATTTGTTTATATATTAAGAAGGATTACAAATTTTAGAGATAAATGTGCAAACCAAACAGTGGTATGCCCACAATTAGAATACTGCACTCAGCTCTGGAAATACTGGGATTTCCCAAGGATGATTATAAAAAGTGACTGAGCTGCTGAACAACACAAGTTATGAGCCAAATATTTATGATACTAAACATCCACCTTATAACAGAGAATGTTGAAAATTATTCAGTCTGTGTATACAGGCACTCACATAAATAAAAATGTTTGATCATAAAGGGCTTACCAGTCTTACTGGAGCATAACAAGACCCAATAGCTGGAGGTTAAAGTTAAATTGTTGAAATCGAGAAGTATTCAACACTAAATACTATTTTCTAGAAGTCAGGATTATTAAACTCAGAACTCGCTCACCAAGAGGGGTCACGGGCTTACCATTGGTTGGCAGTCGTTAAAGTAAGACCAGGGATTTTTTTAAAAAATTATGCTCTCATCCACTTGAGAAAAAAATTAGCTTGTGTGCCCTGGAGCCCGATTTCCTCTGCTTCTTTCCTTCTTTCGCCCTAAGGAGAACGAGGTTGCTTGCATTGTCCTCAAAATGCTTGCAACACTTGTAACCCTGCACAGTGGCACCAGTCATAACAAACTATCACCCTTAATGGTTTCTGTTGGTTGCCTTTCAGAGTGCAGGAGCAATTAAGAACACAATGCTTATTATGCTTTTTGATTTTCCCCTTTCACCAAAGCAGGGGAGGCTGCATGTGTGACAAGGTACTGATGACCTCCGCTCTGAAGTAACACAGACTCCCCTTTCCAGAAGCTAGCTTTTGACTTGACAGATGAGTGGCACTACATGGTCTGAAAAGGCCAGGAAGTCAGACTGACCCTTTTAATCTTGCCTTCTGCTTTTAATTTTACCATAATCAGTTTTACACCATTACACATTAACACACTGCACAGAGGTCCCCACTGAAATACCTGCAATGGCCCAGCCCCTCTTCTCTATTGCTATAGTTTGTTGTCATAATTAAGTATTTTATGGGTTAGTCTTAATTTTTAAACAGTGAGTATTTCTCAGTTTAGCTTTCCTAACCCTCCTAATTATTTTGCTGACTGTTTTTAATAAACTTAAAGAATTGGTTTAGTTTTCTACGTTTGCCCACATAATCTTGAAAATCCATTCTCACCCTTCTAATTTTCCCTTGAACACTGCTTGCCGAAATTTACATTCCTTACCATTTACCTCATGAAAATTTTTCAAGTTTCCATGTGTTTTTGTTTGAAGAGCATTTTACACTTTACTGGTTAAGCATTCCGTTTTACCTTTCCTTTCTGTTCAATGGCACACTGACTTCTAAGAAACTGCTGGTGATCTCTTAAGTAACATCCTGACCATGTCTTTATTGGTTTTTTTTCTTTTTAACTTTTAACCTCAGGGTCTCTCTGACGAACTATCTCATTTTATTGAAATCACTTCCTCTAAAGCTTAGTCTCCTTCTGTGTTGCCTTTTGGTTCTACATCTCCCCCTAGGATGTTGAATTTAATTATACTGCAATTATTATTAAATCAGTGGCTCAGCCATTCTGTCTCAAATTAACTTCAGTTTGCTATTTAATATTAAATTAAGAATAACGTTGGGTCTCCAACTAACTGTTCTGAAGAAGTTCTTTTCTGTGCTAAGAAGTATACCAAAAGTTTTTTTGCTAGTTGCCGACTTTAATTCTGACTAACTGAAGTCCTGCATTGTTATAATAATTTAGACAAGATTGCACAGACTATTCAGCTCTCCCTGTTGGTAAATCAGTATCCTTTTCCTGATTTATGCCTGATTATGCAGCATATTTAGTTTCTTTCAGTTGAGGATGAAAATCTGGAAACTGGTGGCTTTAAATCCACCAGCTAACAATGCCTGTGTAAAGAAATAAGTAAAACCCAAATAAAATAAGCATTGCTTGAGCTATACAACTGACTGCCATGCCTCGCTTTTCACTTCCACACACAAATGCACACCACATCTGAAAATATGGCCAAAAACCTGTGTACTCTGGCAATCTTTGCCCCCAGGGCTAATAAATTTCAACCTGCCTTAAGGCTTTTTTAATTTCCAATGAGATCCCATGCCCATTATTACTTATCATTTGCACTTTAATAAAAAAACTCAGCCAAATCAAAATTTGATGATGGGAGACGTTGTATAAACAAAAAGCAAGAGATAATTCTTACCACAAATAATTTACAATCTAAATAAGAGACAAAGGATCTGAGAAAGGGACAGTTATGCCCAGTTTACAGATCACAAACTGAGGCATAGAAATTAAATTATCTTCAAACAGGAATTCTGCCTCAGAGTTGGGCATTTTCCTCAGTCATCCCCACTATGTGGGTATATATTTCAACTACAAGATTATCCTTTCTTTCTGGATTGGAAGGGAAGGAAGAAAAGGAAATCATTGGAAGTCCTCCCTCTACCTCTGTCTTTTGTGTGCTGAATGGTTTACTGCTCCATGATAACCTGTCATAAAAAAAGAGTCAAACTGAATTGCCTGTACATAGAAAGTTAGGCATGTTTACCTCCTCTGTTAAACAAGCGACAATTGTTTGCGGTATTTCTACAACATTTTGCTAATATGGTGGCGATACTATATACACAAAACTAGAACAACATAAAAAATTATGCGTAATCATCATGGAGTATACAGGTATACATGGTACCTTGACGCAAGTGATTGATGTGTCTCTCACCAGAAGTTTACTGATGGAAAAAGAGTTCATTAACATACATAAGAACTGAAAACAACACATAGCAACAGTTGAGTACCCCCCTTTATGGCTTTTAACATCTATTGTTTTGCCATATGAAGAACTTAATGAAACTCTTATACCCTATACCCAGACTAGTTGGAAAGACCAGTGACAACCTTCACTCCCTTTTTTTAACTGTCTGGATTTATTTCCACATTCTTTGATTAAATAAAATTTAGAAATGCAATCATACTTTGTGGTCTTTATTCTGTATGCTGTCTGACAAATATATGTACTGCAATATACTAAGTACCGTGATGTTGATACTTAAAAGTCTGATCATGCGTTGCAAAGTAAATTAAGTCACACACACTGAAGACACCAATTTTGAAACTGGAAACTATTATGTCACTGTCAATGCCAGGAATACCTTCACAGAGGACTTCATAAATTTTTGTATAATCCAGGTGACCCAGAAGGGATGTGAATCAACAGTTACTCAACACAGATGTACCTCCCCATGAACTACCTATTGTAAAATTAACAATATGACTTCTCTGGAGTTCTACTACTCTTGTAAAACCGGTACTGTTAAACTACACACTGCATTTAATTTATATCTGCAAATTTATATAAACTAATCTATTTGATACGCCCATCTCTTTGCTCTAAAAACATTCATAAATACAAGCTTTTAAACATGTATGTATACCAGAGTGTAAAGATTTTAATCTGTGCCCTATGGTCAGGTTAACTGCTGCCTCATTTAACTACTGAGAAGTATACTTCAGTCCTACCAATGTAATCGACATTTTGCTTTACTGCTACTTTTTTCTGTTGTAGAACAATAATTAGAGGAATAAATAGAAGTTTATCTCCCTCTCCAGTGTAGCAACAGAAAACTTTGTCTTTTGTTGCTACTCAGTTAGGTCTTGCCTTTGCAGAGGAAAGAGATGTCTAAAAATGGCCACAGAAGTAAGAAAATCTGAGAATGTCTCATCTGAAATACACTGATAATACAATATTACCTGAGATCTGTCATTTAGTTTATTCAATGAACCACACTTTTATATTAGACTGCTGATACTGTCTTTCACTTGACTACTTACACATAGCAAGCTTTAAGCTGTGCATGTTGTTGGATGCTCATAAGAGACCAGAGGAGCATCCTACTTGTTGTTTACGTCCTCTTACAAATGTGCCCACCTCTATAGCTTAATAGAAAGCAAAAAATCTATTGCGGTTTTTTCCTTTGTTCACTAGCAAAAAGTTTTTTGTCCTCTCCTTTACAACTTAGGAAAAAAGGGAATAAAAAGATCAGTTTGTATCTACTATTTAGTTCATAGCTCTCCAACTGAGTATTTAGAAACTGCACACCACAGTTCTGCTTGGGATTCGCTTGCTGGCCTCAGCATGTCAGGCTTGGCACTACTTACAACAGGATGATTTTCTAAATACCAATGTTCCTTTGACCTCCAGAACACAGGACTGACTGCAACAAACTGACTAGTGCAACTGTGCACAAAGAGTCATGAGAAAATAAAATTAAAATACATGTTCAGGTCGTCCTTCCTGAACAAGGGAAATTGCTTTGCTTGAGATCTTCTGTTCGGTGTGAAATTACCATCAAAGCGGATACGGAAATTGTCACTTAGATATAGTAGTATTTTTGCAGGCACAACTATCTGCTAGTTGAATCTCTGGGAGAGAATTTACTTTCAGGTCATATCATGGTTAACTGAAGAAGTTAAACCTACCTTCAAACTTTTTTTTTTTTTTTTTTTTTTTAATGATATAGAAGTTTAGATTTTTCTATTATTACTGTGTTCCTATTCTACTCAGACAAGGACTTCCAAGTCTGCAGAGAGAGGGATAAAATATATATATATTTTTAAAATGCTGCTGAGTGGAAAATATTTTCTCCTTTGTTTACTCTTTTTTTCCTGTGCTGAGTATGAGGATGAACATACAGAGTATTAAAATAACTCAATCATTGTTTTAAAAAACAAACATGTACACCCTAGGGGAATAATCCTTCCTGCATTTCTTCCTTAGATCTATCCAGATCCAGTTCTGAGAACTCTTTTTCTCCTACAGATGAGAGAGGAAGAGAAGCACATGCTCTTGCTTCTTCATGTTTAGGGTTTTCTTTTTTATTTTTCTTTGATCTTTGGACTTGTTTCAGGAGAAGAGTCAACTATAAATTTTTGAAAAAACACTCTTTTCCAACTTCTTCTTTACAGTTAAGAGAGACTAGTCTTCCTAACACTATCCTTGTTGGAAAATAAGGACAAATCAAACCAATAGTAAGGTTTTGTGGCACCTCTTCTTACTATGACACAGCAAAGTTTTGGACACACTGAAGGTGCGTTTGAAGGGAGATGATAAATGTTGACTGTGGGTTTGTTTGCATTCTTTTGAGATTAACAGATCACCTAGCTTCTTCTGCGTGGAATTGGTATAAAAGTGGAAGACAAAGACTCAGAGGTGAAAGAGGAGAAAGACAGTTTGTTTCTCTACAGTAAGACTGATTGAACTTCTTTATAATCAGAGCTCTTGCAGCTGCAAAGAATGAACTGAAAGAAGACTGCTGAATTCAAATGCAATAAAATTCAGAAAAAAAAATCCTAATACATTTAATAGTAATCTATGTATTCTAAAATAGCATGGTTAATGACATTAACAAGACTTTCTCTGAAAAGTCTGAAAATACTTTATAGTATTAAGAACAGAAAAGTGGTTAAATCACAAACAGAATGAATCTAAAATTCCAAAACAATTTTACTACCATATTTGAATGACATAGCACACAGCAGTGAACTGGTAAGCAAGATCCTAACACGAAGAGCATACTGAGTAACAAGCTAGAATTGTTCAAACTCACGGTATGTTAAATATGACAATACTCATAAAATCACCTCCACTTGGGTTTGTACCATTCTCTCAACTCTTTCTCCATACCTGTCCCATTCTATCCCTATAATTTATACTTTTGCTGGGTTTGTACCTTATTTTCAAAACTACTGTTTGGATTATTAAAGGATTATTACTGATCACACCTCTACTTCTGCTTTGTTATTTTGGAATTCAGTATTTTTTCAAAAAACATACTAATATAATGGGGTATGTATCTGACTCCTCTGATTTATTGTAATCCAACTTAATGGTATATACATCTTCCATGTACCATCTTTGGTCATAAGGCCTTATTCATTCTCCAGCCTAAGGAGCTGCTACATTAAACTCTAAAAATCCCCCTCTCCAGATTACCAGCTTTTGTTCTCTTTTTTTTCTTCTTCTTTTTCCATCTACTACCTAAGACATTATCAATTACAAGGCCTGAATATTTGCAGGTAACGGAGCTATGTATATCTGGAAAAATATGTATTTTACTGCATAAACAGAAAACAGTATGTACTCTTCTGGTTTAAATATAAAGAGTGATTTTGTTTTCTATAATTATGTCTAAAGTTTTGGTGTTGCTATTACTGCCTGACCCTACCCAAACAATCACCATTCTTTACTTAATCAGTTTTTCTCAGCTGTTTATACATCTCTCTAACATACATCAGACTATTTTAATATTTAGGGAAAGACTTTGTGGGCAAGGAATAGCTCAGATGTGAAAAATAAATAACTAAAATAGACTCTTGCCTACACATAGCTACAGGATAGCCTTGAGGTTGCTATAACATTTCTGGCAACTAAATCTGACCTCGCTAGCCCTGTAATCAGTAGATACCAAGATAGCATACATGTGTCTGCAAGTCATCATGCACCTAATAACTGGAGTTGATGCTGGTATTAAATTTCTCATATGTAACTCCATCTTTTTTCAGCTCAAGTAGAGAGGAAAATTACACTTAATAAATTAAACCAGATATGTTTTTTTAAAAAAAATTCTTTTCCAATTTATATGTATGAAGAAAAGAGAACAAAAGGAACATCTTTTTAGACTTTTCTATTGTGCCTCGCTGAGTCACTGTAGATGGCAAAATGAGAAGCAAATGGTATTTACTCTGCTTTTTGGGACACCGTGTATCCTAAGCCTCTTTGTCTTTCAAGGCCTGTCCCTCTCCACTGTATCTTAAAGACTGTCTCTGATGGTAGGGAAGGTCGCGGTGTCTGTATAAGGCTCATCGCCAGGGGAAAGAGCAGCAGCAACTCAGAAGCTGATGTGGAACAGAGCGTACTTGGACTGGAAGTTGTGGGAAAACAGTGTGTTCAAGCACTGCATGTCAAGTCATCCTCTATAAGGTCACGTTAAGACGAGAATTATTTTTCGCTACAGAAAATCTAAAGAGGACTACATTGCCCTGAACAGAACACACTCTTCCTACACAACTCCCAAGCATGACTGTTTCTGAAGAAGTACAAAATTGGTCTTCCCGAGATAAAGCAAAAATAATTACAATGTCAGATAAATACCATTAGTATTAGTTTTTCAGCTACCATAACAGCTACGACTATAAACATATGGATTCGGAGAACCAGGAGGACTCAAGGAAAAAAATAAGACAATATTGACCACTATCTCAGCAGCAGACAAACCAAATTAGCAACACATTTCCCTGATTTTTAATGTAAAAAAAAAAATTAAAAAAAAAAAAAAAACCAAAAACCAGGTCTCACACTAAAGCCAAGTTTCAGGGATTAACCTGAAGAATGGTAACAAGGTAAGTCTGAGGATATTCAGAGAGCTTCTCTCAACACAAATTGAAAGCACTGCAGTGCTTGTTTGAAAATCTATGCAGGAAGGGCAAAACCAGTATTATGGCAGCTAATGAACTTCTGATTAGCAAGTGGTAACAAAAGAGTGTCATCTCTGAAAGGAATGGAAAGAAATACAGAATTGGCAACAAGCACCGTGTAGCAAAGAAAGTGAACAGCAAGTTAGAAAATGCATCTTTACAGAAGTATTTTGGATAAATACTGGTATAGCAAACCCAAATCTTTCAAGACCAGAGAAGAGCACAATTCCATAATCAAGATACTGGTTAAGCACAGAGACTATAGTTCTAGCTATAGAGAAAGACAAGAATAAGTATATATATATATGGTAACTGGAAAATACTTGCAGATCTCAAAACGTATCTGGTTATGATAAGAAGAACAAGGCAAAGAGGGTACCAGGTTTTCAAGCCTGAGGGACCAGCAGAAAGTCTATTGCTCCATGCAGCAAAGAAGATGGCAGAGAGAAACAGCATATTCTTAAGCCCCATTTTCGGTCAAAATGAGCTTGGAAAGGTGCAAGAGAAAAGCTAGGATGTTGATTTCGGGGAAAAAAGTTTTTAAAGACATAAATAGGTAGTTATAAAGATAGTAGCTGAGTTTGTGTTTGGAACTGAAGTAACAGTGAGTATACAGAGAGGAAAAAGGGCAAAAAGCTGGTGAAAAGGAGAAAGAGGTGGCAAAAAGATGAGGAAAACCACTGTAGGAAACACTGAAAGAGTATCCGGCAAGACGGGAGATGACTGAGGTGAGTATATATCCAAGTAATTGATGGCATTGAAGATGCGACAGGATGAATCAAATCAAGAGCGGGTCAAGACTTACACTTCACTTTAACATAACAGGTGAAATCTGGACTGCAGAAGGTCTCTCATGCCTTCAAAGGAGAGGTACCCCAGATGCACACAGTGAGAGATGAAAAACCTGGTGGCAGACAGTAATGTGACTCAAGGAAAAGGAAATCAAGAATTTTTTCTGTTCTTAAAAAGATGAGAGGGACAGAAAAACTTCAGTTAAAGATCAGGTGGGAATGGAGATTAAGAAAAGAAAGGTGAAGAATTACGCAAAGGATGCAAGAGAATTGAGAGACTGGAACAAGCAGGAGAGCTAAAACCCCTTCCCGAGACTGTGACAGAATAAAACGGAACAAGAAAAGGGGAGAAGGAAAGGCAAACCAAAGGAGGGGAAAAGTCACACTATATGTTATTACGCTATTATGTTACTATTTTTAAGAAGCCATCAAGATCACACATGGAGAAGAATGGGAGGGAGAAGCCAAAGACTTCAGCAGGGATCAAAAAGCAGAGAAGAGCCAACTAAGATGGCAAGTATGGGATCTGATTATGTCCAAGTGTAAAGCTGTTCAGTGACAAAGATGGCAGATCTTGAAAAAAAAGGAGATAAATCTGTACCAAAAGGAAGCCGGGCTGGTCACAGGATTTCCGTTAGAGATACTGTGCTACATGAGAGCAGGACTGGAGGAAGTGGATGTTGGGAGACTGCCAGGGCCAGCAGTTGGTAGGGGGAAAAAAAGGGAGGACATCACAGTTTACCTAAGAGCTCTGTTCAAATATATGGTTAGAGGAGGACAAACCCAGAAGTCAGAACAAACAGAGGTCAGGACCTGCAGTGTTTGCTCCTACAGAGCAGAATTTGCAGGGGATTTGACAGGCTTAGTTTTGCTCTCAGACAGAAAAGACAAAAAAAAAAAAAAAAAGACACAAAAAAAGAAAGAAAATTATGGATGTGCATGCAGAAAACTGAAATGTTAATTACCTTAAAATATTAATTATCTCTACGAAATCTCCCCTTTGATTTGGGGAATCCCAGCTTCCTAATGGTGTAGAGCATATATGTGCAGAACTGGAGGCTTATGACATATTTCTGCATGCCTAAGGTACTGGTCCCTTGATCTAGAAGTGGTTTTGATCCAGTACTTATTACAACAAGTTCTCAACAAGAGTACTGATTTTTCGACCTTCAGTTTTACATACCAGTATGTCAACATTCAGGCAGTTCCTGCTCACATCAACCACACAGTTGCAGGCTTAAATACATGCCTCCTACTTCAGTGATCATTAGAAGTAATATAATACAAATTTTGCAACATGTAATTGTTTTCAACACAAGTACTGCTGAAAGATACTTTTGACATTATTTCACCAATTAAATACTGAAATTAGAGACAGCTCCATTTTGAGACATAGAGATTATATCACACCTGCATTTGTCAGATATATTTACATACGTATGTTTATACATCCTGAAAATCTAATTCCAACTTCACTGTAGTGCAATCCAGCAGTCAATGCTATCTTTATGGGGGGGTGGCAGGTGGGGAATTAAAAATAATAAAAGAAAAATGGTTCTCTAGAACTACTCCAAAAATTACTTTTTCAATAATCACATGGAAAATTCAAGTTTGGGTGCAGCAATGCTAGGTGGTTTTTTTAAGAAGACTATACAATACCGCTACTTATTCTGTGGAAAAGATTATCCCAGATCTTGATCAATTTTTCTGGGAGTCTAAACTGCAGTCTTTTCTGAAACCTCCCAATCCTCAAACAGTCTTTCAGCAGACTCTCCAAATCCACACTATAGTGGTACTAAATTAGCAGACAGGCAAATTAACCAAATCCAGATAACTTAGGTCCCTATTTACCCTCTAATCCTCCCGAAATTCCCAAGAATTTTGCCATGGTACAGCAAATCGGATTTTGCTGGAGAGCAATGGATTTTAAGTTTTACGTATTGGACTTCATGCTAGGACCACCATTTCAGGACCACGTACATATACAGTACAATTTAATAAGCAAGAAGGGGGTTTATACTAAACAGCAGATGAAAGCTTGGTTCCAGAACTCAGTACAAAAGCTTTTGAATTGCTCAACACAATTCAGCATTTTACTTTGCATCTAAAATAACAAAACAAAACCCAAAAAGTACTGTAGTGACACAGCACATGCTAATTCATATCTTCAGAAATAAAAGGAGAGAAAAAACACGGCAAAAAACACAAATAGAGAAAAAAATGTCAGCAACTTTAAGCAGCAGACATAACTTTCTGGATATAATGGTGAATTGATTAATTTGGGGGCTGCTGTTTAATTAAAAAGCTACCAATAAGTCCACAGATAAAAACAAGCTATGAAGAATATGGTTGTACTTAATCTATACCTAGCATAGAAATGAGAAGAAAAACATTTTTTACAGTTTCAGACTGGATATGGGGCCCATTTCTAAATTTCTTACATTCCATAAGAAAGGTTTAACTTCAGCAGCTGCTGCAATACAAAAGCCCCTCGACAATACTAAGCTGCAAACTGCTGAGCAACTAGAACAAAGAATACTGACAACACTGTTTAGGTCCCAAAAGAGTACATTTAGAAACCAAGTAACTGGAAACGAGACTTGAACCAATTCTATGGTTCATCAAATATACGCAATGATATGTTGATTCTAGTGCAGTTACAGGCAATGAATCTGAATGCCTGTCAGATCAGGATTAAAAATTAAAGCAGAGGTCTTGGTGTGTCAGGAATTGACGTTGCTTTCTGAAACAGTCAGTATGGCTAGTAGAGGTTTGGAGGGAACGCATTAATGCACCATGAGGCTTCTCGTGGAGACATATGCAGGTCTGCATCTATGCCTACAGCAGTTGTGGACCAAATGGGAATGTTAAAGAAGTTCAAAAAAAAAAAAAAAAAAATCACTTAGCAGTTATTACCAGAACAATGGTGACAGTGGATTAAGAAAAGGAGGAGAAAAGAGTAGCAAGAAAATTTGCATATTTTGTCAAGGCTGATAGCCAGTTTTGAGACAGGCATTTGAGAATGCTTGAGGGAGCAATACTTCAGTCTGTTTTTTACCATTTTTATACAATATACTAAGTATGTGTACAGAAAGTAAAAGTATAATTTTAAAAACAGAATCAGCGAGCTCAAGGGATTTATTCTGTTGTGCACAGCCCCAGGTTACCCCATAGGTTCAATTTGGGTAATGTTAGTTGTGCCTCCAAGCTGGTATTATCTGTCTGATACTGGATGGCTTATGAAAAAAAAGGTTGGTTACATCACTCAACAGTATGATGACACATCTGTCTCCACACAGCAAAGCTGACATAAAAGACTTAACTGACTTACCTTAAAATAGTTTCAGAGAAGTCAAGATTAAGATCTCAAACAAAGGTAAATAAATGCAGAGATCTAACACTGCTAATTATGCAAGTAAACACAGGTAAAAGAAGAATCTGTGCCTCAGCTTATTTATTATATGCACACACAAAGAAGAGTGCTCAGAGTGGTCACCCCATCTTTGTCTTTGTGTTCCAAAACATTATTTAAAAAGTCTTTTTCACTGATCTGTAGAGGAAATCATTACGTTTCAGTACTTCACTAGAATCGGGGCGGGGAGGACACAACCAAAAGCAACTCATATAACTTGTGCTAGTTAGTTAAATCAGAACTACCAGCTTAATTCTTGAGCTTTCTGAAGGGCAGACTAGGAACTACAGTATGCAAGTCTAGCAGCCAAAGAATTGCCCTGGCATGGAGGGGTTCAGGGGTTAAGTGGGCCCTCTGCTCAGTAAGTCACAGAAGGAAAGGAAAGGTTAGGTAATAAAACACCTCTAGTTCTACATTAATAGGTAACAACCAAAGAAATAACTTTGTTTCAGAAATGTTTAAATCGTAAACTGCAGAAGTTTTCTCCTTGAGCTTTTTAATCTGAGTCATCTCACAAGCATTTAAAAAAGCTGCATGTAGAAACAGATAGAGAAAATTGACCCAGGGTAAGTAATGACAATCCCCCCAGCCCCTTCTCCTTTTCTGTGTCCAGACCTCCTGATGTCCAGTTGGCTAACCCCCTCACTAGTGATGCTCTGGATGGCTCTGTGCTGGTTCTTCATGAGATTCTCACAGCCCCTTTGGAGCACAGAGTTGGCCTACGTGCGTCAGCTCTGCACGCACCCTTGGAAGATATTCATAGTGAGATTCTGGCAAAGTTACTCTAAAGAATTGTAAACACATAGAAGACTTAAAAATCAGAACATCAAGTCTGATTATGCTCAGTGTAATCATGCTACAATTAAGCTACTCCATTTTACTTTGACAATTTGTGCAATACCAATTAACTAGTATGGAAATGCCTTCTTACAGAGCAGCCAAATCCTTACTAGAGTTCGTGAGCCACAGGGCTATCAAGAGCATTAGGTTCAAAACCTCCTTCTCTTTCATACTAAGGAAGCACTCTCAAATTCAAGAGGCACTAAAATTTCAGAAAAATTATAGGGAAAACTTGAGGAGGCTTTAGGATACATCTGCTGCGACAGGAAAACATCTTTTAAGAAACTGGTATTTTTTCTTCTCTAGAAATAAATACATCTGGAGATTTTCAAGTCAATCACTTCTATTGACTGCATGTTGGTGACTTGAAAACAAGACAAATCACAAATGGCACTTTTAAAACATTGTACTTTTACTATTTTTCCTTTGTACCTCACTCAACTTCACCCCAGTTTAATGACCAGTTCTATTAATTGTATTAATTTTACAGAGTCTAGAATACCAAGTATTGCAGCACAACTTCTAACCGTATGTAACATATCTTCTGAACCAGCACCAGTATAGGTTTGCTAAGCCTTTGTACCTTCCATGGAAGTCACACTTTAGGACCTAAACAACTCCAACACTATTTTGACTCTTGGGGCACCTGAATTTCCGCTGAAGACAACCAGAGGAATCAAATGTCACCACTGGGGCCTCAAAAAACTAAGCAGACAATAAAATCAGGATTAGAAATCTGAGTATGAAATAAAGAGACTCAAAGATGCAAAAAATGTGACACAGGAGAACCAGAGGTATGGTCTCATAGCAGAGCGACACAGTGTGAGCATGGGAACAGATGAAGAAGAAAACCAGCTATACATTAGGAAGACAGCACACCTGATGGAGGCATGGATGCAGGGATGGATGGAGAAATCCCACAGAAGGCAAAGAATCCTCAATGTCTGGAAAGCTCCTGGAAGGAAGATACTGAGACAGAAGCTTGCAGGCCTACCTGGAGCCAGGAGCTTGCTTTCCAGAACCTGCACAGACCAAACATTGAGCATCCACCTCTGATGAGATAAACTGTAAACCAGAAAAAAACTCTGTGCTTCCAACAGTGGAAGTAGAAATTTTTAGCATAAGAAGAGCAAAAGGCACCAGGCCTGCCTCACATCCCAATTTCTCAGGATGACGACTCAGGTTTGTCGATTCCCAGGTCAGGATTAAGGTGAAAAGACACCAGGGATCCTTTAACTCATGAAACTCAACTTTTCTTTGCTCACAACAAGAACTGGTATGCTCACAACAAAAATTGGCATGAAACTGTGTCAGTAAGCTATGTAACGTGCTAACCATACATCATGGAACATACACGTCTTGCTTATTTCGAGATCACTTCAGGGAAGACAATAAGGAGATCCCTCCCGTTGGGTCACGAGATTCAGAGTGGACCCCCTTGCTTTCTAGACTCCTTCTCAAAGAGGAGCCTAGGAGCAGCTGGATCCACTCCTAGTCCCAGACTTGGTCAATGGTTTATGTAAAGTAAGGCATAAAGTGTAGGGATTACAGGGGGTGGGAGAGGGAAGGGGGAAGGAGGTGGGGGGAAGATGTCACCAGTCCTGGGTCCAGTGTTGGTCCAGTCAACCGAGGGGTCCAGTTCTGGTAGGCTTGTGCACCTGGGGCTTTAATTTGTGTCCTTTTGTCATCCTTGCCCCCCCTTTGGGCAGGCACTCAAACTTATTAGGCTAATTGGGTGTCATGAGCAGTTTGTGAGCCTTTGGGAAATGGGTCTGTGGGCTCAGGGGTCGTTTGGGAAGTGGCTTCCCCTTCCCTGCGGACGTGATCTTTGGCCATAGATGGTGATCTGCCCTGCTCAGCACATCAGAACAGCATTATCATCAGAACATAGAGCTGTGCAACTTCCAGCTCGACCTCCCCCTTCTGTTGCTGATGGGCGCTGATCCCCTTCATATCACCCGGCGTTCCTTGCTGTGCAGGGTTTGTTGTTACGCAGAGTTCGTCATCATTAAGCAGAACTTGCCCCCCCACAATGTTTGAGACATTAACTCTTTCAGTCTCTCACAGTCGGTAAGGCCTGACATCTATGAAAGAGTAGACAGTTGTAGGTAGCAATCTTTTGGCCAAGGAAGGAGTTAGAGCTCATCCAAAAGGAAGTTGAAGGATGGACAGGTTCAATGTTGTAGGAAGTAAAATGAGCACCCAGCTTGGAAAACTGCACCACGGCTGTGCAACTGCATTTGTTTTAAAAAATGTTCAAGTAGGATGCGTTATCCGCAACACAAAAATGGACGCATTTTAGTTTTGCAGCTCCAATAGCTCCATGGTTTGCTTATTCAGCACAAACATAACACAGAAATTACTACAAAAAAGGCAATTTTCACTGACAGAATTCTTCTTCCAGGAGAAGACGTAATATGCATGTTTATGTAATGGTTGTATGAAATTTCTTACAACACATGCAGGAACAGTAATTCAGTTTCTGCTATTATCAAGGCAGTATCCCAACAATTGCAACATTTGCCAGGCTCCATTTAATAGAGCTGGAACATGTTTTCTGACACTAATAAATAGGAAATCCAGTATGTACATGTTCTATCATCTATTTCTTGAAATATTCCCTTTGATCTCAACCTGAAATTCTGAAAACTGAGTAATCCAAAAAGAGAAGAGAACAGGTAATTGAATTACTACGTTTCCCTACAACTTTTTTAAACCAGGAAGTTCCTGACAGAACCAGGGTATACCATATCTTTTATGTGACCAGTTTATGGAGTCCTTTTTGTTAATCCACTCTTACCCATGTATCAAAAAATGCCTATTTGTTAAGAACAAAGATATTACTACAGACACATCTATGAACTGAGCCATAGCTTCAAACAATAAACCCCAAGATTTACAAAGATAAGCATCCTAATGCCTATATGTGCACTCAGCCTCTTAAATAGGCAGCCTGATTTACAAAAGCTAGAGCACCTCTGGAGTTCATCTCACTTCAATAAAAGCTGCTGCATACTCCAGATTTTGAAGGGGAAAAAGGAAAAAAAAACAAACAAAAAAACCCCAAACCAAAACAAAAAAAAACCCAAACCACCAGACTACCTATATTATCAAGAACTTGTAGCAAATCTTCTGGCACACAGAGCTGAAATTTAAGTCATACTGTCAAAATCATCAGAGCCCAAATTACTAGCTCTTTCAGCTCCTGCTCTCTTTAAACATATTTTTAAGGCACATAACAAAACCACAGGTTTTAACCATCGTTCAAACCTAGGCTCGATGGTAATAATGTTAATAATGTTAACTGGGCCATTTCCAGTTAACGCTATTAACAAATCATCCTCTGCTCTTTCTGCCAACACTGTTTTTGAACCAGCAGGGGCCTGAGTTACACAAAATCCCACTCCCCGACAAAAGGAGACAGGAACCTCATTACCATTAATCCCCTGTGGCTCACAACAATGGAATAGCTGGGGTAGCTGAAGTGCATTGCAATGCGTATACTGTCATTCAACTACCTTTGTGTTTATTTTTTAAGATTGATTTATTTTGCATCTTGGGTAGTTGCCAAATTATGAAGAAAGTGCAAAATAAACGTATCAAATTGATAATTTTTTCTCTTCCATTTATTTTGAAGTTTTTAAGTCACAGGCCACTCAATAGTAAATGCACCGTTTGTTACGGCTGTCTAATCCACAGAAACATGGTCTAATCCAAAATGTCATTGACGTACGCTTCCAAGACTGCAGCAGAGCCCAATGGGGTCTTCTGGAAGGACATAAGTTGTGTGCCTACTGTGCAATTTAAATGCAACATAGCTGAACATAGGTAATTAATAAAAAAATACCTTCTAGAAAACCCCAGCTCTGCCACCATGTAGCTTGAGAGATGTCTAACTGCTATCGCAGCCTCTTTTTTTAAAGCCAAGTTTGTAGTTGTTTAACTTTACTTTTTCTTCCAGCAGGACTCCACTAGACTTAGCTGTACTTAGCTTCATGAGAAGGGTAGTGGTGACCACCATTTTCCTCAAACTGCTGGGAATGTCTAATCTCCACTCTTCCTCTAAAAATGGCTTGTAAGCATGGTGAATCACTTGGTAACAACATGATCATGCATAGGTTTCTTTCTGTGGGACCCATGCTCCACAGATGGACTGGGCTGTACCTTCCTCCAACTTCATCTTGTAGCAAAGAGGATGGTAAGGGAGAAGCATACTGACTGCAAGGACAATATTTACAAATGCAATATTTGGGTCATTTACAAAACAGTGACGCCAGCCTCTAATAATGCTGCCAGTATGCAGAAGCATCTTATCATCAAAGATTATTATGGCCATGGTGGGTAAGCTAGCTCATCCCTTCCTTTCTCCCCCCAAACACAACAGTTCCACCAAAAGGAACAGTGCTGTTCAATCATTCATTCCTTTGTTCTATCCACCCATCCATGCATCAGCGGTATCTCTGTAAGCCCTCAGAGAGCCATTTCTTCTGAAGGGTATTGTGAAAAAAGAGTTCAGCCTGAAGCACACACCTTGGACAGGCAATTCAGTTGGAACTGCTGAAGTTTAAGAAAATTTTAAGTAACTAAAAATAGGCTTTTAAAAACAATCTTAAACTACTGATTCAACTTCACAGAATTATTACATGTATTGTAAGAAAACCAGAAGTTACACTTGTTTGTATGTTTTAGTGATAATAAAAAAATATACCTTTATTAATTATAAAGGTTCCAGAACTACCACTATGGGATGAAATAACATCTAGTAACAGGGTAGAACATTAAAAACCTAATAAAGCCTTCTTTTGACATTACCCTTTTGGACATGCCTTCAATACTATTTTCTTGTGCCAATTTGGATTTCAGGAAACTGAATATAAGTGATGTCAACTTTACTGGGGGAATTTCTTTTTTTGGTACATAATCATTTTCCATCATTCACTCAGGTCATGTTTTCTAACCAATCAAGCAGGCTAAAAAAGATATTTTTAAAAAATAATGAAAGCTTATTTCCTTGTACAATTAATTTAAGAAACATGATTTAGGGAACAGAAGCTTCAAGAAAACCCTCCACATACTGTAGTGCTGCAAAGAGAATTAACAATACCAATTCTGCTCCAGGAAGAAGAAATTCTGAAAATTATCAGGAAAGACAGCAGGGATGTAAAGGAGCTCCTTTTTTTCCTATTAAGAGAAAAAGAAAAGAAAAATTTTCCCTATGTGTCTCACTGTTGAAAAGGCATGGGATTAAACTTCAAACTTGAGAGAGAGCAGGATGAAGCTTTGTAGCACAGCCTGGACTGAATATTCATAAGGGTACAGAGAATGCACCATATTAACTCTCCAAGAATTAGTAGTATTCAGCTAGCTACTGGAAGTAGCCAAGCTCCAAGAGACCACCACAGCCAAGCATCAAGAAAGGCCACCACCAAAAGAAATACAGAAACCCAAGATGTTGACAGATCTGTAACTTCCTTCTTAATGCTAGAGGAAAAGGTCTCCTGGCAGACAGTGAGAGGAAGCCTTCTTTCCCTCCAGCATCCAGGAGGACACAAGATCCCACAAACACTCAAAGGATGGCCATCACACAGTGAGAGAAAGAACTGTTGGTAGGAAGCTGTTTATTTTTAATTTTGTTTATCTTTCAAGGAAGGAGGGCAGCTACTGCAAATGCTAAATTAAACTATCCAACTAGCAGGAAGTAAACTCTTCTGAACAAGTGAAAGCCAGGACAGCAGCTGGGTCTGACTCAGGAGCAGTAGGAGCTATACTCTTGTGATCCATCAGTCCCCAATCCAACACATGGCCACCACATAACAATAGGGGGAAAGCAGCTGAAGCGAGAAAAATAAAGCAATTGGCCACAGCAGTCAGAAGACACCACGTCACTGTACACAAAAATAATGTAAAACCATTAAAATAGTGGGAAAATAAACAAAATATTATAAATTAACTGCTAGGATGTAATAAAAAGCTTTCTGCTATGATATGTAAGAGTTGTCCAGGGAAACCCTCTTCAACATTTTTGTCCTTTTAAACAGAAATTTTGATATTTTCTTCACAACAGAGGTAAGGTAATTGGAAAGGGGTCTCTTTGCAGACGAGTATTCAGAAAAAAAACAGACTAAATAAATAGCTGATTTCTATATTGAGAAATAACTCTAAAATTGGACAGCAAATACGAATGACCCACTGTGTTCACACCATTTCCTATGATCCTGATGCTGCAAACATGTATGTGAATTTAATGAGAGTTTTCAGACATAAAATGCTACTCAACCCTGAAATTGTTTGCCAGAATAGGGCCAAAGTCCCTGATCCTGCCATCAGATCTGTACAGGCAGATCACAACATCTGTGTAGATCTGTGATAAAGTCAATGAGGTCATGTTCCACAGGGATTCAAGTGTCTGCCTTTACAAATCTCACTGCAAATCTTACTCATGTAAAATTAATTTATTAAGTGTAACATCATTCTTCAGTATATGCATATACATTATCTGTATATTTCTCTCCCTCTCTCTTAAAACAGAAAAGATACTAAAACTGACCTAATGGTTTATATTCCCTCAACTATTTTATAGTTAAGAACTTTGTACATTTCATAGGCTAAAATTTCAGTTCTGCAGTACATTTATGGAAATCGGATCTGAAAGCTGGACTGGAAAATGCTTTCCAGATTCTCTACGGCTCAAAACATAATATTTATCATACCCCTTATAAAGAGCTTTGTCTTTCTCTTCCTATGTCAGAGTAAACCATACATGTCATGCACCTCTTCTGGTGTGAATTATGCAGAGTACTATGTTCTTGGCAGGGTAAATTAGCCTCTGATGGGTTACAGACTGCTGCATTTGAGTTTTGTTATAGGTATCCTTGCTAACTGGCATAAATCTAGTTTGTGGATGTTACTATGACAGCACTATGGAGGTGTCCACTTCAGTCAAGGAGGGGTCACAATTAAACAGCCTATGATGACAGTGCAAAGCAGATTTTCACCTTAAGTCAAGCTTAATTTTGATTCTCCTTAATTATGCCACAGTCTCAGTTTTTCTCTAGGTACACATATGCATGTATGGGGGTTTTGTTCAATACTATATACGGGAATGAAATACTCTATTTGTATACATTGAAGCTTTACATATTTTCAGTGGCTAAGTTAACATGCTTAGAATGCAAAGATTTCAAAACACGGAACAAGATTTCAAAACCTCATTTGCAAAACAGATACTCTAATATGGAGGTCCGCACTTCTTCTCAAGTTAAACATTCTCTGCAAGCTCAAGAATCTGTGTTACCACAATTGCTTGTAATTTTAAGGCATTAATTTGGTAGAAAATTCAGAAAGACCATTATCTGTTCCCTGTGACTTGTGTTATATAATGTGCATTTCATATTTAGTGTAATGTTCGGATGTGACAGTTCTAGTCAGCCATGGATATCCATGTTCCCTCAAGAGGCTTGCCTGCCTTTCCTCCTCATTACTTCATTTTTCACCACCTCTCAGAAAGCATTTGTTGTTCAGCTGTTCTTATTAAGAGCTGCATGTCTCCCACAATTTGTGATCTTCAGGATTCATCTTTCATCATATTAGAGAGCAGATGGAAGTCTTTGGTTTTTCCAGGCATGTGTTAAGCAAGTCTGAAATGAGTCACTTAGATGTATTAACAGAGCAGTTGATCTTATTACAAAATCTGTGTTTGGCATATTGTGCAGAAATAAGACTCTCACTTTCACTTTTACTCTTTATAAGGCTAAAGAAGAATACATTCAGGCAAAGTGCTTCAAATTTAACCAAATACTGTTACCAGAAAAAGGAAAATGCTTTATGTGAATGTAGTACTGGCTTGCAGTGTATTCTTCTGGCAGAGACAAACACATCACTACATACCGATGCACACGTGGAGGCACACACCTTTGCAGAGTTCTCAGAATACCCTCTTGTAATTAGCTCTGAGAGAAATCTCACTAGCTAAATTGGAACTGCTAAATGCAAACATTTACTAGAAGGCTACCTAAATCATTTAGCATTACAAACATCAGACAAAATCCTGATATGGAAAATAAAGCATCAGAAGAAAGAATACCGAAGAGGAGGAGAGCGTGCAGAGGAAGTGGGTTGCTTCAAGGCTTTAATCCAACGTTTGCTCTCTATTGATCAAATGTTTGTTCAGTACTTTATTGATGTAAAGCATTACGCACAATCAGTGTTAAATATTAATGTCAGAAGATCTTTAACTGTAAATTCAGAGCATTTGTTAGTCAATTTAATATTCCCAATGTTACTAAGCTACAACTTAACCTCCTTTAATAACTTTCAGGAGCACTGTAGAAACATACTGCATATACTATGCAATGAATAAGAATGATCTGTATGTCAACAGTGGTAAATGTAATGTTTTTAAATACAACTACTAAAACAAAAGTTTAGAAACAGGACATTTGTCATTGCTTGCTACTTAAATGCACAGTAGGATGTATCTCCTCATTCTTAAAAGCAAAATAAATTCAAAAGAAGCAGAGCTTTTACAACTTTTGAGGGAATATCTACAATCCACAAGGTTTACACTTTTATTTATTAAATTAGTAAAACACACATCATGAAATGTGTATATACATTAAGAAGTGCTTCCATTTGTAAAAGAAAAACACCATCTCTCCACTGAGACCTTGATTTTGAGTTTACTCCAAATTAGAAAGTTTAAAACTTCAGCTGTAATACAACTTTTGCTGTGGTAGCATAAATAATCCATTATAGCAAAAGAAAAAAAGAAAATTAAAATTTGAATCAGCAGAGTCCTATTCCAAATAGTATTGCATGAAATTTCACACTAAGATACATTTAACAACATCACTCTGAGAAATGATTGAAGTTAACAGTTGTTCATCAGGACAACCAAGCAGGAAAAAAAATTGCAGTATCCTGGGATTTCCATCGAAGTGGTCTAAAATTTCGAGTGGAGCCTTCTTCCAGGCAATGACATATGTCATAACTTTAGAGCAAAAGTGCCTTGGTTTTATTTTAATTATAAAGAAAACCCTGGACTTCAGAATACAGAGAAGTGAACCCATGTAGACATCTATTATGGACTAATGCATCTAGTGATTCAGTGTTTCTATGAACATTTTTAAAAAAAATAATCTAACAACCAGATTTTACCCGAATATTGTAAAAACTACTCTGGAAGGCTGCAAAGCAGCCTGAGCATTCCAGCCACTTCCCTCTGATTTTTGACCTCTACCTCATACTGTGCACTCCACATTATCTCTTAAACCACTGATTTCTCCCTTAACTTCTTAAATCTTCACACACTCCCACTTTTCTTCAAGCAGAAGAAAACAAGTTTTTTCCCATTTCATAAATTTGGCATGGGTTTACATACAGTGTATATAGATCTTTTTAGCGCTCTATTCAGAATAAGTACTTTTTTTTTTTTTTTTTTTTGCACAGAACATTCCCGGAAAGCCTCTCCTCATTAGAAAGGCTGTTATCTCCTATTGTTTTCAGTGAAAATGAAGCGTAAAACGGTTCTTAGAAAAGAGGCACTCTTTCAACATGTCCACTGCCTCCCTCTGGGAACAATGAAAGAGGAGCTAAACTGCCTTCAGGGGAGATGGCGGTTCCTTATACTGTCAGAGGCTTCCACTTAACTCAAACTAATTAACCATTTTACTTCTAAATTCTGAGAAAATTAAATCTCCACTCAAAGGAGAAGTGTTGAAATTTTGGGGAGGAAATGTTGCTTTTTCTCTCTGAAACAAAATGGCTTAGTTCTCACATTAAAAGAGAAGCATAGCACAAATTTACCTGTGAAATTACCTCTATAAAGAGAAAAAAATATGTGGACTCTAAGAACCAACACATTTCTGTATCAGAGCTTACAACTGACATTTGTGACACAGAGTAGCTCAAATCTAATAATTATATTATCCAGTAATTTATGGGAAGGAATGATGAAGGATGATGGTAGGAGCATAACAAGTACATCCTTCTTCATGGAAATGTGAGAATGACAATTCTCTTGCGGGGGTTTCTTAACAGGAAACAAAAAGAAAATAAATCTGTATTTTCCTGCAATAGCGGGTCTCTACAATCCAAGGAAAGTACTAGTTTCTCAAGTTCAAAAATTTCTGAAGAGCGAACAAAGCCAGTTTCACAGACTTGGAGATAACAGTGCAACATTTTGAGATACACGTATAAAAATGTAGAGCAAATCCTGACGCAAGTCAATGCAGTTTTGCAGAAAGTGATGCCTACTTTGACTGGGGGCTGGAGCATGCTTTTAATTAATCCTTTCCGCACAATTGCATTAAAGAACATCTACTAAGCAATAAAATTAAGGAGTTGAAAAGACTGAAAAAAAGTTAAGCTTGCCTGTGTATAATTCTGCCAATACCACTGTACATGACTCTCAGGCTTGGAACCACACTGTCCTCTCCAAACCTTCCAATAAGTACTGTCCTCTCACGAAGACATTTACATCATTTAATACTAGTGTTCCTATGCAACTGACAACTGAAGAAGGATATGTATTCCAAACATTTATCACGTTTTTCAGATTTACAGCTTTTTGGCTGCACATATGAGAAAGCCAAGGACTTACCACCTTGTGAGACACATGACCAGAGTATTCTGCACAAAACATGATTTGTTAATTGTTCATTTTATTTTTCTAATAGACCAGTGCAATCTTTAACCGTATGGATTTACTTAATGTGTTCAGATATGGAATTTCAAAGCAAATGCCAGACTTCCTTAGTCTCCTTCTAGCTTTCACATCTAAGAATAAATTTTACTATACATATACCTGAACACCAGGAAGTGAGACATGATCTCTGCAGAATGAAAAGAGCAGTAAGGAAAGGCATTTCAGTCATACATAAAAATTAATGATATTTACACAAAAAGCAACTGATATTATTTTAAAAATGACTGTATGAAAGGAGATGCTTTTCACTTCTGTATTACTTATGAAAAGAATGCTATGGCCACTTAAAAATTAAGTTTTTTTCTAGTTTTAAGAAATAACCTGTCCTCCAGGTGGACACAGATAGTATCTACATAGTAGGAAGAATCACATGTCTGAAAAACATATTCTGAAGGTGAAATTATAGATACAGTGGTGACCAGTAAACATGTAAAGGACCTTCCACAAGTTTATAGAAATCATGTAAGGAATTAATAGGTTAACTCAGACCAGAAGCATTGCTTTTGACACAACAGTCCTTGATCATTACTGAGCAAACCAAGCCAAGCACCGCCTATGAAGGGTATTGTACATACTCCTTAGCCAAAGGAAATCACACCTACCCACAGAATTATGCCTGTGAACCTCTGCTTTTAACAACAGCCCATGGTGATCATGGAGAACCCCAAAAAAGAGAAGAAAGCAATGGAGGGAGGTTTTCCCGAGTTTGCAGGATACTGGTTTCTCAGAGATCTGCAATCTGTTATCTTCTTCATGTACCCATACATTTCATGATCCCATGGCAATACAATTTAGCATTCACCCCACGAGAGACACTGAATTCAGCATTTTGTAGACTTGCTTTGATCCCCCCCCACTACCTGTACTTATCTCTTGCTCTTTCACACTTGGGGATGATGAGGAGCTTTTGTTTTGATTTTTGTTTTAAGCAGAAGGAGTTAACATGCATTCTCCGTGGAAACAGACAACTGGAAAACAGAATTAGAATTCAATTTTCCACATGAAACCTGGGAGGTCCTGGAAGCACAGGCTGCCCTAGCTAGGCTGCCTGCAGAAGATCACAGTAGCAAGAGCTAGGGAAGGCAAGAAAACCAACAGGTAAAACAAGTTCTTCCCTCCCTGACATACAAAAGGCCAAGAAGGAGGTCCTGTGATAGAGTGGCTGGAAAAGACTGTGACTGCTGCTAAGCATGAACTCAGACCACCTGGGGAATACAACAAGAAAACGTATTTTCAAAAATTATCCCAAAACAGAATAAGCTTCCAAGTGTTTAGATCAACAAAAATCTGCACCTACAAGACAGTTCTGTGTGGGTTTTAAAAATAAAAAAGATAGTTTAATGAAATTAGAATAAAGCAGTCCTCATTGCAGAATACGATTTCACTGTGCTATGGGAACATAAGACTTGAGATTTATGGTCACCTCCAACAAACACTTAATGATGCCTCCAGAGAACATCTTCTCACAGGCCTTTCAAAAAAGATGTAAAAATACTCATAACCTCTCAAATTCTGAGTACTGCTAATGATAAATTAGGGGGTTTGGGCATTTAGGGCATTAGGCATTTAGGGCAGGCAAGTGCCTCTTAGTTCTACTGAAGGAAGACAGGTCCAGAGAAGAAAGTGGTAATTTTTCTTCCCATAAAATATACAATAAATGCAGAAACCCAGCTTGTTCTTATGAAAGACTCGCAAAGAGATTGATCAGCCATCTCAAATGTCCAAACACTATGCCCAATAACTTCTAGAAAAAATTGATTTACATCACTATGACCTTTTTTAAAAGGAATAATCTGGACAGAACTGATTATAGCATAGTCTTTAATATACCTTACAATCTTCATGTAAAGCTCCCTGTCATACAGCTCACTATTAAAATGTGCTAACAAGTCAGGTGGAAATGTGATATCAGCTGATGAGACTGTACAGTCTCTGGGGCAATGAATGTGTCTTTTTTCTTATCCTGTAAATTACCTGGCATTCTTTGGGGAGCCATAAAAACAAACAAGAGATCCTTACGCATACCAAAAGTGATTTTTCAAAGACCTGTGGAGAAGACACTAATAAAATCTTACCTGGAAAATAATCCAAGATTTTACTATAGCTACTTGTGAGAATTAACACAATTACCAACACCAAATGGAAGAACTTCCATTATAAGGAGGGTGAAAGAGGCACAAGAACTTCTGGACTGTAAAAAGACCTTAACTATTATGTACAGAAATCATCTTGTAAGAAAGGACTTTTCAGGTACAACCTCTCCAAACCCAGGGTCTTAAGTGTGAACAAAGGGCCAAGCCTGAGGAAGATGTAAATGGTCACTTGTGGCAGCCAGAAGTTTATTGGTTAGGGGTGCTGCTAAAAATCCATATTCTCCAAGGAATCACGAGGTTTAAGTTTTATTTCTCCTTTTGACCCAGTATGTTTTCAGCTTCTAAAGAACATGGAAAGAAGGCAGAAACTAGATGCACATTGGAACCCACTTCTCTCAACAGAAGATCTCAGTTCAAAACCCAGAGAAATGAGATCTTTACTACAGAGATGAAGAGATCTCCTTAAGACACTGTGAAGAAAGAAAAACTGATTCTACAGTGAAGACTAAATTTTGTCTCAGAGCATCCATGTAAATGGTTTTTCACAAGACTTCAAAGCACAGAGTTTTCATCCAGGAAAAGTAATAGGTATCTGGAAAAGAAACATTGGGGCTTTTCTGCTTCAAAGAAGCTACTTCTACAGAAACTCCTACGATATTAATAGGCTAGGTGAGCGAGCACCAGTTTTATTTCCTGAGTTACCTGAAATGTAGACAATTTCTAATTCTAAGTCATTTACAATAAAACTTCAAGGCCAGAAACTATCTCCCTGATCCAGCACATGCACTTTCATGACATGCATCTGTCTTTTCAAGCTTAAAACGTTATATAAATGTACCTAATGACCTCAGAATCTTGTTTACTCCAAAGAAAACATTTCCAATTGCAGATCTCAATAGAAAATAAAAATAGAATCCCTTTCAGGTAATATGGAGAAGCTGCAAATACTTAATCTCAAGATAAGCATAGGAAATCTTTTCAAAGCCAGAATAGGCCTTTGCTCTTCTATTTATTGGATTCTTAGTAAGATGAGCATTGTTAGTACTGCAAGCAGTTACAGCATCTATCTTGAGAGTCACTTCATGTTCCTGCTGTCAGACATGAAAGATTCTTCTCCTTTCACTAGCTCAATAAAAATCAGAAGTTGTATTAGAACAATCTGAACACAATGAAATAGTACTTCCAAACCCTTTCTATGCTACCATAGAAAGAAACCTGTACACACATATATATCAGAAAATTTAAATCATAGTTACCTACAAGGATTTGTTTTTACTGTTGTTTTACACAAATAGTCAAGAACAGCCTCAGTAGCACAGAATTCATAGGCACACACAGGTTCAGACTCAGTTTGCTTGGTTAGGCAGAGTTGATATTAGAGGAAACTCCACAGGCACTCTTTTTCAGGACAGCACTACAGAGTCCAAGAAAGGTCCTGCTAGTCTTCTCACCCAAATATATTGCAGATGTAAAAAAAGTCCAGCTGCAGATATTTAACTGTATTCAACGACAAGCAAAGCACGTGCTGAAATCCTATGGCAAAGTAAATATTGAAATAAACCTCAGCTCTCAAAGAAACATTGTCTGAGAAGGGCTGGGACAAGGGGGATTGAATCAAATGGCATTATTTTTGCAACTGCAGTTAAGATTCTGTGAAACTTAAAGTAAACTTTAAAAACCCAATCCCCATCAACCATTCTTCAACCTTTCTCTCTAACATTCTTCAAACTTTCTCTCTTCACAAAAGCAAAGACAGACAAGATATTGGTTCAGATAATACAGCCTACTTAGTGTAAAAGATGACACATCTGGTGTAACCAGACCACTCGCACCTTCAGCAGAAGTGATTTTTCTTAGGTCAAGGAGAACCCATACCTAATAAAAAAATCTGAATTGCTAGTATGAATTAATAAACAAGCCTCCTGTACTTTTTTGTACTTAAAATTACAGTTTTCAGGTATGAAAGTACAACTACAAATGCTCTATTACTTGACCTGCAACATGACAGCAGCGTTTTGATTTACCAGACCCATCAGCCTGATGGAGAAGCCAGAAAGCAGCAGCCAGCTTTCTGATGGTCTTCACTGACGATGGAATTTTGACCCCTCTGGAGTCACTAGCAAAATGCTACATGGGTCAGGATTTCACTTAATAGATGTTCATCTTCCTCTGCTGTGAAATAAGCTTGGCCATATTTTATAATGATTTGTTGCGTTCTTTAATATAAGCACACAATACACTTATGAAATATTAAATACAAGTAAGACTTCAAACGTATGCTCTTATCATGATGCAGACTGTCTTACTAAGCAAAAAGTACATGATGCTAAGGAATACCATGAGTCTTGCTAGATACTATATGAGTTTATCTCAACTGTGACAAAATTAATGCAAAAGCTAGCTGTCACCCTGAGACATTAAGAGAGAACAGGTTTTAGAAATACCTGGTGAATTGATTTCTAAAATAAACCAATTTGTTTCTAAAATAAACATTCGACCTATCTTAACACAGATTGATGTGCATATGGAAGCATGCCAATTTATTTTCCTATAAGAACAACTTTATAGACATTATTTTGCTTCACGTACTCAAATTCTTAGTATACCTCAAAATTTAGATTCAATAGTGAACTTACTGATCAATTAAACTCTCATGAGTTTAAAGAATTATGGACTCCACTGCTTTTTAATTTTTGAAGTACTTTTCCATTTAAAATTTCCTCTTGCTGATCATTTTGTTTCAGAATAACTTCACAACAACATTTACAGGTTTTAGATTCCTGGCTTTTCTTCTACACATTGTATTTTGAGACCACAATGTTCCCCACTGAAGTCAACTGTTGTACTGTGGATTCAGATCTCCACAAATTTAATTCACTAATGTCATTCCCTGCAGTCATAAACCATTCCTGTAAAACTATTTCTCCTTCAATGGGGAATTAAACCTTGCTTTAATAACAAGGATTCAAAACAAAACCTAAATATCTTATTTTTCCAGTAATTGTATCTTTAAAACAGAACAGGTAAAGAAGATTGCAGTAAGTGTACTTGCCAAGAGTTACTTCATTTTTAATTTGAGGAACATGCTTTACCAAGTTGGTTGACCTTAGCACCTCTGTGGATTGAAAGCTTCCTTATAACTTTGTTCCTGTCTCTGACACATTTTTTCAGTAATTATGACTAGTGATCAATGTAGCCCGGACATGACTGTGCAAAATTGTCCAAGCTTCTTTACCAGTTAGACTCATAACCCAACCACCAAGAACAGGGTATTAAAGTGGCATTGGTCTGTAAGTAAAATACACTGAACAGTTCTAACTGTGTTGATGGTGCATTTACAACGTAAGTCATTGTTAACTACAAATAAGGCAAGATCACCGTTAGGTCACATACTGTAGGACACCAAGCCATTATCAGATTATGACAACAGAAAATGGAAAATGGGCACTTAGCTGATTCATTTCCATTTTTCCAAATCTGTGTTTGTAAGACATTGGGCTGCGGCAGTCTAATTTTCGTTTTATCTGTGGAAATATTTTTCTGCAGTAACTAGACAGAGTTTCTAAGACAGACCTGGAAAACACTCAAGGAAAAAGGTTTCAGGGTTGTACTGTGAGAGAGTTATACTCCTTCTTTAGACTACATCAATGGCTAAAGGAACAATAAACTCACGGTGGTCAGTCTCCTAAGGGTTTAGGCAGTGAAAATGAAATCACCAAATGGAGAAGAACTGACGTAGTAGAAGGAACTAAAATTCCATCCTAATTCTGGAACGTATTTCCACATTTCTGAAGAGCTCCATTTACATTATGAGAATGCAAAAAAACCAGAATGAAACTGTTGCAATGTTTTGGACCCTAGTTTCTAGAATATTATTATTATTGTTGTTGTTGTTATTCTTGTTATTCCTTGCAAGCAAAACACCACTGAACCCCATGCTGTGTTTTGAACTAAATCTCAGAGGCATCAAAACTGGCATAATACTTTTGCCCTTTATTCCTCCCGTTCTCCTGAACCAGGTGATTTTGCATTTAACCTATTCTATTATGCTTAACTGCTTATTATGCTGATGAAAAATACCTACTTCAGAATACAAAAATACCTGAAGAACAATCCCATTTTAAGTCGGTATGGTCCTGACAGAAGCCAGGGGATCAATTCCATCTACTGAATAGCCTTTTCTTTAGCACTGTGATAGTACGGATATTTGGACAGGACATATCTGTGCTTCCATTTGCCCTGCAACTTTGTGACCAAGCTGATGTGTCTGTGGTGGGGAAGACATAAGGATATTCTTCATTCTGCATTAACACATGGGACAGCACTTTGATCTCTGAGATGGCTTCCACGAATTATCCACATGGTGCTGGTAATCAAAAAGTATTAGAAAGTCCTAATTCTAAGGCATTCCCAGAAAACTTACAAGAGTTAATTTTATATGACCAACACCTGCATTTTTGAGCCACTCTAGTGCAGAAATATACTTCTAACATTTATTCACAGAATTAATGAAAGTGTGGTAAACACACACAAAACTTACATAGTCATGAAAGGCTTTTGCTTCACTTGAATGTTCACATGTTTCTCGTCTTTCTGGAGCAGCACAGTAGAGATCCCAAAATACACTGCAAATTAAGAAGTTACAGAGATGGTGAGAAAATCATTGTAATACTCATATAGTTTTTATGGTGTATGGACACCACACATGCATGTTCACCTATAGAAACAGACATATCACTTCCTCACCAAGGGATGAACACACTTACCTCAATGAAAGAATGTAGCTTTTTAAAATACCTATGAGGAATCAAGTCTTGCTATCTGATTCTGAGGCAAGCAGTGCTGTATTCTTTTAATACCACTGTGGTATAGACCAACAAGCTAGTCTAATACACAAGGTTTAAGGGTATAAAGCGTATTACTGAAGGTCTACATTTAACCTCATCCCTCTGGCAACTGCTGCAATTAACTTCCACAAAACACGGGAAGGAACAGATTCATAATGACATGAAAAGGCAAGAAACTGGAGAGAAAACTGGGAGTTCTTCCAAGGTCCAACACTGTGCTTTAAACTAAAGTTCCCAGAGAAATAGGTATACGGACAAGAGTAGGAAATAGATGGGTACGTTCTTGGGTTATAAACAGTGAAAGGAAATTATGGTACTCCCACTGGTCCTCCCCCCCCCAGTCCCCTTCAAATAGAGTTATACAAAAATCAGTTCTAACACAAAGTTTCTGGAATGACATTATGAGTATGCTAGAACAATTAAAATAATAAAATTTGTTAGAGTTTCACAATGTTTCTTTATTGTTTTAGACTTAATCCTCTGTAACTTAATCCAGGACCGTAATCAGGAACTGCGGAAAATTTGAGCACTCTGCTGCAGATGATCAAAATTAAGGATAATACAGACATCAGAGATACAAGAGATACATTATCCTTGCCAGGCTTCCATCACATAGCTAAAAGCTATGAAAGAAAGGTCAATGCCACCTTCCATGCAGCTGTACAAAACCACTTGGGTTTGAATGGGACCACTTTAAAACTTGTAAATTCTTGTACTCCTGACAGTTGGACACATTCTCTGTAATTTTGTATACTTTCAAACACAGGCATATCGGATATATTCAAATCATATGACAATTAATAAATACCATGGCTAAATAGCAGTGGACTATGAGCACCATTTTCTCCTTGGGAATTCTACATACACAGTACATATAAGCAAATGGTATCATGCATAAAAAATTACAAGTCAACTCCATGTCTGCCAGTCTTCTGAGCTGACAGAAACTGTGCAAATGCAGACAGTGCAGCACCAAGCCCATGCTAACACATGCTGCCCCTCAAAAAGGCTGGTAGCTTGGATTTAGCTAATTACTTTCATATGCTACTCCCATGACTAGAATGTGTACTGTAGACTGAGGAAGCTCACATCTATACACAGAGTCTCTGTATATACTGTTTTTTTCAAATACAATTATTTAAGATATGTAGAATGATCTCTTAAATGCACAATTTACTTACTGGAAGGTCATGAAGAAAGAAATGCAGGCCATGCTCTTTCAAAGATGTTTTCTATCAACACACTATGCAGTATTTCTTTTCCTGTATCTAATATCTGTGTCTTCTTCTATATCTAATTTTGTGTTCTTTCATTCCTTAACAAGAAAATGGTTCTTGATTCTCACCTTCACATTCCTTTTACAATGTTCACCTGAATTTCTTGCCTCCAGCTGCTGGAACTAGCAATCGACATATTCTAAAAATCAGAGGAAAATAAAATTTATACTTACCACCACCAGGAATGCAAGAATCCTGGGGGCTCCCCCAGTGTGATATTTTTTTCCCATCTTATCTAAACCAAAACAATAAAAAAGTAGTGTACATTTTTGTGATCATTGTGACTAAAAAGCATTACATAATTCATGCAGATCGCAAAAAGAGAAAGAAGATTTTTTAGTTATGAAAGGCTTTATAACCATCAACCTGGATGGCCAGATTACTTACTTTATTGCACTTTTAATAAGCTTTTCTTATTCTAGGAAAGCCGGGGGGGGGGGGGGGGGGGGGGGGGGGGGGAATTCTGAATACAATTTTATTAACAACGTATTTTATATCATTCCACCTAGACGTGCATTATTTTAAGGTCAAAAATGCCTGACCAGAAGAAAAAAAAAAAGTGTTAAAAAGTACCCATGAAATGCTCTAAAAGATTTCCCAATTTGCATTACGGAAAACATAGAAGACAGAACTAATGTTACTGATGCAGCAGGTGGCAGTCTTCCCTCCGCATCCAAAGCCAGCCAGTGTTTTGTAATCCTCAAGGAGTGCTTTACTCTTAGAGGTAATGTGGCAAATACGAGCAGCATCGGAGTTATAACCCAGTCTCCCACCACTCAGTCAAAATGTAAAGCTAGTTTGGCTTGGTTTCCCTGTGCTGGCAACCTCTCCTAAACCGCTATACTGGCTGTGACTTCTTTCCCACCTAGGTAGCCTGGTTTGTTTAACGCTGTTTTCAAAGGAAATGCCATCTAAGAACTCTTACCCTTGCCTTCACACTTTTCTTGTTGATCAACAAACCCATTAGACAACGAAATACACGGTGACAGCGTTCTGTCTCTCTACAACACTTCCCAAATGTTGTATCTTAATCACACAACCATTTTATTAATGCCATAGTCATTAGTTTGTCCTTAACTACAGAATTAAATAGTTTGGACTACAATAAAGCCCATGTAACTGCTTAAGGAGCTCTGTCGCAAAGAACTGGAGGTGCTGCAGAAATCCACACAACACTGTCCAGAAGAACGTCTCATGTTAAAACTAGGTGGAAGCTAGGGCGTTGCATGCACTCCAAATTCCTCCCGTTACAACTAACTACACATAGCATTATTTCCTGTCCAATTTAAAAAAAAATAAATAAATTGTTTAAACACAAACCATATTCTGCCCTAGAGACAAAAGTAAAGGCAGACAAAAAGAGGATTATTTTAATGAAATGCTTAAACAGCCTTAATATGAAAGGTATCTTAAGATAGATAGATAGACAGATAGATAGATATTAAAAAGTACATAAATGCTTACTATAAAAGGTAGATACAGTGTTCATACTGCCAGAGGCACTGGTAAAGCTGGCATTTTCCCAAAAGAGACTAAAACTTTGCTTTTCAACTCCAACTTGATTTCCATATCCAATTCTTAAGAAATTTAAACATATACAAGTTCTGTCAATACCTTGCAGGAGAATACGAATACGTAGTTTGTACACCTAAAAAAGTTCTTTGTACTCATATAAAGTAACCACTGTAATTTTGATATATTACATGAATACAATTATTCAAAAATGATTTTACTATTCAAAAATTATTTTTAAAAGTTAACCTTGAGGCACTATCACTTCTGTTAGTAAAGGTGGCAGAATGAACCAACTGCATGGTGCTTAACCCCACCACTACCATGCAACAGTAGTTAATATCCAAAAAGCATCTTTTACAAAGCTCCTGCTTAAGTGCTGGCAGATAAAAATATTAAGACAAATGAAAAATACAAAGAAAAGCCAAAGCTACTACAAAGGTATTACACACTCTTCAAATACACTCCTCTGAGGTGTGACTGCACCTCACATGCACTGCGAATGGCTTAGAAGGACTTGTGTTAAATCATCAGGAATACACAGTACTTCTGAGAAGTTTCAAAAGCAACATAATGAAGGAATGCAATGAACAACCCAAACAAAAAATGGTTCCCTAAGTTGAAAAATCATTCAGTTAAGAGAAAAAATTATGTATGTGTAGAAAGCCCTCTCTATGTCCAAGCAGTATTCATGCTCTTCAAAGCAGGGCTTAATTTAGAAATTACCCAATTCACAGGTCTTATTTTGGTCCTTTATAATAGGACATATTTCATCTTGAGAAATTTATTCAGAAAAGGAGCCTTCAGGCAAAGTGGAAGGTTGCGGCCTGTTTGAAGGGGTTTGTTCTGTTTTTCAGAAAATACATACTTCTGTCTTACATGGCAGATGTCAGTCTGTCTGATCCCAGAGACTTAGAAAGATTTATAAAGAAATATTAATTTTAGAAAAATGCCTACATTGTCAACTGTATTGATTAAGCTCATGGCCAGTGACTGATTACTTGGGAAATGCCCACCTTCCTGGTCGAGCCAGGCTAACGGAATTACTCCTTCAAGGCTAGCATCTAACTTTAAAGGACAGAAAATATGTAGAATAAGGATCAGCTCTTCAAGGAAAATGCAGCAGCTGGGACACCAAAGGAAAGATCCTGGAGCAGAGCAGCTTCCTTTGTTAACAAAAACGTGTGGAACCCATCTGAATAGCTCTAGTCAACCCTCATAAGCAATGACATGGTTTAGATGAAAGCTAGGTGTGCTAGCCCCCTGCCATTTTGCCAATTGTATGATGAATTGGTATGAAACAGCTGTTGACTTATTCAACCCAGTACTTTATGCCACGTCTCCTGAAATGAAGTAAATTTGCAGACCAAGATACAGCAGTTATAGATAACAAACTGAAGTGGTCTCTGCTATTAAGAGATCCAGGAAAATGCTAGATGAGCTTGAGGGCCTATGTTTTAGAGATAAAGGCAACAAAGCTTTCAAGGCTGTACTCAGCAAGGACCACAAAGCACAGTTCACCTTGTAACTGAAAGATCAGCAGAGGACTTCTAGACCTTACTGACTCATAGAACCATAGAATCACAGAACAGCTCAGGTTGGAAGGGACCTAAAAAGATCATCTAGTACAGTCTTTCATGGAAAAGGGAGCCTAGATGAGATTAGCTAGCACCCTGTCCAGTTGCATTTTGAAAACCTCCAGTGATGGGGACTCTACCATGTCCCTGAGGAGGTTGTTCCAGCGAATCATTGTTCTCGCTGTAATAAAATAAAAAAAATTAAAAAAAAAAATTCTTTCTTGTATGAAGATGAAACCTCTCCCTGTGCAACCTGTACCCATTGCCGCTTGTCTTTTCCATGTGACTTCATATGAAAAGAGAGCGTCTATCCATTTTGTAGCCACCCTTTAAGTACTGGAATACTGTGATGAGGTCCCCCCAAGCCTTCTCTTCCCCAGAGAGTAAAGACCTAACTCCAGTCTTTCCTCATACCCAGGGCAGGTTCTCCAGCCTTTTAACTTGTGGATCAGTTCTACGAAATTCGAACTAGACACAAAGCATTATAAAAATATAGGAATGCAGACTGGATTCCATGATACCCAACTTAAATTTTCCTTTTCTTAATTTTGTTCCATTATTCTTAGCCATCTTCCCTGGTGGATCTTTAAGGAAGGGCTCTTAACCTTTGTCATTTATACATACACTAACTGTCTATAGTATAACTATAGTTATAACTGTCTATAATGTAACTATACTGTCCAAGCTGTATAGCTCAGACAATCTATGCATGCTTACTTCTTTTACACCCCAACATTCAGTTTTAGAGTTATTCTCAACTTTAAGAATCTTTAAGAAAATCCCCCCGAACTATTCTGGCAGGTGCAGACTGCCAGGGCAGAGAGAGCATTCAGCCCAAACAGCCATGCTTTTTAAGGAGCGACCAAACCAATACAAATTTCCTCCTATGCCACCTGGGTGTGTCCTACAGCTGAAGTACTCTCACAACAAGCTCGCCACAACAGGGTGGTTGCTTCTTAACGGCCATGAGCCAGACAAGGATGACAACACATGGAAAACTGTAACTTTCGTTAGATCATAAATTCACTAGAAGACTTTTTTGTGCTTCTCTCAACTGATGTTCTCTTGTTTTCACCCTGTATGCCAATACTCACTAACAAAAACAGCTGACTTGCACAGGATACAGAGTCCTCACTTCTGCCCCCTATACAACTATTACTATTATCTTAAATGTTCTCGTCAAAGAAAGATTAAAAACAATAATAAATCCAAAAGACTTCAATATGTTTGGCATACAGGTATTTTTGTATCCCAGAGTAAATGTAAAATGCTAAGGTGACATATTTACTTCAATCTTCAGAAGATATATACAAAGTCGTTTAAATAAACTATGAAAAAAGTAACTATTGTGGAAAGGTAAAAATGCCATTAGCAGTTGAAAGTGTTTAAGAAACAAGACCTAAATGGTTCTAGTCATAATTGATTCACCAGATTAAAAGAAGTGGTTAGAAGTATGGTAAGAATACACAGACAGATCAGCAGTGCTTAAGAGAATGGGAATTACAAGTGTATGACAGTAGGATGTGAAGTACACGATCACTGTCTATTTTGGAAGGGCACATCATTCACAATCGGTGATATCAACAGTAAGTTAGAAGGTCATCAAAAAAAAGAGTACTGTTGATACGTTCTTTAACATGCACATTTATTACAGAAAATAGCTTAATCTTTCCCCAAATGTAGCAGCAAATCGCAGAACAGGGCTAACAAAAATAGTTATGCAAAGGGATGTTAAATGACATGGCAAACTGGCTTCCACAGAATCAGAAATCCATGCTGATCAATGTAAACAGATATTCAAGGTTGTCACCACTGTTTATTCTAGACCAACATGTATTTATTTCACTTGCACACACTGGAAATTTGTGTAAGGAAAAAAAAAGATAGGGAAACATACCTCTGATAAAAACGTCTGGGCTGATTTCTGTGCTCCTACATGGAGCAGATATTCATATACATACAGTGCTAATCTGAAAAATAAACAAAAAGGACAATATTTAGAGTTGTGCACTTGTTTGCTCCTCTTCTTTAGAAACAAAGGATTATCAGAAGTTTGAGATGCACTCTATTGCCTTTCACAAACCACTATATACTCAACATGTCAAATCTATTACCTATACCAGAATTTTTAAATTAGACATGTAGGTCAATCTGAGCAGAGGTCTTTAAATAGTAGTTAATTAAATATTATTAAACCCCCAAATTACTTAATGTCAACATTTTAAATGGTATTTGGACAAGCCCAGGGAACTAACAACTGACCTACTGCTGCTCTGTATTTGCCCACTCTATACCATCTTTACTGAAATATGATATATTCATACAGCAACACCAATTTTTTTTCCAGATCAAATTTTTTTACATGTGGAATGTGTCAAGCTGTTAGCACACTTGAACAACAGCCTATGTTTATTCAAAGAACATGCAAACTTCAGGCTGCATCAGGAAAAGTAACACTAGCATCCATCCACAGCATGCAGTACAACCACATCTCTCAAGTGAAGCGCAAACAGATTTTTAGATTCATTCAAACTTGTGCATCTAGGAGGGCCGATGACAACAGAGCTACAAATGACTGTCACAGCTCCCAAAGCAACTTCCCCAAAAATGATCTTCAGCACCCAGGCACATTTCCAACTAAGTCCAAAGAGCTAGAACAAAGCTGCAGATAAAGGATTCATTCCCTGAATGACTACCCACCACAACTTGCGCTGGGAAGCCCTGTTCAGTAGCCCAAGAACAGGGGAGCACTAACAACAACCAATTTCTACTGATAGAGGCTATGTAAACTAGATTTGAATTAGAAAACCAAAGAAGTAACGTTTCCTATTCCTCAGCTGACTCTCCAGAGAGGCTCCTGCCTGTCTGCATGTTTCAAGTCTTTCAAAATGAAATCTCATTTAGAAGAATGATTTAATAATAATGCTTGGAAATTGTCTATAAAACATTTCAGTCCGAAAAAAGAAAAGAAAGTCAGGCTGTGTGTGTTTTAAACTTGCTAATTTAACTGGGTTTAAGGAGTAAAATGTATTTGCATGCAGTTCATGATGCATCGCTATTCTTACTTGAAACATTTTACTATTCATATTAAAAAATACGTAGTTTAACTAAACAAAGTAGAGAGGCGGAGTATATCTATTTTCCTGTTGCTGTTCAAAATGTTACACAATATTAGATGCAAAACTGTCATCATGGCGCTGACAGAGTAGTAATTATTGCAGTAACCTATTAAGTGGGAAATTTTAAAATCTAGGAGAGGCATTCCATTAAAACTGTTTTCACTAGTTGTTTATACTTTGTACAGGCAGCACACATGGTACTTTACTCTCCCTCTCCAACTTCAAAAGCAAAAATGTACTTTTGTCCTCACATTAAAAAAAAAACCACCACTGATATTCAAGTATGTGACTGGTTTCTGTCTGAACCTTGAGAAGGGCTGTATTTACTTTTTAACTCCAGTATTTTACAAAACAGCTATTTATTAGTTTGTATTGTGCCACATCAACAAATGCAGAGCTCAGTGTGCTAAGCAGAAAACACTTGATCCTTCTAATAAAGCGCAGTACAATCGAACCAGTGCTCAACTGCAAAGCAGCTCAGAGAGGACACAGTGATATGGTTCTTTAAGTACTGTGGGGAAAGTGAGAGTATCACATACTCTCTAGCCTCTCATCCTGAAAACACAACTGCATCTTTTAAAAAAAAAAAAAAAAAGAAAAGAAAAAGTCACATCTTGTTGACTTAATTCTTCCCAGTTCAACTATCATTCAATTTTTAAGCAATAAATGGTTGTAGACAAAATCTAACATCTAAGAAAGACGTAAAAGGCAGAGAGGAAGCACTTTCTACAACAGCCAAGATGACTCGAATACCCAGTAGCACTTTAAAGCATCTCATTTTTCTTCCGAGATTCCCTTTTTTGTTCTTACCAAAACATGAAACTTGCAGTCTGGATAAAAGAACTTGTGTGATCATATCCTTTCTACCCCAAAAAGGAAAGCAAAACAGCACAAAACCCAGGAGTTTATTGCAGGTGCACCACCTTCATAAGTCCGCCATCTGCTGAAAGCTTTAGCAAATACTGTACCGTGATACCCAAATTGACAGTGCAATACTTTAATATCAAGACAGATTTGTGAGTCTCATCTCAGGACTCCTGGAGTCTACCTGCAAAACACAGCACACACAGCTGTGCTCCAGCACAAGTCAACATTGCTACCCTGTGCCCACCTTTGCTGGTCCAAAAAATCCAAGATATTTCAACACTGCAAAAAAGACAACCCTAAAACTTTGACTTAAACACATGGAATGTGCTAGTTAAGTGTAATTAAAACTATAACATCATCTGCAACTCTTTGACATGCATTATTACATCTTGGTCTAAATGTACTAGCAGTGAAATGAAATGGTGCAACAATCATGTTTATTAAGTGTGGGGGTAAACATGGCAGATTTCAGGAAAAGAATAAATATTCCAGGTTTTAGGCTTCCAAGCTGATCCACCTGTGGTAAATCAAGAGTGAGACCATGCTGGCAAGGGGACTGCCTGGCTCCTGTGACAGGAAAGCCGGGACCACCTTCCACAAACAGATTTGAGACAGAAAGCACAACACAAAACAACCTGACTGGGTCTTATTAGATCTAAATCGCTGGTCCATCCCTAGTCATTATGCTGTCAGGAAGTCTTCACAGAAGTTAACAACGTTACAGCTTCATTCAGAAATAAATGCATTTACCACAGAGATCAAAAGAAAGATACTAATGTTTGCCTGTGTAAGTTGCAGCAAAAGGATCAATGGAAACAGATGCTCTGAGGAAAGACAGCAAAGTAACTCAAAAAAAGATGGAACACTCTGTAACAAGGAGGATTAGCAGACATACAAACTTTAACTACAGCATAAGACCAGAATAAGATAAAAATTAGGCTACAGTCCAAGTGTGTAAAATCAACAAATGATTCAATTATTTAACATCTCAGCAGAAGACTAAGAAAATAACAGTGAGGTGGTCTTCAACACCAAAGGACTTGGGTTTGAAGTGGCATTTTAAAAGACAGTTTTTACTCATTAAACTGGTGTGAGAAACTGTGTAAAAGTAGCAAGGAGACATATGTTAGATTTTCACATTTGCATACTTGTTGACATCCCACGAGTAATCTGAGGAGAAAATATTTCCAATCAATTTATGACAACGCTGCAGTAATTTTTGTTAAAGATATGCCATAGGCCAGAGTTCCCCCCTTCCCACCAAGACAATTTAATCACACATTCATCTATGGCCTAATGATACAGTCACACTAGCAAAAAAAGTTACTGTCTAGCTCTTACTGCTGCAGTGCTCTTTTTGCTAAATTGGTGTGTTTTGCCTGAAGCTTCTGCTGTAATTGGACAACATCTACTGAACTCCAAAGAGAAGAACCATTATAAGTGGTTCTAGCCAACCAGTTATCAGAGTATTACCAGGAAATAAACAGAAATCACTCTAACTGTGGTATGGAAATTACCTTCTTACATGGTAAAGTGGAAAGACACAACTAGCTTCATGAGAACTTACAACCAAAGCTTTGAAGCAGTATGTCCAGTGATGAAAACTAGGTGGTAAACTTCCCCAATTCCAAGTCAGAAGATTAAGACAACACCTAACTTTCCATAAAAGGCAGTGAAAACCTGAAAGCACCAGGCAGATGTTCACCTTATCTGGTTTTGGTATCTAACTTAGGTGCTCTGTCTCACACACCCTGCACCGCCCCGGCAAGCTTCATTGACTTAATTGACAAGTACTTGTAGGGTACTCAACTGGCTGTTTCAGATGAACATATGCCTACAGAAGAAGGACTCAAGTTATTATCACAAAGACTTTCAGGAAATTAAGTTGTCCGTAAAAGGGTAAAGCAGTAGTATCTTTGTTTCGTTCCATAATAAGATGCATACCAAGAAATTTCTGTCTCTCAGTCTAAGACTGAACTTCAAGCACCAAGTTTGGTTTATTGTTATTTCTAAGGAGACAAAGAACAAAAGGAGAATGGCCACATTTTTCCATGAAGGCCAAAAGCTGTACTTCGGAGAGTAAGGAATTGCAATAAATTAGCTTCTGCTTTCTCTTGAAAGCTGCCCAGAAAACCTGCCAGAAGGAAGCAGGCAACTGTCATAGACAGCTTCATGCAGTTGACAAAATTGCAGTTGCTTTCATTGTTTTATTAGCCACATGTCATAACTAAAAACATATATAATTTAACTGAGGGTACAGTGGTGTATAACCATTATCCAGAAAGTTTTAAAATCAACGTGATGGAGCAAGAGCCAGAGCCTGCAGCTCCCCAGCTTTGGCAGGGTGTCAAAACACAGTCTGGGTACTGCACCTGCCTTCTGCAGCACCAACAGTCAGCTTACCACTGTGATAAGCAACCACTGCCTCTTCACCAAAAATCTATGATGGTGAACGACTGCACATCACAGAGATGTCCTAGATGCTACCATCTCCTCTGGCAGCAATAGAAATGATGCTGTTAACATCTGATGCTGGATGTTGGGGAAAAAAAAAATTATCTATAATGGGAATATTCCAGATCTGAGCACCACCAAGATAGATCTAGAATTTTGGGGTTATTAAGACTGAAATTTTTTAAAACTATTCATGTATGGGAAGTCCTGCATGTGACACACCATCTATTTAACTTTTAGTTTTTTAAACAATAATTAAAAAGCACAATGAAAACTAGTAAATCAATATTCATGCATTATTTTTAATTCGTGTGAAGGAGAGTGAAGCAGTTGAGCAACATTTAAAAGAAGTTCCACAGAAAATATCTTAAATATTCCTCTGTGTTTCAGGAGACTTGCTGTATTCCAAAATCATTATTCTGACCTATACAGAGAAGCAGCTTTTTTTGTTTCCAAAAATGTATATAGACTTCATTTCAAATCCAGAGACTCCTAGGAATCTCACTCATTTAATATCCAAAATATAAACCTCATTCTCTGAAATAAGAGAAAGTAGCACTGAATCCACATTTTAAATAAAATACAACAGCTAAAACCATCTCAAATTTGGGGTTTCTTGAAAAATTTTCTTGAATCCATTAATCCAGTACTTTAAAAACTGCTCTGGAGCTCTTGATGGCGAGCTGGTTTGGGAAGTTTCAACAATGGCAAACTATTTTTTTTTTACAGTTTCATATTTTTAATAGACATGTATGCCAAATCTCTCTCCCCTATTTGATCATACTGACAGTCGTTTTCCTCTCTCTCCCCCTCCCCATATACTAACATAATAATATATTTTCCCTATATTTTTTAATATATTTTTTCATATATACATATTTACATACCTATAATCCTTTCCTATTCATCTCATCTGAGATTTAGGTGATTCAGTCTGCCATCAGTTATCCACAGTAAGAGAGGACTGGGACAAGAGACCACAAAGGCCATGGTGGGTGCAGAAGTGCTTTGCTGCACAAAGTCAAATCCCGCAGAGTCCCCGGTGCATACTTCTACTCAGCTTCCCTGAACAGTGGGAAGATCAATTTGGATGCAGTATCAAACTAGAGCTATACCCAAGAACTGAATTATGCTTTTTTCATTTGCTTAGGCAGGTACATTATCAATGGCCTCAACGTTACAGTGATTTATCTCCACGCACACCCCTAGCCCGTCAGCTCTGCTGGGCATGTGGTTTCACCTACACATAGTTTACATACTGGTTTGCTTAGCTTGAGGCCAGCAGACTGCTCTTTTTAAAAGCCTCTAATCATGCTATTATACTGGGTTTTCTCCAGCTCAAAACATGATCTATGTTAATGTTAATGCTCTGTATCCTATCAACGAGATCAGTCTTCTTAGAAAAATGTGGGTATTAAATGAAACCCAAACACTGATCTGAGGAAACAGTATGTCCCAAAGGAGATACTCAATGTTTGTTTGGTTCTGTATACTGACTTTTCTGAGAGCTCCTATAGCAGACCTGCAAACACAGGCAGCACGAAAGGGTATGTATTCAACATTATTCATATCCATTTACTTGCTCCTCTCTCTGTACACAGCAGAAAACATTATCCTTGTATGCATCTAAATATTTGGGGCTTATACCCAGTGCTATAATGAATAGTGGCCTCAGTGCCTTGTATTAGGCTGATGGTACTTTCCAAATAAGCTGATCCTTCTCCTCGTTTATTCCAGTTTTACAGATCAGGGAAGCGTTCTCCTACCATGATTCTGGGCAGGTAGATTGAACTCTAGTCTCTCTTCCACTGGATTGCTTACAAGATGTCCTGAAAATATGCCTTGTTGAGTTTGGTCACCCTCCCCTCGATTATACATACTGCTTCAAGCTTTAAAAACAGTTGTAATCTAGTAAGTGCCCTTTCACTCTAACAGTATTCGAAATAACAGCAGGGGTTTTTTCAGTTTACCCATACGCTTGCAAATCACAAATTCTTTTTGTGTCCTAATTTCACATGCTTTTACTACTTAACCTCCTGTGAACTTCAAGCACTAGCATAACTATTTCCTACAACACACTAACTTGTGCACCAGTATATAACTGAACATCGAATAGGTATATGGTATCCATTCATCTTTTGAAAAAGATCAGAGATCCATGCTGTGGTGGTGTCTGCAGTCTCTCCCACAAGCACTTAATTGTGTGGGTTTACATATTCTCATCTGCTCAGGATGTCTTGGTTTGTGCTAAGATGTCACACTGCAGTGTTCTCCAGTTTAATCTCACTCTGGCTGAATTTCATATTCATTTTTGTCTCAGGTCTCAGCATGTAGAAATTACTACAGATCCAAAGTACTGCAAAATTAAAACACTCTTTTGTAGACTCCATCTTGAATGGGATAATTTCCACTGATTTCCAAATACTTCATCAAAGGGTAGATATTCTTGATGACCTCTAAGGTTTCAAATTAAAATCTTTGTCCTTTTTGCACCTCTGTTGTGCACATATATGCCTCAAGAAGTTTTCCAGTAGAATTTCACAGGCTACCTAGACAACTGTTAAGAAGGAAGCAAGGCTTACACACCTGAAAGTTTGTCTGTATTTTTCTAGCTATATTTACTTGTGTAACAAGATAATATACCTTCTTGCAGACCTAATTCTCTTGGGCCACTAGATCTACAGCATTATTCCCACAATATTCCTATGTAGAAGTTGTTGAACATCTCAAATGCATCAGCAGCTGGAATCCTCAGAAATAAAGACTACCTCACATTTGCAAATGAGAGAAGCAAATGAAGAGTGAAACATGCTGAAATTAATTAACTTTGTATTTTCAGTGTTTATGTAGCTTCCCAGTGCTCTGTGCCTCCAGTACGCTCAGGTGGTGCTTACCTCTGCTTAACGGATTGTGTTTCTGTAGCCTCCTCTCCCACCTTTTTGCTTCCCCCAACCTTATGTCACCTGTCTAGAAAGCTAAACTATTTAGATGTATCATTCCTGACATTCCTGTCACATTACAGACAGTTCTTTGCTCTCTATGTAGGTTGAAAGACTGTATCCCCTTCCTTCTCCCCTGCACCCAGGGGCCAGGAAGCAGAGGCTTTCTCCAGACTAGCCAAACTGATGCTGATGGAAATCTTTTGTCCTCAGGGATGAGTTTGCTGTAGCAGAGGAAGCAAGACAAACTCTTTGGGTGCTCTGGTGACTTGCAGACCATAGGCAGTAAAACGCCTTTATAATGTAATTCTCAGGGCTGTCCAATGTGAAGCCAGTCTGCTGCCTGCGTAGCCTTTGCCCTCTCTGCTTGTCCTCATCAAGGGCAAGCTGTTCACACTGAAATAGCCCAATTCTTTCCCATACAAACAGAAAAGGTTGAGTTCATCCAACCACCACTGACAATGAGGACCAAAAACATCCTCTTCTCACTACTGTCTCATTTCCTCTCCCCCTCCTAGCTAAGGGATTAGAAAATTAACCCAACTAAAAAAAGTGAACAGTTTTCTGCTTGACAAGTGAGGTGAATCAGTCTGCCAAGGGCCAGAGCAGCCACACAGGAGTAGCCAGAAGCAGCAGCGCTCATTTTGGCAGTCCTGGACTGCTAACATGGCTCTGCCTGCACCGTCAATTCCTCCAGCTGCCTAGAATCTCAAATATATATTTTATGAAAATATATACATTTCTAAGGTATAGTGTAAGCTGAGACTTTTACAAAAATACATGAGGTTCCACCTGTTCCTGATAATAAAGGTGCTAACCTTGGTCTTCCCTGCTGCTTTCAATGGGATAGTAACAGGTTTTTACATGCTATTTTTTCCCCTGGTATATAATTTGCTATAGTTAACGAGTTTAATGCAATGTATCCTGCCCTAGCAGTAAGCAGAGCTAGCACCATGGAGCTATCCTAAGGAGAGTACCCAGTAGAGAGCAAAGCACAAGACACGGTTCTTAGCCAAATGCAAACTTTAAAGCTATACACATGCCACAGGATTATAGGTAGGTGGTACCTAGCTGAGCAGCTAGTATATTACATTTCTTTGTAGACTTACTTAAAATACTTGTTGCACAGGTGCCACCGAGGGGTTACCATGGTTCTGTTGTAGTAATAGCTCCACGCAGTGGACTAATATTATCTTAAAATATTACAGCTGTTCCTAAAGGAACTGCCTACCCTGGAGCAGAAAAAAATTCTGTCTACCGCAGCACCAGGAGAAGGAAGAAGCATGAATGTATACAGCCAGCTCCCGAACAATGTGTTAGACTCATCTCAGATCAGCACCAACTGGACGTGCAATGCCCATCAGCCCCACAAAGCAAGCATCATACAACCTGATTTTCACTCATATGAAGAAAACACTATTTTTGAGTACCTGGCTCATAGAAGGACCCATGTTTTTGCTAGTAGCTTTCCTAGCTCTTCTCAGGAAGTATAGTTTTAATATCTTATCAAATATGGTGGGTGGGTCCACAGCATTGAAGATTACCAGCAATCACTGCTCCTGAAACCTAAGGTCCTATCTTCAAAGCTATAGGGCTAGACAGCAGATGAGAATCTCATTTGTCAAAAGGTGGCATGAAGAAGTGGAAGAGGACCTCGGCCGTTACCACAGACAGACTGGAGGGCTACTTGAAAAGTCATCAAGCTGATCCTGCCCAGTCTTTCAGCACACCTGTACAGCAACTCACAAATAAGAAAGAACTGAAGTATTTGGGTTCAGAGAGCAGCATATAACTGTGACAGTTTCTAGCACACACAGATCTCCTCCTGTAAAAGGTTTTAGAGAGAGGACTGTTAAGTTTAGCGGCCAGATTAGATGAAATGCATCTCAGACTCACTAGCAAAGTGTTTTCCTAATTTCATCACAAGTTTCTTGTTGGAACCAAATAGTCAAAGATTGAGTATTACTAATACTCCTGGCTGGCAGATTATCTCAACGGCAACCTGAAATAATGAACATTATCACAAAAGAATAAAACACTAGACTTCCAGGAGCCACAACCAATCATGAAATGGAGAATTAGTCTCAAGAGGGAAGGGGAGAAAACAAGGATGAAGACACAAGCAACAAGTCACATCATGAATCTTATGGGAATCATATGGGACAATGAATTTCCCTGAGTATCTATCTAAAAAGTGAGGGTGGAAAGTAATTTGTATGACTGATTATGAAAGATAGCATTTTCTCCTGGAGAGAGGAAATTCAGAAAGCATCAGAGTAGAGACAACAGACCTCAGAATTCAAACAAGTTCAGGGAATTGGTGGAAAGAGTTTATTCAAAAAAAACAGATAACCTGAAGAAAGAAAGTGCAAGACAAACATCAGGTGATTCAGGCTGTGTTAAAAAAATTCAATGGGAAATATCAATGGAAGACAGACAGGAAATAGTTAGAGGTTACTTTGGCTGCATTAAAAATTCCTCACTGATCCAAGAAAAAGGTGCAACAACAAAAAAGAAAGTCAGGGCTGTCCTGGTTTCGGCTGGGACAGAGTTAATTTTCTTTCTAGTAGGTGGTACAGTGTTATGGTTTGGGTTCAGTATGAGAAGAATGTTGACAACACACTGATGTTTTCAGTTAATGCCAAGTAGTGTTTATACTAAGTGACAGATGTTTCAGCTTCTCATGCCCAGCCAGCAAGAAGGATGGAGGGGCACAGCAAGCTTGGAGGGGGACACAGCCAGGGCAGCTGACTCCAACTGGCCAAAGGAATATTCCATACCATGCAACATCATGTCTAGTATATAAACTGGGGGGGAGTGGGCCTGGGGGGATGGCTGCTCGGGCACTAACTGGGCATCGGTCGGCCAGTGGCGAGCAATTGCATTGTGCATCGCTTGTTTTGTATGTTCCAATCCTTTTATTATTATTGTCATTTTATTGTGCTTATTATCATTATTAGTTTCTTCCTTTCTGTTCTATTAAACTGTTCTTACCTCAGCCCACAAGTTTTACCTTTTCTCTTCCGATTCTCTCCCCCATCCCACTGGGTAGGGGGGGAAAGTGAGTGAGTGGCTGCATGGTACTTAGTTGCTGGCTGGGGTTAAACCACAACAAGGCATATTAACAATATTAAGGAACAAGAGACATCATCCATGCAAGTGACAAACGCAGAAAGGCCAAAGTGCCAAATTAGTTGCAATGAGCAAGGACATTAATAAGGCAGCAAGAACAAAGCCTATACCGTCAAAGAACAAGAGTTCCACTATTCAATGCAAGAAACATGCAAAGTAAAGAGATGGTAGGGAAGTCTGAAGTCTCAATGCATGCTTTGTTTCTACCTCTATAAAACAGCAGAAGAAAGCATTACTACTTAAATACAAAAGGAATACACACAGAAGGAGGAAACAATAGGTTAAAGAACAGCTTAGTAAGAGCTGTACTACAGGGGAGAGGGCTGCAGCACATTGCCTCAACAGTGCTACAAAATGAGCCAAAATATTTTCTGAACTTGGAAGAACTGAAGAAAGTCTACTACACATCTTTTGAAAAGAAAGTAAGAGAGGGCCCAGGGATTTGCACACCACTCAGAAATAACCCTTACCACCACAAAAATCTCACTTTTTGGGGACCAGACGAGCCACGAACATGACTTGGGTCCCTATCTTAAGAACAGATCACGTGAATTCTACTTCACTAAAATCCAAATCCCTTCTCTGACAGAAGAACTGGCACTGCTAGAAACTGGGAAAGCGACCTTGACCTCAATCACCCTGGCCTCTGTCAAGAGAAGCATCCAGCAGCAGCCCTGGCTGCACATTCTGGTGCCCCACACATGGCAGCTGTTAGGTCCCTTTTGGTGCAGCATCGAAAGAGGCTGTGACCAACCTGCTGGTACCAGGAGGTGTCCATTTGGATGTCAGCATGGAGTCAGAAGTACATTCATTACTTCTCCAAGGACACTGCTGTGCAAAAGCTGGAGATGCAGGTGTGAGGGGAAAAAAATGTAAGCTTTTTCGAAAGCCCGTGCCCCTCCTCCCCCAGTTCAGAATGGCTTTCCTATATTTATTTTGGGGCCTGGGACATTGCCTTTGAATGCCTTGTGATTCCAGAGCTGCAGATGACACAATGTCAACTCTGACAAGAACTTTTATGCAGTTCCTACATTCCTTCTGAGCCAGTTTCTCTGCAGAGGTCGTGAACACTGCTTGCCTGCTTAACAGTGCACTGAATGGCACACAGGCCCAAGCAACATCAGACAGCTGAGGCCACCAGGAAAAGCTATTCTCAAGTGTATGCTATTAGTTTCACCTGTCTAAACTTTGGGGTCCAGTAGATGACAACTAAGCATCTGCCTGAACCATAAAGTCTCCCTTCCAAAATGGAGAGCTATGATGCTGATCTCCAGGAATAATCTCCCACTGGCTTTGAGACTGCTACTCATGATGGGTGACAAGTTCTGCACAGGGGAAGAGGTGGAAGAACTAAGGACACTTCTCTAAAAAAGAAAAACAGAACAACAGCAACCACCCAACCAAAAGATAGTCTTTATATGTACAGGTATAAGTGTATGTACAGAAATTCTCGGCACACATAAGTTGATTCTGCAAAACTTCACGCACAATGTTCCTCCACAAATCACTAAAATTTTCACCACAGGACAACTGAATCTGATATTCTCAGACCGACCAACTGCCATATGGCTGCCAGTCCTATCACACCTGTCTGCTGAATTCTCATACATCTGCCTAACCTGCTAGAAGTCTTTAAGCATTTGCATGCTATTCTTCCCTTTGGCTGACAGAGATATGCCGAGTAGACTGCTGGAGGTATTCTCTTGCTGCTCCCCAAACTGGATCACGTCCAACAAGGATTAGCCAAGACCCCCAGCTTACTCAACATTTCCACTCAGCTACAACTCCAGATAAGCTCAAGCACCCAGCCGCAAGCTACAGTTATGCATGACAAGTTTGCTGAGCTTCTAGTCTTCTCTCAAACTGCCCAGGGGATAGTCTACTACACAAATACATGTATTTTACAACTTTACAGATAATTTGCTTAGACTCCAAACTGGAAGTTACCGAAAATATTTTCTTTTGAAATGCAGGTCATAAAAAACCAACCAACCAAACAAACAAAAAACCTAACAAACTAGTTTTAATATCCGCCACATTTTTTTATAGCAAGAATACTTTCCAAACAGAAAGAATATCACCAACAGAAGGAAGATACTTGAAAATCGGGCTAACAACAAGTTGCTCCACAAAAACAAACAAACAAACAAAAAAAAACACCACCGAATAAAAACACCACAGAAAACAACAACAAAAAAAACCAACCCAGCAACAATAAAATCTTGCAGTTGTGAAGCTAATACTACCAAATGTTTACTAGCAGTCTAGAAAATGTTAATGCTAACTCTCCAAAATGCTTCTGCTTGCTTTGAAAGGAAGAAACCAGATACTGGACAAAAGTGATGAAAAGTATTTGATTACTGATGGCTGCTGTTTGGTGGAAAAAGTGATATTGTATTTCCTCATGATTAAAACAGGGAAAATAAGCAAACCACTTCCCATACAAACTCTGGCTGACCACTTCTTATTTCTAAATCCAAATTTGAAGGACATAAATGTCAAAAAGAATGCAATTGTACCATGTGCGGGACACAATTTAGACTGGCTGTTTTGCTCTTACAAATGCATTTCTGTACAATACAAATTCAATTCAGGAAAGGTTGGCTTACATTTGGCTTACACTAGAAAATTCTATTTTCTCTGGTTTGTAAGTAGGTGTTATTAGAATAGTATAATCCACACCGGATTCAGGTTTTAAGTTAACTTCATAGATACTTCATGGGCAGGCAAATCAGGAAATACAGAATGTAAGTCAATGTCATATTGCCAAGATGCAATTGCTGCAGCATAACAATAAACAGTCAAATGAGAGACTTCAACAGGCCATGGACACATTTTAAGACACCAGGAGTTGGCACTGGAAGGAAAAAAAAGGCGGGGGAGGAAGGCAGAAGGTGGGGGGAAAAGGCAAAGGCAGAAAGGGGTGGGGGAAAAAGGCAGAAAGGGGTGGGAGAGTCAGAGGGAGGGGCGAAAAGGTAGAGGGGGAAAGGCAGAGGGGGAGAAAGTTAGAAGGTGGGGGGAGAGGAAGACGGGGGGGGGGAATGAAGACGGGGGGGGAGATGAAGACGGGGGGGGGAGATGAAGACGGGGGGGGGGAGATGAAGACGGGGGGGGCGAGAGGAAGACGGCGGGGGGGAGAGGAAGATGGGGGGGAGAGGAAGATGGGGGGAGAGGAAGACGGGGGAAAACGAAGACGGGGAAAACGAAGACGGGGGGGAAAGCAAGACGGGGGGGAAAGCAAGACGGGGGGGAAAGCAAGACGGGGGGGGAAAGCAGGAAAAAATGCAGGGAAAAAAGGCAGGAAAAAAGGCAAGATAAAATTCAAGGAAAAAAAAGAAAAAAGTCAAGGAAAAAAGAAAAAAGTCAAGGAAAAAAACAAAGAACAAAAATAAGATAAAAACACAAAGGGGGGGGAACACAAAGGGGGGGAACACAAAGGGGGGGGAGAAACACAAAGGGGGGGGAACCACAAGGGGGGGGGAACCACAAGGGGGGGGGACCACAAAGTGGGGGGGGACCACAAAGGGGGGGGGGGGAACACAAAGGAGGGGGGGGGGAACACAAAGGAGGGGGGGAAACACAAAGGAGGGGGGGAAACACAAAGGGGGAGAAACACACGGGGGGGGGGGAAACACAAAGGGGGGGAAAAACACAAAGGGGGGGAAAAACACAAAGGGGGGGAAACACAAAGGGGGGGAAACACAAAGGGGAGGGAAACACAAAGAGGGGCGAGAAACACAAAGAGGGGCGGGAAACACAAAGAGGGGTGAAACACAAAGGGGGGGGAACACAAAGGGGGGGGAACACAAAGGGGGGGAACACAAAGGGGGGGGAACAGAAAGAGGGGGGAACACAAAGAGGGCGGGAAAACACAAAGAGGGGGGGAAAACACAAAGAGGGGGGGAAAACACAAAGGGGGGGAAACATAAAGGGGGGGGGAAACACAGGGGGGGGGGAACACAAAGAGGGGGGGAAACACAAAGAGGGAAAAAAAACCACGGGGGTGGGGGGCAAAGAAAGAAAAAACCAAATCCAGATGGGTTCTTTGCAGCCAAACAATTTAAGCTTCCAGAAGTTAGCATCAAGGCTTATGCTTCAATAAACATGCACCCCAACACTGCACACCTATTAATATAGCTGAATGAGTCCACACCCGACCCCAGCTATGGGAGCACAATTCTAATCACTAATACCCTTGGGGATTACCATCAGTGGCATACCAAGCATAGCAAAGAAGTACTTAAAACTGTCAGCTTGTAACCAAAAGGAAAAAGATAGTCAAGGTGTCTTAATGGACTCATAGGTTTACAATTTTAAAATACTGGTGAGCTCTATGCAAGAAGTTTAAGCATGGAGGTAGTTTTGCTAAGGAGAGTTTCAGAAAATATTTTCCAAAATACAAACAGTGATAAAGCATTTTACCTAAACATCCTCTGTAATAATAGTGCAAAAAAACCCCTAACCTTCAACAGGTACTCAAATGTTTTATTAAATATAAACACTACTGTGCCTATTGCTTAGGTTCAAACTACTGCCTGAGCAGCATTTTTAATTTCTTCTCAGTGACATTTTAAAGAATTCTGATGAAACTGCTTGAGAACACAGAAAAGTTGATTAAAAAGACACTGCTTTCATGTGTTTTTCATTTCTCAGTTCAATATGAATATTAATATTCAGCAAATATTTGTATTTAAGAGGCTGTTTACATGCTATTTGATATTGACTTGAGTTACTTGTGTGGTATTAAATACATCTGATCTCAAGCCACAAAGCTACACACACACACACACACACACACACACATTGCAAAAGTTATGCTGCTATTCCGTGCCTCATTTACTACCTTCACTATCCTTTCTTCATTATCTCTGTTAACAGAAAAAAAGAAGTTGATCTAGAATTACTCCGGAAACTCTTAAGAGCAGATTCCAGTGTAAGACACAGTAGTCTGCTCAGCATGTAAGAGTTACAAATAGCAGAGAGCAAGAGATCCAACTTGTTGAACCTTATCCTAAACAAGACTCCTACCTGCAAAAGCAAAGGAAAAGAGACTTACTTTTTAAATGACTCTGTCTTCTGCAGTCTACCAGCATCATCTCTACCAAGTTGTAATGAAATGTTAGTACTACCAGAGATGGGAAGGGGGAGGGGGCAGGTTTAAGGCTCCTCTGAAGATACTGTACAAGTTGCTCCAAGTACCAGCTGATGAAAAAAAGCTAGCAAGAGTCTTTTACTCTTTCTACCAAACTACATATTTTTTTACCAGCTTACATAAATAAATCAATTTATGCTTCCCCGTTTCATGTTTTATATACAGAAGAGAAAGGGTGAACATATCAGAATTTTTCAGACACAACCACTGCAGTTCAGCAATACATAATGATCAAATAATTATGAAACTATAATTTTGTTACATAAAATCTTAAATGATAAATTAAGATTACGCATCAAACTATACTCTCTTTCAGCATGTATATGCCTTTTCCAAATAAATGTTAATTCAAGTTTCTGAATAACTGTGAAAACTATGAGTGAAGAAAATTGTATTAAACCTGCAATGAATAGCATTAAAGCGAAAACAAAGACAACACTTGTGATTCATTACTGAACTCTCCCGTTTCTGTATTCACCTGTTCCCTTGAAATTAAATGGAGTTAAAAAAAAAAAAAAAATTCAGTTCTCCCTAAAAACACTTTTAAACACCAGGCTTACAAATCACTGTATTCTTGTGGTAGGAATGATAGCCAAATCATGGTTGCAAAACAGACTGTTTGTAAAACTCTTTATTGTTTGGATGAGAAGTTACCACAAGTCAGACAGGAGTGTGGCTAAAAACAAAACTGCCTCTTTCCCACCATTAAATTTCAGTAAGATTCAGCAACACATGGAAGAAACCAACCTCTGCACAAAGTGATCCCCCACCTGACATACAAAAATAGTCCACCTCATTTTCAGTTTGTTATCCTGATTCCTGTATAAACCACAAATACTTGAGATGGAACATAGATGACTGACACAAAGACATCCACTTTGAAAATCTCTGCCCAGTTTATCTCTGGAGTGAGTTAGCTGTATGCCCCCTCAGTTTTCTTGCAGTGGTATAACATACAATTAGGCAAATGCTCCAGAGAGCACTGGAAAGGTTTATCTGGAGATTTTGGGGAATCTCCGTCATTGGAGGTTCTCGAGACAAACTAAATAAAGCCATGGCTGACCTGATCTACTGTTCATGATGGACACGCTTCAAAGAAAACTTCTGGACTACGTGACCTCCAGGGGCCCCCTGCTAACCAGTATTTCCACAATTTTATAAACTGGTTCCAAAGAACGCATCTGCACCACCTTCCCTCTTATTTCATCACACACAGCTTGTTCAGTATCCCACTCCTCCACACCAGAGCCAATCATTCAGAGTTGAGTCCTACCTTCATACATCTCTTCCATCGTACATGAAGTTTCTCTACAGAGCCGATCCAACACCAAGAAAAGTCAACTTAAAAAGAGAGTAGACAGCAGTGGGACTACACCAGAGAAGAGGCTGAAATCTCCTCTTCCACTGAACAGCTGCTGGAAACCTCATCCCAAACACACATTGGAAAAGGGTTTCCCAAAAGGCTAAGTGCTCAGTATCAGTCATACCTGTCTCATGCTTAGGAGACACAGACTAAAACAGAGAAAAGGACGGACTATACCTGAAATGAACGAAAACAATCAGTTACCATTAAAAAAAAAAAAAAGTGTTGGGAAGGGGGAGCACAAAGAGCCACCTCTCCCATGACCAGAAGAAAAAGCTTTGATATCTCTGTCATACTGATTTAGTATGATGTGAAATCTATCTGCAGAAATTTCCCTCCTTGAAAGAAAAGGAAAAATCAGAAACAGATCTCACAAGAAAGAGCACACATATACATAAATCTGCATTAAATGCAAGACTTCCATTTGCATCAGCAGCTGGTTGCTTTAAAACCAAAAGTAAAACAAAACTGTCTGTTTAAATGCAGAAATTAATTTTCATTAGGAATACCATTTTTTACTCTCAACCTGGCTCAAAATGAGATTTGACTCTAAATCTTGTACTCAAGTTAAAATACCCTACTTTATCTTCCAAATTACTAATGCTCGACTTGGTCCTATGTCTATTTAGAAAACATATCAGTTTTTTAAATTTCCTTTTATTAGTACATTAAAAGAAGACAGCTTGTCAGCACAGCACCAGGCATTCACAGCTCTGGATTTCACTGTCACCTTAAAAAGCCAATCCTGCTTGATTCCCTTGTCAGCAGGCTTTTACTAGAGGGTTGGAGTCAAGTCCTGGGATTATATTTACTATTAAATATAAAGTATTTATAGATCTGTATTAAGTAAATTAAATGTTTAATATACTTTTTAACAGAGGGTCATTTGTTATGGATTTTAGTGCAGCAGTTAGACAAAACACTGTCTTTAACACCTTCTACTGGTGTGCTTACTGCCATATATAATACACACTCTTCATGCCTGTAACCTATTTAATAACAGACACTAATTATTTATTAGCCCTCTATAAACAATTTATAAATGTACCCTTACTATAAAGCATGACTGGACTGGCCTTTACTTCCACAACATAAGAGTGTGTAGTATTTGAACTGCTGCATTAAGAAGTAAACCCTACTTATAAAGAACTTAACAGCAATACACATCTTGTCATATAAAAACACAACCAAACAACATAGCCTATCATTTATCTCAGAATTCAGTAACATGCAGTGGATTTCCCAAAAATTTATGTAAATTGGTTATGATGCCACTGTAAGCAAAACTAGAATCATGTTTAGGTACAATAAAAGAAGATTTTTATACCTCTGCCTATTGGATAAATTTAGTTTTTCACCTTGGGCACCTAACTGCCTGGTTTGGTGAGCACAGGAGGTGCTATCCAGACGGGCAGCCATGGTATCCCATCACCAAAAAACCAAAGGCTAATTTTAATACCTGATGTCTGGCAGCAGCTTGTCCAAATGCTAAAATCTTCTGAAAATCCTACTCACCAGCTCTGTGCTCTGCACGTGCTATTTCCGGTAGGCAGCTAAGATGCCAGGTTGGTACCCATATGTTATTTATAAAACTCACATACATCTTCACTGCCCCAACACTGGACTATGACCAGGTCCTGTTTTCCTCCACACTGTTCGTCGTCTTTCCTGCTTCTCTGGGTAACTTGCTGTTGACACAAATAATCTCCAGAGCCAGCAGCTTGGCACCAGGGTGTTCCAATGCAGATAATGCTGGATGCTGAAAAGTCTGCACAACCACTCTCCTACTGCTCCAATCACATTCAGGTTGGAGAGTCTTATAAAGACTCTTTTTAACAGGATCATCTCAGCCAACACTGCCTAGGATCTCTGGCTTGCTCAACAGGGCGTGAAATTTTAGGAAAACTGTGTATTTTGCCACTCTAGGTTTTAAACTTTGGAAGTAGCACTGTATGTTAACTGACTGTCAGTCTTCACTTGCAGAGTAACTGACATTCTATATATACTTAGTATTAAAATCAGTTATTAGTTTTAGTACGTATAAGGCATACTGTGACTCCTCCTGGCACTGCACTGGCTTGCTTTTACTATAAATGTTCTTCTTCTCACATGAGAACTGCCTTAAATTTAAAGCAAATACTTACAGCATAGCAAAATGCAAGAAAAGTTCCTTAATAGCAAGACACAAGGAACAATACTCTCCTAAATTTTCAAGTTCGCTCTTTGCGCCTCCCTTCCCTGGGATTCTTCTCCAACTCAATAAATGAGTAATCAACCACAGCTTTCTAACAGTGCTTAAACTTGCAGCATTTTTTTGATTAAACTCAGTATTTTCCTTACAGAAGGCATCCTTTCTGAATAACACTAGGAGATCTAATGAGACTAAGCAAACTGGTGAAGATCAAACCCAGGTGGTGGTGCTACACATACCACTTGTGTTGCCCATCTTTGAAAGCACGTTCTGTCAGAGAACAACAACGAACTGCGAGTAAGACTACCTGCAAAAAGCCACCCAACCCAGGTATCAGGAATAACACAGCATGGCCTCTTAACTCCTTGTTCCCAACAGTCTGGATTCATTCAGGAAAGAGAAATTGCACCAGTGGGAAATAAAATACAAAAAACAAAGAATCACAGGGTAAAATTAATTCATGCAGCTCAAAATTACTCATCTATTTTAAGTCAATGACAAAATATAAATCACAGTCAAGGCTGTCTTTTGTACATGTGAAAAATGCCTGTCTTAAATAATAAAATGTCCTTTTCAGACCTGAATTAATGCCTTCTATGTGCCATCTCACTTAACACAAAAGCCCAAAACAGAAAAAAAAAACAAGTTCTTGCCCATATGAAGTTCACACGGAAGCTGACAAAGAAAAAACTACATGATTTGATTAAAAGAGAAATGAAGTCTAAAGTTCATAAATGAAGAGAGACTAATCATTGCTTTATAAGATATGTGAGGAAAAAGAAAAACAGAGCAAATGCAGAACACAATACCTATGTACATTCCAGTAAAAGAAAACATAACGGAAGTACAGACACTGAGAAATAACTACAGGATGACACACAACAGTAAGATCTTTGGGCTAAGACAGCCTAAGCTGGCTGGATAGAGGTACCAGGTGGGAGTTCGAAGAGCAGATATGGTGGTTACAGCGGCAGGAAAGAACACAGCACTAACATCATGACAACGCTGCAGTGCAAGGAACTTCAACATCCTCTGCCAACATCTTCTGGTCTCCTACCAAAGTAAATTAAGCGCTGATACAGCAGAAGCAGGTATGCAGAGCACACTGGTATATTCATAGATGATCATACCTGTACAGGTGATGCAATCACTCTATTGCTCGGTCAACAAGCCAATTCCAGATCGGTCCCTGGAGGTAGGCAGCACTGACTAGCTTTGAAGGTGTCCTTAAACTACAAAACAACAATCATATGTGGGGAAAAAGATGCATGTATGAGAAGAATAACTGAACAAGCAAACCTGAGATAAAGATCTGTCAAGTCCAATGTGAAACTCAAGACAACCCCAGCAAGATCAGCACAGTTAAAAGCTGCTTATTATTTTGTAATGTGTCTCCTTCGCAGTGCTTCTGACCTAAATAATGTCCTTCCTTTTTAGCAGATGGCTACTCGATGGTTCCTTTTGCCTGCTCTCTTCAAGAGAGCTCAAGCCTTGCTTTCATAATCACAGTAAAAGGTAAAAGGACTGCAACCTAAAACCCAGGGACTCAGCTGTCTTGCACCCCAGAGAAAATAACAGAGGCCCAAGACCTAAAATGATATGCCCTTGAAAACAGTGTAAGGGACAAGAGGTAGGTAAGTCTGTAATTGCATCAATCAAGAAACTGCAACAGATGGAGCGATGCACTTGGAAACACGTTAATCTCTACTGTGTTTTCTGTCAGACTATGCAGTCTCTCTTCATCTCTAGAAATGTGGAAATGGGACAAAAAGGGAGTAGCTGGAGATATGCAAGTCTTGCTAGGATTCAAGTAAAGAAGTCTGTGGCCCCGTGCATCCTACCTTTATTTCTAGTGAGAATCCTGCCACTTCCCTAACTCTCCCTGCAGATACAATAGCCACAGAACAGAAAAATAATAAAAGATTTTTTTTCCAAGGTAGCTTGTTACTGGCATCAGCCATTAGACTGGATTTAAGACCCAAGGGAGTACTGGGATTTGATGGTGAGCAAAGTCTGACTGGGCCTTTCACCTTCTGAGTATTTACCTTCTACTAGAACTTTTACCAAGATCATACAATCACAAAAACCATTTTTACCAACCACATCTGTTATAGCCAACAAAGGAAAAAAAGGATCTCTTCATGAAGCCAATACCACATGACCCCCATCTCCATACACAGACAGAAAAGACCCTGCTGGTGCACAGAAAGATAATCCTGGCTGTTATCACCAGGACAACACCCTTCTTGTGTTGCAGTTTTGAAGGAGGGGTACAGTTTGTCCCACACTAGCTATCTGGTGCGTGGTACAGCCCAGCTGCTTGCCCAGTGGTATGAGGGACCACTTTAGCTCCATGGAAAGCAAATCCTAAGGATGAGCGATTCCTATCCTTATTCCTTAAGATCAATCCGAGGACAGCACCCTGTCTGTGGCTTGGGCGGGGGCTGCTCGCAGTAAAACACCTAGCATACAAGCCGCTTCACTTCCAGACTGCATCCCCCAAATCCAAGCGATCATGCTCCACTTATCCTTACATCCTGCCGAAGGTCAAGGTACTGAGGCCACGCTCCCCCAAATGAGAAGAAGGGGAATTCACAGGCCAGCCCCCGCTTCATCTCCCTTCCAGACCTGCTGGGACACCAGGGACAAGCTGCTTCACAAGCACTGGGTGTAGGGCCTCTTTTTTTGCAGAAAGCGGGTTTCTGTGTTTGGCATTCATGTAAAGCACACTCAAGACCTTCTGGTATTTTTGCTGTATTTTGCTCTCCTTTTTATCATTTATGCACTCTTGTGCTGAGTGCTACAAAAGTCAGAGGACCCATCCCACATGAGGTGTCCGTAAAGCTTTCTACTCCACTGCTGCAGGTGGCTTGGTGTTTGTACTCTGGCAGCCCTGGGGCTTATCCACAGTCCCGTGTTTGCTTATATCCCGTTACAGCCTTTAGACAAGCTGGACGTTTTCTTATGCCTACTTGATAACGCCGTTTTGGTCAGCACAACAGCTGCAAGTATTCCTCAGGAAACCAAACCTTATAATTAATTTGTTTCATTTTCAATGCAACACTTAGATTTTTAAGTCAGCAAAAAACCAGTCATCATTTCATTGGGAGGACAACTTACTAAAACAGAGAAAACTGTTTTCTCAGTACTTCTCTCTATTTTAGTAATCTTACCTATTGACTTTAATAATATAAATAAATAAGCCAGTGCTTCTTTCTGAAAATTTCACATGAACTTCAAGAGGCAGTCAACATTTAGTACTCTTTCATTAGTTTGACCACACCTCTACAGTGACAATTTCATTAAACCACTTCCATTGGAGTATTTTCGTGTCTTCTGGAAGCAAAATACAAGTGGAACAGTAATTTCTCTGTATATTCATCCTTAGACAACATTACTGAAATAATTATAAGGGAATGCAAGAGTAAAGGTTGTCAAGAGGCTCAGAACAGAACGATCTTTCTTGTTGCTTGGAAAGTTTTAAGGTGGTTTTTTTCACTCAAAAGTCTATAAAAGAACTTTCTTTAAAACAGTAGAAAAAATAAAAGACTATGTTACCATTTCTCATTTCAAGATGTGACAAGTCTTCCCCCCAAAAATGTTGAGAAAGTATTTATGTGATTTTTGTTTCAGAAAGTTACTAGTCTCTGTCAGAGACTTCATATATCCGCATTGTTCAAGCTTGCTGTGTTTAATACATGATGCATCAAATGCCTAGATGATCTATAAAACTTAGGTGGATTTGAACATAACATGGATGGTAACATGCTGAAGTGGTATCCCCATCCTCAAATCAAGCTAACACACCAAAAAAAAAAAACAACAACAAAAACCAAACACCATGAAACCCAACCAAAAAAAAAAAAAAATCCTATCATGAACTCTCAAATTAGTGCTTGTGACTTCAGTCTCAAACTTAAGCATTCAGTACACTACCCTAAAGAGAGAACAGGTTTCCCTCACGCTTCTATTCCAACTATTTGTGTGTTAATTCTAAAAACAATTTTTCAGAGCTAACTGGTAGCTCTAGGCTGTTGCTCTTCTCTTTCACGTGCATTCTCTCACAGTGGCAGATAAGGGAAGACTAGCTCCCCAAGGTGCTTTCTATACTTCCTCCCAGGTGAACAATGCACAGAAACTTTTCTACGGGTAGGTACAAACTTTACCACATCAGGACTAAACTTCAAGCCCATTAAGCTGGAACTGAATATTAACAAGACATACTTGGCAATGACTGGTTTTACAAAGCACTCCAATTCCCCAGACTTCAGTTCAGCTTGACCTGCCTGGTAACAGGATGGGTGATTATCTCCCATTTATTCTACATGGGCTAATGGGTTAGGCTGATGCTTGCATGTGACTATGCGTTTTACATAAATACATATACACAGAGACAAAACTGAATCTATTTATCTATTTAAAATCTCTGCTGTTTTTCCTAGTGGCCAAGTTGCTATAGAGCTCTGTTGTGTTGTGCAGGAAAGCACAGCTTCATTCCTGCTCCAGTTATTTCACTCCCCAGGGCTGCCATGAATGCAACAAATGAAATCACATGGACAGGATCTTGTCAGATCTCATAAGCAAAGCAAGAGTTGGCCTGGTCATTATTAGAATAGGAGACTTCAAATATAAGCTTGAAACAAGACTATGAAACTTCTTGTTTCAACACCGAGTTGAAGCTGAAGTCACTCAGTGCAGCTTCTCTGTAACATCTTCCTTTCCTGCAAGTATTTTACTGTATTGCTTTTCATGTTCAAGCAGTACCAATGGAAAAAGTAGTTGTACAAATGGCAAAAATAATGAGTCAGCTGCTCAGTTTATTTAGGGTCCCTGCAACTCACATGGCAGTTTAAAAGGAGTTGCACAGGAAATTCAGTCAGCAAAATAAAAAACCTTATTAGGCCCGGATTTACAAAGAAAAAAAGTCAAGAAATTCCCAACCAAGATGCCAACAGTGTAATTATATTAGCCTGTTACAAAACAATTAAAACTAATGAAATTTTGACTGTTCTCACTAAGCATTAAGAAGCTTAAGATTAGTATTCAGTTAATCTGGCAGTTCCACTGAGAAGCCCCAACATAGACCAGACAACATACTTGAGCGGTAGTGTTGCTCCACAACTTTTCAGCAGCATCAGTCACCTTGGAACACAGAGACTGACAGTGCAAAACAGCAGCAGCTTACCTAAAATTATGTTTTGAAAGCTCCATGCAAAAATGCACAAAAAGCCACTGATACCTAAGGGTACATACAACATGGAACCTCTGTCTTTAAAAGGCCCCACAACTTACAGCTTGAGAATGGCAAGTGTCTAAAAAGGTTGCACCTATCAAGTAAAAAAATTCCACAGTGCCTAATAAGTATAGACACAAACATTCTCCTAAGTGCTTTGGAAAAAAAAAAAAAAAAAAGGTGTACATGTATTAAATTGGATCCTCAAACAGAGATTTATGTCCAAGTAGGGAGTGGTGACTGCCCAACCTCAGGGAGGAGCAGGAGTTAGGATTAAACAAATACTAAAAAAAAAAAAAAAAAAAACCCAAACCCAAACCAAACCACACTACTATTTTAGGTGCCAGATTTAAGGCTTCAGCTTTGCAAATGACTACTGGAAGGTTTGAGGTCCCTAAAGGAATAATTGGGTGGTGAAGAGCTGCTGTAACAGGTTGCATAGAGCTGCTGTAGACTTGCCAATACATACTTGTATCCAGCTGGTCCCAATTACTAGGATATATCCTGGTCATCATTGACAGCCTTCAAGCAGTTCTAACTTATGCCACAGACCAGACTGGCAACCAGAGGACTCAAGTCAAAGACCCTGCATAGGTGGCACAAAGTCATTGACCCACTCTGCAGAATTTTATCTGATAGCTAAGTGGACAGGAGAATGTAATATATCGCCATATATAAACAAACATCTTGGACGGGATAACAAGAAAAAGGTAATATGGACAATTTATATGCAACAGCAAACACTGCTTAATTCTCATTTTAAACTGAATATGATTTCCACCATCTGCCCCTCTCACCCCCACTGCCCCAGTCTTACAGAGACACCTCTGGAGTATTTGCTGGAATCACTACATTTCACTGAGGCAAATCTATGTATAACCAATAAGTTTAACAGTAACAGTAATATTCTCAAAGGAATCCGTAGGAATCATTTGCCTAAAGAAGTTGTTAGTCCAGTGACCTAAACAGAACTACTGTTCAGACAGATTATTGTTTTCAGTAGACAGAAACAGCCCTGCTAAAGCAACAAGATAGCTTTAGTCTGAAACTTTGTTAGAAAAAGGGAAAAGAACTGATGATAGTAGGATCTGTGAAATCATGGTTAAACACGTTAAAGGGGTTCTTAAAGGCAAAAGGTCAATATTTTTAGTATTTTCTTTCAAAGTAACTTTCATGTAAAGTTCATGTAAGGGTAAGGTTATTCAGAAACTTGAAAACACTGCATGTACAAGACGTGCCAGCAAGTTCAACTTTTGGAATATTAAACAACTTCATCAGATCGTAAGCCAGGCAATCAATAAAACAGTAATATTAGTAGTAAGAAAGAGGATTCTGCTGCTTAAAAGACACTTGGAAAAAAGAGGAATAAAGAGAATTTCAGAGAATTTGTATTTTGTAGGGTAAGTTCCCATTTCATGGTTCTCTGCTCTTTTTAGTTTATTTACTTCTCAGTGTTTTTAAGCAGAATACCAATTACACCCATTTTTTTAATACTAAACACCACCTCTTAAAATAGAGAGGAAGATTCAGTGGGAACATAGCTACAGCAGCATCAGTCAGAGAATGGGGTAATGAGGCTGATTCAAATACTTCAGACCAGGACTCAAACTTCCCCCCAATTTTGAAGTGTTTAGATTCCTGGGAATAAGTACAGGCAATTTGGCAAGCATGCTCCTGAATATATTAACTGACAAGAACCATTCCCCTCTTCCCCCATCCCCCCAGTTAATATATACCAGGGGAAAACATGTAAAGAGGCTCAAATAGCTAAATATCTCAGGCTAAAAATATCAAGAACTCCCTCAGCTGGAAGTTGTTAGCAGAGCTCTGATAAAAATAAGGAACCAGGACAGCATAAATTCTTTCCCTTCCCTGTACAAAATAAACTACATTTGGGACGAAAGTATTCAAAACGTAATAAAAGAGGTGACTCACCCCTATCAACACACAGTACACACTGGAAGGAGGGGTGGGGTGGGGGACAGGGGATGCAAACCCAACCATGAAGTCCTGGTGAGAGGAGAACAGCAATTCCCCGCTCCTTGCGCTGCCAGACACACAGTTCCTGCCCCTGGCGTCAATCTGAAACGGTTACCACAACAGTTTTGTAATACACACAGTACTGCTGCCCTGAAGGATGACCTGTGGCACTTGAAGGTCTTCAGAGAATGGTGAATGATGAAAATGAGTAAATGATTGCTCCTGGAGCCTTCTGCGGAGGTTAACTCTCCCCCGCAAGTGGGATGCTCCCCTAAAAGCCTGCTAACACCTACAGCAGGAACTGAAAGGCTATAGATATTTTAAATTAACCTCTTCGCCAGCAAGATTTCTTAACTTCTTACTTATTTTTCAGACTTACAGTGACGTAGTCAAATGAGCAAACCCAGAACGAGATGAGCCAGCTTTGCTTTGGTTTGCAGGTAGACACATGCACATCATTCAGTTGTTTCGTTTTTGTGAGCAGGCAGGGTATTGAAAAGCAAGAACAATCCACCCATACTTAACAGCCTTCCCCATTTCCGCTCATTAAAGAAGGCCAGCAGAAGGGGCTCACGTCAACTGTAGAAGAAACACAGCAACCATGATGTTTTAGGACAACTAAACCAGCAAATAATCTACAATGGTATCACATTACTTCATTTTGGATGGAAAATTCTTAAAACACTGGAGGAACAGCATAAAGAGAAATGATCTTGCTAAAGCTTATCACACAATCCTCCATTTCATAATCACATAATTGAAACTTGTACATCACGTTGGGTCATACTGCACTAGAGACACTCAAAAGGGTTTTGATTTTTCAGAACAATCTCAAGTACCTCCTTCCACACAGCATCCAACAGAAGGGTAGAATGCTTTTGTACGCTACCATCTCCACTTACTTGGAGAAATAGAAATTCAGAAAATAAAGAAAATACTTGTACAAGTCTGCTGACCTCCAGCAGACTCTGTAGTCAAACATCACTTACATGAATGCCCAAGAGATCACTGAAATTTACTTCATTTTACAAACTGTGTGACATTAAAAAAAAAAAGATAATTCTGCCACTAGGAAATACTCATATCCCAACCACTTCAGAGAGTGACATTCTTGGACTCTAAATACAAACACAGAATATTAGAGCCAGAGCATCTGTGGGCTGGAAAATCACAAGATTACTGAATTTGAAACTTTGAATGTAAAGGAAAGAAACTCTGACTACTGTGTAAGGACATCTCAGCATCTTCACTGAAGGAACATCACAGTGTAACTCTTAGCTTAAATCACATCACTGAATCTTATGATCTTTTCTACCAATTTACAGAATTAATTTCTCGCTTTTACATGTTGAATGGAAAAACATGCAGAGATATGCTGGGAAGCTGAACAGTGGGTTGAAGGAAGAGGAGATCGGAAGCCTGGTCCAAGGAGCACCTCTTGGTAGTCAGGCACATCATATATTAGTGTAGGATACACTGTTTTTTTATCTTATGATGCTTACAGCCATAAGGTTCAAACAAAACCTCGATACTTAAGACAGTTTATATATTGTTTCAAAAAGTGGAACATCTGGCCTGTCCTCTTTGAATATTTATGTTTAGCTAAAGTATCTGCTGCTAGCTTAAGTGCACAGGTCCCACTCCTTCACATTATCCAGTGCCCTGCAACCAGCACATTAACCTCATCTTTCCCAAAGCACAAGTTCTCTACCCATTTGATGTACTTCTACCGCGCTCAGTATACTACATCATATAACACACCTTTCAGAAACGACCGTAGTAAAGTTAATTGTCAACGTGCGAACACATCATTTTGGCAATACACATTCCAAGGAATCAGCTAGGAGAGGACCATCAGGTGAGAAAACAGAACAGTACCACGTACTTCATTCTGGTTTTCATGCTGCTTTCAGAATTTCCCCAAACCAGGGAATCAGACTATGAGGTTCTCTCACCAACAGAAGGTGCTGCTCTGGACTCCAGCCACGGTACCCTATGAGGCCAAATCTGTAAGTACTATCACTCACCAAATCAATAGACCTGGAGAAAAACTAACAAACAAACAAACAAAAGGCAAACAAAAAAGGATAAACCTTTGGGGCACGAAAGCATCTGCAGTTCACTTGGGCTGCCAAAAGGGAAGAAAAAACTATCTTTTTTGGATAAGCTTGTGTCAATTGCCAGGGGGCTATCCAGGGAGACACAGTGATGAAAGATTTTGGAGGAATCGGGAGCTTGTTTTACCAGATAAGCATTAGGGGAGTTGTACATTCCTAGGCAGAAAAAAGATTACATATATAAACAGTTTTTGCTGGTTTTAGATGCTTTTGTTCAGATTGCTCTAAACAAATACCTTACTTTAAGAAGTTTGGTTGTTGAGTACGCCTGTCATTGCTCCCAAAGAGAAGTAAATCACAGGTGCTGAATATAAGGTCAGCCTTGGTGAGGTAATTGCAGTTATTACACAACAGACCATATGGAGGCCATAGGTAGGACAGTAAATTTCATGATTCTATACCAAGAGATATGACAAGAGTACAAGGGCGACACTGAATAAGCTCGGAAGTGGATCAAGAGTGCAGTTAGTCTATTAACTCTGAAAATGCCTCTTCTAATTTTATTCCATATTTGAATCAAAATGGCTGTTTGGTTGTTTTTTTTAATCAACATGATTCTGTGATTCAATACATGTAGGTGATGTGCAGTTGCCTGTTCTAAGGACAAAGATATTAACCCTGCCTTCCAAGCTTGAATACAGACATAGACCTATGCATACACACACACACAAAAACACACTATACAATAAGGAAAATTAGTACATTCAGTTTCAGACTGGGACAGTGCAATGGTCATCTTTCTTCCATTATGTTAATTCTTTAAATATGCTATTGGACTGGAAAACCAGAAATTCCAAGACAGCTGCAGGCATGCTAAAAGGTAACTGTCACAGAACTGGCTTTAAGTTTTGCTGAAATCCATAACTGAATCACAAAGGTGAAAAGAATATGAAAACATTTCCATTTTGATGCTGCAGAATACACAGCAACCACTTTGCCAAATCACACCATTGGTCTCTTTAACCAAGTTTCTTGTTTCCCTTTACAGCCGCATTGGAATGCTTCAAAATAAGGTGTTAGAAAGCCTGAGGCATATATGACACTGTCATTGGTTAGGTGTCCCTTCATTTTCCCTTATTAGTTTTCCATTTGTATCCTGAATTAGTGAGAATTTCCAATGTTTGCGCTGAACAGAAAAGCGTGCTCACTTAAGTACACAACCCTTTGTAGAAGCAAAGCTCTTCTCTGTAACAATGTACTAGATCAGAGAGCCCCTCTAATTACATTTTGTCTGTTGAATGGATAGGCTGTGCAAAGAGAAACTAAAACAGAAACTAATACCAACACACTTTCCTAAGTTTTATATGATTCCTCTTGGTTGCACTTTACCATCGCTAGTCTTGCATTAGCAGGAATTCCCTTTTGCTCTACCTCCTCTTTTGCTTTGCCCACACTATGTTTTAATAAACACTCCTGATTTGTTTCAAAGCCTGTGACCATGCCAGAGGACAACCAGCTACAGGACTTGAGCACTTCAAGCCCTTTAGCCATGAACATGAGGATTGGTACAGGTGTTAAAATCTCCGTAACGTGGGTAACTGTGAACCGACACTGTGTGTGCAAAGCTGGCTGCTCCAACAAAGTAGGAAACAAAGATTTTTAGCTTTGGGTCGTGTCTTGAGTGTTTTACTAGTTCAGCCTACTAATGATCAAGACGGTATTAAAGAGGGAGAAACAAGACTAACTGTTGTGTCACTATGAACCCTCCTATAGTCCCTGATACAGCCTGCAGTTTTTGGCTGATGCTCCTTATCAAAAGTGTTCGCGTGAGAACCTGGTAAATGGAACAGGTAGACCCACAATCTGCTGCAGGCATGACTGTACATTTTCAAATGCATTTGTTTGGCTCGCAGTCTAAATATTAAAACTACAGAGTCCTTTTTCAACTTTCTAAGTATTTCATAAGAGCTTCACTAGATAGCCATGAGATAGCCATTGAGCCACTGCTCAATTCAGTTGTATTGTTTTACAGGAAAAAATAGTTACAGTTTTATGACAAGAAAACCTTCTCCTGTCTATTATGCCTTTTTTTTTTTTTCAAATGAGTAATCCCGCACAGAACTGGAGACTCACACTAGGCAACTCCAAACTTTTCCCTCTAATTCTGAATAATTAACTACAGATTTACAGGACTGTTTGGGGAATACTGGGAAAGATTTATAAGTAACTTTCTCAATTACTAGAATTAATACGAATGTACCTGGATCCAGTATTCCAGTATGATTTTGGTTTTAATCAGCTATTTAAGATGTTCTGCAAAATTATTCAAAACAATTTTTTCATTCATTCTTATAGGTTGCCCAAAGACAGCTGGACAAATTATTTGTCTTGCATCTTCAAAGCATAAGATACAGCTTTCTTTGTGTTTTGCTGCATTATAGTCTCTCATTTTATTTCTAGAAGGATTTTAAAATAGGTGTAAGGTTTGCAGTTACATGTCTATGGGTATTGGTCTCTTAAGAGTAAACTTTTTTTTTTAATAAAGAATTAGATGTACAGATAGTAAAATTAAAAGCAACACTGAATTTGAGGAGCTGCAGCAGAAGTCAGAAATACCAATGTGTTCTACCTTTCAGATCTGCTTGTCAAGCATATTACTATTACTAAAGGCGGGTTTCTGTATTTCTCACACTCCTCTTCATCTTCTGGTCAGAAGCTCTCCTTTGTCTTTTCTAGCTTTGTATTTTTTATGTACTGTCCTGTGTGCAAGCTCCAGGTGTTTATTCGTTGATCACGTACTTTTCCTATTCAAACTCAGAAAATCAACTTTCATTTATATAATTTTACAACATGCATATATAAACATACAGGAAAAACAAACTTAATTCCTCAGGCCAGGATATATGCCTTTAAGTTTCTCCATGTGTAATACTCTATAAATATTTTACTAACACTAGCATTGTCACAGAAGTCTGACTTGCAGAAAGGAGCACATCCCCTACCTGCGCAGTGGCACGAGGCACCAGCAGTTCTGCTGCCCGTCACCAAAGACGACTGACTGCTGGAACAAGCTACCGATTAGCAGTCTACCAAAGTTTAGGAAGCACTTATGGAAGATGCAATAAATTCACACAACTTCTCACTATATTACTCAAAGGCCTTGACTTGCAATTCGCATTTCAAGACAGATTAAACAATATCTAAACAATATACACCCATTCAGGATGGGTTTAGTAATAAACAATTAAAGGAGTCGAACAGTTCAAGAGACTCTCAATGGGAGTCATAACCTTCACTTCTAGGGCAGTTTCAGATTCAGCTGGGGAGTTTCATTATGCCTGATACACCTGATGAAATTTCATTAACTGATCCACACTCCCAACCACATAAATAGCGTCTATCAACTCACCACCACCACCTCAATTCAAAGGCTGACCCACACAGGAGTAATTGGAGCCATCCAAGACTAGCCCCTGTTCTTTGAGGGTTAGCTGGGAGAGAAGAGTAAATAAAACATTTAGCATGGAGAAAGCAAAGGGGCTTTGGTTTATCCAATCTTGCTGTTGCAATTACAAGGACCTGATAGAGCACCACAACTTCTATAGTAGGAGCATCAGGTGGCATCCCTATTTCCAGCCTCATAAATCACGGAATATTTACAACACAATCATACAGCCTGTCAGCCACATGATCCATTTTGTCCTGAGACTGTCAAGAACAACATATTTATTAAGGAATTATAGTTCCATTTCTGCACTCAAGTGTTTTCTTCAGAAAGCACAGCCCTTCACAGGGTAAGGCCAACATGACAACACAGGCTACCTCAGGTTGCCACTGATTCTGCTGTCACTTTTTTTAACCTATAAAAACAGTTTCCAAGACTAATGCTGTCACTTTTTTATAAGCATTAAGTTGACTACCACAGAAAATATAACATAGTATTTTACCTTCCTCCAAGTACCTGCAGAAATACTTAATCCCAACAGTGGAACATTCTTATTAAATTTCCAAACTCATTAGATGAATTTAAAAATGCATCTGCTAGTAACAAGACATTTTCAATATCAATTTGAAAAAAAATATTACATGCACTGGAATTTACATACATCGATAACTTATTAGTACTGATAATTTATTGCTTCTGTATTTTCAAAACACTGGCTTCTTTTTAGAAAAGTTATAGGGGTTTGGTTTTGTTTTAAGGTAAAATCTCTCCCAAAAGTCAGAGGCATTGCAAGTAAAATGAAAGTTAATATAAAACACAGGACACTGTGTAATCAGTACCTTCTTACATTAACTTCTTCATGACTGAAATTCCCTCTTTCAAAGACAGTCTTGCATTTAAGAATGGGAGATAGGGAAGAGATAAAACAGCCAAGCCTAAGTAGCAAACCAGCACTTTTGTTGGCAATTTAGGCTTGATCATATACATCAAGAGTTTGGGGTTAACATCAAGGGTTGTACTTCAACTAGACCCATACAAACTTAGGAAAAAGTATTGGTTACATCATGGTCAGCTCCCAGTTAGATGCTCCTACCTGAGCAACTGAACTTACAGTGGAACACAAGCCCACAAACAGACTGTTAAGTCTAACAAGGACAGGATCAAGCTACCTATGAATTCAAAGCCAGGAGGCACTAAGGTGCTAGATAACCCTCATGATCCACAACCACAGCTGACAAAACATACCTGCCATCAGAAGTGTTATTTCTGACATCCAGGTTTTTACAAGTTGGTTATTTCCTAATTCATACTTGCACAGGAAACAAGGTGGGGAAAAAAGCATGCTCTCAATACACTCAGAAGGAAATCACACCGGTCACTGTTCTTTCATGGGTGGGTCCAGCTTAAAACTAAAACCCAAAAACCCCAATACACTTGCCCAAAGAAAGACTGCAAGCATTTTGAAAAGCCTACAGAAAATAAATGGGCACCATAAATTATATTATTTTACATTTTGGCTCTTTTATTACAAATGAAGCAGGTTTTCCTAAAAACAAGATGTGGATTTCAAAGCTGCGTGCAAGCTGGCGTCTGGAGGAGCCAGAGGCTCGTACACAAGAGGCTCAGGTTGCTCTCAGCACAGGGAATGGAGGTGCAAAGAGAAGTGGAAGAGGAAAGGCTTAAGGGGGCCAGTCATGAAGAAGGCCAGTGCCTAAGGTGGCACTTAGGAGAGTATGACAGCGAGATGAGATGTTTTTCAAGCTGGTATACAATAGCCTAGATGTTAGGCCAGTTTCTGGGAAAACAAAACCAAAAAAAGTGGGTCTGAACTCACTTAGCTCTTCAGGTTAAACTCAAACTCACACCACAGTATAAGGCAAAGTTCTGCCATTGCACAGAAAACAAGCAGGATACAGGCGAGCAGAAATGAGCTGTCCAACTTCTCTGTCCCAACTGTCCAAGCACCTACATGATGACCAAGGGTCAACATTTTGGCCTGTTTACACATATTACATTAGTCTCCTATTGGAGGAAAAAAACCCAACAACAACCAAGAAACAGAAAAATCTTAGCATGCCATAGCATGTATAAAATATTTTTTAAAAATAAAGGAAATTTCATGCAGAGATCAGCTTGACTATCAAAAAATATACAGAAAACAATTCTGGAAACAAATTATAAACACCTTCAGAATATAAAGCGAAGAAAGAGTGAACATTATCTGTCAAGAAAAAGAACCTGTTAGGTCAGTTTGGTTTACTTGCAAGGTAGACTTTGCAGTCGGTAAGGAGGAACATGTGGATGGCTTACTAGAAGTTGAGCTATAAGAGTTTTGATTCTTAGCCTATCACATGACATCTGTGTAAGCAAACAGTCTTCATGAAATGAAAAAATGGTGTACAGTCACATGAAAAAAACAACAGAAGTGTCATTACCAGTATGTTTCTACGAATGAGAGAACATTTCAAGAAAGCTCTTGCTATTCTAAGCCAATCCAATTAAAAGACTTTGATTAATAAGTTGTATGTAGAAAACAAAAGTGTGCATGGCAAGTTGGGAAAAATTATAAGCCCTTTTGAGGACATGAACAAAATAAGGAAAGTTAAAAAGAGTAAATTCAATACAGACAAATGTAGAATACTATGCTCAGGAATAAGAAAACAAATACACAGATATGAAATGAGAAATAATTGGCTAGGCAGCAGTATTGTAAAAAGAACCTGGAGGGCATGTGGACTGCAAAATGGATTATTTAAAAACAAACAAACAAACAAACAAAACACAACAACAACAAAAAACAGGCAAGTGTCCTAGGGAGTATTAGCAGCAATGTTTTATATATAAAATGCATGTAAGTATATATTATCTCAAAAGAGAGGTAACTATTTCATTCTGCTCAGTTCTATGCTCTGATCTGGACACGCTACTAATAATGTGGAGAAAAACCAAAAAAAGGCCAGAGGTGAGAATCACAGAAGGTTTGAAGGGGAAAAAAAGACCCATCAATTTTCAGTTTATTTTTGTATTTTTTATTTTTATACTTAATGAAGCAGAAAAGAGAAAAGCTAGGACACTATGGCCTTGACTACTGCCACCTTTCAGTTTCTTAGAAAAGAACATTTTATGTTCTCACCTGTCACCTTCCTTGGACTGGACAGAAACATCCTAAAGCCTAGAGAAGCAAACACAGAGTGATCAAGATTTCTGAATTAACATGTTTGTTGCTATCTAAGGAAGATCTCTTAGTGGTTGAAACAACAGCTATGTGTGACCTGACCACTACCTAAACAATATGGACTTAGGGATCTGTGGTTCAGCTGAGTAGACACAAGAAAAAGAAACTTCAGCTTTGACTCAACCTGGACCAGCACCCCTTTCTGGCCTGTTTGTACACCAACAAAGCAGGAACCAAGTGGCCCTAACCCCAAGCAACACAGCTGGGAAGGCTTTAAGTTCTAGCTACTGAATATTCATGGAGAAGAACAATCACCTAGCTGTGTTCTTGCTGGTGCCCAAAGAAGCAGAAAACTCTTAAAAGCAATGGTTTTGAGCAGTTGCTAATTAACCTGCACTCGCAGTGTACCACACTAGGCTATGCAGGATCGTACCCTTTCCTGCACCCTAAGGGCTCATGGAGCAGTCATCATAAAGTGGTTCTACCCAATTACAATGCCACCCCGAATCATACGATCATGCATTTGCAGTCTCCCTCCCTAAGGAAAGCATGCTTGCGAGGCCATGGTGCATGTAAGTATGTAACTGTCCACCCTGGATAACTTCGGAGTTCACTTTCCAGTTTCAAGTATATTCAAAAAAAGAGACAGCAGTCTCAAAAAAATACTACATTTCTACAAGTTGCTTCAGCTGTTCGCTTTCATGGAAACACCGCAGCATGACCTCAAGAAGACAGATGTCCAGGAAATTAGGCTTTACCAGTTCTGTAGCTCATGGGACTGCTTGCTTCCATCCTGCCCCAGACCGAACCACAGTCCATCTAAGACAGAAGTGGCATGCTGTACTAGGAGAGATGGCAGACTCTGGGGTGGAGAGGACCACGCTGCAGATGGGTCCTTCAGAGACCACCTGAAATGGTCCTCCATCTCTGAGCGTGCCACAGGATGGCTCTGTGCCGTAAGCCACTCAGCTGTAACAAACTTTGCACAGAGGATAAATCATTTTCTACTCCTCATCCTCCAGATGCCTAATATGATAAAATGGCACCTCAGCCTTAGAATCAGTGACAAAAGAGACAGGGGAAGTTGAACGTATGCACCAGTGGTTTATGCGATGCTCCAAAAAAAATTCACAGCCATACCACTCAAACTGGGTACCCAATAATCAGCAAATATTTTTGACTTTCACTTTTTTGCACCTTACTGCCATTTCTAAAACTAGCAGGCAGGCAGGAGTGGCTCAATGCATATTTGTAAAGGTTGGTGAAACTCAGACACTGTCATGCTAGGCACCAAAGAAACAACATATTCTTCCTCTAGGAACAGCTGTATTATGAAACATCAACTCACCCATAAGGCACGTACCCCATGACAGCAAAATAGCAAATTATCAAACAGCTACTCATTATGAAAACAATGTTCTATTCTGCACAATAAAAAACCCAGAGCTTTTCCAGAGGGGAAAAAATAATAATCAGTGAACGTGCAAATAAGGACAAAGTAAGAACAACGCTTAGTATACATCCGTATTTTCCAAGTTAAGATAACATTATTGAGAATGCAAGTACAACACCCAGACACTGCACTCGGACACATACAGACACACTATTCCAGCTGCTTTTCAATGGCAAATCCTATCCTTCCCTCCCAAGGCTCTGACATCTCATCTGAACTACAGGTTTTAGGACTACCACACACCTCTCTGCCACTTCAGTCAAGTCAGTATTTCATAGGTGTTTATAGGTTTTATCTTGAAGATAAGGAATTTTACCCCTCGATCTCACAGGTACTTGCTGGCAGCAAAGGAACGCTCATTTTCTAGCACCTGGAGGGACATCATGTCCAGGAACAGAACCTTCCACTTCCCGACCTGTCTCCTTGAAGGTGTCACTGTCCCGGTTCTGCGCCCTGCTTTGCACCAGGTCTCTTTCCTTTGTGCAGATGCACCAGCTCCCACCCAGATCTCTGATCCCAATGCCAGTCCCCTTAGGAACCAATTCTTTGTCTCCTCTCTCCAGACTGGCCACTTCCACCCTGCCTCCTCCATCCTCCTTCAAGAGCCAACCACCCGTTATCTCTACGTCCTGGCATCTCACAGCTGCAGGCTCCAACTGCTCGTATTTACACTTGCCTTCCTACCAGTGACCAGTCCCTTTTTTTCTCCCCAAGCCGCTCCTCTGATGCCCATATCTGCTGTGCTCCCAGCAAAGATGAAATATTCAGCAATTACAGTTAGTAAGCCCTAAGCATATGCAAATTGATCTTTTTGAAAAGGCTTGTATACTGGTTAAATTCAGATGCTTTGTCATGCAAATGGAAAAAAGACACATCCCTGGAATAAAATCCTTCACCCTTTTCAGCTAGATTTGAAGTGTTTTGAAGGAGAGGGGTACTATTGGTATTCCACCGTAAAAGTTGATAGAACTTCTAAAACATTAGAAAACACATTTTGTCCATGCCTGACTTTCTCAATGAGCCAAATAAATTAAACAAATCAGCACAAGGCTTACATATGCCATTATAAATTTTCCACCCAAACAGTGAAAGTTTGGCAAAGTTATGAAAATCTTGTTTGGCTACTGCCCTGGTTTCAGCTGGGATAGAGTTAATTTTCTTCTTAGTAGCTGGTACAGTGTGTTTTGGATTTAGTGTAAGAATAATGTTGATAAACCACTGATGTTTTCGTTGTTGCTAAGGAGCGCTTACCCTAAATTAAGGATTTTTCAGTTTCCCGTGCTCTGTCAGCACGCAGGTGCACAAGGAGCTGGGAGGGAACACAGCCAGGACGGCTGACCCGAACTAGCCAAAGGGATATTCCATACCACGGAACATCATCCTCAGTACATAAACTGGGGGCAGTTGGCTGGGAGGGGCGGATCGCTGGGAGGGCATCGGTCAGCGGGTGGTGAGCAATTGCATTGTGCATCATTGGTCTTTTTCTTGGTGTTTTTTTGGCTGGTTGGTTGTTTTGTTTTTATTATATTCCTTTTCATTACAATTACTATTATTATTTTATTGTTATTGTTAGTATCGCATTTTATTTTACTTTAGTTATTAAATCACTCTTATCTCAACCCACAGGTTTTATTTTTTTTCCAATTCTCCTCCCCATCCCACTGGGAGCTGGGGGGTGAGTGAGCAGCTGCATGGTGCCTAGTTACTGGCTGGGCTTAAACCACAACAGCTACTTTAATACTTGTGACATTATCATATGCCTATAATTTAAGCAAAATGAATTATTAATATATACCAGTTTCTGTTAAGTACTGCCTCCTCCAGCAAGATTTAATTACCTCTCAGCCAAGCCCGAATCCTGCTTACTGTAGTCAAGAGTGCATCTGCTGTACCCCGTAGGTCTGAGAAGGCTCCAAAAGTGCTCGCTCTTCAGTAGCAAAAGTTTGCTCGGCACTACAGAGCCCACAAAAGCGGGAATCAGATACCTCATAATGTTCATCATGAGGAGAAAGTGCAGGAAAAAAACCTCAAACCTCTGAGCAGACCACTTGCATAGAGGAAGTAACGCATAAACTGAAGCATCTTTTTTTCCGTGGTTCTTGCCAGTCTGACATAAAGTACTTCTATGTGCTTAACTGTATGGAAACAAATATCCCTGCCACAAGCAGTACACTTAAAAAGTTGGGTATGTATTTCAGGGCGCTGCTATACTGAAGTTATGTTTCTATGGTCCACCACACCCACCATTCCAACTATCAGCACCTGTTAATGCTCCACCACCAAAGCAGCTATTCTTAGTGGTCTGAATTGCAGCACATACATTATCCGAAACACCTTCCCATGCTGTCCAAGATACCTGCGCAGTATAAGAGGGTACCTGAAGCACTATGACCAACAATAAATACTGATAGCTACTATTTCCAGAAACTTGCCTTCTCTGTTCTTCTTTATTAAAAACTATATTCTTCTAAAATGGCAAAAAGTGTTATGTTCATAGACTCCCAGAGCAGTACACCTGCAACTTTTACAAGTTAGACCTGATGAACAAAATCAGTGTACAAACATCAAACCTAAATTTTGTAAAAGAAGCTGGATTAAACTACCAATTTGGTTTTCAAAGGGGGTGGGGGGGGAAGAGAGAGAGATCGATATATCTTTCACCACCTGGAACTTGAAAAACTAGCTTACCATTTCCCAGGGACGAGCAGCAAATTTATCATTGAAGCCAATTAAGTTTAATCTGTATCTTATTTTTACGTAGCTTACAAACGTTACAGTGGAAAAAGGTAACCTAACTATGTAAATTCATGCAATGTTGTCTTTCCAGGTTTGAAAAAAAACAAACCAAAACATAACCAAAAACCCTATCTCTAGACATCCACAAATTCTCAAAAGCCCTCGGAAATCTCAGTTTTCCTAAACAGCAACAGAATCAAATGAGGAAAGCATTGGTGAGTTTTTCTCTGTTTACTGAGAACCCTACCAGCATGAACAAGAAAATGACAGAAGTTGTGTAAATTTCACTCTGCTTTCCAGCTTGGGAAGAGAGATCTAGCAAGGCAGGCACCCACACCACTCATATAAAGGAGCCATACATTCAAACAGCCAACCACCCAAAACAGACTTGAGGAGAAACAACAAAGGAGAGATCTTCTTTCTTCTTCCAAGCAGCAGCGAAGTGGAAAAGTAGAATGCCCATCTTCCTCCATGTGACCAACTGGCCAAGATCAAACTTAGGAGACATTTACAATTAGGGTCATGAAAAAAAATGGAGCAAAATACCATGATAGCAGCAATCAAGTATTGTCTCTTTCTCTACATCCTCTCCCACACCAAACTGAAAATCATGACCAACTCTAATGCTTGCTTCTATGTTGTTATTTTGATCATGCATACTCTTATATCAAAGTAAATTGCAGTCTTGTCAGCCAGTTAGTGTTTAAACAAAGTCGGCATGTCTGCTCAGCCCCAGCAACATAGGGGCATCTTGGGGAAAAAAACTGCTTTAGAAGACCGCTGGAAGTTCAAGACAACTGAACACAAAACACATAATCGTTTCAGAATTACTTTTCCTTACGATATATGTTCTTTAAAACTAATTTTCTATATATATTTTCTAACTTAAAGCATTATTTCTATATAGGTAGAGTTCCATTTGCAAATGCCTATAAAAGTCCTGTTGTAGAAGCTACTCAAAATTTTTCTAGTCTGGTCCTTCTTTCTCCAAGATTAACAGTTTACAAAGTTTCACCATTCAATGAAATGTCAGCACATCCAAGCTCCTAATCTGAATTAACCCAATTTTAAGGAATAAGGAAAAAAAAAATAATCTAAAAAGATACATTTGCTGTGAAGAGATAACAAAAATGGTATTTAGAAAAATTTTAGTCTTTTTCCTTTCGCAATGTAGATGAGCCTTATTTGGCCCCAGCACAGCACAAGTGGTGGAAGAGCTACTGTTTAATACAACTTTCCAATCCTTTATGCGATAGGGATGGCCTGAACCCAAAATTAAATCACAGCTGTTCCACGACGAGAGGAAGGGGCACAACACCACTTGTGATTTTTCTCTCTTCATCTTCTTTTGCACCTCACAGGTATCATGTGCCTTCATTTTTAGTGTTTTACCTAGCTGTGCTGTACTGTACCTCTCTGGTATAAAATTAGTATTATTCTTCCTGAATTCATCTATCCACACTTCACGCGTGGTGTTAAGCTACATAACACAGACAATTTACCCCAAAGGTCAGACAGAAGGGACAAAGAGAAAGACCATAAAATGAACGCCATCTTTGGAACTGAAAATTTGCCAAAGGCTACTATAAATGACTTGCAAAACTTGTTCATTTTAATAGAAATCACATAACCTCAAATGACATAAATGTTAAAAGCAGTATATATGAGATATCATGCTACAAACATACTTGGCACTGGATTGGTCTGTAAAATATATCACCTCCTTGATTACAAACAACATCTGAACACCACACATCTTTTCCACACTTGATAAATATTCTTTTCACACCCTAGTCCTGTCACTGGCACACATCCTCATGGGGAAGAAACATGTTCCATATAATTACGCCGTCCAAACCTGAGGTAGTGTGTTTTTTAAAACAAATTTATTCCCATAATTATTACAAGTGTATTTCAGAGATCGGTTCCTGGCTACAAATTCTAGATACTTAAAACCTTGAGGAGACACAACAGAGTTAAGTTACGTGTTCTGTTCTAAAAACTTTCAAATTAAACATAATTATAATCCCGCTCTTCTTGACTAAATACATACTGAATGTATCAAACATATTTTGTCTGTGGTTTTCAAATTAATACAATCTCCTGCAGAAGTCAGAGCTGCATTTTTGTAGAGATGTTTAGTTCGATGGCAACTTTTTTGAGTAGAACAAGAAATCATGCATCACTTGGGAGAAGCATTGCATGGCTGTAAAACAATGTCATAAGAAAGAGAAAAAAATGTCAGAAAGGAAGCGTATGAAAATGGAAATGATGTGGTCTGATCTGCTAAGAAGAAACTTGAAAAGATGTGATACAAAAAAAAATCTGGAATGTAGACTATATAATGGTATTCCACATCATAAGTGAAGTCTTTAGGCTTTTTCTTTTTCTTTTCTTTTTTTTTTTTTTTTTCATTAAAGGAAAGGACGGTTGGGGTGGGGTGGGGGGAGTGATGAGAGAGGAAAAGGGTGTTTCTAAATTCCTAGTTGTGTTTGTCTGTAAGTAGATGCTACCGAGAAGTTACTGATCTGTCAAGTCCATGATTTTAAGAACAATCCATTTCAGTGTTGTGCATAAAATAACCTATACATGAGGAATTCACGTTTCCAGCTGTTAGTTAAAATGAGTGGAAGACAAAGTGTATTTAAATCGAACAGCACCATCTAGCAGGCCCCCCATAACTTTACTTAGGAGGGCAGCTGCTGCTTGGCAATAGGTCAGTTTGGCAGGCTTGCCATGAAAATTATTAAGCATTTTCATACCGCATGAAATATTACGTGCTTCATGGCAGCAAGAATCTAGAAGAAAAATCTGCTACAATGAAAGAATAAGACTGAAAAAAGTTTAAAGTTTCAGCCCTAGGACCAGAGCAGTTGTCTGTATGGCTTGTATTGGGCAGTTTTTGCAAAAAGCAGAATTAAAAGAACATGATCTTCATCTGATCCAACAAACAGCAGCCCTATAGATTTGTTTTATCTACTCCCACAGCGCGATCCTATTGTGCCCTTCAGGAACTTACCAAGTGTATTGACAAACACCAGCAACTATGTAGCACAAGAAAATGGTTTAATTGCATAATTTTGCCATACCAAATAAACAAGGCTTCCACTAGCCACTTAAGCAATTATTTTTAAAATTATTCCTACACTGGGAGCAAAAAGTGCCACTAGTTGATTAGAATTTAGTGCCCAAGTTGTGTCTCCCGCTCCATCTCGGCAATTAACATCTCATGTCAGCACTGGCTCTGTCTTCCTCTACCTTTCCATTGCAAAGTTACGCGTGAAATTCCCAAACATAACAACACTTTACATTTCCCCTAGCATCTCCCTCTCCGGTAGCAACAGAGGTGCCTGGCCTGCTGCTGTTCCAGGAAGCATGCATGCCGGTCTCTGGAATTAGGAAGTCTCTATAAAATACTGTAACACACACACCCCCAAAAAAGGCACAAAAAACCCAGGGAAAAAACAAACAAACAAACAAACAAAAAAAAAACAAACACAAAAACAACAACCGCAAAGCCCAAACCACCACCACCACCACAAAACTTTTTTAGGTGAAGGTTCAAGACAAACTGCCCGAAGGGAAACTCATCAGCCGTGCCTGGAGTATCGAGCCTGGTGTTAAACGCGATTCTGGAGCGATGCGATTTCTGCAGCGGAGAGGTGCAAGCCCGGTCTCCGGCCAGAGGTCCCTCCACCTCCGGACCCCCTCGCCAGCCTCACCCCCCCCCCTCCCCGGGCCCAAGCCACCTCCTCCTCCCCCTCACAGGGGCTCGTCCTCCCCCCCTCCCCACCGCCGCCTCCTCCCCGTGCCAAACCGGCCTCGGTAACGCCGCGAAGCTGCCACTACAGACAACTTAAAGAGACGCCGTCCATTCCAAAAACTCGGGTTTCCTCCCCAACGCTTTCCCGCCTGCCCTCACCGCGCCGCAGAGCCCCGGGGAGGGAGGGAGGGAGGGAGGCGGCCAGCCCGAGGCAGCCCCGGCTCTCCCCGGCCCTCCCCGGCCCGGCGGGGCTCCTCGCCGCCCCGCCGCATCCCGCCGGGCAGCCGCGCCGGGGACCCGCTCCGCGCCGCTTCCCGCGGGCGCCGCCGGTCGCTCCGCGCTCCCCGGAGCCGTGCCGTTTACACGGGGAGGGGAGAGAAAGAGAAACACGGGAGCGCTGCCGCTGTTCCGTCGGAGATTTTATTCGCACCCACCCCCCAAAAAAAAAAAATAGTTTTCGCAGGCTGTTTCGGCACCAGCCGGATTCAGGCGGGGGGAGGGAGGGGGGGACGAGGGAGTCCCGCCGCGCACCGGCACCCGCCCCCACCCCACCACCACCCCCCAAAAAAGAATGAAAAAACCCACCAAAAAAAAAAAAAAAAAAAAGGGGTGTGGGGTGCCCCCGCCGGCAGCACCTTTGTCTGGCGGGGCGGGAGCCGGAGCGCGGCGCGCCCCCCCCCCCCCCCCGCCGTGCGCCCCGGAGAACAATGCGCCGCGGGGCCGGGGCCGCCGGGCTGCGCGGTCCCGGGGAAAAAGTTGCGAGGCAGCGAGTTGGAGAAGCGGCGGGAGGCGGCCCCCGCGGCCCCGTCCCCGCGCCAGGGCTTCTTTGTTACCCAACTTGTCCCGGCACCTTGCGCCGCCGAGCCCCGCCGAGGGCCCCGGGAACGGGGAGAGGGGGGACGGGGGAGCCCGGCGCCGCTCGGCCGCCCGCCCCGCGGAGGACCGGCCGCGGGAAGGTGGGGGGGGGGGGTGCCCGCCGCGGCCCCCTCGCCCGGCTTGCCGCTGTCCCGCCGTGAGGGGACACCACCCCACCCCCCCGCCCTCCGCGGCCCCTCCCGCCCGGGCAGCGCGGCCGCCTGTCCCCTCACACCGGCCCGGGCGGCGCCGGGCCCCCTCGCTCCGGCCGGCCGGCCGGCCTCCCGCCGCGCCCGCGCCTGCCCCTGCCCCGCACCGCACCGCCCCGCACCGCCCGCCGGCAGGAAAGTTACTTTGGGCGCAGGGTCGGCGCCCGCGTAAGGCGCGGTCCGCCGGCGCGGCCCGGCGGGCTGTACTCACTTCTCCCTGGCCTGGCTGTCGGACGGGACGCTGCTGTTGCTCTTGCCTTTGCCGTACATGCCTGCAGAGAGCTCCGACTGTCACGCACCTGTCAACCCATCACAGCCTCCCCGGGAACAGCCCCGTCACCATGGAGACGCCGCCACACACACAGCCCATTGGCCGGCCGGCCGGCCGGGCACGCCCCCCGACCGGTGATCGACAGGCGGAGACCCGGACGGGCTGCTCCCTCCTCCCTGCCCCCCCCCCCCCCCCGCCCCCTCGGCTCCTCCTCCCCACCCCCCCCCGCTCGCGCTCTCCCTTCCCCGGCGCAAGGGGGAATTAGAAACGGTTCTAGAAGGATTTTAAACAACCGGCTGTTCCGAGCGCCCGCCACCCGCCCGCCGCCGCTTGCCGGCGAGGGAGAGCGCGGCGGCGAGCGGCAAACTGCGGACCGGATTCGCTCGGCAGCCGGCGCCGCCGAGCAGCCCGCGGCCTCCCCGCCCTCCCTCCCCGGCCCCTTCCCTCCCCCGCTCCCCCAGCCCGCTGCCCGCGGCCGCCCGCGCAGCGCCCCGCCGACTCTCCCGTCCCCCGCGGGCCGGGGGTGGGGGGGGGGGCGCAGCCGGTGCGCGGGCGACGACGCCGCCCTCCCCCCCCACACACACCTCCCCTCACTACCACCATCACCACAGCCACCCCCGGGCAGGGCGACGGGGCGGCAGCCGAACCCCCGCCCCGGCTGCCCGCCCTCCCTCCTGCACCCCCCTCTTCAGCTGCTGCCGGCACGAGTCACCTCAGGGTGCGCGCCCTCCTCCCTGTCCCGGACACCCCCCCCCCCCCCGGCCTGCCCACGGGGGCACCCCCTCACACACACACCCCCACGCACACACAGAGCCCACCACCACCACCACCCCCCCCCGATCGGGCACCTCCCGCAGAGAGCTGCCCGGCGCCCCCATTCCCTCAGCGCCGAAGGTCAAGCCCTTCCCTGCCGGCAGGGCCGGGGCGAGGGAGCCTGCCTTCCCTGTCACGGGAGGGAGGGCGAGCCCCGCGCGTGGGGGGGGGGGGGGGGGGGGGAGTGCTCCCCGGCAGGGACACGGCCGGGTCCGGCCAGCCGAGGGCTAACGCGGGCTTCGTGGGCTAGAGCCGAGACCAGCCTTCAGCGATTGGAGGCCGGGAGGAAACATTTCCTGAACCGAAACAGTGTGTCTTAGAGCAGCTTTAAAAAAAAAAAAAAAAACAAAAAAAAAAAAAAAAAAGAAAAAATAGTCTAAAGAAAATTCAAGGAAACGCTTTGATTTTTTTAAAGGTACATTGCAAATAATTGCGTGCTCCAGAGAGATGAGAGGAAGGGAGCAACCCCTGGGACCATTTATTACTTGCTTTTTTTGAAGTGCCCCGCTCTCTGGATTTTTTTTTTTTTCTTTTTGCCCTCGCTGCTGAAGTATAACCCCAAATTTTGCGGATGTGATACCTGCTTATCTTTACAAACCTAATCTTGTAAACGTCCTCACGTGTGTAACCCGAGGGGGCTTTTAGTGTTTAATGTCAAGCCCTGGGAGCGCTTGGGTTTTTTTTTGGCCGGGCCGGGTTGCCAATACACCCGTCTCCCCATTGCCTGGGCAGGCAAAGGTCACGAACAGCGAGCGCCACGCAAAATTCGAGGAGGGAAGTTGTACCAGGCATAGACCACCAGCATCTGTTTATCATTGCTGGAGCTGCAGGGAAAAAAAAACATCCTCTGGATTTTGAGCTGCTAGAGCGAAGGGAACAGTCGGTGAGGTGAAATTGTTGGGGGGGGGGGGGGGGGTTAAGAGCATATTAATGAGCGACTGGAACAAATTAGTGACAGAGACAAGGGGAAGAGGCTGAAGGGTCCGAGGTGCTTGTAGCTGCCCATGGGCAATTGGCTGTCACGCCACGGGTTGCGTGGGATGTGCTGCGCTTTTGCAACTCGTGGCAGTAATTCATCAGCTTAAAGCGTACCGCAACAAAAGCCATTTTTGTGCCAAAGTTGGTTGTCCGTCTTGGGCTTTCGCCCCGCTATATTTTTTGTATTAACAGGTCAGCAGGAGAGAGTGGTTGGAGGAGTTCTAGGGAAAGAAGGAAATTAGGCTTTACGTGCAGCTCGGTGGCAGCAGTCAACCCCAGCCTCCACATCATGGCAGGAGCAAGGCTCCTGCGTGCTTCCAAGTTAGGCCAGAGAAACCAGAGGAAGAACGGTGAGCAAGGTGGCAACGGCGGGTTATCCTGGCAGAAGAAAGCAAGTGGGGAATGGCAGGAGAAAACGAGCGAGAAAGGAGCGAACGGAAGGGTAGGAGAAGCTCTCAGAGGACATGGGGAGGCGAAAATGACCGTGGGTGAGAACAAAAAAAGGAAAGAAGTACAGGAACCATGCATGGTGAATTTGGGTGATAAAAGCGGGGAAAGACTAGGGAGAGAATCTGAGAAGGGCACGTTAATGAAGCGTGAACCAAAGGGAAGTATTTTGCCCTCGTTCCTAGGGAATAATGCTTACACTCCTTGCACCATGGAGTTCAGGTGGAGGCTAGCCATGTGACTGATTGCATTCAGTGTGAATACGGGTAGCAGAAAATGGCACAAAGAAAGAAAGGCAGAGAAAGAATCAGAACAGAGAACAAAGAAGGACTTCGGTTGTGGGTAAAATATTATTAAAAAAAAAAGAAAGAGCTGCTGAGGGAAGGAAAAGAATGAACTTGGATAACCTTGGGCGAACACACAAAGGATAGTTGACACTTACTTTGGTACCGATCATTGTAATCCAGAGTACAATTTTCATCTAAATATTTGCTTGTCCTTGTGGAAGAGCCATTATCATCCCATCAGATACATTGGCTACCTCCCGTTCAAGGCTTTATGCTGCCACCCATCAGCCATTAGTATCAGCACGGCTTTCACATGCAACTGATAACAATGGTGAAATCATCCCTGGGCAAGGCAGTCTTCTTTGCATCTTCCTTTTATTTTTTCCCCTGTGAAATCTCTTGTTTTGTTTGCCTCAATAGTTCTGTTTGATTTGTTTGTGGTTTGAAGGGTGGGGGGTTACTTTGAGAAGATGGCTAAATCAGTGTCCTGTCGGCCTTGTATAGGGAAAAGTTTTGTTCTGGAAAAGGACAATGTTGAGGCGTTTCCTAAAAATGCAATCGCGAGATTGCTGTAAGGTCCATTGGATATGCATTCCACGACAAGATTTTCACAGCTGAAAATGCTTTGTTCCCGTTTTTCATCTGATTTATTTGCATTCTTGTGATTTGTTTTCATCTAAAGGACTGCAAATGCCTTGCACATTCATAGATCAAATTATGATTTGGGCCAGAGGGGAATGAACTTTGGGAGGGCAGGGATGGACGCTCGGACATGAGCAGGATGGCTCTGGTTCCAGTAACAGTGTTAAAACTCATTCTCTATCAGGTCTGGTTCCCAAGCTACCATTAACATTCAGGTGATGACTCTGTAATTTTGCTTAAAGATCCTTCACTGGAAAATACAGAAATAGTGCTAGTACTTATTTATTATGCATATGAAAAACAGAGCACAAAAAGGAATAAGGTACTCGTAGAACTCTACTGTAGATTTGCCAGGCTAGTGTTACAACCGCCTTTGCAGGAATGCTATCATGGTGTATTATCTATCAGCACCACGCAACCAAAATGTCATCACGTGGATACAAAAGTTTGCTTAGTAAGCAGGTAAATTAACATGAAAAACATCAAAATAGTCTTACAAAGTTTTATGTGTCATTAATTCTTTTTTAAACTGTTTGTAACCATACAATATCTGTGTATCTGTGCCCTTGCTCCAAGCATTTTGAGCACAAACACTGCTCTTAGCAGCAGTTGTATCTCATGAGGCCAATACTGTAATTAATGAGATTTGAGGCACAAATTTAAGACAAATTTAAGTTTCTAATATCAGGAATGAAGATCCAGTCTTTGTTGAAAAAGGGGATGAGGGGTGGCAGTACTTTAAAGCTTCTCAGTCCGACACTGGAAAGGAATTCACAATGTATTTTTAGAGTGTTATAAAAATCTCTTACATAATGCTGATTAATTCTTAGGTTTTAGGGAAGAGCACTGGGCTTTGTGTATAAGAGTGTTGACCAGCTAAGCCACTGAAGAGGGCTGGTTTGGACTGGATTCTTTTTTTTAACTTCTTGGATACAGAAAGCTGCAATTATTCAATTATTACAGGATTTTGCTTTTGTTTGGGCGTGTATGAATATTTTTCTGGAAACTGCATCTTATTCTTGGAAGTCTTTATCATTTTAAAACATATGTTATGTTATATCACCCTGTCTGAGATATAGGATAGCTACAAACTGGGTGGCTTCCCCCCCCCCCCCCCCCTTACTGCAGCGAGTTACGTTATGGATTAACGTTAAGAATGTCTGCAGTGAAACATTACTTGTGTGGCTGTGTAAGACATACTTAAACAATGTAACTTAGATTACAGAATCATGATTTTCCTCATACACTTACAGTAATATATACAATTACTATACAGTTCTGCCTATTCTGTTGATTTTCAAAATCATCAGTTAATCTAACTGGCAGGTTTCACACAGCTCTTAACAAAGGGCTATTCAGGAAATTAAGTCGGTAAATGGTACTCCCTTATTTTAACTCTAGTTATATATAGTTATCATTGTGTAGCTGGAAAGATTTTTTGGACAAGATATCATAGGAAAGAGACGCCTTTTGTTTGGTCTTTTTCAACAGATAACGTGACCAAGGCAGCTTTGAAGCCTTTCTGAAGAATCCTTCCTTCTGTAAGATGTTTACTCTTCCTGCGGAGTTTCTAACTATGAACCTTATTCTGCAGACTTTCATTCTTGTGCCATACAAATTAGTAAGAGTGCTCACGTGAGTGAGATGAGCCCTAATTCATCATTGGAGAACAAAGATAGGAATGCATGGGTCACAAGTGCAAAACAAAAGCTTTATTTGTCCCTCTTTTCCAGTTGGGAGGAAATAAAAAGTAATTACAGCTCAGTGGTAGGGAGGGATGATCCTTATGGGTCCCTTCCATCTTGAGATATTCTATGAATTCTATAATTCTAAGTCACGAAGAAAGGCTTGCTAATAATCTGTTTGTCACCCAGGTCTCCTGTCAGCAAGGGCACTCTCTTTCCGTCCATGATACCTTTTATAGGTGTTCCTGCAGCTCTCCTGGGAGTAGTCTCCACCACCACAGCCAGCCAGCCTGAATTCTTCCTGCTAAAGGACACTTGTCCTATGAGATGCAGAGCAGCTCACTGAAGGCAGCTGGGGACATCTTCCAGCACAGAGCTACAGGATAGAGAGACTCACTGCTGTATGCTGAAACCAGCTGGAAGAATTCGCGATCTTCTACCGTTACTTCTGTAACACAGTCTGTCCTTGCTTTCTTAATCTCATTCTCCCATGAAACCTTAGTTATGGCCCTGCTTTCCCCTTGCACTTTCTTTTCCCAGTGAGAACCACAATTTCTTCCTGTCTTTGGAAAGAAAAAGAAAAGGAAGCAAAGATGCTTTGCAGCCTCCTGTTACACAGTTCATCCATGAAGGGGCCAGGGAGAACCTGCGTATGTTCATCTTAGAAATAAAAATCAGTAAGAATAAAACTTTCATTAATTTCTTGTTCTCGCTGACAATGATATGGTTGCTCACACATGTAAGTACTTTGGCTTCCAGTTTGTGAACACGTGCAATTCAGAGTATCGGAAATTATCTGTAAAGGGCACGCAGTGACACACAGTCTGAATCTTAGTTCATACAATGGAAAAAAAACATGTTTGTGAGTACTGGTTTCCTCCATGTTAGCTCTTACGACTTCATTCTCTGGTGTCTTATGTGGTTTCAGATCTCCCTGATGCTATTTCCACCGGAGGGGCTTTCACAACATCTTGCTTGCTAGCTTTCACACACAGATGTTCACTTGCATGCCTTCTCTGGTGCTGGCTAAGGGTGAACTCATGTTGCCTCTCATGTAGAAAAGCTCAGATACGGTCTCCCTCCTCTCCCCAGCCACATATTTTCACTTACAGAACTAGAATTGCTACTTCTTTGTCATATTTGGTTGATAATTGGGTAATGGGTTAAAATTAGGACTAACATATACATAAACACCCACAGCATGTGGAATCACCCTCATTTATTTGGTTAGCATGGCTAAAACTGGTTGTTTTAAGCTATCTGACTAAAACTGTATGTTACCAGACAACCCAGTCTGGGGCGGGTGGGGGAGTAGTACATAGCCTCAGTTATTAATCATTTGAAAGAGAGCTGAAAGTCACCATTGCTTGTTCAGTGATGTGTCACATCAGGAATGTGATTCTTTGTGCTGGTATGTGCCAATAACTAGAAGAAAAACAGCTTGAAAACTGGGGATATATGTGGATGTGAGGCTAAACTGGACCCCAGTCCTACACAAAGCTCCACATGGGCAGAGCTATCTTTGCATGATGTGGCTGCAGGGATTTGTGGGTAAGAACTTCACTGCTGTGGTGCCTTAGCTGCCACTCTTAGCATTTAGTGCTATGCTAAAAAAAAAAAAAAATAAATAACAAAACCCAACAAAACAGAAATCACATTAGCAGAATCAAAACTGCTGTTAGCAGAATCAAAATAGCTTTTATTTTCAAGGTCACTACACTCAGCAGGATGTTACAGAAAAAGGATGAACCAGTATGGAGTTTCTGATAATTCCTGAGTTTGTTTGACACGTGCAGACTGCTGCCAACTTCAACAGGCTTATTTAACACCTTTGTTTCTTTTGGTTTTAGGATTAGTCAAAATGCAGTTTTGTGAAGGTATACCGATGAGGTTGCATTATTGTGGGCTGTAGGCCTGGAGTTGCAGGCCTTGGGTTGCACAGGTGTAGCAGCAGAAAGACTTCTGCTTTACCCAGCAATTAACCATGATTAGGGCAAGTAACCTCTTCAGAACTCTCAAGATTTTTGCATTTATTAAATTCTACTCGTAAAAAAAAAAAAAAAAAAGATTCCCAAGCAAGCAGTAGCACTCAAAATGAAGACCTGGGAAAATAAATGTCCAAAGCTATAGTATTGTGACAGCTTTCGCAAACCTTTACACAGTTTTATAAAACAAACACGTGATGTTCTGTTCTCTGGGTAGATCTTTACATTAGAAGTTCATACTTAACACAAAAGATGAATAAAGTGTTCTCTCTCTCCACATATTTACTGAGCACATATTGGTGAATTAAGTATCACCCCAGTGGTGTACCGTACCATCCACACTCTATCAGCACATTCAAACGTACAAGCAGTTTTGTGGAACTTTTCTGCCTTCTTTGGTGTGTATAACCAAGGGAAAATGAAGATCATTTCTGCCTGTATTGTGGGCTTAATATTCAAAGGAGCCAATTTCTCTGGATCTCAAGAATAGTAGAAAATAAAATAACTGTCTGGGGGGCTTGCTCTTCTCTTGAACAAGTATGAAATGTGCCAGTGGACTCAGATAGCTGAGTGTTATTTCATTGGCTCTCAATGCCAGCATTTGAAAAACTTCTGCTTTTTGTGAACTATTTGAGGTTTTCATGTTCAGTTAAGAATAGATATATCGAAAACGGCTAAAATTTCACCCTGTTTTGGACCTGGGGCCCAAGGAGAGGGTGGTGATGATTAAAAACACTGGCACATACCAAATCAAAGTTACACCAGATCTGACTGATTGTTCAACAGCTGGCTAATAGCAGTATTAAAAGTAAGAAAGAAAACCACAGCATTATTCATTAATTTGTTCTTATGTATGTTTTGTTCCTCTTAAACTTCCAAGAGATCACAGATTCATAAATGAACAGAACCATTACAGGAATGCAATCCACAGAACCTTCCCAAATATCCAGCAAAATAACAAGGAAAATTGATTACAAATGCTTGATAGCATATGGAACCAAGAAAAACAAAAGTAAGATAAAGTTGCTTATTTCTCACACAGGCTTTGACTGAACCAAAAGTAGATGGAGCTTTTCTATTTCTCAGTTTCAGGTAATACAAACTGCAGAACTTTCTCAATATCCTTTGGCTTTTCACAGGTAACTGGGAGATACAAGGAACTACAGCAAATTCAGTCCCCGTTACAGCTGTGTGTTACAGGCACAATTACATCAGAGGGACCAAATTACGACCTCTTCATTCTGGGTTCTCTATAGGTAAATCAGGGTTATAATGGGGTGTAGGCAGTGTCACAGCACTGAGGATGCACTAGCCTGGGAGGGCAACCCTCTGACTCTAAATATCTTCTGTGGTAACAGTGCTGGGGGATCGTGAAGACAATTTGCTACTTAGGTTCACGTTTGGTTCAATATTTCTTGGTTTCTATTTTGACTAGGTAAACAGGTAAAAGGCAAGCATGCTCTGTAATGTTAACACATGAATATTGTTTTAGGGATTTGTGTTGGGTTTGTGCAGCAGATTGTTTTGTGACACAGAGCCTTTTATAGAAACCAGACTATTACTTGTATTCTTTGGCATTTCCATTTATAAAAGCTACTCATGTTTGCAGATGCGCGCAGACGCGTGCGCGCGCGCGCGCACACACGTGTGATATTGTTCATATATATTGTTCATCTGGTAAGGAAGAAATAAAAAAAGAAATTGATACCAGTCTGCATATGTGTTCAAAAGCTTAGTGAATTCTTCAAGCTCTGCTGTGGATCAGATTTCATGAAACAGCAATAAAAAAAAATCCTTTTTTACCTTGTCTTTGTGTGTTCTGAGGTGGGTTTGTAAGGTTTGAATTACTAGGTAATCACCAAGAAGTCTCATTTTCATGAGCCTGCAGCTGGGAAATGGACAGTTTAATATTAATGGAAAGAACAAACTCTCCTTCTCCTTTCTCTCCCCTTTCTTCTCTGCACTTCTGCTTTACCATTTTCTTCTCTAAGGTCCCTCTCCTGAAATTGCCTTTGTGGAAGTCCAGGATGAACTACAAAGCAAGAGTTGAGCCCAGTTTTTCAAAATCCCGTTTATCAACTTCAGTGAGTGTCATATGACACTAACTTATGAATATTCAAGATAGAAAAATCCAATTCCTTGCTGTATCTGCAATTATTTATTCAACTAAGGAACTAATATTACGGGAATCTGCAGGCTTTCGTTCTGAAATACTTATGAAATACTCTGCCATCACCATACCAGGGGGAGGTATGGAAATAATAACTTCTGGCTTCTAAAGGAAGAAAAATATTAAACGTTTGCTGAAAATGAATAGGCACAAATGATTGAACTTTAATAGAAGTAAACGGTAGCACAGTGTCTGTAATATGGTATATATCCACACCTGTGCTCTCCGTACAGCATGAATGTCTTTAAAGATGCCATGAACTTCCCTCATTTAATGATGTTTTCTAGGAAGGTTTCTGGATAGTACTACTTCCACTGCTGTTCACTTCTAGATCCATTCTGACTTCACTTCCAAACAAGTTGAGGAAGAAGTTGAAGTTAATTGCCAAAGTTTAGCACATCACAGTTTTTTAGATTAAAGGACACTTATTCATATTCTTTCTCATTTAAGCTATGCTGCTGGAAATCTGGTGTGATGAATGAGAGAGGACAAGGCCAATGCAGGGTCTCCAGGGACTGCTAGGACTAAGGCACACATAACGTTAACCCTCTTTGGTCTTCCTAGTACAAAGGAACTCTTTGCATGCAAAGGGGTGTGAGAGCCTGTTGGGAGGCTACAGAAGTCATGGGACTGGACTGAACTGAGAGCTCCAAAAGGTTTCCCACTTATCCATTTCTGGGTATAAATGGTGTATTTGAACAAAAACCTTTGCTGATGCCTTCTCTGCTGGTTTGTGTCTAGGTCTGGTGGTGTTATTTAGGCAGCTGAACTGAACAAGCTCTTCTGACCTCTTGTTTTGGCCCATGAGAGATTTGTTTACGCAGGCAGAGTGGTTCTCATGGTTGAAGCCACTTGCTTTCTCCCCAGGTGGTGTGGGTCTGTGAGGAGAATCAAGTCCTGCTCTGAGCAGCTGGAACAGGGAAGGTTACAAAATGAAGCCCCGAACAAGGGAACAGAGATGCCTTACGGCTGTATTAGAAACAATGGCTTCTCCCATCTGTTCTCTCCTGTTGAGTTCTCCACATACTTACTGCTGGTAGTCTGGCTGGCATGGTGGTTTCCTAGGATATCTGAGTAAGAAGCCTGAAATTTAAGGTGAATTGTACTATTTAAAATAGCTTTCTTTTATTGTTTTTCATACCCAAGGTCAAAATTTCTAGCCCAGCTTCATTATGCTTACCTGACCTATAGTAGCCCTTTTCCCCTGGGGATTTAAAAGTGGGCTTGAGAAGCAGAGATGTTTTAATTTCCTCTCCCCCCCCCCCCCCGCCCCCATTCTCTTCTGCACTTAAAACAAACAACCAAAGCATTCTTCCAGCAGCATGAGGTATGTCTGACTAGTGCATCCTAAGGTATAGATTTTAGTAAGGAAGGAAGAGATCCATTTTTTATATGACTGTTGCTAATATATGAGTGCAGGGTAGGAAGGCAGCTCTTGAGAAGGTCCTCCCTGGCCTGGAAGGGCATCATGTCCGATTATGACAACTTACTTAATTCCAGACATTGGTAAACGAACAGGGATGTGGAAGGGTATGTATATGAAAGAGAAGGACTTTTTAATCTCGCAAGCTGGCCTCAGGGGTTTTGGTTCAGAAACAGACAGGAGTTATATAGAATTCCTAGAATACAGCTGCTGCACCCATAACTGCATTGGCTATAATAGGATTTTTTACTGTGCTAGGAATGAAATATCGGGCCCTCATTGTTATCTTTCCTTGTGCAGCTGTAAAGAATTTATTTGTGAGTTTTACAATATCCAGAGGTGGTTCCTTTGTACCCTTTTTCAATAAAGTTGAAATGCCAGAAGTTTTTTAGTTTCTTATTACTCTCTTTGCCCAGTACAAAACCCTTGTAGCAATCCCGAGACTGGCGTGTCTGTCCTATCGGGAAGCTTTTCTGAAAGAGTCCATTTTAATTTCCCTGCATAGCTGGTCCTTCTAATGCCATTTTTAGTTAGCCCCAATATTGAGTCATTTCCCACATGTTGAGTTCAACAAGTTTATGCCAGACCAGAGAGACATTTATTAATGGTTCTGAAAAGTTGTGTTATTTTATCTATTCTTGACAAGACGCTGGGTCATATGTCAGATTTTAGTCATTTTCTGTTCAGTGTATTGAAATGTCTTGTAAGCCTGAAGTGTCCTACCTTAAAAAGGAAAAAAATGACATGCATGAATGTGGGGATAGGAGTGGTTCACTAGAAAAAGATACCTCAATTGCCCACAACATTAAGGGATCAGGGAGCCATTTCATTTCCACATGCTAGTTTTCTCCCTCATCTTTCTTTTGTAAGACTACTGTTCTTTAAAGAGTTTGGCCCTGATTTCTCATTGCCTGAAGTGGAAGCAGGAGTAGGTACTTGATGTGACTTCCCAAATACTCCACTTTCCATCGTCAGTCTGTGGCTGCTCATGAGAATCGTTCTGGATTTAGACACGGCTGTTTGAGCTTATTCAATCCTGACAAACATAGTCCTTTTTTTAAAAGCTGTCAGTATTAAAGATAACTTACATGTTAATGAAAATGACAAATTAACCCAGCAAAGAAATACACAATAATAAAGAGAGTCCATTTTAGATTATATTTCTCTTTCTTCCTGCATACTGATTCTTTAACATCAATTTTAAGAAATACCTTTTTTCCACTGAGACTTTTTGTTTCTCTTTCATTACCTTTTATTACACCTTTCACCTCCATAGGTGCTTGTAATGTCTAGGGGAAAAATAAGGTTTAAATTGAGAGATGTAACAGGTCCGATCATGTTGTCTCTTCGTGAGCCACTTTCCGATTGAAACCAGGACAGGTCATGGTATAGAACTAAGCATTGCTGCTAAGAAGTAAGGAAATAACAAACTTTACATTTTTTGAAGGTCATGAGGGAAACTGTGAAGAAAATCTTTCTCTTAAGCCCTTCCAGTGAATCTACCACATATATATGTCTTCAACAACTATTACCCAACAATCTCCTTCTCATTCAAGAAGTACTTGGACAGATGGAAGTCAAAACAGTAGGGGACTAATAAACAGTTTCAAGGTTCCCAAATTAGGTCTGCTTAAAAATAAAAAATGGATTTATAAATGCTAGCGTCCAATCGGAGTGTTGCCACTGATTTCCATGGTTCTGGCAGTATCTGGCTCCTAACACAAATACAAATGTCATAATTTTTTTTCATCCCCTCTGATGTCAATGTAAACAATCTTTTGGATGGATTTGGATATTTCTGTGCATGAGTATGAAGCCTAACTCAACTGTATTGTGTTAGTTTATAAGAAGCAGAAGGGGAATCTGACAAGTTTAGTGACATTGTCCGAGCTATCTGAAACACAGAAAATGTCTTACATTATGAAAAGCATATTAAATTTTAAAATATGTTATATATTCATTGTTTAAGTGTACATTAGAAGCCAACTATGTCAAGATGAGCTAAAAATGACCAAGCCAAAGCAAAAGGCACAGGACAACATGTTCCATACAATTCACTATCTAAATCTTCTGAAGCTATTAAGATGTTTCTTGGTGATACTATCTTTTCTCTCAAGATTCATGAGGAAAGTCTGTTCATCTAGAATCATGTACAGTACTCAGAGAAGGCAAGATTCCCTCCACTCTTTCATATTCTTTTGAGAATAACCTGATGCACCTTTCCCTGAATATATATATACACACATATATCTTTGCTTTTCTCTTGCAAATTGAATCTGAATTCAGACAACTACATTTCCCAAGGAAATCTTACATTCAGACTCAAGTTTGCAAAAGCATTTGTTTACTGCTTACAAGCTATTCATATCTTTTGAAGGAAGTCTTTAAGCCCATTTTTTAACCAACTTTTATTTGAAATATTTTAGGAGGGTTTTTTTTTTTTCAGAAACGGTTCAGGCAAGTAGATGAACATACATGGGTATCACATAGAGAAGTTGCCTGTTTTGCTTTTCTAGCTGCTGCACTTGGTGTGTGTGAGAATTCAGGAGTAAGTGTGCCTCGTGACAAAGGATGTTCTAGCATACCACGGGCAGCACAGTATTTCTGTACTTGCCTGTAGGCCTGGCTCTTAATTTTGAAGTCCAGTCACTCTGTGCTCAGCTAACAACATTGTTTACCACAAAAGGTTCAGCAAAAACTACTGCTAAAATTGCTCAGTGGTCAGTTGCGTTTCTTGAAGTTAATTTTCAGACTGAGCAGCTGCCTGCTGTGAGGAGGTTTATGGTAGACTGTCTCTCCTGACTGCCAAAAGTTGCCCAGGACCTTCTCATGCACAAGCAACACATTTTAAAATATGCACTTGCTTAGCCACATTATTATTCTAAATGTCTTGAAGGTATGTTCTCACTCTTTGTCACCATAGAAATGATTATACAACTACTTACCATTTTTTCCAAAGGACTGCCTGTGTATCTGGGCGCAGATATAATGGCTCTCCAGGGCATTGAAGAATTACTTGACTGCAGGTGAGAGACCATCTCTTCACTACCCGGGACCTAGCAGGAGAGGACCAGCCACCAGGCCGCCTGACCAAACACATTTTGAAAGGAGCAGGCAAAGCAGGCTGTGGGCACGTCCTCCTCCAGCTGCAGCTTTACCAGCTGGAGAAACTGTCACCGTAGCATGGTGCCCTGTTGCTGTTACCCCTCCAAGGGTTGTGCTCCCAGGTCCGCCAGGCGAGCTGCTTCAGCAGGTGCTGCTTGAGCCATTTTAGTCAAAAAGTAAGCTATCCCCTCATTACAGCACAAGCCATACAGATGCAACGTATCAGGAGCGATGCTGCTAGTCCAGCTGCAGCGGAGGACCTGTAGGCAGATGTTCTCACTGCACTTGCTTGTGCAGCGGCATCTCGGGGCACTAACCCAGTACAAAAAAGGTATGTGGATCCCTTGCACTCATATGAACTTCACCCCTTTTTCCAGCTTCAGTGTTAAGATTAGGTGCCTAGCACTTGTGCCCGGTTTAGCCAATATTCAAAGAACAGGTATTTCACACTTTAATCAACCAGGCTGGTTTTCTGTTTTCCTTCCTTTTTTTTTTTTTTTGATCACTTGATTGAACTGGATGCAGCAACACACCAGACTCATCTGTAAGGTAACTCCTCTGTCACTCAATAGAATACAATGTATTCACTCTCTTTAAACCTCTTTCAAATTCAATTTTGATTTCTGCCCCACTATTATATTCCTCAGTGTTTTGTCTATAGAAATAATCTGTTATGAATCTTGGGTTCAGTGCCCAAGTTCCCTACTAGTCCTAAGAAAGCTCCCTTCTCTGAGCAGTACATGCATTAAAGACCCTGAAGAGAGCCCTTTCAAATTCAAATACATAAAAGCAAACAGGAATATAAAAACACAAAATGCAAACACAAAAATGCAAACACAAATGCTTTCCACAATACGCTGGAAAGCAAGTGAAAGGATAAGGTTTTTGGTAGGGGAAAGCTGTTGTCTAGGAAAAGAAAAATTCTAAACCTTTAGAAAGGAAGATTTGAGGTGGGGTTTTTTTCTGAAATGGGGAGAAGTATACCAAGCAAGGTCTCTAAGTTCACCAGATGCTGTGCTAATTTAAGAATCTTAAATAGCAGACATTGTCTGTCTGTCATGCAATTGTATGTCTGTCAAATGTCTGTTCAGTCGGGGCTCTAGAGGACGCCAGATGTGCAAGTGGAATCTCAGGAGCCAAGATCCTACCCAAACTGCCTAGGATTTTTATTTTGTCTTGATTTTTTTTTTTTTTTTTTTTTTTTTCTGGCAAGTTCAGCAAGGGTAATGGAAACAACTAGTTAAGAGTAAAGTTGGACCTAAGCTGTTTGTTACCTAACAATTTCTTTTTCCATCTTCCACAACCCCTTTTTTCAGTCTTACACACTCTACTTTAAAAGAAACACTTTTTTGTGCTTTTCCCTGTTTCTAAATAGTGAAGAAGTACTGAAATGCAGTGCCAAAGCCTTTTCTTCCAGTATTTCCATCCTATTAGAAACCACAAAGTGAGGCAAATGCTGAGAGCAAGCCTCTTCTTGCAAAACTTCCAGTTCAATCTATTGAACACGGAGGTTTGGATGAGTTTGATTAAGCTTGCAAAGGTTGACTCAGTCCTTCATCCTCCACTGGTAGGTGAATTGAATCATGGGATTTGTAAAGAATAAACCTTGCCAGACAAACTTGATTGCATTTTTGATGGAATTACAAAATTAGCAGATGATGGGAAACCAGTAGATGTAATATATTTGGATTTCAGGAAAGCACTTGATACTGCCTCATGAAATCTTACTTGAAAAATTAATTCAGATTGGCTGCGAGTAGAACACTGACATGTGGGACAAGGACCTCAAACCTCATGAAAAGGGACGACGACAAGAGGCAGCAGAGACGTGCCTGTGCCCCTGACCTCAGCGCTCTGAGGACATCACCTTTGGTCCTCCATGAGGAGATATTGCCGCAGGGCTCTCCATGGGCTCCCGCCGAGTCTGGCTGCACTGCCGTGGTCATACTCGATTAGGGTGGAAGACTGGAACCTAGCCTGCTGATGTGATCAGGGAACGTGCGACCCGTCTGCCATGTGGGATGGGGGCTTGGTCTCACGGCAGGAGTCAGGTGCTGCGTTCCTGGAAGTCAGTGATGCTGGCATCTGAGGGAGAAGGTTCTGGTTCTCCTGTTCAAAGAGTGCGGGGGGGACAGGGGATGATGAAAACAAACCCCACATGCTTCGTTGGGACAAGGGTGAGAGCCCCTAACAGGCTGATTATGTACCAGGGAAAGTAAAGGAGACAGAGACCTTTAAAGAACACAGACGATCCTGAGACTGATTTGTTCCTCTATGCCAAGGAAAAGAGACACTACACCGTTACATAAAATATTCTGCTGTCATTTCACATTTCGTTCTGAAGGCATCATCCTAAGAAAAAATATTGACAAACAGAGGTAACTTTAGAGAAGGAGCAAAGCAAAATGTCCAGATGCTGATGTGATAGAATTCATGTTTTTACACACACACACACACACACACACACACATATATGTAGTATAAATAGTTTGGCTAAAAGGCAACCATGGGGGTTTGGCAAGGTACCAGCATTCAGAGGCTGTAAGAACACAAATACAAATGGCCTTTACCAGTCAATTCAGGGATACTGCAGCTGACTCCAGTAGGAGCTTCCTGAGGGGAAGATGGATCCTTGGGGTTTATACAGAATAGCTGACTGTGGAGAAAGTGGTACAGCTAGGCAAACTGGGTTGAAATCAATAAAAGAAATAAGTAGTTGAAAAATAAAGGGGAAACTCCTAACAGTGAACATCCTACAACATTCTCAAAAGAAACAGTAAATAGCTCATCCATCAGAGCATTTACATCTAATTTGGATAAAAACTGTTTTTTTCCACGTGGATTCCCCTGCCCCCTGCCAATTCCTTGAAAGCTCGCAGGAGTCTCAGTGGGGTTTGGTTACACCTCAGCAGAAGACAAGCCCTTATCCACCCAGTAGAAAAATATTTCTTCTGGCTATCTGCCATGTAGAAACCAGATCTTAGCGTTCATTACAGTTCTTTCTTTACGTTTCTTGCATGCCGTCTCTCCTTTCCCACTCATTCTGCATGCCTTTGCCCTCTTGGTAAAGGCCAGGTCTGCAGTTGCAGAAGAGCTTGGTTCGTGCCATGCTCCACAGAACCTCTTCCCAGCTGCATCAATCCCCTTCGGTTTCGCTTTGCAGGAAGTACTCCTCCAAGTGTTTCTGCGTTGGAGCATCCTGCACGTTTTGACTGTGCAAAGGAGGTTAACTCTGTCACCTAGTCAGGGCAGATTTGGTCATGCAAGCTACCAATTTGTTTACCTGTTCAACGGTTAATCTTTTTCTAAATACTGGAAGCTTAAATGTAAAAATCCGCTGCTTTCCTAAGACCTTTTAAGTTAACTTTCAAAGGCAGTCTTTTATTGCTGGGTTATAAACCCCTTTACAGAAGGAAAGCTTTAAGTCTGAATATTAAAGTGAAGTGTTTAAAGTTCCTTTTTGGACTGTGAACCTATTATTAAAGCAGGATGGAAACTAGTTTGCAGCCTGCCTTTTACACAGAGTATCCATACTGCCAGAGTCCAAAATGAAGTCACTTTTTTGGATTAGGCGCTGACCACAGAAGGCTTAGAAATGCCACTTGTAATTAAAAACATTGTGCCTGGATCCTTCTGTCTTTATCGAGGTTAAATGGCCACTGAAAGCAAGACAAGTTGAGACTGAAGAACAACAGCAAGCTCATGTCCTCTATTTTCTAATATATTTAACTGTTTATTGATGCTAGGAAAGCTTTATACATTTTGTACGTTTCAACAGTAAAATGGATGCAATTTCCTCTAACTTTGATAGTGATTGTAATAACAGTTAGTGCTCTGTGAGGCCAAGCAGAGCCACCTTTCCTTGTCCCCTTCTCCATGCCATACGAGATCGACTGTCAACCCTTCAGCGTGGAGAAATATGTGAGCTGTTGTTGCAGCTTTCTTTGTTTTTTCAGCTTTATCTGTTGTATTTCTACTAATGCCTTGTCTACTTTATGGATCAGAGACTTTTATCTAGCCGTCTGGAAGAGCTTAGCACAATGCAGCCCTGATCCTGCCTGAGCTATCACAATATCAATACTAATTGCACAGCATTTTAATTCTTCAAAATGTTACGTAAACTAAATGGTCTAGGTTCAGTAAAGGATGTATGCAGGTACCTGAAAAAGGGCTTAGTTGGAACTGAAGCACCAAGCAGAATGCTGTGGTCTAAAATATCCCCTTCCAGCTGTTGGCAGCTGTGGGCTCATAGGACTGTTCCTTCTTGACTCAGCATTTTGTCAGGCACCACACAGCCCCGTTTGACATCTCCTGCCTTCCCTTCCACTGCACTATGGAACTACATGTCTTCCCATTCGGGTTCCCTCCACCGCCCCTGGTAAATATTCTCAGGATATATTACATAGGATCAGACCCTTCCAATAATACAGCTCTAGCCACATTTTTTCAACATCCCGCAGGGACAGAAGAGACTTGGCTAGCTGGAAGATAGACCCACCGCCTCAGGAACATATGACAAATTCCAGGAGGATTATGTAGAAAAGGTGAATGTGACCCTGCAGACCAATGATCAGGGCATTTACCTTACTCCCAGGACACTTTCTGCAGCTTGCTATCTGAGACCATCATCAAGCAAGAAAGAACAGTTTTGTGGGCACAGTTCAAAACTCAAGAGTTCCCCAGGTTTGTTGACTGCAGTCTCAAGGTATCTACCTCCCCAGTCAGCAACTTGGCTGCCATCTGGGGCTCCATGCTTCGCCCAACAGCCCCTGGGCTCACAACCGGTCCCAGCCTCCCCTCCAGGGGATGGAGCTTAAAAGCCACATATAGCTTCCCCCCCCCCCCCCCCCCCCCCCCCCCCCCCCCCGGCATACATAGTCTCAGTATCAGTGAATTCTTTGCAACCACATCTTTCTAGAGGGATCCCCATTTCACAATAAATCTTCCATGACCAAGTTTAGATTCTTTCTGATAAGGACTCCCAAATGTGCTGAATTTGGCATGAAGTTATTTTGTGCACTTAGCGGACCACAAAGCAGAGGAGAAATGCCAACAGCTCATTAACCCTTGTATCCCCCTCCTTTTAACCATATTCATTATATTATTGACCAATGCAGTAGGAATACTGCAGCTGACTGTCAGGAAAGGCTTGAGGGTCAAGTATAGCACCCGGTCATCCAGTCCCGGAGCTGCTCAAGTGAATAGTAATAGGGAAATCGTCCACTGGGATGCAGTTTTTCCTGCATGCACCACGCTAATCCATAATGCTCCTCAGTTGAACAGCAGCCTTTAATTTTTATATTTTTTTCCTAAATGCATCCATAAATCTGGATGTCATACTCCTCCACAAGTTATCCAGGTGCCGTATTTCTAGGTAGTTTACAAAATCCCCACATACAAACAAAAGTAAAGTTGTAGGTAAGAAACTACTAGTGATTCCTGATCCAGCGCTGGTCAGAGTTTCGCAGATGATCTTCAGTTTCTGTCACCAACGGCAATGTGTTTAGACATATTACGGCCTGCAACAGGGGTGGAAGGGCTATGAATAGTACGAATATGGTACAATTTAATTCCAGTTTTGTCAATGAATCAGCAGTATTCGGAGAGCCGTAAATCCTTGTAATTCTTGCTCTCTGCCTGCTGACGATGCAGGATGGCGTGCCGAGCGTCCGTGCCGTGCTCTGAAGGGGCGGTTCTGTGGACACTGTTGAGCCAGGGCTATGTTGAAAGACCTCTGGATTGCTGCCATCAGAGCCAGGGTCAAGAAATATCCCTCAGTGAAGTAAAATCTAACGTAACGTTACGTGGTGCGGTTGAGGACGCTGCGTAGCGTGTGTAGGTGTGTTACGCCAGCTAACAGCACAACAGAACCAATGCCCAATTCCCTGGAAGGTACAGCAAGGTGGCTGCTTCTTATTTTTGTTTTCTTTGCATGAAGATGTATGTCAGTCAAAAGTACAGGGCTTTTAGTATATTTTAACTGAATGTGAAAGTTTCTCTGTTCTCTTTTGGGCGCTGGAATGCAGGGATGGAGACAAGCACTAAAAGCAGAGGGGTAACTGGGGCCCTGCTGCCTGTTGTCTGCAGATAGGTAGGACAAAAATAACGAAGGAAATCTGTATGTTATTAGCTGGCTCGCTTAATAAAAAACTGAATATATTTGACACATTTAACAGTTTAAATATCTCTTAAAACGTTTTACTGGCAAAATTTTAAAGCCATGGATATTTCTGCACTGAGCCACGGAACTGTGAAGGAGTTGCTTCATGATGTTTTGCGCATAGAAAATGTCAAGAAAGGCAAAAAGGGCAGTTTAGGTATGGGAAACAATGGAAAAAATCCGGCATATGCTGATACTTCTTTATACACGCACTTATATTTGCAAACATGCACATATACTCTTTGTGCAAAGCTGTTTTGTGCTAGGAGAGCGGAATAAGATGAAACTAGGAGCAGAACAGACTTTGAATGCAGCAGCTGTAAGAAGACAGTGAGAGGAAAACACTGCAAGTCAAGGACACTGCCAGGTATGAAGCTGAGATAGGAGCTGCTACAATAAATGCACAAAAGTGAAAGAAGGATGATCGTATGCTTGGATATGGGAGGTGGCAAGGCTGCTGAGCTATAAGGCACGCATCCAACTTTAGTATTACGTCCCCCACACTGTTCCTCCCAAGAAAGCTACCAAAGGTGACACCAGCCGCCAGCATGCGGTCAAGGGGAAGAACTATCAGATTTCTCTTCCCACAGCTATTAAAGCACGACCAAATACTTCTCGATGGGATAGAAGTAGCACATGTGGCATTGTCACAGGTCTAAAGACTAAAGTCACACCTGTATAGATGTTTACCATCATCAAGTGGGAACTTCAATGAAACCATGTTTCTTTGCACCACATTACCAGAAAGGGGTTGAAGAACAAATTGAGATTCACTGGCAAATTGTGGCCCATATCCTGCTACAAACACTGCCTTAGCATTTGAAATGCACGACCGAAAACTGTCCTAAATGATCACTGACCTTCAAACAGAAGGGGGAAGAAAGCCAGACCCAACTTGACAATATCTTCTCTGAAGCAAAAAAACTATATTTAACTGGATTCTCATGAAAGATCACGTGTGCCACAAGAGGATAAATTTGGAGCATTCTCAGTTTCAGAGTGAATATTTTATATAAACATACTAAACAGTATAGGAAAAATACAGTGCTCTCCACAACAGTAATGCTCAGTGAGCTAAAAAAACAGACTGGGCCAGATCTTAGTTATAATTCCCAATGCAACCTATTCTTGAGTGCAAAGTCTCCTGAGAGATACCTTACATAACAGGAAATTGTGGATAATCACAGAAAATACATCAAAGCCATTTCAGATATTGCTAACACAACAAGTATATACTAAATGTTAGGGGGGGGGGAAATGTGCATATTAGCATTCAAGTTTAAATTTTATATAGGTTGGAATATTTCTTTCACAAGCAGGGTTTATAAATTTGCTAGGGCATGGAGTTCTGACCAGTCTGCTGTGCGTTATATTCAGACTGTATGATCTCAACAGGAGAGCACAGAAAGAGAACAGACATAGCGGATCAGAAGCAGTCAGGGAACATTAACTGCATACATGCATAATTATTACTACAGTGACCTGATGGAAATTTTGCAAGGATTTCAAAATACTACTGTGTACTAGAAACATGAAGAGTGAAACCTTTCTCAAGCCCTTTTGTGTTTCCATACTCATGCTAAGAAGCAGAAATGACAAATAATATTATAAACAGATATTAATTCATAACAGCCTCTCAGTTTCGGCAGAGATTTTTCAAGAGAGACTAACTGAGTGCTTGGAAAATGGTAGAAGACTGCAGTGACACATAAAATCAAATTGGATGTTGTATCAATGTAGTCCATACAGGAATAAGTATAAAGATAACAAAATACAAGAGCGAGGGACTCTTACTGCTATAGCCTTCTGTGTTGTGGATCCATCTATCTGTCTCCATATGTGTGTCTGTTGATTATCTATGTTATGGAAGAAGTATGATAACTTAAAGGTGGAAAAATCCAGATTTATCACACAGTTTTTTTTCAACACGCTACAATGGTGTTGAACACTGCACACTAACTTAGTCAGAGTGCTAGGTTCGTATTGGGGACTGTAGATTATGCAGTTTTAAAATATGCTGAAATTAATGAAACACAATCCACTGATCCATGGTTTTATGCCAGCCTGTCTCAGTGTAAGGTCAGACTAGAAAAGTTTTCTGACAAGAGCTATAGGTCTGACTCTCTTTTTGCTTTGCTGCTGACTTAGCTGATTAGCTAAGTAAGTATAATATAACCCATAAAATCCTCCAAAAGAAAAAAAAAACCCTACAAATTTAGGTTAAAAACAAAAGTTATGGTAACATAAGTGTCTCTAAGTTTTGCAATAATCCTCCAGTACTTTTGCATCCCAAAAGGCTCCAGATGTGACCAGCCACTGCAAAATGGCAAGTTGTTTATCAGCATTCTACATTGCAAACTGGCACCTGTAATTTCACTCTCACTTTGCATCAGCAGAATTAAGATATCCAGAAAAAAAACCTACTAAGACAGGTTTCTTTGTATTAATGCATAAACATTTATAGTAAAATGCCCTGTCTGTCACCCTCAAGGTGAGGCATACAGCATCCAATTCTTCCTCCTGCTCAGCCGCGTGTGTGCAGCATGATCCAAGTGTTTCTCTCTGCTGGGTGTTAAGGGTAGCTGTATCAGGCAAAAGGGAGGAAATGAATATAAACCAGTTACTGACAGCACTGTTATTAAACACTTTGATTTTTTGCCGTCTCTCCCCGAACTGCCTCGTTCAGCTGCGAGGACCACGGGCAGCCGAGCGATGGGGCTTGCTGCTGCCCACCCATGGGCTTGCTGGGGCCACACTTGTACCGTGGACATGCTGAGCAGATCCTGCAAACTTGACTTGTGTGAATCACCTCTACTGATGCAGCGATCACTTTGAAGAGATAATGGGGTCCCAAGCACTTGCAGTCACTGTCAGATTGGGGCGGGGTGGGGGGGTGGAGGGGGCGTATGGGGAACCTGGACGCTTGTGCAGAATTTGTAAATTGCCTGGGTTTTATCGTGTTCGCTCCCTGATCTGCTCTATTTGTGGCTTCATTTTGTTTTGGGGAGGAAAGCTTCCTCCCGATTACTTCCTTCTAAAAATGAGCACCACCTTCTTCATTTTTACAGGCGATGAATTCTGTTGTGGGTAAAAGCCACAAAATAAGCCGCGCTATACTCAAGGGGCAGATATATTTTCAGAAAGTCACCTCCTTATTTGTGAGAAGCACCTGCCAATTAATATGCTTAAAAATATCACTAGAGTTATGTAAGATCTTTAAAAATTCTTCTGCTCCTTGACTCTGCGGCACTTCACCTATTACTAAAAGTAATCAAGCTTCAATACGCATTAAAATAAAGTCAAAACCAAACAGCCCTGATTTAATATAAGCAAGAAATTCTTAACTTCTTCCTCTTGTGCATAATTATTCACAGCTGTCCATGTGACATGCAGCCTGATCTTGCACTAATGATCTTGCTGCAGTTGTGAATCTGCCTCCCTGGTCAAGCACCCCCCAACCATGGTACTGCTGTTACCGGCCACACCATCATTCTCCATTAATGATATTTAATGTACGTGACACTGTTTACAATTTATTGGCATTCAGATGGAAATGGCTGAATGAACTCCAGGCTCAGTGCATCCAGTCAGCTGCCCAGGGTCATTCTGATCTGCCATCATTCTGCTTTTCTAATTTTTTTTTAAGAGAAGACTATATGGAAATGACCCTTCTGGAGCAAGTTCTGGCAAATATCTCCTCTGGTGATAGGTGCAGTTTTGAGGGTGAGAGGAGAACGATTTCAGGTAACGTGGGTCTCTACTAGGAGTTACATATATATCCGACCTACAAAGAGTGTAAGGGCAGAGTAAATGTGCTGCTTATGGCACTTCCCAGTTTGTGCTGTAAAATGCATTTAAACAAAATGGGATTTGTGTAATATAAATACGAAGTCCTTCATAGCCGCTGTTTAGTATATGGTGTGTAAGAAGCAATAGGTTTTCTGGCTTAAATTTACAGAAGATACTGGAAGTGATATGTGGTATTTTCTTCTTGAGGAACTCATTTGGGACACTGAAGTTAATGAGAATTTTTCTTCTGTGAGCTTTGGATCAGGCTTTAAGGCTAAGATTTCTAAAACAAACAAACAAACAAACAAACAAACAAAAACAAACAAACCCACCCACTTTCTCATTCACCACCCACTTAGAGATTTTTAGGACTGGACCTCTGGTGCAGGAGGACGTATTTTGGTACTACACATACTCCAGGAAAGTACCAAGAGCTGGTAAGTGTCTTTTCTTTCCATAGACTTGCAACTTCAGTACAACCAAATATATTTAGACTGATGACTTGATTCTCTCATCAGAAAGATATGTGAATAAGAATTGTTGTCTATCTTGTAAAAACAGCACTACACTTGTACATGCATGTGTAGAACTGTTAAAGATTTTACAAGATACATGGGAATGTGCGCCTGCTTATCTAAGGAAAGAAGTGAGCTCAACATTAAAAAAAAAAATCCACTCTCTAGCCGAGACCTTGCCTGCCAAGTTTTAGCTGTGTGTTCTCTGTTTGAGGCACATACTCCCACATCCTGCACTGAGAGGTGAATACACTCTTTAATTTAGAGTGAAGATTTAGGGGCAAATTCTACTTTCATTTACATCATTAAAATCCTAATGAGGCTGTAAATCAGTATAAGAATATGGTTGAGGTCGATGGGGTTGGATGGATTTAAATGACTGTAGACTTTGTCCATTTTAGGTGGAAATATAAACCAGACTAGCCAAAGTAGAGCACTGAAATAAATAGAAATGCTGAAAGAAGAAGATTTCACATTGTTGTTAAGAACTGAACAGAGGAAGAACAGCCTTCAATTTGGGGTCTGAATGGTTTCCTTCTTCCTGAAAAGAGATAATAGTGAAAATGTTTACTGCCCTAAATCACAATTACCAGTAAAAAAAATATGTTAAACTGGCCAAAAAATAGTTTACAAAGGTTTGAAATTCATTTTTTTTGCTAAAATAGCTTTGGTGATAGGTTTGTAATTAGAACTTAAGGGTTTACAATTTTCTTTAAACTATTAACAGAACTTAATGTATTTCCCAAAATATACCAACACAATTACATTACATTTTCCATGATTTCCTTTTTGTAAGTAGGCTTCAATATTTCAAATATTATATAATGTGGAAAAAATCTGGCAATACATGTGCGTTTTATTCACTGAGAGCTTTGGTTATGCACGGACAGTGAATTTGTTCTTGAATTTGAAATTGAAGTATGTTTAATTATGCCAACATGCAATCTGAACTTGCTTTTTATTCTGTATTATTCCTTCAAGAAAAAAGCAAACCACCAAAACTGCAGCTGGTAGCACATTCTACAAATGTTGTTATTGCTTAATAGTTTTGTAGGTAACGCACATCTAGGATGGTGTTGTGCACCCAGGCAGCTGCCATTTCATGAGCTGATTGTTGATATGGCATGTCCCAGACCAGGTTGGTGGTATTCCCCCTCTTTTTTTCAGATTTTCTCTTTCCCTGGCTCACTTTTATTTCATGATTAGCAGTTTTCCATTATATTTGAAATCTTAATTAATGTTGTTTTATAGTGTTTCAGTACAAGAGGGCATAATTTAGAAGCTGCAAAAGGAGCCCATCCTGTATGCCCTGTCCAGACCACTGGTTTAAATGGAAGCCTCCACGGACCACGGCCTGTGGAATCAGCCTCTCAGCTGAGCTGCAGCCAACTTGTTTTTGTATTCCTTAAAAAGACATGCAGTACTTGCCAGGAAATACAAGAAAATAAAATGAGTCACTAAAACGGTAGTTGTTTTTATTGGAAATTATTAAAACAAATAGTAATGTTATCATATATAAACTTCAATATTAATATTCTGGAGCAAAATGATTTCTGATAATGAGTAGAAGCATAATATCAAGGACCATTTTGTCTTACAAATAATATTAATATGAGCTGATGCAAGTGGTGAGATTGCCTAATATAATTTTGCTGACACAAGACATGTAATGAGAATCTATGGAATATGGCGTACAAAATCATTGTCTTGTGAGCGAAGCTCACGTCTTCAAACTGCAGAGCAGCAGATCTATGATTTAATTGTGAAGCTTTTTCCTTACAGGCAGCATTAATGCCATATACCACCAATGTTAATTATGTTTATGTTAGAGAGACACAAACATGATTATTATTTTTTTTCTAAAATGTGAAGGGAGAGGTTTTAAAAAACAAGACAAAATTCTGTGTAAGATTTCAAACCTGCAAGAGAATCTGTAGATAAAGAAGTACATTTAAACAGACTTGAAAATGGAAATCATTAGAAATTTTTTACCCTGTTACATATGCCATGATCCCAGTTCAAAATTCTGTTTTCTTTGAGAACTGTGTGGTTTCTATTTTCTTGCATCCTTTGATGTACTATAACAGTATCACAACACATCCCAACACTTGAAATACAGAGTTTAAGACTGGCTTATGCAATGGGCAGCATCTAAGGGAATGAAAAGGTCTGAGGATTTGTCCTACGTTGTTGAAAGTGCTTAATATCTAGAATTCTTGAGAGTCAAGTAGGTGATCTGCAATGGCCTCTTTGTAGTTGCTATTTAACCCAGGAGATAGTAGTTACTAACTAAGTGTAGAACCATGTGTGCATAGACATACTTCCTGATTTAACGATTACATAATAAAACATACATTAAAACTAGTAAAGCTTATAATTAGATTTGTAGTGAAAACATTTACATTTGTCAGTCTAAAATATATTATCCATTAAATTTTTGAAATATTTGCTTAAAATGTGCGGTTTCTACAAACAATCCTAACAGTAAACCTATTAGCTAAAATATTCACAAAAAGTAAACAAAAGGAGCACGAACACAGCCAAATCAAATTCAACTTTCCGTCTTAGTAAACACTCGTGGAAGCATTTTTAAAAGCCTGTTTCCAGCTCTATCTCAGAGTACCTCTGTGATAGGCATTGCTTCTTGCAAAACTTCTAAATACTGTTCTTTACAGAATTACAAAATATATAAATATACATTTGCTCCCAAACAACAACAAAAGAACTTTCATAAAAATAAAACAATGTAAGGCGGCAAAGTCAAGCGTGCAACAGCCAGGAAGAGCTGGCATGACTCTTGCCCGTGAAACCTTAGTTACTGCCCATACGCATGCTGACACAATCTTGCAGGACGGGTACTTAGGCTACTGTTTTTGAAAGACCACCTGCTAATTTAGCACAAGAAATAGATTTACAAGCTGATGAATAGTTATTCAACCTCATTTTTCAATGTATGACCACACCTTATGTATAGTATAGTACACTTTTTTGACCCTATTGTGAAGACAGAACTATTAACTTTCTCCTAGGTTTGCCTATGATTTTCATATGTTTATAACATCTGGAGGCACAAAAGTATTAATCAATTCATTTTTCAGAACAACTATGACAATAACAAGGATACAAGCCAAGGTAAAGAGAAATTAAAAATGAACAAATTTTTGTGCCCAGTTTGAGAATGTCCATGTTCTTTCTTCTGACCAATTAGCATTTTTATTATTCTGATGTTCATTTCCATTAACAGCTTAAACTCTACCTAGCTGCCCCATCGGTACCTGAATCCAAACTATGCATTTTTAACCCCAACCCCTTTTTGGCTGCTTTCCACCTTAGAGATGTTCACAGTAGTGAGAGATGCATAAATTTTCCCTGTTAAGGATATCTAAGCGGGTCTGCTTCTGGGCATACCTGGAAAGACCTATGTCTTGTCAACACAGGCAATTTGGCTATCACAGCCCTGTCAAGACCTGCAGTCTAAATATCCCTTCACTTAACCTCACTTACATATTTGGTATATTAGGAATTGGAATGGCTAAACCTGTGGCCAGAGTCTCAGGAAGGCGTTAATCACCAATCTGCCATTTTCTAAAAGTATATGGAAGACACTAGGGAGACTGTAGTAATGCAGGCTGGGATTTGACACTCAAAAAACTTCTCATGAACAGTGCCATTTGGCTCTGAAATAGCACAATATTCAAAGACTTTGATGTCTGAGGGATGACACCTCTAATAGCAGATTGCCTCCTAGTGCCACGCTAAGGTAATGACTGAGAAGGCAAAAATACCAAATCACCACCTATGCAGATACTTCCTTGTGAGTCCAGCATTTAATTAATGAGTAAATTTCTTATTATGAAATTTAATGCCTGCTTTTATGAGTGGACCATCATTTTCAAATAAAAAGAAAAAATTATCTTAAATCCACTTGTAAAAAAAAAAAAAAAAAAAAGACCATTTTGTTCACCCCCCAAAAAGGTTGTTTCTGGTTTCTATCATGAGTCAGAGAAACACCTTCTTTTAAGAAGTTTGTACGAGGGACATTCTGCATATTCTTCTTCTACTTCAGACTTTCATTTAGCTCAGCCATTTATTTTATCTTTTGGTGTAATAAACCGTTACTGTCTCTTTACATATATATGATGGGGGAAAAAAAAAAGAAGAAAAAAAAAAAAAAAAGAAAGAAAATATTTGTCCTAGGTCCTTTTCTTTTTCTTTCGAGGATGTCTTTTGGAATGACAACTCCTCCATCTTCTTTCCAGAAATGATATACATAATCTATACTTCTCCACGCTTGCCTGGCAGAAGTAAAACAATTTTTTATCTATCTCCCACCCTTCAGATCTTTCAGTAAGAACAGTCAAGTGAATTTCACACCTCACACAATTGCAAAGGAATTACAGGCACATTGAGAACACTTGACTCAGTTTGCTTCCAGGATAATGTATTTTTGGTAAGAAGTAAAATTTACAGTATATAAAACATATCTTTGCAAATGAAATATAGAAGCATAAGGGAACATCACATATATACTCCACTTTAAACATACATTTGAGAAAACGGAAGAGAATGCCCAATGTAGTATCTAGCAGCCTTAGACAAAGGAGACAGAATTGCTTCGTACATGGCTGAATGTGTCGTGCAGGGATCAAATGCGAATATACGATCAAAGGGGGCACAATGCAAGTCATAATCTATCCAACACTCACCTCAGTTTACACAAAGATCCCCATGATGTGGTGCAGACTTATCTGCACCACTCCACTTGCCAGCTGTAAAGAGAAAAGCACCGTAAGTTTAAAACATCAAAGTAGGCTTTTGCAGTGCCCCAAATTACATTCCTACTGTGGAAACTGCGCAAGCCTTGTAACGGAGCCTGTTGCGCTTGTGCAGAAGGAGTGTGCAACTCTCCTGTGCAGGAGAGGAGGAAGGAGCCCCAAGATAAAAAAAGCCAGGAATGTCATATATTGAAAAACTAACTGAACTAGCTTGCAGAAATTACTCAGACGATAGCTTCTTTCATTCCAGCTGCTCCGTGTATCAAAATTCTTTTAGGATCTCTTAGAAGTGGTGCAACACTACTTCTTGCACAAACGGCAGCAAAAAAAGTCTTAGGATGAATGTCACAAATAAAGTAGCACTTTTACTACTAGTGCAATTTCACTCTGGTCAGGTCCCTAACAGATGAAACCCCGTCGTCTCAGAAGCCTGATACAACGCAAGAAGCAATGGGAACCTCGAGTATCCATGGGAATTAATGTTTATCTTTGGAAGGTCAAAACCTCTCACAGTTTCAGTTTTCAACTTAACTTGGGGAAAGAGTTCCTAAGGCTCAGCTCTTTAAAAAAACTGTAATAAATCTGTCTAGAACAAAAAATTTGACTCTCTCCCACAGGATTCATTATTTCCCAAATAAATGCAACATGGCATTTCAATATGTTTATATGGTGACTTCACCAGTTTTTGTTATATACTTGAAATATACTGGTATTCAGTAATAGTTCATGGCAGAGTTCTTTTTAAAATGTATACTAGTGACAGCATTCAGACATATTACATACTTCGTTGGAATGAGAAAAAGTTTGTGATTCACTTGCATTACAGAAATTGTATTTTGCTGTCATTATCAAAATTACATTATTTAAGTACTGCACAATTTTAATACCAAATTATCTTTTCACAGAAGAAATCTGTGTGGTCAGTTACAGTGTATTAAAATTCCGAACACCATTTTCATATTACATTACAAACATTTTTGGGGCATTGTTTCTTCACTGTAGCTTTACTGTTTCATCAGATATAACCTCACGGTTGAGATTTACAAAACTGGTCTGAGTTGGAAAGAATATACAGGAGATATTGATATTGGGGTCTGTTATGCTAAATATACGTGTTAATCATCTGTGTTCTATTATGCTTATCTTTCTATGGATTTTTGGCTAATTTTCCAGGTCCAGAATATTAACAGGGTTTTTAGTGTGCATGGATTAGGTTATTGTATTAGGGATAGAATGGCTAAATGGGTGAAACTGAAGAAATGCAGTGAAAAGCTGTTGTCTGTGGAGTTGTAAATAGTTTCCAACAGACATGTTGCTGCTTACTCTGCTAAGGCTCAATGCGGCAAAAGCACTGGGCCTAGAGAAGTGGATCGTTTTATTTGCTTGAATTCATGGGTGGCTCTTATTGCTCTAGGTCAGTTATTAATGAGGAAAAGAAGGTTAATGGAAATAGGAGATGCTGACAGTCCAACATCTATCTTTCTGTGAAACCCATGTGATATCAGATAAAAATAGTACTCATATCAAGCTGATTACAAAATCAGATGCTTTCAAACATATCTGAATTTAACTGGACAATTTTTTAGTATATGACACAAAAGATACAATACAGCTCCAATAAATAATGGATAGATGCACAATGCATTAATGTGACTGTCTAATTTCACCAGTTAAAATTAAAGATGAGAGATGGCTCAACATCCAAGCTGACGCTGTTTCTGAACAAGCTACTGGTGCCCTTCTCATATAGTATATCCAAGCTTGAACGGTGAATTTCATCCCTATTCTCTTTTTCCATTGTTCTGTAAACAAGCTAAGACAGTGCCTCTACTCTGGTGACAAGAATTCCTCCTTATCTGCTGATTTTTTCTCTTATTTGTTTTATTGAAAAAGCTGCACCATCAGTATGTGGTCAAAGAAGGATCAGGTTAAATACCAGGAGATGGGGTGGAAAAGACACAGTAGAAGAGGTGCTACGGGACTGGTCTCTTCGAAATAGGCTATTAAGGGTTTGTCCCCATTAGTGCAGCACAATGAAGATCTACAGAGCAACAGAGCCGGTACTGTGGACCTGATGTCCGCACTGTATTTGGGTGGGGGTTCACTTCAGGCTAACTCAAGTCTAGTGCCCTGGACAGAACGCTGTACTGAAACAAGCTGCATGGGCTCTTAGGGTGCATCTTTTGATACCGCTTTATCGGAAAGGAAACTAATTTGCACGCTTCATGATGCAAACAAAATAATGGTAAGTTAGGATAATTGGGAGATCCACTTGAAAAGCAAACTGGTCTGAACTAAAAGCGCTAATGCAGATGGGCTCTTCAGGTCATTCTTTACCATACATTTCTGCATCTTAGTTATCTGTGCTTCCTTGTATCTGAAAAGGAGAGGTGGGCTGGGGTAAAGAAGCATACTTCTTCAGTTGGTGAGTCAATGCCTCTTGAATATGCTGAATTTCAGAGCAGCATTCCTGAACGATTCCGTAACTACACAAACAATAGAGTGTTTTTATCTATCTTATTAAAGAAATAGGTCTGAGCAGTCACCTGAGAGCTGGACCTCCATTTGCTGTAACCAGCATAACATTAGAGTGGGTAGGGCAAATAAGGACAACGGTGATGAACACAGAGCTTGCAATAATGGTTTACATTTTTAATCTTAATGTATGTGATGTCTGGGCAGTTACTGAAAAATGAATATAACTAATAGCAGAGGGAATACACATGTAAATCTACAATGATTAATTGCTAGCATATGACAAAAAAACTGGGGAAATCTAGCATGTAGAGAAAAAGAGGTTTACCATAGCTGTTTGGCTATAGCTGATATCCCTAATAGGAAAAACCATGTCCTCACGAGGGAGTCCCATGTATCTGTGCTGGAGGAATTCATACTGTTTCTTCAGAACAGGGCAGGGAAGCACCCGGTATCAGAGATGGGAACTTATTTTGGAGTCTTCGTTATGTACCGAGTCATGTCCACACACTCTTTCTTTTAGTTGGTATCGTTTTATTTACTATAAAGATTACCATTAGTGTTACTGTACTACCATAAAATCCCCTTCATTCAATGCCCATTGCTCTGCAAACACAGAAAAAAAAAAAGAGAGCTCTTGTTCCAAGAACTTTAAAAACAAGCAAAGGTACGACTACCCGTGACACCTGACCGGGGGATTTTGGGCTCCGTGTTGCTCTACACCGAGGTGCTGTAGTGTTTTAGCCCACCAGCCACAGGTACCATCTTGACCAGGTTGCCCTGGTAGTGTGCTCTTTTGACCAGTGACCAGAGGGAGGGGAAGAGGCTCTGCATACTCTTCTCTGGCACACCAGAGACCAAGAGGAGAAAATAATGAGGTTCCGCTACCAGAGTTTAACCTTTTAAGCTAACAGAATTGTAAGTGTGAAAAAAATTATTTGGATGAAGACCGTGGAAGATATATGGTGTCTTAATTCTAAATAAAATCCAAGCTTCTAATACGATTTTTTTTTAGTATGTATTAGGAGTATTTAACTTCTGGTAATTTAGGACACGTTCCAATCCAACTATCCAGAAAGGCCAAATTATACATAATAAATGATTGTTGAGAAATAGGTATCACATTATCTGTCTTGTCCACAGCAAATTATAAAACTATTCTAAACCACAAATGTTGAGTTCTTAATCAAAGAAACTACTTACAATAATTTTACTATGGATTTTTATATAGCTGTGAGGATGTACATCTGACGGAAAGATGATAAAATGTTTTTATAAGATCAAATGTTATTTAAAAATTCATATTGCTGTATGTCTTGAAATTGTACTGGCAAAACTGGCAAATCTTTTCATTTTTTCTCTCCTCTTCAGTATTGCTGTAGACTCAGTACTGCGGTCTGTACAAGCAAAAATACCATGCATGGTTGCCTATATGATGACATCATGGGGGGGGGGGGGGGGGGGCATTACAGCAGCCTCCGAATAGTAAAGATGACAGTGAGATCCTGCTTCCTTAATCGAAGTCAGTGGGAGTTTTGCCTGAGTAAGGAGGTTAGGATTGGATCCCTGAAAAAAAAAAAGAAGATAATGAGACATAACTAGGAATAATGGGGTGGTATGAAGACATGGAAAATGTAGGTTGAATATCATTAAAATCTTCCTGACAGTGAGCTCTGTTGTACCAGGGAATAATCTCATTGACTTCAATGGGAGAACTGCCAGAGTAAGATCTGAGCAAAGGCTGGAGTAGCCTTGGTCCTGATCCAAAGCCCACTGGCATCAGTGGGGATGTTTCCACAGACTTCAGTGAGGTTTGGATCAGGCCCAGGGTGAACAGTGCAGGTATACTTGCCTGAAACCCCACAATTCCCAATGCTTTTTTTTGTAATTGTTGTGAATAGTTGTTAGATGCATCTAAATACAGGCAGCACATGGTGTTACTGGTTCATTTAAGCACAGCTAAAACTGATCAGTTTAAGAGGCATCTTCCGTGTGGTGCAAAAGTAAAGAAGCTGTTAAAATTACCGGACTGCTGTTGTGCAATCAGGTAATTTAAACAATGGAGGCCACAGGGAGGAACACAGGTAGGTAATAAGGCTATGCTGTATTGCCGACTGGAGCTTACCTACTTGTAACACAGGGCTGTACGGAGGCTGGGCACTACCTGAGTTAGAAATCTCTGGGTTTTGTTTTCATGCCTGTGAGTGCAATGGGCAAAAAAGCAGGGAGGCTACGAGCAAGGAAGCACCATGCACAGTATCAAATACTTGTAGAGCAGTGAGAGGGAAAAAGTGAAGAAACAAATTTTTTGTTTTCATTCATCTTGCGTATGCTCTTGGTAAATAAACTGGATCATGTTGGAGTTGCTAGCTCCTGCATCTGTTTCTCTCCTCACAGACAAAACTTGCAGGATTACAAACTTTAAATACTACCTGATTCAAGAAAGGCAACAGACTAAAGATTTGTGGCTTATGCCTTTAGACGTGTAATTTAAGTCACATGTTGTTTTGTAGACACCAGTGATTAAATGCATTTTAATAGTGGCTCCTGCTGAACCTCAGTAAAGTGTCACAAATATCAAATATTAAAAATTAATTTTTTTAACAGCAAACATGCTTTTGTCCTTTCCCTGCACCTGGGTATTTTTTTCAGCACCTCATATGGCTCTCCAGCCTATCCATATGTTTCTAACCTTGGCAACAGACTGGCAGTTACTTACATGAAGGTTTCTGTTTCTCAGTAAAGTTTCTATTAGCTCATTGGTTGAGTCATTGATGGGAGAGGGGAAGGGAAGTGAAGCAAAGAGGAAGGCCTAAAGCTCATCACTTTTTTTTATTCATGAATACATGTACCACAGTCAATGAGAAGGAGCTGTAGAGATCTGTGGCACCCATATGAGACTAATATGACCAGATTAAATAAAATCACTGCATTTGTTCAGGTAAATTTATTAAAAACTCAGAATCTATGTATGGGGGAAAATGAGTATACAACTTCTAAAATTTTAACTTGCAGCACTCATTGGGCTGTGACAGATTTGGAGAGGTTTTGCAGTAGCTCCAGTACATTGATCTGGTTACTATAGTACTTTAAGATCATATTAGTTTAACCCAAAGCAAAATGACTGAAAAAAACACAGGCAGCTGAAGACAAATTGAATTGACTGGTCCCACCTCTCCTATAATAATTTAAAGTTGTTCAATCGACAAGTCATAGGAACTATCTGGAACATCTTCTGGACAATGCTGCTGCCTCAGTGCAGATTCAGTTCCAGACACACCATTCTGTATATGTGGTCCATCTAACTTCATCCTAGAATACTCCAGTGATGATGGTTGCATCCTGGGCTATTTATTCTAGTGTTTCTCTGGCCTTACTGTTAGAAAGATTTTGTTAATACCTAACCTATACCTGCGTATCTGCAATTTAATCCACCAGCAAACATGGAAAAGACTGCATTGCCTTTCTTTTGCAGCTACTTTTTAGGCATTTGAAGTCTTGTATTCGATCTTCTTCTACGTAGACTATGCAACCCCATTTCCTTCACTCTTCCCTCACAGATGAAGTTTTCTAGTCCTCATTCTCCCTGCTTGTCTCTTTACTCTCTCTAGATTGTTAGCAAATGTGTACATCACAAGACTATGTAGGGTGTACCAGAAGAGGCCTTATCATCACCGGGCAAAGTAAAAGGATTACTTTGCAAGTTTTGAGGATGCCACTCCCAAATATATACCTCTGAGTAATGTCCAGCTGTTTTTGCAACAGTCTCATGTTTTTGACTCTTCTTAAACTTTGGTCTACTACAACTCTAGTATTTCTTTCTGCAGTACAAAGACTGTCCTTACTGTGTGTAGCTGATTACTACTTCCTGGGAGTGAAATTTTGCAGCTATCCTAATTGAATTTCAACCTGTTTTTCAGAATTCTTCTGATTTTTCAACAGAATTTTGAATTATTGCCCTGCCCTTGAACACGACTGTGGCTGCCCTCCACTTGCTGTTATCTTCAGATGATAGAAACATTTCCTGTTGTGTTATCTAAGTCATTACTGAAACTGCTATACAGTATTGGACTAGAAAAGACCACCAATGTGGAACCCCATTTGATATGTGTTTCTACTTTAATCATGAACTTCTGATACCTATGTTCTCAAAATACATTTTTGGTAAGCTGTTTAGTAGTTTCATGTAGCCATGTTTCTCTACCTTGCATATAAGAATTATATAGCACAGTGACAAAAATCCACTGAAGTCAAAGATGTATGATGGCTACTGCTTCTTCCTATCCTTGATGCCTGTTACTCTGACATGGAAGAAAATTAGATTGGTTTGACTTGATTTGCTCTTGACAAATTCATGTTGGCTGCTACTTATCTTTCTGTTGTCTTTTAGAAGCCCATAAATAGTTTAATTAATTGGTCCATGATTGAAGTTAAGATGACTGATCTTTTGTGAGCTTCTCTTCTCTCACTTGTTTGCCCCTTTTCAGCAGTCTGGAACCTCAACCATCCTTTGTGCGCTTTCAGAAATAACTAGTATTAATGCTGTAACTGCCACGGCTAGATCTCTAAGCAATACCCAGGCTGAATTTCACCAGATGCAACCCATTTTAATACATCTCATGTTGTTCAGGTATCCAAGATTTTTTCCCCTCCCAACTGTAGTCTCAGTTCTTACCCCTTTATCTTTGGTGTTGAAGACTTTTGTTGTGTCATCATGGGTTTTGTTGCTTTTAAGATGGAAATTAAAAAAATGGCTTTTTCAGTATCAGTATCAGTATCTTTGTCTTCCTTTTGAGAAGTAAACCAACTTTCTCCCTTGATTTTCTTCTTCCTACTACAATGTGTTTAGAATACCCTCCTGCTATGCTTTATATTTCTCAGCAGTTGCATTTCATTTTTGGTCTCAGCCCTTTTAATTTATCCTCATGTTTTTATAGGTTTTTTTTCGTAATTTGACCTAGTTTCCAACTTCCTATACTGTCTTCTTGTGTTTTATTTAAGTCATTGAAACACTCCTGATTCAGCTACATTCATTTCTTACTGTGCTTCTGCATTAGAAGAGTTTGTGCCTCTGCCTTTAATATAAGTTTTATAAGGAACTGTTGAATCTATTGGATATCTCAGACTTGTTTCCCAGAAAATCTTTCCAATTATGTGTATTTATTGAGTAATGACTTCTTGATGTCCATTGGTTTTGTTTTGCCTTCCCAGCTTAAGGACTAGGAACTCCGACACTTTATGGTAAGTCTCACCCAAGCCCCAATGGGTGGCTTGAAGAGCTTCCTTTTTTTTTCCCCAATAATTCTATAAAATTGTTTTCAATATATTTCTAGAACTTGCTGATTTGTCTCCTATTTTTCTGGTTTCCTACCAGATGTCCAGAGCAGATAAATTTCTGCATTTCACCAAGTCCACTGCTTTCAGACAATTCTATCAGTTTACAAAAGCATCATTCACTGAATCTTCCCGCTTCAGTGGCATACAAAAGCCTGTGCTGTGACAGTGCCCTCATTTTTTCCTGTTACTTTCACCCACAAACTTACAACCCATCTATCTTCTTTCACACCTGGGCCTCAGAACAATTCTTGTATAATCTTGATATGCAAGAAAACACTACCTCTCTTTTGCCCTCCCCACCCTTCCAGAGCAAGTTATACTCTTCCATATTAATATTCTAGTCATGTAAATTACTTGAACAAGTGCCTGCTATGCCAATTAACTTGCAGTTTTGATCATGCACTGAGACTTCTAGCTCTTCCTGTTAATCCCCCTAGTTTTCGCTATACAGCATCATAAGATATTGACTAGATGGTTTCATCCTCCTCCTTGTCCCTCCTATAACCCTATTATGAATATCCCTAGCTATTCTACTTGCAGGCCTTTGAGCTGAACTTCTTCTTTTCTAACAAACACACAGATTCTTGTAACAAATTCTCATTATTTCTTATTTAATGTCCTCATAACTAGGGTTGTAAGCCTATGCCATCCCAATTAACAAAGAGAAATCAGAACAATTAATTTTAGAGACACTTCCTCCTCTCCAGCTAGCTTGCGGGAGGCTGGAAGCAAGAAAGGAAAGGGCTGGCTAAAACAGGAGATCAAGTAAACTTGGCAGGATTAAAAAGGAGCCCTCACACAGAGGAAGATACTTGTTCAAGGGAACCAGACTGAGACGTGGAGGAACGTCTGGGTTACAATCAGGAAGGACAGAGATCTAGATAAGATAAATAGGTTTGTAAACTACTTTTTGGAGGTCTTTCTTCCCCAAATACTTTATTCCACTGTTAAGTAAGCAGTTCTTGCCCAATTTCTGCATATTACTATGGCAAAAGGGGAAATTTTAAGCACACGTTTCGTTGAAGTACAACTACATTAGCCATGACTGAAAGAAGGATAAATAGGATTTCCCTCGGGACGGGCTTTAGTTCTGATGTGTGGGGTTGCACTGACCGGTTACTGCCCTGCCCTCCACAGTCACGCCTGACTTTGGGCGTCAGTCTCACAGCCATGCAGTCCACGCCACGCGTCAGTACTCAGTGCAGAGACAGGTTTCAAGCGTGAGACGTTTTGCACCTACACCTGAGCTCCTTTGCACACAGAAGCTGTCTGGCTTTTTCAAGACTAGCAGCACAGCAGTTTGCTGATATATAGGCGTTATAAAGGATTGGGACGTAAGCGTATGCTTAAGCCCCAGACTGATATAGACCTAGTCTAAATCTGGAAAATAATACAGATGTAGACTGAAACCAGTAAAAAGATAGAAACGCGCTGAGTAGCCCGTTTAGACCTCTGAAGGCAGCCCACTTCATCAGCTCAAAATGGCGCATCAGTGGCAGTATTCTGCCCCGGCCACAACTATTATCAGGTGTGTGAAAACCCATAAATTCTGACATTGCCTTTTCTCTACTTTTTTGAAGATGGATGATGCTTTATTTCTTTCATTTTTTTCTGATATTTGCAAAAGGAGATACGCACAAAGACTCCTTTAAAATAATGTAATGTTAACAGAAGTCATAAAGAACTCTGTTGAAAAGTATATAAAATAGTAGGCTGAGCTAGGGGCTAAACTGAAAGGTGGTTTTTTCAAATGCTTGTTAAAATAAGGCCCAGTTTTGAGGAAATAATGAAAAACGTGAAAATTTCTGCTATTTAATAATAGTAAAACTCCCTCGGTTACTGAAGCTCCACAGATACTTAGAGAAGCTGTTAGGAAAAATTTGGGGCGATTTAGGATAGCCTTTCAGCATTTTGTGAAAGCACGTTTTCTACCAGATGCTTGTAAAGAAAAAAAAAACCCCAACATATTTTGATTCCATTGAATCATCAGCTGCATGAGAATCTTTGTCTTCTGAAAGCCCCTTAAGCATTTTCTCTGGATCAAATATTAAGAGGAACTTTTATTAATCAATATAAATTTTTTTCTGTGGATGACAGAGACTGGGTTTGGAAGCGTCTCAGGAAAGTCTCTAACAATTTTTCTGGGAATTTTCCAGAACATTACTAGCTAGGGTATGCTGGTGTTTTCAAGATTAGCAGAAGATGTTTATAATGCAGAACCCTCCCTGTCACAAAATCATGTGAAAAATATCAAAATAATGTATTTTAATGCCACTGATAATTGCCATCACTTAGTGGAAGCAAAAGGAAATCATATTCATGTGGAAGAATTTGCTTTCTCTCTACTCAGGCTTTATTGAAGCATGATTTTCAAACTCTCTGTGATGATCACATGCATAATTGCTGCTGTTGCCGTTTTTCAATGCTTCTAGTTTATGTTATGTTTCTAATGAAAACCGATACATCGCAGTCGCCATGAATAAGCCAACGTTTACCAACAATGACCATTCAATGGCATCTGGAATGCTACAGCTATCGCCTACTGAATGTTCAGAAAAAAATAAGCGGGCGACTCGGATGTGACCTGAAAACCGGAGGCTCTTGCCTCCTGAGCACCCTCCGCGGATCTTCAGCGGCAGAGCTGCTTACACCGGCTCCAGCAGCTCTCCCACCCCTCCAGCTGCTTCTTCCCACCCCTGGGCCGCCCACAGCCAAAGAAACAGCTGTGCCAGCACAATGCAGCGGGCGGTACGGGAACAAGGGCTGGGAATGAGGAGGGCTGCTTAAAACGCTGAGGAAATACATGCGGTGGTGTTGTGCAGTGCTTAAGTTCCTTAGGTGGTTTTAAAACCATCTCTATTCACGCACTCAGCACAATTACTCTGCCACTTTTGCCCATCTCCTCTGGGGGAGAGCCTCGGGAGGACGGGAGGATAGAACACCCTCTGGCCAGCCGTGACTTCTTCGCCCTATCAGTCCATGCTGAGGAATAATTAGTCCACTGATGAAACTTCAACCTCTGGATGAAAACTACAGAACCAAGGCCTGTAGGAGACAAACCTCCACACTCCTACCAGAGCAAGCTCTGAGTTGGTGGAAACGTAGCGGAGCATGGAGCACGCAGCATTAGTTTAGTGGAGTGATGAAAGGTGAGTAGCCCTGTCACCCTTCATAATCACAGCGAAAAATCTCAGTAATGACTAAGCGGATTTGATAAGCAAAAACTTTGGGCCCCGTAACAGTGATCTTCACAGGCTGCATTTTTAAGAGTGCTAAAATGCACATTTCTGTTTTCTAGATTGGGGTAAGTACGAGCAGCACAGTCAGATATACTGAAAAAAGCCCCGTTAAGATTAGTTGTTTTCACTTCTCTGTTGTTGTTTTTCACTCGGCGTAAAGATGGGTGAAATTAGAAAGATACTCTTGGCTGCTCCCTAAAACTGCTGTTGTACCTCTGCCCAACATAAGGGTGCAGACCCGGACAAGCCACAGAGTGTGGGACCAGCTGGACGGACGGATGGACGGACGGCCAAACAACCGCGGGGACGGGGGAGGCAGCGGGCTGTACCGGGGGCAGAAATACACCTGGCCTTTAGCCAACCGTGTCGACAATCCCGCCAACGACAGGCTGCGGAATGCAGGCTGCAGACCAGGATAGCTGACGGCAGAGCCGTGCTGCCGTCCCGTGCAGAGGGGCAGGCAGGTGGTTGGGTACAGCGTCATCTCGGTCTACCACGGCTTTGCTCGCCCGGTTCAGCGGGTTGACATCCACGGCCATTTGCTCTGTCCTGCAGCAGGAGGAATGAAAGCAGGCTGTTCATAGCTTCTGCCAGCAGCCTTAAGGGAGGTGTGGTAGGTAGTCACTTCGGCGGGGTGGAAAATCCTCATCCTGGCCCTGATCTCAGGTGAAAGTGAAACTGTGCATTTAAAGTGTGCGACACACTCCACAATAACAGCTTGTGCGCACATTTCTACTCAGGAATAAAAGTGAGGTAATTCAAGGTAGCTTAACCCTCATTTTATGCATGCACACGGTCAGCTCCACCACAGGAGGTGACTGCGGCAAATTCACACCCTAACTCACCCTGCAGTGACTTGTCCATGTGTTCATATCCCAAGGCAATCTGGCCTAACACAGTGTCACAGTGGAAGCGAGACTGTTACTGTCCCGAAACAGAGATGAATGACTTCCTAGCCATCAAAGAGCCAAGTTTGTAAAATGAGAATCTGCTATATGAATAAATGTTTTGGGGGATGTAAAGTGGGTTAATACTAGCCTCTCAGCTTGAGAAACCCAAGTCACGTGCACCAACAAATGTAATTGAAAGAGTATGTCTCCACAGTAGGTATTCTCCAGCAGGATGAAAGTGACCACACAGTTTGAAACAACTCATTAATTTGCAATTTCTTCTTAGTTCAAAACAAACATAGGTGTATCATTTAGGGATTAGATCTCCTATTCTCTTTGGTTCTTTAATCTGTTTCAGTAGTCACTAGAATCAGATGTTTCAAATAAAAGTTCAAGGAACCATCAGTAAAGATGTGTAGTAATCTGCCTAGTATCAGTCTATATCTCACTGTTTATTCTCAGATCGAGTGCTGATCTGGAACCTGAGGGTTTATATCTCCTTTTGTACACGTTTGTTTATCTATTATGGGTTTGAATGTTCTCCCCACTCAGAAAAAACATTGCTTTCTTTTGTAGCTTGGGAACTACTTGACCTCAGTTATCTATTCTGGCAATGCATTCCCTCATCTCAAATCATGTGGTTTGATAAAATGTTTACTTTCATTGGGAGTGAATTTGTGAGCTTTTGTTTCCAGTGACTGTTCCACTGTCCTTATGTATCAAACAGTGGGAACAGAAGCTCTCAACCATTTTTCTGCAACAAACCATGAAATCAGCATTGGCATAGCATGTAAGGACAGAGCGATCCTTATGCACATCTAACTGTCTAAAATGCTGCCTGGCCCCTGCCAGTGCATCAACAAGGTCATATATCTTTTGGAAACAGTATCTTAAAATTATTGATTTTTAGTTATGAATAACTCTTAGAGGCTCAGAAAAACACTAAAATAAAGACTCGAGAGGGGTCCTATGCTCCCCCCATAACTTTTCAGTTGTACTATGCTAGTTTCTAAAGGTGTAACATGAAGAATTGTGTGGCTTCAGGCATTAGGACTGCCTACATGCAGTTTACCCTTCTTACTCTGCAAATGGAGGTGCTTGCTCACAGACTGATCTGCAGGCCCCTGTAAGGACATCTGGCTTCTTCCAGCGTTATCAAAAAGCCACTGCAAATTGCTCCTCCAAATGTACAAACTGAAACGTACATCATAGCTTGTGTCTCCCCAGCCTGAGACTGAAAACACTCTTTCTTTCCAACTCCCAGTTCCCAGACTCAGGTTTTTGATGTGCTAGATCACCATGCTGTGGCACTAAGCCTTAGAAGTGGAGGATCTCTTCTGATGACCTTCAGGATCTTTCGAGATCTTGGAGAGCTTCTCGGAGCTTCTGAACCAAACTCCTCCTTGACTGAACCCAGATATTGTTCCAAGTTCCGTATTATTTGTGCATGAGAAAAAATTTGGACAGAGAGCAGCTAACGTTTGGAAGCTACTCGGATGGAAAAAGAAGATGGCTGAAAAAGCCAGGGAGCTAATTCTCATGAACGGCAACCTCAGTGCTTGAAATATGTCTCTAAAGAGTGAGACCAAACAGGTTAATTCTTCTGAGGTTGTAGAAAAACTTGAAAAAAAGAAAGAAATACAGTTCAGTTTTGTATAGGTTGCAGTAGCAAGGATTTGGCTTAGAAAAGCCCTTGGTTAGTACAAAGCATGTATGGGTGTTTCATCAGAATTACAGAATTAAACAGGAAGGCTGAATTAGGGTAATGGTTGCCCATCTGCTTGATGAGCAAATGTTAAAAGTACATAGCTCTGGGTGCCACACGTGAAACCCTGATCTCACTGAACTCAATGGGAATTTTGAACTGGTATTTCAGCATCTGGATTTCATGTCACTTACTCTTCAGAAAGAGAAGAGTTAATGTTGGTATATGTGTGTGTGTGTGTGTGCGTCTAATCAAAGTGCTATCTTTTTTAGATAGCAAAAAAAATTCAGGCATTAATCAGCAGCAAGCAGTGGAGTTGGGCAAAGAGCTGTGTGGAGAATACAGCTGAAAGAGCAAAGTGGACCAGTCTGGAAAAAGCAGCAGACAGAGTGGAGTTCACAGAATGATATAAAGCGATAGGCTGGAATAGGGAACCATCCTGGACAGGGAATTAGGGAAGAAATGAAATAGGCCAGCTTGCCAGGAGGCAGCAGGGCTTACTGGACAGCTCTGATTTTAATGAGTCTCTTGCAAGCCACGTTTGCAGGATGTCAATAGTCCTCATGCTGCGTTTACTTTATTTATGAATAGACATCTCTGTGGCAATGGTGAATGCATAAATATTCTAAAGACACAAAACCTTAACAGTCGACGCAACACCTTCACATGATGAAGCCGTGTCACAACACGGTAAAACGTGTCATGACATTAAGTGGCGGCTGATGCGGCGATGAAGTATCAGGATACTGCCATTAACGGCAGCCGTAACTCTGCTGATAGTGGGGCTGATCTGACATGCATACAGTGAGAGCAGAGGGGCAGTGTCGTCTTCGGTGGGAAAAACAAGAGCGACGTAACGTTACTGCTCTCCGATGCAAAATACTGCCCAACTTCCTGAAAATGGGGTGCTCAAAGGTAGGTCCTTACGCCCCTGCCTCAGGAGCCTGGTCCTCCAAGGGTGCTGAGCCACTGGGTCCGTGGCCGTTGTCAGATATCGGACATTTATTAAATTCAGAACGGCCCTCTGAGCACGTATCCAGAAAAACCCCCTTTGGAACCCAGAACGCTGTGCTTTGGCCAGCACAGCAGCCCACCTAGTGCCAACCACCTCCAGCTCCACCAGCACCACAGAGACCTCACCCGCTGCCTGGGGGCAGGAGCCTGCTGCCTGGTTTCGGGTCCCCGGGCGGGACTGTGGGGGGAGTGTGGGGGGCCAAAGGGCTCACGCCAGGGCCTGGTCGGCCGGAGAAGGGGCCTCCAGGCCCTGCGGGACCCCACGGCCTCGGCAGGCCTGCGGGGCAGGACAGACCCCCGAGGGGGGCCCGCCGGCACCTGCCCCGCCGGGGGGCCGGCAGGCGGGAGGGGTGTGGGTGTCAGCCCGAGGCGGGGGGCACCGGCCGCCCCCAAAGCTCGGGGCGGGCGGCCCCGAACGCGGCGGCGAGGCGAACCGGGGGTCCGGCCGCAACTCCGGGTCTGAGGCCCGGCGGCGGAGGGCGGGCTGGGTGGCCGGCAGCCCTCTCCGGGCAGCGATCTGCAGCGTGAATCAGCCCTTGCCAGCAGACGCAGTGCCTTCCCTGCGCCTGCCAGGTTCCCTCCGGAGGGAGAAGGCGGGGGGGGGGGGGGGGAGAAAAACCCCACAGACGGGAGGGTCGTCCCCCCGGCCCCCGCTGCCCCTTTCTGCCTCCCCCGGCTCGACCCCGGCCCCGGCCCGCTGCGGGCGGCCGCTGTCCGTCGGCACGGACGGCTTGTGCCGCTCTGCCGCCGCCCCCCCGAGCCCTCCCGGGCAGGCAGGAGCCGCGCTCCCGCTCCCACTTCGTCTTGGCAGGGCACCGCCATCAGACGGAGTGGGAGGAAGAAACATTAACTCCAGCAGCTGGTTCTTGACCCCGGCTGTCAGTCTGCCCGAGAACAGTTTTTTGGGGTTGGTTTTGTGTTTTTTTTTTTGGGGGGTGGGGTGGGGGTGGTTTGGGGGTTTTTATTATTATTATTGCTATTAAATTCCGAGAGTCCTACCGGGGGACGGGGACGGGGACGACACGACAAAGAGGGAGTTTTCGGGGTAGGGGGAAAGTTGGGTGTCGTGCCCGTGTGCGTGTCCCCCGTGCCCCTCTGGCCGCCCCTCTCCTCAGGAGGGCGCGGGGCTGCGGCGCGGGCAGCCCGCCCTGCCGCCCGGCGCGCGCGGCCGCGGGCGCACGCACACCCTCACACACACACACACTCGCACGCGCCCGCAGACGCGCGCGCACACACACCGACACACACACACACACACAGAGAGAGAGAGGCACACGCACACACAGCCAGCGCTAAGAGCCGTAGCTAGACTACAGTAATTCCCCAGCATGGGCGGCTTGAAACTGCTCGGGCTGAATAGCATTTGCTGTTCCGTCCCCGCGGCCGCCTCCCGCCGGCCCCGCGCGGCGCTGCCTCTCCTCCTCCTGGAAGTTGTGCTGACACAGGCTGGCTGCCGCACCAAGTTTGTCAACAGCCGCGCGCCCCGCGCGCCGCGCGCTCCTCCCGCCGGCGGGAACGGGGCGACCGCCATCGCGCGGGGGGGTTGGTGTGTGTGTGTCTGTGAGGGGATATGTGTGTGTGTGTGTGTGTGTGTGTGTGTGTGAGGGGATATGTGTGTGTGGGGAGGGGGGGCGCGACCCGACGCCACTCAGTTAGGGGTACCCCGCCACACACACACACACCGCTCGGCAGTGTCGGGGTGTGTGTGTGCAGAGTGGGTGTGCTGTGTGAGGCGGGGGGCTGTGGGGCGGGGGGCGCGGTGTCCTCTGAGGCGAGGCGTGTGCCTGCCGGCAGGACAGCGGCCCAGCGGGGTGGGTGGGGGGGTGGGCAGGCAGGCAGTCCGGTTTTGCCCATTAGTTTTTTACGGGTTTGGTTTTTTTTTGTTGTTGTTGGTTTTTTTTTTTTTTTTTCTTCCTTTAATATGTGGGGAAAGTGACAGTGCTCTCTGGGCTTCCCACTGCGTGACTTGGAGAGGGCAGCCCGGCAAAGTCAGGGGTGGGGTTCACATGGAGGCATCTGCTGCTGCTGCTGCTGCTGCTGCGGTGGCCGTCCTTCGAACAAAGAGAGGTGCCGAAAATGTCCGTCCTTGCCTCTCAAAACCGAACAGAACTGAGGAATGCTGATTGTTTGAACACGCACATACACACGTGGTGTACGAGCAGGTATGCCCACACCTTTATTGTCAGGCAGGCCAAAGACTTCAGTCGATGCCTTCCACTCACATTGGACCAAGGTTGCTTGAAGTTGCTTCTACATAATCTTAAGGGTTTGGAGGTTTCTGGGGGGTGGTTTTCTATTGGCTTCATGCCCTCCGAGTCCTCTGAAGGCTTCGTGAAGGCAGGATTAACTCTTTGCAGGGCTCAAAACGCACAATCCACATACACAGCCCTTTGCAGTGCTGACCTCTTAAAAATAACAGGCCTCTTCAGCAAAGCCATAACCTGGCATACCTAAGGGTCACAACTACAGGGAGAAAGGAGAGGAGGCAAAGCAGTAACACTTGAAAATGCTGTCAGTGGCTCTTTTTCCGCCCTCTCATTTACTTAATGTTTTACAGCATCGGATCATCGGTGAGCAGAAAGCATGCGAGTGTACCTGCACCAGTGCCCTCATCTGTATCCAGAAAGCCTAAAAGCTGGAAAGCTTTGGCCTGCAAAGTGCCGCCCGTCAGTGTGGCTCATGCTAAGGAACTGTTCAAAGGACACGTTTACCTTTCACCAAGTGAGCAGTCCCACTTGCTTTGGAAGGATGCAGTCCTGAAAGAGAAGAATCGCAGTACTCTGCGGTAACCCTGCTGCTTGCAGTGCCCCAGACATGCTGGGTATTTTCAGCCTAAATTGAGCATCTGTCTACAGGGATCTTGTGGTATCTAATAAGGATGCAGCAGTGGTTCAGTCCTCCCCAGCATCCCTAATATGGGAAAAGGAACTAGGAGGGGAAGATGAATATTGAAATGAACATGCCTGTGGGTGTTTGTGCATTGGGGAAGAAGGTGTGAGGAGGAGTACTGTGAGGGCTGGCTGAGGGCAACCAGTTCACAAGGGACCAAGCAAGATGATCAAATTTACTTGCTGTGCTATAGACAACAGGCAATTCGTCCTGATCAACTTTTTGAATGAAACAGTAGTTATATATTCTATACTAACCATAAAAAAATCTTGAACACATATGTTATAGATTGATTGGGAGATATTTGTCTTAAACTAGCAAAGAATATTTTTCCCATTTGCTGGAGAGGGAATACTTGTCTCTGACTCCTCGGATCTGTACAGAGCCTCCTTCTTTTGGGGTGATCGATGACATACATTCTGTGTTCCTCTAAACTTAATTTGGTTAGAACTGGTGAATAGCTGTGTTTTGGGTTATTTTAATAAAAATTATGATCATACAAATGAAAGATTGCTGATGTATTTTGGAATGCCTGGAGCTGCCTGAACAAAAAGCAGAGATGTTCTTACTGCTCCCTAAGAAAAATCTTACTGTCCTCTTATAAAGTTTCTGGAAAATACTGTGTTAGTGCCCAAGATGATCATGCCGACCTTTTTTCTGGGGGGTGAGGGGGTGTCTTTCTAGTTAGTACAGTTGTGTTCTGGGGAAAAGGAGTTGGAGTTCCTGTAATAATTTGCCCACCATATACTTCTGACTCTGCCAGCTGTGGGGCACAGGTGAAACATAAGCAACAGTGGTTTTGGATGAGTTTCCAGATACACAGCTAAGTCATTTTCACCAGTCCTTATTTCTAACCGTAATAAACTGTACCAGCAATGAAAACTTGCCTAGTTTTTAAAAGCTTAAAAAATTGCTGATGGACTCAGGAAAATAATGAATGAGTGTATGGCTGTACACATTTGAAATATGCACAGTTTCATATTCTTATGATACTTTTACCTTGCTGATTGCATTTGTGTCCAACTTCACTTGCCCAGTCTTTAAGTGAAAGGTATTAGCCTAAGAGAAAAGTCTAAGCACTGTACTCGTTCAGATTCAATTAGTTGTAAGTTAAATAATAAATTAATTTGCAAATGTTGGTATCAGAGGCCTTAGTGTAGGGCCAACGTAGGACATCCAAGTACAGAAGGTGTGTGGGGCTGGTTGCTGGTAATATTGAAGATATACAGTTCATTGAATATTTTCTTGGAACTTTTTATTGCACTTTAAAGTCACATGTTAATTACAGGTTGTAATTACATGATTTTTATTCCAAAAGTTTTATTTCAAAGCCTATTTTAAAGTAATATCATCTGGATAACAACCTTTGAGTGACAGAACTGATAAGGAATTCATTTGGCTTTGGGATCTTAAGATGTACCTTCCCATTGGAACTACATATCCACATGAACCGCAGGTGGGAGAATGTTCCATATGATCCTTCAGATGTATTTGGTTTTATGTTCCTCTAATGGGACTGCCAGTCTATTTAAATACCTAACCCTCTGAGCTGTTCAAGCTGCTGGCAAACAGTCATTTTGACTTCTGCTGGAATCGGGTGCTCTTTGCGCACTAGATGGTTGGCACCTTGATGGATTGGGCCCTGGGCTCCCCTAAGTCTGTTGCCTCAGCTGACTGCAGTGGGTTACCATCAAGAAGTCTGTGGGTAATATACTGCTTTAGCGTTGCAGATAAATAGTGACTTTTGTGTGTTTGACTTCTTAAACCTTCTTGGAGAGGCACAAATTATTCGATCAAGCTGTTTATCAAAGCTGTTTCTGAATGAGGTCTCGAGAAACACATTCATCAGTCTGAGAAATTTCCTTCTGAGACTTTTAAGGGGTGCCTTCTCTAATCTGTACCTACAGAAGCATTTTGGTAACTGAAAATGAATGACTAAACAATTCTGTGGTTTCAGGCATGCATGCTCATACAGTATATGTCATCAAGCATGCATGCTCATACAGTGTATGTCAATGATTGCTAAGATGACCCATTCATTCATCTAAATTTGCTGAGGCATATTAGAGGCTGCTTACGCAAATTTCTCTGAAAATGGCAAACGAATGCCTGTACTCTAACTTGACCCACTCGCCACCATTTTGTTTGCAGGGCACATAAATAGATCAGCAAAATTTGCTCTTCATACACTCGAGGCGGCATAAGTTCTGCCTGCATAGAGGACACTGAACTAGCCAATATTTGAATTTTCTTGTCATTAGTCACACAGATCCCGTGACAAATTTTGGTAAATTCAGTACAACTTGAGGTAAACTGGAACAATAAAAGTGTGGGGCATAAAAAGTAACCTCAGTGTGATAGTTTGTCTTCTGTAGTCTTAGTCTGTATGCTCCCCCTGCAGCCTAATGTCACTTTAATGAGCTGTGTTTATAAAATATCTCCCTTTGTAACAGTGTTAACAGAAGCTGGTCATCAGCCTCAGCTGAGAGCGAATTCACACAAGGTTGACCAGAACATGGTAATCATGATTTTGTGTCAATAGTTAGCATTTAAGCGCACACCTTTTCTTTTTTAATTTATTTAGTATTTCCGTTAAAACTACTGTTTAAATGTTGGAATAATATCTAGAATGACTGGAATATTTTGACATTCAATTCAGTGTTTAGTATTCTCATGCAGTAACTTCTAAACTCTTCCTACAACAAACACCCAGTTATATATATATTACCATGTCCTGCAGGGTTTGTGTTATGCATATTTAGTAATAAGGCAGGTGTAGAGAATGTATTGCATGAGAGTAAAGATAAATCTGGTGCAGCATTGTTCTGCACAAAAAAAATAATAAAAATGGTGGGGCAATAGATACAGCTATCATAAACAGATAAACAGAAAGAGTTTGTGCAGTAGTCACAGTCCACAGTTAGCTGGTGTAACGATTTAATATGCAGATGAAATGAAAGTAACTGGAAGAAAATGGTTTAATCTCTTTAGAGTGCAACGTCTGTACATTCCCTAACTCAACTGCAGCTGAGGAAAACCACCAGAATTGACTGCATTGAAAATAATAGACTAATGTTTTAAAAGAGTCCTCAAAACCAACTTATTTTCCTTGCATGTTACGTGGTGGTAACTAGGTAGTGTCTGAAACTTCTGAAATTGGCTAAAGTTTTTTTCTAAATCTAATCTGAGCTATAATCTGTTCCACATTTTACACAAAAATTACTTGTATTTTAACTGCCTTGTACATATTTATAATCCAAGTGCAATATTTACCATTCATTAAGATTGTCGTATGACATCTGGGCATAACAGTAATAATTGAAGTCCATAAACACAAGGCAACTTTGCAGGACCCTACACTGCTTCCACTGAAGCTGGTGACAAAACTCCCAGAAATCTCATGAGTACAGGATCAGTTTTCTCAAAATTTTATGGTAATACAAATAAACAGAAAAAATAAAAGGGGAGGACTGTGCCATGGCCCGTGCAGATGAAATTCATGTTTTTCTAAAGTTTTCATGCTAACTTTTTGTTCTTCTTCACTGCAGCTGATAACCATCTCTACGATGTTTTGTGCAAGAGTAATTTTATGTTGGTGTTCATGCCAGTTTTACCAGAGAATACTTTGCCTGAAGTTGGAATCTGTGGCTGTTTTATAATGTCTATCATGTTTTCACATGTTTAGCAGTAGTGCTAATGAAGGTATGATACATAGAGGGTGTGCTAATTTTATGTTTAGCTAAAACATGTATAATGCTTAGGTTTGAAAATGAAGGTGGTAAAAACTAAATTAATGAGGTCTGGATAAACAGTTGCTAATGGATTACATTATAATAAACACTCCCTGTATACTTTTTGTCTGAAAAAAATTTCATTGTGTTGTCTAACTGCTAGATAAATTTCTTAGCCTAGAAAAAAATAATTTGTTAACTTATAGTTATTATCTCTTGAATTACTTTAGATTTGAGCAGCAGTTTATTTATTGGTACAGTGGCTACCAATCTTCTAGTCATGAATCATGGCAGAGTATTTAAGTTACCCCTGTGGACAAAATCTTAAATCTTTCCTTCTTATGGCAGAGCTTACAAAATGTTTTTCCTTACTGTGTGTTAGGAAATTACTTAAATAATACACCAAATGCCCATTTAGCATGTGGCTTGATTCATTAATGTATACAATAACAAAACATAAACATCTGAAGTGTGGATTTAACATTTCAGCAGCTCTCTAAAATGTGAATACAGTCAGCAAATGAACTCAGTAGGAGACTGAAATGGGTATTTATAACCCACTAATGATACAGGTCTGAACTGCAATAGTGACCACACAATCCTGTATCTGACAGTCCTTATGAAAGGTAAACCTTTTTGCTTACTAACTCATTAATCTCATTAATTGCTATTGTCTGGGCAGAGGCTTACTACTATATTCATGATGATGCATAAAACTAACAAACATCCAGCCTGTCCTGTTCTTTCTTTATGCACTTTATCTGCTTGCATTTCTTTTAGCTCCAGAAGTTAACAGTTGTGTTAATCTTAATTTCTGTTTGCAGTAACTAAGAGAAGGCAGAGAGGAGGTAAATACTGGAAGTATCAAGATACAGCTCCTGTCAAGTAAGTTTTCTGGCTATTATTTAAAACATTTCAATAACGTGTCAGAAAAGTTTAGTCTGAGTCCTGGCTTGACTACTTGTGAGGGTAACACTGGGAGTGCTTGGTTCCTCTGATCAGTCATTAGGGGCTAAATCTTGATCCAAGTGTCGAGTGATTTCAGAGCCTTTGTGCACCTCTGTTGCTCAGATATACGGTGTGAGAACTGTCAGATTGGTCTCGAGAGAGTTTCTTCCTTGCTGAAAAGAAGGGTCACAGTCTGCACGTAGTCAGTCAGGAGAAGGAGAATGTGTTAGTTGAAGGTCTGCTGTGGGTCACCGCTGCAGTGACTTCAGAGGGTGCAGAACTGCTCTTTGCAGGAGGAAGGGATCAGTGTGGTGCAATACGAACAAAGACTGTATTGCCAAGAGTGTGAGTCTCCTGCGGTGGTCCCACCCCATGCACATCGACAGCAAGGTAGTGTAGCAGGAACCATTCTTAAGTAAAGGAGGAGTGGACATGGCTCTCCCCTGGAGCAGTCTGGGAAAGGTTATTCCAGAGTAGTGCAAAATGTCTGTTTTCATATACCTCTGTGTGCTAATGCAGCTCCCACAAACTTCAGCTGGAGTTACACAGTAGTACGCCAGAGGTAAATGGCATGCCTCGTGAAAAGCACCCTCAATCTTTTGCCTGTACGTTTTTTGAGGGACTGCTGTGATGCTTTCAGATTGCATATTAAAGGTGTCTCAAAATTAAAAGTGCTCTGACTGATGATGAGAAAGATTAAATCTGTCATCTAAGAGCTGAGTTTGATAATACAAGGATAGGGTGCCCAGCTAACAAGCAAATTTACTGTTAAGTTTTTGTTACAAAAACGTACCAACAGTTTACAAGGTCCAGATACCGCTTACAAAAGTCCTATGAGAGCTAACCTGTTCCCCACAGCCTTGCGAGTATTCATCATTGGCTGTCACCCTGCTCAACCTTAACTTTCATTTACTATTCTGTGCTGGTAAAAAGATGTACCCTGTCTGTTTTGTGTAGCAGTAGTTAGATGTAGCAGAGGTATAAAAAGAAGTATCTCTCCAAAGTGTATTAATGCACGTCTGTTTAGGTTGTAGGTGCCGTCCTGCTGGGATTAGTTAGTGTAGTAAAGGAATTTTTTAATGAAGAGAATTGAACTGATTGATCTGATTGGTGCTAGGAAATCTGTGGATTATATGATTATGTGGCTATTGCAGACTAGCATGCTTTTATTTATAACTGTTCTGTGTTACCACTACAATTTGTGTGGATGGCTCTGTGTGTCCTTCATTTTTTCTTTTGGGGGGAAAATGGTTACTGTTATTGTTACACTGTTAAGTCTAGATACTAGCATTTTTGGCTGGGGAGAATACATAGCTGTAACATCATCAGACTTGCATAGATCTATGCAAGTATTCTAAAAATGTGCATGTTGTAAACTGGGAGGGAATAATAACGAGCATGGGAGACTGTAGCTGATGTTAAAGAAGCAGATCAATCAGTTGTACAGTGTAAGTTGTATTCCCTCTAAAAAAATTAGCTGAGCAGGGTGTAATAATCACAGACTCGTTTCTGGGAGCTGAGGAGGAAAAAGTGAAACCAAAGCAGAGCTAGTGCTGCTGCTTTTTAAAACAGGGTGTGTGAGGAATTTGGAGAAAGAGAATGTTTGGGCAACTTTTTTTTGCCTGAAGAAAGAGAGAGGAGAAAAAAAGAGTAAATCAGTTCCTTTAAGATTTTTTGAAAAAAGAATAGTTAGAACTTCTTTTCCTAGAAGGAAGAGTCCTCTTGATATGTTAGGAAGTTTTTTCTTGTGTATCGAGGAGGACAGCAATAAGAGAGGGATTCCTGAGGGACCCAGGATCCACCCCACACACACTCTAGCCCAGACTTTTCTTGTGGGTTTGTGCAAGAATGATGACAGTACCAGAAAAGCAGTTCCTGATTTTAGATCCTGCTACTAAAGTCTTCATGCGTTCGTGAGTTACAGGAATCATAAGGAGATAATCAGTGAGCAATTCAGAGAGGTTGGGGATGACAAAACAGCTCCCAAAGTGACAGTGGGATTGCTCCCTCCATCTCCGGGGTTCAGGTTACCCACCAGCTCAGGTTGTAGCACCACCCTTTCTCCTGGTCTCATCACAAAGCTCTGGTGCTTGAACTGCAAAGAAGCTCCTGCAATTCAGTCACAGGATGATTCTCTCTCTAATTTGCCCAACATCTTAATCTGTGTTTCCAGGGAGAGGGTGTCAAGCCAACCCCTTCCTGCGATTACAGAGCCCCTCACCTACGGGAACTGCCTGCTGTGTGCCCCTGGTCTCCCACCCCTGGTCGTTGCCTATATGCATCTTTGCAAGCCGCTGCTCTCTGAGCTTTGTATGCTGATGTATTCTGTCCCTTCTGTATTCCCCCCTAATCCAGGCCTAATACACTCAGTTCATGTGTTCTGGTAAGCCTGAGTATTAGACCTCCTATTTCATCTGTATTTATGTTACTGAAAGTTTATTGTAAATGGTGTGGTATGGATAGTAACTTCCTGTGACTGACACGCACGTTTCCTGCTGACACGAGTGTGTTCAGTTGGTAGTAACTTCGCCAGTCTTCTGGCTGAAGTTTTCCAGGCCAGTTGTCCACATCCAACTTAGACACGTAAGCATGCTTATATATTGTAGTGAGGTGATCATTCACAGGCACTCTCCCCTTGTCAGTGCCCAGGGTGGACCTGCTTGGAGATGAACCATGGCTTGCAAGAAGGGAGGATGTTTTCTGTAGGAGCTGTAACTCATTTGGTCTGGAAGGTAGAAGGTATTTGGTTGGCGAGTCAGGATGTTGCTAACACAGAAAGGATGCTTTAATGATTAAAACCATTGAATGCTACTCCGGTAAATCCCATGACAGTTTTCTGTCCCTGTTGTGACATGAAGCAAGTCATTTAACCAAATTAATCACAGGTGGTCATTGTCTGTGCCCTCCTCTTTTTCTAGCTCCCTGACTGGAGACTCTGTGACATAATTTGTGGAAGCTGCGAGTACTCACGGTTGCAAACAAAATCAGAGGGGACTGTCAGTTCTGGCATATGTCAGTTCTCTGAAAAAAATCAAAGTCCTAGGCATACCAAATTAACAGATATCTCTGATCTTCTTCTGTGCATTGCAGTTCTCTCCTATAAACCAGTGTACAGTCATAGGAAGTACTGCCCTATCTCACACAGGAACTGTGAAGATTCCTCTGATGAAGTGGAATGCTTTCCTTATGAGACACCCCAAAAAGCAATTAATAATTCAGTCTTCCAAACAGGCTTTAAATTCAGTACAGTAAATAAGACCTGCAACAACACATTAGAGAATGAGAAAAAGCATAAAAAATGTATAGCTGCTCATTAAAAGAACATCATCTATTCTGTGCCCCAAAAAGGTGGGCAAGTACTGCACAATTCAGTCACTAGTCACTATACCAGAATGCTGATGTGCAAGACGGACAAATTAAAGCTTAATTCTGTCTTTTGTGACTTTTGAGTACTTGACTTTGCAAATGTAATAATATTCTTTTAACATATTCTTTTGCATACGGTATGTATAAATGCTGATAGTATTGCTAATACAGATGTTGCTCTTTGGAGGTCCACTTTACTAGTGGGAGGGTCACTTAAAGTCCTGGATAAATCCCCATTTTGTAAAACCAAAGAAATAATAAACGTAAAAGTACCCAAAGAAATAAGCCTGTACATATATTTTAATCTCTCAGCAGTCTTCCTCAAATACTAAAGGGCACTTCTCCTTAATGAGGCCAACACAAACAAAATCAAAGTAAAGATTCCAGAGAAAAGTTCAGCCAAAATCAAATCAAAAAGAATTTTCAGCTTGTTTCAAAACAGTGCAATTCAGGATCTTATTTTATATATTTTAGCAAAATCTCTTATAAAAACATATCTGGAAGTGAGAAAGGATGCAAAGTTTTAGGGGGAGCTGTTTTATTACACAGAAGCTAAAAAGGCCACGGGGGAGAAAATGCTGAAAACATGTTTATATCAAAAAGCAAATTCTTAACCTTATCTGTAAAGTAGCTATTGCAGCCTTTAATGCAAGATCAGCATAAGTACGAAGACAGAGATAATGCAAAGGTTATGAGGCTGCTTTTGCTTCATATGGCAGGTTTTGGAAAGACAGATGCAGTGATTTTGTATGTGACTGGACACTGCAGCTTTTATGAGGAATTATGTTTTAATTGCATAATAAACAACTGTACAGTAAAACCGAGCTCAGTGACAGAAGTCTTAAGATGTACAAAGAACTGGTAGTTGTCAGGAGTGTAAACCATACCTATTGCTCTGAGTGTTGACGTACACACTGTCAACAACCGCCTCAGATAACTGGAATAACTCACAGGCTTGTAGGACAATCCATGCTGGAAGGGACCTCAGGAGGTCTCTGGTCCCACCTCCTGCCCAAAGCAGGGCGACTTATGAGATTGGACAAAGTTGCTCAGGGCTTTTCTCAGCTGGGTCTTGAAAAGCTCCAAGGCTGGAGAGTGGATATTGGAGAACCTCTCCAGACAACCTTGACTGTCCTCATGATGCAAAGTTTTCTCCTGGTATCTAAGCCAGAACTTCTCGTTTCAGCCTATGCCCACTGTATTTTTAAAAAATGTGTTAATTGGATTGCAAATGTTACACCTGACTCCTTGTTGATAACATTTTACATAAATGTATCATTTCGGCTGCAGCTGAAACTGATTGATATTAAAAGCAATTTTAGTATGGAGCAGTAACTGTATGATTAGAACACTCCGAATTCCAAACACAATTGTAACACTGAAGTAGAAAAATCACTGGATGATAAAATGTGTTTGTAAGCATCATAAATGTAAATGATGAACAATGCAGGTATTCCTCAATGAGAGTAAAACTCAGCAAAATGAAACTGAATAAAAAACCAAACAAGCTCAGATTTGTACAAACTTGTCCTGCACACACCTTCAAGAAATATTATATACTGCTGTGATCAAAAGGATCATCTGCAGTTTCCATAAGATACCATCATTTTATGACTGGCATTTAGTGTTATAACTCATGGATACAAACTTTGAAGAATATTAACAATATCCCATCTAATGACCCTGTGTTTTTTATATCCTCTGTCTCAGCATGTCCACTTGGTGAGAGACTTCTAACAAGCTTCCCTCAGTACCATTCAAAAGGTTTGTGACGTTACTAGTTCACAGTGACAGAAGACATACCTGGCACTGAAGTGCTGTGTAAATAAGTAAAAAAAAGAGCACAGGATGACTAGGAAGGAGGCATTCCCTCATACTACCAAACTTCCCTTACTCATGCATCCCATTAGGCAGCAGGTCAGGGCTAGAGTAAAGCACATGTAGGACTTGTAGGACAGAAAACTTCCCTTTGTGGAGTATATGTTTTTTCCAACATGCTTTTCTCTGAGTAAAATCTGTCTGACTCAGAACATTCCAGTGTTTCAGGCTATTTCTTTATAAAGCTGCAGGGAAAACAATGTCTAAAACATGCAGTAAGATTTGACCACCTGTAACCAGCTGCTACAGATGCTATAGACCTGTCTTAAAAAGACTACATACAAATAGTACAGGACAAAGGGATCTATATTTACAGGATGGATGCACACTTCAGAGGTAAGACCAAGAGCCAACAGAATCATGAAGTTTATGTTAAGCATTGCACTGTAACCACATGCCCTGGAATGAATTATTGAGCTGTTTAAATGGTCATGCTAATGTTTTTACTTATGAGTTCTTACCTGTAGAGGTATGGTTTCATAATTACTGTAATTACAAGGCTTATGAGTCTCATCACCAAATCACCTTGCTCCCTCAAGACATTCTCAAAATTGCTATCTGTCTGATTCCCACATGCTAAAAAGGTACTTTTGGAGTAAAATTTCCACACTGAAAAAACAACTCAAACACTTGGAGGAAAGAAGTACGCAGCTATGTCATTCAACCCTCTATACACTCACAGGTGTCCTTTCTAAACCTCTGCCATGTTGTCCCCATGATCTGCAGCTGACGTAGTGAACTCCCCTACCTTGACCAGGCACACACAATTGGGTGTTGATGATAAGCAGTTAGTCTAGATTGCATACACTATGTAGTGAAAACCACTGCATGTAGTTTTTTTTAACTGGTGTTTGAGTTCATGTCAGACAAGAGATGGTGATGTAGAAATATTTATCTCTAGTGCCACTCTTGATATTTCTAATAGCATCAGCTACGGTACTGAGAGCTGCACTAAGGGCTGTGCTGGCAAGTGCACTTGGGATTAAGATTGTTGAATATTTCTTGGTTTTGTTTTCTTCCTTTAAAATTGCAGAATCATAGAATGGTTTGGGTTGGAAGGGACCTTAAAGATCATCTAGTTCCAAAGCCCCTGCCATAGGCAGGGATACCTTCCACTGGACCAGGTTGCTCAAAGCCCCATCCAGCCTGGCCTTGTACACTTCCAGGGATGGGGCATCCACAACCTCTCTGGGCAACCTGTTCCAGTGTCTCACCACCCTCACAGTGAAGAACTTCTTCCTTACATCTCATCTAAATCTCCCCTTTTGCAGTTTAAAGCCATTACCCCTTGTCCTATCACTACATGCCCTTGTAAAAAGTCCCTCTCTGGCTTCCTTGCAGGCCCCCTTTAGGTGCTGGAAGGCTGCCATAAGATCTCCCCAGAACCTTCTCTTCTCTTCTCCAGGCTGAACCACCCCAAGTCTCTCACCCTGTCTTCATAGGAGAGGTGCTCCAGCCCTCTGATCATCATTATGGCCCTCCTCTGGACCTGCTCCAACAGGTCCATGTCCTTCTTATGTTGGGGGTCCCAGAGCTGGACACAGTACTGCAGGTAGGGTCTCACCAGAGTGGGGTAGAGGGTGGAGAATCACCTCCCTCAACCTGCTGGCCACGCTTCTTGTAAAGCAGCCCAGGATACAGTTGGCTTTCTGGGCTGCGAGTGTACACTGTCAGCTCATGTCTAGCTTTTCATGCACCAGTATCCCCAAGTCCTTCTCCACAGGGCTGCTCTCAATCCCTTCATCCCCCAGCCTGTACTGATACCAGGGGTTGCCCCGACCCAGGTGCACTTGGCCTTGCTGAACCACATGAGGCTCACATGGGCCCACTGCTCCAGCCTGTCAAGGTCCCTCTGGCTGACATGCCTTCCCTCTAGCAAATCAACTGCACCACTCAGCTTGGTGTCAGCTGCAAACCTGCTGAGGGTGCACTCGATCCTGCTGTCTATGTCATTGATGAAGATACTAAATAGGATTTGTCCCAGTATGGATCCTTGAGGGACACCAGTCGTTAGTGCTTTGCACTTGGACACTGAGCCTTTGGCTGTAACTATTTGGATGCAGCCATCCAGCCAGTTTCCTACCCATTGAACAGTCCATCCACCAAACACATCTCTCTCCAACTTAGCAGCAAAGTCTGAGCCTAGTTAAGCATCCTGTAGAGCTAAGTAGTTCCCCTGGCTATCAAGACAGAGATTACTTAGAATGCAAAAGAAATCTGCTATTCTACAGGGAATAGCTGTATGCTTAATTTTGAAAGTTCAGAATTGCCTTATGGCTAAATATGTGCATGTATGAAGTCTGAAATTTGTGGAGATGGTGGCTGCTTAGCCCCAAAATACATAAAAGAAAAACAGGAGAAAATGTAAGAGAGGAACATTTAGAAACGTATCCTCTGTCACAGTCCCAAAGAATTATAAAAAATTATTGTCTTTGGAAAGAATACTGGGTAAATTTTGTATCTAAATTCAATTATTAAAGATATCTTAACTCTGTTTTAAGGGCCTAATTATTGCCTCATTGAAACTAATACAGAGGGGCATCCAATGAAGAGACAGCATGCTATAAATAGAAATCCCAACTAGAGGGCTGCTACTGGAATGTTCATGGTTCTGTGTAATCCAAGCAAGCAGATAAATTAAAGAAGGTTAAATAAATGAAATGTAGGGTAATATAACTTCCACTGTCTTAGTGTTATACCTCATTTATGTCTGACTTTACATCACGCACAGTACAATTATAGTTAAATCTGATTTGCAGCAACCTGAGCTTTGGAAGTGTCATCCCTTTAGCCTTTTCTGCATTGAGTTGTAGATACTGCATTTCATGAAGTACCAGATGTTCTCTGAAAAAGAACATTAGTTACAGAAGTAACATTGGCTTCTTAGGGGCAGCCAGGGGACTTGAGGGCAATGTGGGTTAGTTCAGACCTTTTATCTCCAATAAATCCAAGTATGGTAAAACTTCAGGTACTTTTTGATTACATAATTCTTAAGAAGTCTCACAATTGTGAAAAACTTACATTGTCTCTGGTAGACTTTTATCTAATGATATAACCAATAATAATAAAACAATAGGGATCTAAATCTGGACTTACCTTGTTAGTTGTATTCACTGGGAGTGTGAATAAGTTTACACGGTTGGGCCCTTAAAATACTGTTTTACAACTTCCTATTTGCCGTTATACTGCAACATCTTACATCTTGTTTAAGATACCAATATGAAAAAAAAAAAAATCATGAAGGAAATTAACAGTGCTTGCTAGGAAAACCCTCCCTAAGCTCAATTAAATGTTCTGCTTTTCACTTATTTCATAGTATATCTCAAAAATCCTTCAGTTCCAGTGGTCTGATTATCTCATCACCCTGCCTTTGATTCCCTTTTACTCTAAACAATAATTCAGTTTCATAATAATTATACTTTGATTTTTCTATACACCCATGTTTTTACTTGAGTGTCTGAAAGGGCCTTAAGTAGTATTGCATTAGTCTTCAAAACACCTATTACATTATCATCCTCATCCTCTTTCTGCACTTAGATGAAAATAGCAGCAAGAAGCAAGTAACCTGCCATAGGTAAAAGAGAGAGGTAGTGGCAGAGATGGAAGCAGATGTGAGCTGAAAATGGGTGACACCACCCTCACCACCAGCCCCCAGTAATCCCCCAGTTGATAAAACAGGGTACAGCAGCTGCTTCTCCACTTCTGGATACCTGCAAAGAGCTGTCATCTCCCAGGGTGCTAACCACGGCTTTTAGCCCCTTCTGTGTCTAAACTTTTTCCTAAAAAAGGGAAGACAGTTACCAGACAGACAACGTTCATAAGTGCTGTTGAAGACATACGTGGAAATGGTTTTTATGCAAACAAAATGCATCCATCCCTAAAGCCACATTGTTTGACTGTGAGCAGGTATGGAGATGGGAAAAGTTACAAAGGGATAAAGGGGATTAAACAGAAAGTGACCTGGATTTGCGTAGGCCTTCTGGATGGCAAGGCATGAGAAACAGGCACCCCAGTTCACTTCTGCTGGGTGCGTCTCATTTGAATTGGTGCTTGGGGGTACGTGCCACTATTACTACACATGCAATTACTGCGTCTCTGGCCTCTAAATTACAAATCACATACAATGTGTGTGCATTGTGCATTAGGGATCCACAATTTAAATTTACATCTTATTTTGGCTTTGTTTCTTGAATTTGGCTGTTTTCGTGAAAATTCCTAGGAAAAGAAATCTGTCTCTTAAACATGATTTAGTTTGAATCATATCCAGTTAACTCTCAATTATCTGTGGACAATATGTGCCAGACATGGCCCGTTTTGGCACAGAGCTATGTGTAAGCTAAATGCTTACAAGCTATATTTTAGGTATATATCAGCTAAAGCCCCCTATAAATCCACTGCAGCTCTGTGCAGATCCAGCCATAATGTCTCAGCATTGTCCTCCAGCTACAAGGAGCAGGGGTGTGTGGCTCCTTTTCTGATTTGCCATGAACCCATCTGGCTGGTGCTGAAATGAAGCTAGTAAATCCGGCCAGAGGGAACCCCATTCCTGCAGTTTGCACTATGCTCCTCTGTGCTCACGGAGGATGCCCTAGCTCTGCAACCCGTACTTGGCCTGCAGCATTTTGGAGCACTGTAGAAGGACACCCAAGAAGCTCAGCAGAAGTCATTTCACCTCCAGTTCTGGGCCTGTGCTGGCTACACTGGATCTCAGCTATTTCCAAGCATGGTCACGCTGATGCTTTCAGCCATGTGGCAGAGCACCTGTATTATCAATGTTTGTCATTTGTCAGGTGTTGCAGCCCTACCATTACTCCAGATAATGGAGAGTAATTACTGGGCTAAATTAATTCTGACATACCTTCATCGACTTCAGCAGCGTTACACTAGAGGTGAATTTGGCCCATGGATTTCATTGTTACATTAAGAAGCTCTCAGTCCCATGTACAGATGAGGGGAGCTGACACTGATGAGCTGGTGAAGCTAAAGTGTGCTATTTCACAGTGTTATTAAACAAATCATTCCAATTTCAGTGACAGTCTGCTCTTCAACCTCTTGTCTTACTGACTTTCTTTGACTCTTACTGTATTATTTACCTTGTAAAAATGCTGCACATGGCTGAAGTACGATGACTGACGCTCAGGATGGGAAAGTGATTTGGATAACCTCTACACACTCCCTGCGTGAAACGTTCCAGCACAGTGTAACTGTGTTACATGTAAATATAACTTCAGTGAACAACCTGGAGTTACAGCTTCTTATGCCAGGGTAAATTCGGTCAGCTGGGTCAGTGCATTTGGGAATCGTAGACTAGAAGTAAGAAATTACAAGGTGAGTATTAGGGAGAAAAAAAGAGTACTGACACTGCAAGAGAACTTATTTGGAAGTTCTGCTGACAGCAGTTTGGGGGACTGGACCCCTACAAATCCTTTTTTTGCATTCATTTCTGCAGTAGCAATCTTCCATCAGTTTCAGGGTGAGGGAAGTACTCCAGCATTGTTCAAAGGATCATCTTATTGATATACACCATGACTTTATGCAGCCATGCTGCTGGTTAATCTTTGTCTGAATAAATGTACAGTTTTTCTGGGGAAAGAAAAAAATAAATTACAAAATGGATTTGATAATATCTCAGTAATTTAACAGCTGATTTGAATTTTGAAGGTCTGGTGAATTTCTGGACTATATAATTCAAGGGATTGAAAAAAAGCCTTTGGCGTTGTCCAAATAAGGATAAACAAAAGCATGAGAGTTATATATGAACTTATGTTAGTTAACAGAGAAGTTTGTGAAGGCTGGTACAGAGATGATATTTTAGCGTGTGCCAGTGTGCCCATTTTAAATGGCAGGTCCTTTCTGTGGTGTGAAGAAAAACATTTTAATTAATAGTTCACTGTCAATTGAATGGTCAATTGCTCACCACTCACTTCATAATTTTCTCAGGATGGCTTCTGATTTTTTCGAATCCTGGCAGGTGACACTTATGTGTATTTTTCAGGCAATGAGCATTTTCTTTGTCCATCTTTGATGAAGAAACAAACTCAGCAGACTGACTTCTAAACTCCCCATTAATTGGTATGATGTTCTTCCACTGGGGTTCTGAAAGTCTCATTTGCATATCCTGATGAAAACCCCATCACTGGCTGAAATGACATTTTTGCCTTGCATTCTGAAGCATTCAGTACATTTATAATTTCAGTAGTAAGTTTGGAAAACAGGACTCATGACAATAAAAGATGATGTGTTAGAAATCGACCTTATTCTCAATTTGTAATACGTGCTGTATGATAAAAGAAATGTAATTTTAGAAAGGATTATAATGTTCATGTCATGCTGAGGCTGTTCACTTGCTAGATTTCTCACAAACAGGAAAACACTAAAAATGTTAATTTAGAGGCCATGATCTTATGTTGATGAAAACAATAAAGTACGGGGTCTTTCTCCAGTGCTTTACATCAAACTGGATAAATACTCCTTTTTCCATTCCTGTGACAGGCTCATCCAAATAAGAATAGGTAGCTATGGTGCTTGGAAGGCTGAACAAGCAAACAGTCCAGCTGTTTATAAAATAAGAAGGAACGACAGACAATGTGTTTGAGAAGCAATACTGAGTGAGGATTTCAGGAGATGGATTTGGCAGCTATGAAAGAGAATTGGCAACAGAAAGTAAAAATCAGAGAGACAGCCTGGTTGGCGAGACTAAGGGCTCACGCAGCCAACTAGTCCACCTCTGGTAACAGCAGCAGGAGAGGCCATTTAGGAAAACAAGTGAGCCTAGCTCTGTTTTTGGTCCACACCTTGGCAGCCACAATTGTTGTATTAGGGATGCTAGAGAGTAATAAAACAGTAAAAAAGCTTAACTTCAGGGAGAACTGAAGGAGAACTGTGTAGTCGTCGAGTACATCCGCATTGGATCTCACCGAGGAGCAGATCTACAATTGTTTGTGCGAGCCCCTCCCTGTTCCTTGCTGTACACAACTCTATGGGGTTTGGAAATCCTGTAAACTGGACACCTTCAGCCTTGGCATGGACAGAGGCCAATACACTTGACCCTGACCCTCTGCTTGAACCAGTGCAAAGCAGGTGAGATGAAGTATCTGGAAAGACAGACAAGGGGCACACCAAGGGGCACAAGACAGGAAACACAATTCTCACTCCACCTGGTTGCAGTTTTATGTATTGCTTTCTCTGTTGAATATTAAGAGCAAGTTCCATGGTTTAGGTTACTTTGTTTCTACACCCATTTAGCTCACATTTTAAAAAAGGTGGCTTTCAACTGGTAACAGGAAGATTGTTACCAGGCTCTGCACCTGCACTTGAGACATACATGACAACATTTTTTCTAAGTAAACTGGTAAATTTCTTACAGCAGTATCTCCAATCTGCTATTCAAAAACTTGTACTAGTGTTAACAGGCATACTTTCTGACAGCACAAATCAGTTTAATTTCAGTATTGTAGGTCCATGTTCATAGCCCAACAAATGTTGTCTAGGGTACAGCAGTCCAGAGTCATATCCACAGCTTTTACCTTGCTGACATCAGAAGTTATTTTCACAGCACCAGTGTGTCTTCAGTCAGTCAAATGCACACTCCAGTTCTACTGTTCCACTGCTAGGTATGCAACCAATTTTTCTCTTGGGACCTGCAATAAGAGAAGGATTTCATGATGTTTAATAAGAGAAATTGTTACTAAAATAACAGTGAGCAGTAAAACTCCGTGGCTAGCAACATGACTGGGAAGGACTTCATTTTTTCTGTGAGCTTAAGCACTAGGCTTCATTACTTTGGTGTCACCAGCCATGCTGTATTTTCTGCATTGCTGTTCAAAACGCTGTCCTTATCATCCATCAAGCCTTTACTGAGCTAGAGCACATTGCTCTTTTGGTTGGTGTAAGTCTTTAAGGACAAACTGGGGGCATCTGCAGTCCCTTAGTATCTCCAGAGCTATCCCGGACCTCACTCAGCTACAGAAGCATTAGTCTCTGAAAGCCATTTATTTTCCCCTTTGGGACCATAAGGGGAAAAACCAGGGTTTTGCAAAGCAAAATGAAACCCAGGAAACAATCTAACTCCTGGAAAGTCACCTATGATGATCCCCAGGAATCCTGAAATCAAACATACGGATCAGGTACATCCCCTGTGTGCAGGATGTTGTATGCATACAATGCTGTGACATGAATAATATATGTTAAGTCAAACTTGCTGGGATACAACATGCACTGAACTATACACAGATACTATTTAACAGGCATACCCCTGGTGATGTTGTTGGCTGTATGTTAAATGCTCAGAGGGAGCAGGAAAAGGCAGGAAAAGGGTTTGGTATAGATTGCAAAACAGCCTTGGAGTGATTATTTCAGCCAGGGTAAATTAGAGCAACCATAAGGGAAAGTTTGTCTCCTAGACAGCCTGAAATGAGGGAAGGTGGCTTTGTGCCTCCTTGGCTTTCCTGCGCTTAGCTGCAACATCAGTATAGCAAAGGCTGAAGTCCTGATCCGTCATGCAGTTTGTGTTGCAGGCAGGGTTTGGAGTATGTTTAGGCTTGCACTTCAGCAGAACTTGTTGAGCATGAAGTGCAAAAGTTACTGCTATACATCTCCCTGGGTGAGGGTGCACACCTGCAGTCAGGAATTGGCCGTGACAAGATCGCCTCTTGGTGCCTTTTCCCACATAACAGTTCTTTAGTAGCTGCACGTTGGTCAGATAGATTGGTCAGAAAGTGGTGCCCAAACAGAGTATCTTAGTAAATATGACTGGGTGTTATGACTGCTACCAGAGTGATTAAAAACCAGTGTTTGTTTAAAGTAATGTTTTATGCACTTTGGTGGAATTTTAATTCTTGTCACTATTCATTTGTTCAAAAGTATCTGCCTTGTAATGATAGGAATCCATCTGCAATTTTTGACTTATGATCAGTAACATTATGTGATGTCTGCTACTACTTGTATTACTTTTTGCTGGGCTTCTAAATTTCTTCATATATTTTTCTCTGCAAAAATGATAGTGGAGGGTGCAAACTTATTTTATTTTATTTTATTTTATTAGTTTTGGATAGTTTCTGTTGTTGAATTACTTTACAAAAAAAATGTACAATCTGTCATTCTTCATTGATGAAGAAATTCCCTCTCATTCTTCAATTCAGTCAGTCTCCTTAAATAACAGAGTTCTTAACTTTTACAGTAAACCTTCAAGTTAAGCTCTGATTCTCTGCTCTACACAAGGCAGATGATAACTGGCCTGGCTCTTACCTGTCATTTCCTATCCAGGCAGCTTCCCTCTTGACCTTTCTACCTATCATGTGAGGAAAAGATTCCCAAACCACAGCTTTGCATGTTACATTATATCACTTTTGGTTCATAATATGTTGTAGGAATCAAGAATAAAGTCTTGTTTTCCTAGCATCAATATCTGTCCATTTTGACTCACTTCAGTGTTAATTATGAGCTGCTAATTTTGTATGTAGACCTGCATGCCTATACCAGATGAATAATTGGAATAAGTTACTCTGGAGCTTAGCACTAGGCTTTATTTACCTTATATGTATAAAATGAATCCTAGTTCTGATCTAGCTAGCATCTTGAACAAAAATATTTCACACATTGTACTTTGAACTGGTTTCTGATTTGCTGATTTTAGCAAACCAGACAGTGGTAGCATAGGTTTGCTTGTTTAATAAAACAGGAGAGACAGACGGTAACTTGCTTATTTATTACAATTATATATATTTACTATAGGTTCTAACAGTATTCTTTTATTGTACTTTCATATAATCCTGTGTTATAATGGCCTTTGCTTCACCATCTGCAGATATTTTAATGCTGTTTTGACCATGAACTTGTAAGCTGATTTAAAAATTTATCTTTCTGTATCAATTAGGCATCCTCATTATTCTCAACATCCCCCATATCTAATTTCCCTGCTTAGGAGCAACATTTTTGAGGCCTACCAGATAACTGCTGTTATCTTTTATATTAATGACCTAAGTATTTCGTATGTAGCCTGTCTCCAGTTGATTTTGATATGTATTGGTCTAATAGGAAAAAAAAAATTAAATAAAACCAGAATGGAACATGAATAACAGTAACAGAAAGGGAATACAAAACAAATGAAAAAAAAAAAATCTGAAGCCAAAAGAATTATTGAACTTTTAGATGAAATAAAATGAGTAAAAGTAAGTAGGAAAAATTGCCAAAACCAGAAGGTGGCAACAATTGCTGCATTATGCTAGTACTTTCTTCAGTGCTGGTTGGTAGCTGCTGGAGTGGAATAAAAATACTCATGAAAAATGTATGCTGTTTGTATGCCTCTCCGTTTGTTTCATTTTGAACTTTCTCTCAGAACAATCGCAGGGCCCAAGAGCAAGTATGTTGAAGGCACAGACGACACATCCTCAAAATTCAGCTCCATTTGCCAGCCTAACACAGTCACCACAGCCTTCAACAAATTACTTAATTTGTCTTTTTCTGCCAGCAAAAGGAAAATAACACTACTTGTCTGCCTTGTAAGAGCACTGTAATATTACAGTGATTATTGGAAAATAACGTTTGTTAACAATTTTGAAATAGTAACTCTCTACCTACCAAGTTCTATCAGGGGAATTTCAACTATTAAGTCCCCGAAACAGACAAAGCAGAAGAATGCAGAATATCTTACTTTTAATTCTTACAATGTATTATTGGTGCAGAATCTCCATAAGCACTATTAATTTAATGACAGACAATGAAGAGATTTAAATTAAGCAGTCAGCTGTGGTGAATGTTTGCTAATATCAGTTTCAACTGGAATGAAGTCCAGCTTTCATTTTTGCAGATGTTGTCTATATATGCAGTCCTTCTTAAATTGTAGATATGCTCCTGTGACCATATTAGTACAGCAAATGAAGAAACTATTTGTTATAGCACAAATGATGGATTGGGTTTGAACACGCTGTCCGATAGCCTCGCGAGACATTTTCAAAAGCATTTTGCTTTGGCTGTACCATTATTTCTTATTTGGCTCACCTAGCAATATTATTTTATTCTAAAACTTTGCAACCCCAGTACTGTCAGGCACTGGCAATAACAGATTATTATCTCTTTTTTGTTTAGCAACATTGCTCAGCATCGGAAATTAAGAGTAATCAGAAAAGAAAGTGGAAGAAATAGCATTAGAATTACTGTGAATTGCTCAGGATCTGTGCTATACTAAGGAGGATTTGTGAAGATGAATGTACATCGTGTTAATTCTATCAGTCCGAGAGCTGTAATGTTACCTTCTTTCCTAGGAGAGTAGAGTGTTGCCTGAACTGCTTGACTGATCAATGGGTTTTGAATGAAGCTGTGTTTCTTGGGACCAAACAACAGGATGAAGAGATGAAAAAGACCTTTTAGAGATCATTCAGTTCACCGCCTGGCTGATGAAGGATTATTTTCCATGATCTTTAGTTTAGTTCTAAAATTCCCAACCAACAAAGTTCCTACAACAACTGTAGTTTACTCTCAAAAATTACCAATATATCATAATGTATTAATATATTAATATCTCTCTATATAATATTAATATATTTAGAATAAAACAAACCAGTCTGATGACCTGTTATGCATTTGTTTTAAGTATATGAACATCTAAGTAGTGACACAAGGAACAGGACTGTTAATGCTTCTGTATGGCAGAGATGAGATGGAAACGTGAGGCATTTATTCAGAGTACAGGCAAAAGAAGGAAGAGGAAGGAAAGCAACCCTCATGCTGGGACTTCTTGTCAAGTAATTTTAGAACGACAGCAAATGCATTTCCCCTGATACAGGGGCACTCACTTACTGAAATGCTCTGGCAAAAATACTGGAGATGACCAAGCTGATACCAGGTGCTTTAAGAATATACCATGAGTCTGATTTGCTCTGCAGACAGACAAAAAGGGAAACGGACATAGAAAACTGAAGCTATTAGCCCAAACTTGTCAACAGCAGAGCCAGGGTTAGAATCCACTTCTAGTAGTTACAGCATCCTGTCTACATAGAGATATATAGTATTTCTAATAGCAATAATGTATGGATACTAACACTTTTTCAAAGTTAAGTGTTTTAGACCTTAATTTCTCTAACAGGAAGACTTAGTTATGCTTGTTACGAGGAAACCAGCAAGTCCTGAAAGGGGATATTCGGGTCAACCATTTATTATTTTTAACAATACATAATTACTTAACATTGTATATGTTCAGCTTAACGTCCATAGACAATATTGCCTGTTCGTGATACTCCAACAGTACAGCTAAAGCCTATACTCTTTAAAAATGGCCACTACTGTTGAGATCCTAGTTACTGGATGTCCTTCATTTTTACAGGGGCTGTGTACTCAATGATTTTAAATAAAGTAAAGGGATCTGAATATATGGAAACTATGGCTTAGTTTTCTGGAAACTGCCAGTCATGGCAACTCCTTTGCTAACCAGTGAAAAAATCAGGGCCCTATCAGCCACTTTTTCAATGAGCTATGTCTTAAACCTGATGATTCTTCCCTAAGAAAATCCAGAGAGACAGTAACAAAGCTAAAATTAGAAATCAGGAGCTGTAGCTTCCAAGGCAATGCATATTATGTGACATTTTTTCAATACCACAGGCATTTTCTGTTAGCAAAAATGGCTTACAGAATATATTACACAGTGTAAAAATCTTCCCTCAAAACTCAGGGTTGGATGACAACATGGTGTTTACTTACCAAATTTCAAAACCCCAACATTTAAAATAAAGAGTGAAGAACAATATAAATAATTAATTCTGATGATTAACTAATGACTATAGCATCACAACTTGTAGTTATAATGGCATTACCCAATCTATGCAGCTGCTTTCAAAAATAATATTTGCAAAGTAGTAATCTATAGAGCTGTTCAAAGCACATCACACAATTAATAATTTTCCAGAATACCTTCATGAAAAAAACCTTTGCTTATATATACCTAAAGTTGGAAAGTACAGACTTAGATGGTACATTTCATTGTTCACAAAAAGTAGTGAAAATTATCTTTAAGTATGAATCATGGTACATATATGAAGAACTTGGCTGCTAACAGCCAAAATCTAGAAAATGGAATTTTAAGAACAAAGAGAAATGGTTTACCTCAGGGATATTCCAGCAAAATGCTTTGGCCCTTGTGAGCTCTCCACAACCAGCAAATTACAAGCAAATTAGGAACTGCACAGTTGGAGAATGTCACATTACAACCAGCTAGAGCAAAGCACCATTTGCATATGGAGGCTCTCCACTGAGCAGCATGGTCTCCAAAGCTGATGGGATAGCTGTTGTTTACTCTTAATGCAACAGTCATAAAGCTCTTTAAAATGGCCGTTTACAGCTAGATAGGTAAAGCCAACATTTTGCCTTCCACTTAAGACTATGCAAATATACTGCATTCCGCATAGTACAGTTTGGATAGCTTAGTCATGCCAGACAAGACCTTACCACTGAAAAATGTATGGTTTAATAGACTCGTAAATTTAAAAATAATTATTCTAGCATTTGAATAGCAAAACAGCTTCTGTGCACCTACGAAATTTTCAGATCTAAAAGCAATTATGAAGACAACACAGCTGGGTAACAAAATGAACACTGAACTACACGTTGGGCATCTCCTGGCAACAGCTCAGGATTACGGTTTTGGTGAGACCCTGCATTTCTTCTTCTTTTCATCCAGACAACTGTATAACCCTTTTGGATTACTCTTCTACTTACCCCCGTGTAATGTTACAAGGCAGCGCTCAGGTGACCTGGCCATTTTAATTTCACGTTCCCCCTCCTCATCTCCGTCAGGGAGAAGTAATAACATTATATGGTAGGGAGAGAAGGGCGATTAAGACTGCGAAACCAGTTACAAACATTCAGATAAAACTGGCATTGTTGAGCTTCTGGAAGAAGGCCAGCCCGAACTAAATTTATGCGGGGCGAACACTTTTTTGGGGGCGGGAGTCGGGGGCCGACAGAAGGGAGCTGGGAGAGAGGAGGGCCTTTCCAGAGGCTTGCCGAACACGCTCACGTCCGACCGCCTCACACATCGCCTCACACAGCGAAGGCGAAGGGCCGCGGCACGGCGGGCACCGCCGCCCACCCCGCAGTCCTGTCAGCCCCGGCTTCCCGCCCGCCCCGCCGTTACCACCCCCCCCGCCCCCCGCCTCCCGCCTCCCGCCTCCCCCGCGGCCGGAGAGAGCCCCTCCTGCCGCGCATGCGCAGCTGCCTCCCGCCGGCTGCCGCGGGGCGCGCATGCGCGGTGAGCGGGGTGGGTGCGCGACCCGGAGCTGGCGGGAGGAGGAGGGCACGGTATGTGGAGGGCGGTGCGGCGGGGCTGCTCCCTCCCGCTCTCCCCGTCCCGCGTCCCTCTCTGGGGCCGTCCTGGGGGGTGCGTCCCCGCTCCCCCTTTCCTCCCTGCGCCGGGCCTCGCCTCGCCTCCTCACATCACCTCAGGAGGGACGGGGCGCCCGCGCCCCGCCGCTCCCCCGGTGGACGTCGCCTGGCTATGGCGGCCGGCAGCAACCGTCCCCCCCCCCCCCCCCCGCGTCCCCTCCCCGCGGTGGGAGGCCTGAGGGGACGAGGGCCGCGCCTTGGGAGCCGTCCCGTCCCTGCATGGCGTGGCGTGGCGAGAGGGGCTCCGCAGCCCGGGGTGGGCGAGGAGGAGAAGGAGTCGGCCCAGCCGGGGGCTCGCCTGGCCTCCCTGCAGCCTGCGAGGCCCGCGGCCGAATGCGACGGATGGGTTGGGATCTGGTCGTCACTCTTTCTGGGGTGGTTTCAGAAAGAAAGGGAGGCGTGCTGCACAGGTACCAGCAGCCTGGTGTCTCTTCACAGCTGCTAATTTCCTAAAGCACGTAGCCCTGCCTGAAACGTATGTCAGGACAAGGCTGTCTGTTACGTGCGCTTAACCACAGCTTTGCAGTCCATTGTCTAGTCTGGGAAGTTTGGGAATCGCAGAAACGTTTACAGTGTCTGTTTCCCACATTTCCTTTTCCCTGGCATCTGGGTGGCATGAACAGACTAACAGGGGCTTGGCTTAACTGCCATCGAAAAGAACATATTTTCAAGTGCTAGATAGATAACGTATGTCATGGGCAGGCAGGATGATGTTGTGATATAGGGCCAGATCCTGAAGAAAAATGAATACTGCACGAGGTGTTGTGTCCTTTGTATTTCTTCTTAAGAAAGGGTGTGGTCTAGTAATTGTTACTGAGTATTGGCATGTGGTGCTGCAGCGGTGCCTGATGTCTATGAATACATTGAAAGAGCTGTATTTATTACACATCCTCTTTGAAAGAGGGGAAGAACGTAAAACTGGCCAGATTCTTTATGAGAGGTTTTCTGTTATCTTTAAGACCCCAAGAGGGAAGCATTTGAGGAAGGTGCTCATTCGAAGCACACTATAACCCCCTGAAGCCACATTGTTGGGCCATTGAGAGCTGTACTGCTGGCATGAGCATGAACAGTTGCTTCAGCTGGACTCTGATGGCTGTCGTGTAGGCTCTGGGTCCGTAAACAGTAGAGTTGTTAAGATTTTGTGGAGCTGTTCAGCTGCCCAAGGAAGAGGTGGTAGGCCCGTGGAAGTAGCCCACAAATGGATTCAGGTTTCTGGTCATCACTTGGACCATATTGCTAAGGAAACATATATCAACACTGCACTACTGTGTCCAGCTCGGCTCCCCAGTACAAGAAAGACAATGTCACGCTGGAGCAAGTCCAGTGAAGGGCCACAAAGATGATGAAGGGTGTCTGACATATGAGGCAAGGCTGAGAGAGCTGGGACTCTTCAGCCTGGAGAAGAGGAAGGTAAGTGGGATCTTACAAATACCTGATAGAAGGGAATAAAGAAGGTGGAGCCAGACTTTTTTCAGTACTATGCAGTGAAAGGACAAGAAGCCATGAGCACAACCTGATAACATTTTTTCATTTAAACAGAAGAAAAATTATTTACTGCTATGATAACTGAACACTGCAACAGGTTCCCTAGAGAGGTTGTGGCTTCTCCACCCTTGGAGATAATCAAAACCCAGCTGGAAAGAATCCTGAGCAACCTGCTCTAGTTGACCCTATTGTGAGTAGGGGGATTGGACTAGACAATCTCCAGAGGTCCCTTCCAACTTCAGCCATTCTGTGTGCCTATGATTGTCTAAAATATTTGAAGAAACATGTCTGTTTTTCTTAGAGAAACATTTTTTTTTTCCCCGAGTGCTTTTTTATTTATGATTCAATTGCTATAAATCAGTGAAAGTTTTTAGTGTTCATTTCTTCTGTCAGTACTAACATTTAGTTTGCTCTGCAGATGTCCTGTAACACGGCGGGTGAAGAGGACCTCTTTTTAGAAGAAAAAAGATTCAAACAGTACTGTGAAGAATTTATTAAACATTCACAGCAGATAGGAGATGGTTGGGAGTGGAGAACTAGCAAGGTAAAATAATCATAGTGTTACTTTTTAGATGCTCTTGCTGGCCTTTTTAAGCTGTTGACAACCACCACAAGCCAGAACATCCTTTAAGAGGGATTTACAACATGTGAAATAAATGGGATTTTACATAGCTGGTCCAAGAACAAAATAGTGCATAGGTGGCTTACATGAGGATTTAGGCCAGTACATGTATTGAATGGGGTTCGTGAATCCAGAAACAACTGCTGGGATGGCCTAGTGCAACCTGTTGTGTAACAAAGGGGTAGGATTACCTAAGGTGATTTCTGTTGTGATCAGAAAATGTCTTTTTAAGACATTATGCGGTCTTCATTTTCAGAATTCACAATGATGGGGAAACAGTCACAGCTCTCAACAAGGCTTTTGAATAGTTGGCTATGCTTAAATTTGATTTAAAAAAAAAAGCTGTTACTTTTAATCTTAACTGCCTAGCTTCATCTTCCAGCCATTGGTAGCTGTAGCTTGTCTACTAAGCCGAGGACCTGTCTTTTATCAGAACTCTCCTTGTTTGGGTACTTCAGATTCAGATCTATTCATCCCTTAACCTTGTCAGTGTAAAAGCAAAACTTGTTGAGCTCCCTGACTATTTGATGTGTTTTCCAATATTTTAATCAGTTTTGTGGATCTTCTCTGAATCCTTTCCAGTATATAAAAATCCTTTTTCAGCTGTGGGCAGAACTAGACAATGAATGCTGTATCACTGTGAAATGCAAACCTTCCTACTCTGGGCAAGTGCTTGTGGTTATGTATCCAAGGATCACTTTAACCCTTTAAGCTGAAATAGCACATACCTTTGTTGTAGATGTGTGACTAATATTTTATATTAAAATACATGTTAGCTGCATACAGCAACCACAAGAATCTGTCCGTATTAATGATCAATCCTCATTATTTGCTGCTTCTCCATGACTTTCAAACCTCACCAATAATAATTACATATTGTTTTTAGGTCATTAATCAAAATTTTAAATAATGCAGGGCCCAGAGTAGTCCCACAGGAGCCCATTAGAATCACTTCTTTTATGATGATTCCCTATTTTTTAAGTTACATTTTAGATCTATGAATTAATCATTTTTTCATTGGTTAATGTGTATCAAGTTAGTGTGGGATTATTTTAATTTTTTAATTTCTGCTTGTGGAATCAACAGTTACCTTACGGAAGTCTGAGCCTACATTGTTATGACTTCTATGTTTATCAATGAAACATGTCTTTTTAAGTCACCCTGACAAAATCTATTTTTCTTAGATAACTACATTTACTGTATATATTTCTCTATTTACTGAATTCTATATGATCTCTTCTTTTACTTTGCTTGGGATGAAGTCAAGCTAATACGTGCATAGTTACACAAATTAGCCAGGATATAAAGATATATGGATAATGCTGGCTTTCTTCAAAATTCTCTGAAACTTCCACAGTGCTTGAAGACTTGACAAAAATCAGCAGTTCTTACATACTGATTTGAAAATATCTAATGCTAAGATCACTTATCATTAGGTATTTTCATGCTTACAATATACTTCATGCTAAGGTCCTGCTTAACCGCTGCTGAAATGAAAACTTCGTAATAATTATAGCTTATGGCTACATAATTTGTGTTTGTTCTATAATAACAACAGAAATATTTTGAATACTTGCTTTTTCTACTTTGAATGCTTCTGTTATTTTCCGTCTAATAAGAAATCCACACAATTCTAGGATTTCTTTTTGTCACACTTCTTTTGATGGGTGGGCAGTATAGGTTTTCATACGTTCTGTTGCTTCTCTGATTGGTTTTCAGTAATGGGTGGTTTGAGATACTCATTTTCTGTGTATTCTATTCTTTCTGCTGCAGAAAATGTACTGCTCTAGCTTTCTTTTTTCCTTTTTTTTTTTTTTTTTTAGTTTAATGGCTTTATTGGTTTCCCATGCTTTCATGAATTTTGGAGAGAAAAATCATGCTTGTACCATTTTGAAATGCAGGATGCGTCAAGAGTAAATGTATGCCATCATTTCTACATAAGTAATTGTACGTTAGCATATGTAACCCTTTCATCACAGATGAAACAATTTCAGTGAGAAGCAGGATCTTTGCCTTAGATGCATTCTGTTTAGAAGTTTTTAAAAGAGTGCAAATATTAGCCAAATGTTACAATGCACTCTTTCTTACATGCAACCATTTGAAACTTTAGATTTCTGTCCAAGGCTCTATTTGTGAGGATTTATTCAACAAAGAAGGATGCTCTGAGCCTCTGTTGGGAATTTAATACATGGGTCAAAGTTTGAACTTTCTGTGAAATAAGAAGCTTTGCTGGAAATAGCAGAGTGAGATAGATTTTTGTTCTCACATGTAAAAAAATTGTAAGAGATTATTTTTTAATGGGCCAAGTTGGTGACTGTGATTTCAGTGTGCGATGAAAACCTGGCCATTGAGACCATCCATTTATAGTATGCAGTCTGGGAAGGAAGCTTTTTGTTAACAAGATGTCTCATTGTCTTTTTGCCTTTTTTTTACCAGTGTATGTGTTGTGGGTAGTTTGGGGCACTCTTAATTTTGCTGATGTAATGTACTTGGATCCCATTCCTCATTCCATACTTACGTGAATAGAGCCATTGATAGCAATAAGACCACACAAGTAAACCAGGCTTGTAGAACTATGTTCTTGTGTTCCTATGTTTTCTGTACAGATTAAATTTAGGTGATGAAATACTCATTGTTTTTGTGGAGCTTGCTGTTGTGGCATAAGCTCGCATGGCCCAAGCAGAACCCTGTATTTATAGCTGTAAGTGAAATGTTCTAAACTATGTTATTTTTATAATCTGGGTTTTTTTCCCAGAAGAAAGCTGTAAAAAAGCCAAGAGTACCTCTACTGTAGAACCTCATGGAGCTAAACTTCAGTGCTGTTATTAGGGATGGAGAGTTAAATCTTGGCCGCGAAGGCTGCCCTGTTTGCTTTTTGCTTTATGTTTGTTTCATATTTAGTTAGGTTAATCTATATAATCATATCAAAGGCTATATCAGTTCACTTTTGCTTATGATACTCACTAGACAGCTGGAGTAGAAATGGACTCCCTTTCCACATTAATGGGATCAAAGTCCTTGCTGAAGTATTGATTTATTTGTAGGGGCAGAAGTGTACAAAATACATAACACTACAGAGAGTGCAACAGGAGAGATGCTTCTCTTTCCTGCCACGTCTCTTGTAGCCTCTGACATACAGCTGTCAAATACAGAGACTGCTAACTCCACATTTCTAGCTATCCATAGATACTTTTTCATGGCACTCAAATACTACAGAATGCAAAGGCTATGGAGCTTGGCTTCTCTCTGCTGACAGGAAGAACTGGTTCAGGGACGTGAACACTATATCCAACCCTTCTCTGGCAAAGCTCATTGTGCCTTGGGGCATTTTACCTCTGTGGGTGGCTCTAGTACTTTCTTTGCTGCTTTTACCGGGATAAATACCAATGCAGGTAGCTTTACTCCTGCTGACACTCACGTGAAGCTCCACAAGGAGAGATTTGAGAGAGCGTTGAGAATGAAAGAAGTGGCTTTTGTATCACCAAGTTAGGCTTAATTTTTCTGTCATTGTTGTCCTCTGCATGGTTGATTCTTCATTGCACAGGATGCAGTTGGTTTTGCAGCCAGGACATCCAGCAAAGTTTGGTGGATTCATGCTCTTGATGAGATTTAGTGAGAAAATAAAGCATGCAATAGGAGAAGTTATGAGCAAGGTAATTGTTCATAGTATGAGTCATGCTTAAAAATTCATGGACAAAATACATGTAGAGACTATTATCATTTTTTATGTGTGAAACTTGGTAAGAACAAAGTAAACGAGTAGTCCGTAGCAGATTTTGGAGGTACATCTATTCTACAGTGTCCTTGAAAAGAGAGAGCTAGTGTGTCAGAATAAAACCCATGTTGATTTAAAGGTCAGAATACATGAAATAAACTCTGTCAGCAATGACGGATTAACCAAAGAGTTAAATTATAGTTAAATTTGCAGCCTTGTCAAGCAATTTAATGCTACATTAATGAATTTTGTAGAGAGACTGTTTTGAATAGAATCCTTTTTCATCAGATGTTGCACATATGCTTTCTGTGTTTGTCTAAAATAAAACGTAATGAAACAGCTAATAAAACCCCAATTTATTTGTTTCCTTTGAGAAATAAGTTCTTAACATGCAACTACTGTTCTTTGTGTTCTGTGTACTCTTTCTCCCTTTCAGACTGTACATTTTTCCAGTGATCTGTTATTAAACTTTTTATTTCCTCTTACTTCTAATTAAAAAAAGAAAAATGTTTATATATGTGTGCAGATAGTCAGGTCAGCATGGGGGGAAACCTCCTAAAACATTCTCCTGCCATTCTGAAATTGCACAAGGACCTTTTATAACAGTAGACCGTATGGCCTGGGGAGCAGAATGATAAAAAGGGAACTGGGAGAAGGTATAGCTTTGTCTGTTTTCTCTTACATTTGACCCTCAGACGTGATCAAGAGAAGGGAACAAATTGTGACTCTGCACATGTTAAGTTCTGAAGTGTTGTTGTTTTTTTTTTCCAGGACTTTAAGAAAGTTAGAGGGGGAACAGAGCAAAACTAAACCAATCTACCAAGAATTGGCAAGTTTATACTGCTTGAAATAGATAGATCAAAATTGTTAATAGCTGCTCATCTCTTTGTGACCTTAGTGCACTGTGTTCCATTTTTTTGGCACTCAACCTGATCCCCAGGTAGCAGTTGTCTTATTCAATTACTAGCTATACTAAATTTTATTTTTGCTGTTCAGGTCTTTGACTTCTTTAACACCAAGAACTAGTGTAAACTACCTGTGAGAAGATGCTGAAAAGCAATGCTGTCATTGGTGCCTATAAAAAGACTTGGAACTTATGCCTCAATACCATGCTCTGTTTATTTTCTAGAACAGTGATGATACTTGGTTACAGAAAATTTTTTTCTTTCTTGTTTTCTGAACACAGGACCTTGGTGATGGTTATCTTAGTAAAACACAGTTCCAAGTAAGAAATAGAAACCTCCCACCAGATCTGAAGGAGAAAAACAATGATAACATTGAACAAACGTTATTTACACATGTTGAAGTAAGTACAGATTTTAGACTTTTGTGTTTATAAAATAAATCATGAACAGGAGTTTTTAAAATACTATACTGTTTCCCTCCAGAAAGATGTCAGATCTCAAATTACAAGTGGCGCTTAATTATTCTTCCTACAGTTGCTCTTATTCATGCATACAGCTATATTGGTGATGAAAATTGGGAGGAAATGGAAAGGCTCCATCATCTCTTACATATATATTTCCCTTATGGAAGGATAATATTTATTTGCACATTGATTCACTAACATTAAGGAAACTTTTTTTTGTATGTGGAAAAAGATTAAGCATGAAGATTTAGTTATCTCAGAGGTAAATATTAATTAAAAAATAAAGAAAACTTTGAGGTTAATAATAACTTGAAGTGATATTTACTAAATAAGTAAGTTGTGTATAAGAATTTTGTACTCAGTGTATACTTTTCTACTGTGGAACTAACAAAATACTGAGCAATTTTTTTGAACTGATGGTGGGAAATAAAATAGATTTGGTGTTCTTGAATTCCAGAAAATGAAAGCCGTTCCTTAAACTTGGGGTGAACTGATCTGAATGATTACTTGCTTGTTGATTCTGCATTAGACCTCCGGCTTATTGATTAATCAAGATAAAACCAGTAGAAATTCACTCCCTTGTTATGTTGTTAGCATAAATATGAAAACAAATCTTGGATTATAATTGACTGAAAACAATGTATTCTATATATTATAAACTACTGAATAGGTGGACATGGCATATTTTCCAGTTACCTTTTCCTGCAACAATTCTTTTTTTCAGCAGCACACAGATTTTATTCCCCACACCCCACCCCGGAGAGTCTGGTACAGGGTCTGAAATCAATATTGTTTTGGCCTGGTTTCTGAACAAAATGGCATCTAAACCAGTCATGCTGTCTGTTGGTCTGTGATGAAGTAATTTCTACTGATTTTTGATTTCACTCACACATTTCAGCTGTATTTGAAAGAGGGGTAGGTATCAAAAAGTATTTGCTTCTTAAAAGTCTTGTGAAAGCAGATGGCTGGCTAGATGAAAATGACTTCTTCTGGCAGGTAGTAGTCTGATCTTTATGTTCTGTTTGGCTAGTCAGTGCAAGTACAGGACTGGACTAAAGCAGCACCTTGGTCCCTCTGAGTGCCCTGAGGAAGAGCTAGGGTTCACATGCCAGAAGTAAGGGGGAAACAAGACATGGTTCTGTTGCCAATAAGACCACTCATTTAATACACTGAAAAAAAAATAATAATTTTACAAGCCTGTTGCTGATACTCCAGCTTTGATACGAATCAGAATCCATATAATCTTTAGAATCATTATCTGTAGTTGTTTCATAAATACCAATTATAAGCATAGTATGTAAGTCACCTGAAAGGTAGCTGAAGCATTTTAAGTTTTTGTTTAATTTAAATTCTAGTATTTCTTAAAATGAAGGCTAATATCAATTCTTCAGAGCTTGTTACTTAATTGTCACTACGACAGTGTTTGTATACTTCAGCCCTGACTTGTAAGAACAGATGGCTGTTTATATTCAAAATTGCTCTTAACGATTGTGACTTTTTTTAAATAATGAATCGAGTCTTCATTATGGAGTGTATTTTAAATGAATGTCTTGTAAAAAGCTATTGAGACCTTCTGAAAAGAAGTATCAGCTATAGAAACACTGTCACAACACAAAAAAGGCTTGAGAGCCTGTAACATACTGAAACAGAGTCTTTAATGTACTGAAATATAATAATAAACAATCTTCAATATAATGAAATATGATTCCAGTCCAAAATATGGTTTATCAAGATACTGATATTAATAATTACCTCTTGAAATATTGTGAAAGATTTTCATGTTTTGAATCATAGAAATGGCTAGGTTAAAAGAGACCTTGAATGTTAGCTGGTCCTCTTTGAGAAGAAGCCTTTGTTCATGTTGCATAGTAGCAGTAAAGATGAAAGGTGAAGCAAGAGAAAGGTCTTAGAAAATTACGTAAGTTATAAGACATGAGGGTATGCATAAGAAAAAAACTGAGTTTCCTCTCCAAAATATTCACTGCCTAATAGAGATTATGTCAAATGTATATTCTGAAGGGTAACCAGGCTGTTAAAGTTACTTAATCTAGAAAATGGAAGAAGCACACCAATAAGTTGGAAAGTGAAATTTCCTATGGATACATAAAGTAAAACTATATATTTAACACTAAGAAGAAAGATGGAAATGGTGGCTGTAGAGGGGTAAATTTGCTCAAGCACAGCAGTGCATGTATAAGATGCATCTGCTTTTCCACAAATGTTGAATGTCAGAGTCCTGTTGCACTAACAGCCTGTTACTTAAATAGGTTTTGTTTTTGTAAAAGTATGTGTTGCATCCATAAATCACATCGTGTTATGCAGTTACTACAAGATCTTTCAATAAGTTATTGAAATACGTTCTGATGAGTAGAATTCAGCAAAAGTTGTGGTCTTGGTAGAAGTTGGAAAGGTTTTCACTGGTTATATGCCTTCAATATTTAGCATTTTTTCCTTAGAAAATCTATAAATTTTATTTGTATATAGTTCAAGTCTAAAGGGGCTCTAGATAAGAATTTAAATTTATTTTGGAAAAAATGTGGCCATTGTCTGGTACTTGCATATTTCACAACTTTCAGTTTCAGAGTTACTGTTATGATCTACTTTTTTCTGTATTGTATCTCTACAATTTGTGTCTTATTGAGATATTTCCGTCAGTAGTCTGATCTTCTTCAAGGTGTGGTAGGATATATGATAAATAGTTTTATGTAAGATAATTAACTAGGAACAGTAAGAAAGCAAAAATAAGGGAATTAAGGTCTAAGTAATCAATATTCATTTTTAGGAACAACCAGTGTTGACAAAAAGACAAGGAAAAAAATGTACTGTGGTATATGACAGGGCATAAGAGGCTTCTCCTGTTCCTGGGAATCCAGTTCAGAGATTGCAAACAGAATGTTAGTATTGGCAGGCAAGGTGAAAATTAGGGGAAAAATTGGAAGACAGATTTTTGAAGCTGGGTGGAAGTACAGGAAGGTTATCCATAGTGAGGCTATAACTCCTCTTTAAGTAATTGAACCAAAGACACATCAGGGAAGAGGTGATGTTGAATAAATCAGTGAGTATATACTGTTGTAGCAAAAAGTATGGTTAGGATGTTGAAACTGCAGAGAAGCAAAATTATTACTGTTCTGTTCGCTCTTAATCTGTGAAGATATTGAAATGTAATGATACTATACAGGAAATACACAGAGTGGCTGAAGTAACTTTATTCAAATAGAAAATCAATTGTCAGTTACCACAGTATCAAGAATGTGCTAATCTTATTGGATCTCCAGAGAACCTGATAAAATTATTTGAAAAGTTAATTTCAGCTTATTGGTCATATGGACAGTTAACATTTCCAACTTTCCATATCATTGTCTGGTATCTAAATATTTGGAGCCTTCCTGGTGAAGGAGTGATGAATAACTATGTATTCTGGTCTTTTCTACAGAGCAGTCTGTATTATGTGGTATGCTTGGTTCCATTTATACAAGTTGTGTTTTCATCTGAAAACCAAGAATAAAATTCTGTGTGGGTTTCTTTCTGCTTATTTTAGTTATCTGCAATATAGAGCTTGTCACTTAAATCTTTGTTTCAGCCTGAGGAGGTAAAAGCATTTTTGGATATAAATCAGTCAACCTATTTTAGGTGTCTTCTTTAGGAGAAGATGAGTCTAAAAGTGTCTGTTTTTCTTCACTGATGATCAAGGGAAGCTAGATGGTTAACCTGGATGTAGATGTTTGCATTTTGTCATTTAAATCTCATACAACAAAATATGGATCTGAGCTCATTAAAAGCAGTAGTGGTTTTTGGTGGTGACCTCACTGAGGCCAAGATTTCACTTTGACGGTAAAGCTTATACTTAGTTGAGGACTGTCTTTTGTAAAGTAGCAACTCGGAAAAGAAAAAAGGATTTAAGGATAAACTGTTGGAGCATTGGCTTAAGCTTTGATTGAGATCCTTACATTGAGACTGTCATGCTTGTGCAGTGGAACGCCATGGCCTTTGTGATACTGGGGGTCAGAATGGGCAGTCACAGTCAGTACCTGTAATGGTTCTGCACATGTTAGTGTGCCAAAGTACCACCATTTTTTGGGGTGGGGTAAGGGTGCTGTGAGTTGCTATATTCTAGCTCCTGTTGGAACTTCTTACTTGCACAGGGGTTCCTGTATTGCAGGTATTGTGAGATACTAAGGATCACCTGATTGGCAGTCAGTTGCTGTAATGGGAGGCAGCCTGCTCTGTAGGACCAGCAGGGATACAGTGGAACCTAAGACCAGGTTTGGGAACCACTGTGCTGTACTGCAGCAAGTTGGCATGTTATCTAGTATGAAGCAGGTTTTCCATTTTCTGGAACTTGGAGGCTTCTGCTTTGCACATAATAGTTAATTGATGGTTTCTTCAGCTCATTGGCAAGCCTGCAGAATTCAGACTGTCTCCTTCTTACCTTTTTGCATGTCAGTGAACCTTTGATATCTGCTAGTTTCCAGACACACTCCTGCTAATGCCTGAGCTGTCCTAGGCAGTAGAGGAGTTACCTTATGAACTCACATGAGGACTGTAAAGGGTGATGGGAGCTGTGAGAAGGCTCACAGCTTTGAGTTGGATTGTATTCTCTGTTGAAATGACCCTTAACACAAGCTTAGGGGAAGGTAAATGTAAAAAAGGGTTTATGTCCACATAGGTGCACTGACACTATAAAGCAAGGTATCTGGAGACAGGTATGCTTAAATGCTAATATCTACTTAAAGCAGTTTAAGAAAGTTTCTCTCTGTACTTGGCAGTAACTTGAGCTGTCAAGCTATTTATCTAACCAGGTGCCTGGGGATGCTGTTTTATGCAGACCCTATCTTTCCATTTGCCATCTTACTAGAAAAAGATTGAGAATGTTCCTCTGGAATGCCATTCTCTTATTTCTGTGGATTTAGCGTCATCAAGATGTCTGTTTTCACATCCAGATTGGTAAACAGAAAATACTAATGACATTGTGACTAACCATAAACAAACTTTTGACTGAGTTTGTGCAGAACACCCTTCTAACCAGTGAGATCAGATTCAGTCCCTAGGATATGAGCTGAAGAGTTCATAAATCTTTTAGAGTATCTTCCAATAGAATAAAAATAGCATGAGATGCAAAGCAAGGAACTGATACAAACACACGGTGCCATTTGAAAATTTTTAAGTTGTAATTTTGTTCTGGTTAAATTTTGATTGAATCAGTTGTTGTCTTTCTGTGCTCTCCTGACTTTATGCCAAATGAGTGTCAGCTATACTTTTCTGCAGACAGTATAAATCTTGTGTAACCACCATACTGTGTTCTGGCTAATTCAGCCACAATCTTCAGTGTATATTCTTTCTTGATCCAAATATCTGTCCTGCCAAGGGATCTGTCAGGATTTGTATCAATGAACATGGAATTGTGTCTTCTTTTGTATAACTTATCTCATATGTGGAAACATGTTTCAAATATTTCTATATTGACAATCTTATATTACCCAAATTTATAAAAGAGATTCGTGTAAGTTGTTCATCACAAGCTCTTCAGGGAGACTGGATGCAATGATGACCAGCTGTGGGAGTTAGCAAGTTTGATGATCTTAACCTGGGCTTGGTTTTGAGGGATACTGTGGCACTGGTATCTTGACTGCGAGGCAGTAGCTTCCACTTCCACTGACACTGGAATCTGACCCTTCTATATTTGTGGGGTTTTTTTTTCCCTTTTCAGTCATCCTCTTGTTTTCTAGTCAAGGTAGATCACAGTGAACAGAATGGTTTTTCCTCCCTATGATTGAAACTGTTCAAATGCTACAAAGTCATATTTCACTTAGTTTATTATGAGCCTAGGTAGCGAACTGCACTGAAACGATGCCTTTCATTCTAGACTTTAGTATTGACCATCATCCAGCTCCAGCTTTTGTTAAGCGCTGTGTAGACATATTTTAAGCAAGAACAGAACAATTACATATATTGTTACGTGAATTGTTGATAAGATGAAAAAATACTGTACAAAATTAAAAATGAAGATAGTCCTCATGCCTCAAAGAGCTTATATTCTAAAAGAGTAAAATAGGAAAATCTGGATTCACTTTATGCATTCTTTTTGTTTGTTATTCAAATAGCTCAAGGGAAGCAATAACTTGGAGTAATAATTCTCTGTGTGTGGTTTGTCTCAGCTCTTCTGGGTATTGCAGAAGTGAGTCAGCGTGGAACCATTTCTGAAGCCAGAGCCATTGCCGCTTTATGAAGGAGTGGGCAGGTTGGGAATGTTGAAGGTCTGTTAATATCTGATGTTGCTTTTGGAAAATGAGCACTAGGCTTCACAAACATGTTGATTAAGTTATGTATTCAGTTTTATGTGGACTCCGCCTTTGCTGGCAGATGTTCATTAGTTAGTGAAGAACTGCCTGATGGAGGACATTGGAATGAGTCTGACATGTTTCTTGAACTTAATACCATGTGATTCGCTGTTCTGCTGTGCTGTTCAGTTTATAACAACTAGAAAATTAAAATTCTTAGTAATTATTAATCATTTTTTTCTCTAAACAAATCCAGTATTTTTAGAATTAAGAACAACAACATTTTTTGTGCGAAAGTAAATAAGATGAACTCAGTGTAAACATTTGCATAACCACAGTATTTGTTGGATGGTTAAAACATGTGAAGTGAAAACTCAGCAGACAGTACTTAAGGAGAAAAATGTAAATATATTTAATGGAATCCAGCACTCACTGCAGAAGATAATGAAAAGACCTTAGTAAAGAGGGAGAAAATCAAGTATTACATACTCACCAAAAACATCAGTTTGTAATGAATGATCAGAACAGTGCAGTTGCTCAGAAACAGGTGAGTTTACCCCTAGTCTTTTCAGTAGTTTCCCTGTTGCTCTGGGAAGGGAGATAAATCATGTTGCATCTGTATTCAACCCAAAATATGTTTCCTTGAAAAACTGATATGGGGAGCTTTGGTAGCTTTGATAGGAAGGAAGTATTCTAATTTCAGTATGTCTCGGATCTACTCAGACCCTTTTCGTCACGCTTGGCTTCCTATTCCAGTTCCATTAGGTCTCCTGGGAGTGAGATCTTCCTTTGGTGCTGCTGCCCAAAATGTTGCTAGTCAGCCTTAACTGCACCACAGTACATGTCTGTGCCCTGTAAGTCCATGTTAGCCAGGCCAGTGTTTGGCCCCATCTTCCAAATTCCTTAATGCTTCATTGTCTAGCATATGTACCAGCAACATTTTCAAATGCCAGGTCACAGAAGGGAAATCCAAATTGTTGATGGAAATGTGTAAAAAATAAGAAGAAACCACTTACTCTAAGGAGATCTGAAGTGTGTTGCAAAATGCACTGAAGTTGCTTGTGATTTTGCTTAAAAATGTATTAATCTGAAATTGGAATTAGTCTTTTTTAAACCACAAGAAAATATTCTGGTGTGGATTTTATTAACTGTTTTTGACATGAAAAGGCTTGGCAAAAGAGTGACATTGTTTAGAAATATCAAGGCTGGAAGGAACTTTGGTGTAGACATTACACCCCTTCCTTGAGCTGGAGAAACCTCAATGAAGGAAGAGTGCTGTGGCGACAGAAGTCATTTGAGTCCCAGATACATCCTGCTTCTGGGCTCTTCATTGATGGGATGCCTCAGTCTTCAAGGAAGAGGCTAAATGCTTCTGCAGAGTTCTGGAGACATGGGAAGTTTTTGTCTCCCACGCACAGACCTTTGTAGATCATTTTCAGTGTGTCACTTTGGTATCCTGGCAGTAGTTACATTTAGTTTTCAACAGCTTTGATGACATACTGTTGGCTTGACTATGATTGTGGGTGGTGGGACTCTGATCTTAATTCTCTATCTTACACATTCTTTGATTGCTGTTCTGTTTTACCCAGTAGGATATGCTTAATAAGTTTTCACAAACCTTAGAAATTATCTCAGAGCAAATATATAAACTAATTATGAAGCTTTTGGGAGAACTGAAGAAGCACATTGTATGACCTCCAAAAGTGATTTCTTTTTAGTTTAGATGTTAGCACAGAGTGATTTCAACTTTTTATCTACTATCTTAGTATTCAGAGTTGTCGCTTAATATTAGCAAATAAATGCTACATCAAACACAGAAGAAGATACTCTAATTCAGATTTGGTAACTGAATGTGACAAGTCAGAGTTACCAAGGTTGAAGGCATGGTGTAATCCTAGTAGAATGTCTTTCTTCTGCAGTAAATAAACCTCCTTTTCCTACGGAGCACACATTGAGACTGTGGTAAGTGAAGATGATTTTCCGAGAATCTGAACTTTGAGACACTAGTAATACCACTGACAGAATTATTTATAAGCTCCCTCATTTGGCCCAATGATGCTGTATTATAGATATTAAAAAGCAGTATTGTTACTCTGTTCTATTTAGTGCATTTTTTCATGATGTCCAGAAAGTTGTTTTGAAAAATTCATGAAGGTGGTTGTAGTGCATCTAGACAAAAAAAGAAAAATCCAGACTGAAATCTTTAAACTTTAATTCTTCAAGTTGAAATTTAATTGAATAATTTTTAAGTGTGATTTAATTTCATAAATGTACAATCTGTCTTTTTTATGTGTGCCTTCTTAATAAATTAAGTCGTTATTATGACATTGTAAAAAGTAATTTTAAAAAATGGTGCCAGAGTGGACTTCAACAGCAGTTGTCTTTGCCCTGTAAATTATGCTGACTAATTTACTTTAAAACTGTGTGTAATTGCATAGACAGCAGAAGTATCTGAGAAACATAGGCCACACATTCAGATAGTCATGGGCTGTGTGTTTCCCCTCTTAATTTGCGAGGGTGATGTCTTTTTTTCACAAGGCTTCATGGCTTTTGCATCAAATACTTGGATATCCGCATGCTTGGCATGCCTTGATACCTGGGCAAAACATTCAGAGGTTCCAACTTTTACAGTTTTATGAGTGGAAAGACTTGTGAGAAGTTAAAATCTGTTTTTCTGTTTTCAATTTAAAAATATTACTGTAGTAGTCTTAATAAGAAAAACTGCTATAAAAATAGTCATTTCTTGTTTGTTGTGTTACTATTTAAAAAAAAAAAAAGTTCATTATACAGTGGTCTGCTGTTACAATCTATTGTTGTTGTTTCCCCCCCGTTTTTTTTGTCCTCTAGAAAAAGTTCAAATTGAGCCACCATGAGTGGAAGAGGTACTGAAGTGATGGGCATATCAACAGTGCTTATGGTGACTCATATGGCCACACTGTGGCATCCTATTATATTATTTAATATATTAAAACTAATGTGTCTTGTAACATAGTACCATTGTGGCATTTCCGAAGCAGTGCTGTACTTGGGGGTAATGGGGATGAAGAGTTTTGGGGGAGCATACTAGCAAGATGCGATGATTCTTCATCATGTACGAGCAAGTAGGTGCCAAATACTTGCCCAGTTAAACCTCTAAAACTAGATTGTTCAGGAGTTTGAACAGGCTGAACACTACAACATTTTTACTCAGTACAACTCATAAATGGGGACAGGCATGTGGTTAAAAGCTCACTAGAATGCATGAAAGGCCTACATGCATTACTCTGAATTTTACTCTCACGGTTTGCTTTATCTCTAAATTGTGTGCATTTTCATATTAAGATTATACGCTTTAGGATTCAGTAGAACACGATACATATTGGTGGTACTTGTTCCGAATTGATTAATCACTGAGATACACAAAATGCAAAAGGATTATGCTCCAAGCACGTACATTGAAACTGACAGTGATTTTAAATATAATAGAAAGAAGATTAATGTTAAAATTCTTTCATTCCTAAAAACACTTCTTCATGTGTGTTTGGAGTAACCTGGTCTTAAGAAGGTAAAGGAAAGGGGTTTTTGAGCAATAGAAATACTTCTGAAATTAATTGATACTGAATTATGTTTTGGTTTGGCCAGTGTAGGGTACGGAGACGTAAGAGGGGTGCCTGAGTCGTGGGCAGCATTTTGGAAGCCTGGGTTTTAAAATGTGCTTCTGTTTTATGTCCATACATATGTCCTAAGTTAGTGATGGTGGCAAATGGGGATGGATGGAGTGAAGAAGAATGAGCCTTGCTCCCAGCAGTCTCGGTGGCATTGCCGTACCAGCATGATGGGCGGTATATGCTGTGCTAGGTGTAGATTAGTTTGCTCCCTTCCAGAGTGGTGAGGGAGTCCTAAGGGAGATTGCAACACCCTAATCATAATTTCAGCATTTGGCTGCTCTAGGGGCAGTCTGGTGATGCACTGCCCTAACTCTGGGCAGAGCATTGTCTTTTTGTCCAGACTGTATTTTTCAAATGTTTGACATTAGCTCACAAACAAGAAACATGACACTATAGTATTTGTCAATACTGTTTTACCACAAAGGAAACAAAATCACAATCTAGGCAATTGTTAGCATTTTACTTTTTATGGTGAACCTCAAAATACTTCATGTTGCCAGTCTTGCATATATGCCTTCCTTTGTTTCTTTTAAATTAAATTGTAGTGGTACAGTGTTATGCTCTAATTTTCTAGGGGGGAATGCTCATCTGTATTGGAGCAATACTCTTATTTTGGCCAAATGCCTCTATTTTGTAGCAGCATTGTATGATTCATCTTTCAGTGAGTTTGGATTATTTGCCTGCAACACACAGGTCATGTTGGTTTGGAGTGAATATTGCAGTTTTAGGGCCTTAGTGTGAGTAGTGGCTTCCTGAGAACCAGGCAAAATGGTCAAACTTCCATATGTTGCTGCTTTGTAGAAAATTCATTGCTATTGTCCTTTTAGCTGTGAGGTCTAACTGAGTTTTGTTTGCTCCCTAACACCATCTCACCATCATTGTCTCTGAACTGTTTGCATGGGTCACTCTCAAGATACATGAAAACATCCTTTCCTCTCCTTTGTTACAAAGAACAGTTATTACTTCCTACGCTGGAAAAAGATGCAGCCTTGTACTTTCTTTCTGCATGCTAAATCTTTCTATACCACAAATCTTATTTGTTAGCCTTATTAATTAAAAAGCAGCCACTGCTGGTTTTGTCTTAATACTGTAGAGATTTAGCTTTCTACTTGAGGTTGGAATGCAGTGTTCCTCGAGGACGTTACAGAGTTATACTGGGTAATCAGTGTGTGATTTTGAGGCCTAGTCCTTCCTAGATAAAATTAAGTAGCGTTGAAATTGATTGAGATTTAGGAACTTATGCTACAGAAAAATGCTTTGTGGTCAATAATAACAATAACTTATCTTTCCTCATACAGACAAATGCACAGTGAGGAGACACTGCTTTCTTACCTTTTAGGAGTCAAGTTTTAGTATATGTCCTTTAAATATGTAGCTTAGCTACGAAAATAAGACTTCCTTTCATACTGGACCCGTACTCAACACGATACTACCAAAGCAAAGTGTTAAAATTTCATACTAATGTGATTATGAATGCCTCAATTTCAAAATTATTATTCTAGTTTACAGAAGAAATGAATTTGGTTCTGTGAATTTGTATGAGATACAGGTGTTTTTCTGAATGAGCAAGACAATATATCTTTAATACATAGCAGGTATTTTTTACTTGAATTGAGCTGGTTAATGCTGTGGAATCTTTCTGCCCTGGTTTGCTGGGGACTAGTTTAGACATGCCTATTGACAATTTAGATGAGACACACTTACTTCTACTGTATACAAGATACTGAACACACATTCTAAGAAAAGGGAACATTGTTTAAATTTTCATACACGTTTGGGAACAGGAAAATATACTGCTTAGCATGAATGGGTGTCTAACTGGGATTATTTTGCTCAATGGGTATGGTATCTTTCTTATGGTGATCTGTGGTGGTAGCAATGAAAATAAGTAATTTGAATTGACTCAAACCTCTTTTACTATTTTGCTCTGAATTCTGGAGGAAGACATAATGTCATATGCTAAATAAGATTTAAGTTTCCTTTCTGAAAAAGAAAACAAAAAACTCCTTGGAATCATGAGGTGGACATTTCTGTGGGATAAGTGATTAAGATGCAGAAAGACAGTCAGCTCTAGTATAAAAGAAAGCTGTGTCTTGTAAGAGATGAAAGGCTTGTGCTATAGGTAATAGGTCATACTTTATAATGTAAACTTTGTGTCCATCTAGTGATTTTTTTAATAAGATAATTAGTATTTATTTCCATCTGTATTTTTTATTTTTCCATATTTGATAGCTTGCCAGTAAAATTTCTTTCCCAGACAGCTGAACCTAGCTTGCAGACTGACAGGGCACAAAAAAACCACCTTCAAAGGAAAGTACATTAAAAAGCTTAGAAATCACCAGAAAGCGTTAACGGCTCTGTTGGCTGTTACACAATGGGATGCAGGAATTGCAATAATGTTCTTCTTCCATCTGGTGCCTGCAAACTTGCTGTTTTCAGAGGCATTCATTGCTGTAGCAAACTGTTCACTTATTGATTCATGTGTAGTTGCCCGTTATTCTTTGGAAAAGACTTGGGTTGAAATCAGCTCAGTTCTGTGTTACAAAAGTGCTTGGTGTCAAACACGTTACAAGAAGATGTCAGTCCAAATGCAAATATCATCAAATTTCAAAGCATCTCCACATGTTGTATATATTTGGAATGTACTGTGAAGGTGTAGTCCCAGGAGTGAGGATCTTGACTGACAATACTCAAAGGAAAATCATGCAATATCTGTGCCAAAATGTCTGTCTTCGACTAAAATTTCAGTTTCCGTTTTAAATTTCTTGGCTTATGTTAGCTAACATCCCAGCCTTAAATTTTCTTATTTTCTTAGAATCTCTGTAGTTATTTTCTTTGTTACATCTGGACTGGTTAATTTTCAGGACTGTGAGACAGCTACTGACTGGAGGTTGTGACTCTGAGAGGGAGGAATGGTTTTGTGAACTAAAGGATGGGAAAGAGCTGGAGCTGTCCCTTTTCACTCCCAGTAACAAAAGGAGACAACTTTACTATGGAATGTGCCTCCTCATTTCCTTATATTGGTTGCAGTTGGGGCAATATTGGGGTTTCCAGTTTTGTCACTTTACTGCAGAACAAGGACCAGCTTAGGTTCTCATGAGGGGTATTTGGAGGAAACCTGGGCCTCAGCCTCCTGGCAGGGTTAGTATTTACAGTTTTCATAGGAGAAGCTTCAGAGTTCTGTGGGGAGGAAAACAAGTAAAGACAGAGACAGGACACTTATTTCTTATTGGCAAACCAGGAGATGAAGGAGTTGATAGCACAAACCAGTTGAAAATGTCCAACTCTTTGTCCTTCCTGAATATCTGAAATAACCATGTTCATATGGCAAGAGTCATTGATGATGTGTTCATAGCAAGATAGGCGTGTCAGGTTAGCCATCGCCTATCTTACGTTCTGTTCACCCAGAATATAAATTAATCTCTTCAGTCCCACAGCAGTGAGCAGGTAAATTAATTTATTAATAGTTTTCCTGAAAGTATTACAGGAATTCCTAGTATTCTGCCCATTTTAGTTAAATGTCATATAATATGCATTTATGTAAATCTTGTCTTGCTTTCAGAAACTGTGAGCAACAAGGGGGTGAATTGAGACTACATTGGAAATGTTAATTTTGGCATATGGAAGCTTATAGATGCTTTACTATGTAATGTTTTCACCTCTTTCTTGAAGGATTTGGTGCTCTCTGTACTGATGTAACTGTGATAATTGTTTATGGAATTGATCACTGTGTGTTGTATACCTACATGCTGCCAGTGCAGTGATTGAAATACTAACAGCCAGTTACTGGACTGGACAACCCTTGTGAAGAAGGAGCAGTTTATAGCAGCTAGAATATCACTGATGTTCATCTACTATTGAAACATTACTTGTGGGAGTAAAAAATCAGTATTTCATGGAAAGGAAAAGGCTCAGTTAAGTGAAACCCTTTTGGTCTTACAGCTAGTGAGAGAAGTTTGGAGAAATAAGCTGTAATTGGTAGAATGGCAGTACTGCAGAAAAATTTGGGAAGGTATAAACTATGTACAGATATATAGCATCACAATCCATGCAATAAATGTGCTTATAAAAAATTATTTTAAATTGCACTGTGTGTTGTCCCTACACAGTTTTAAAAAGTTCATATCCTGGCCACTTTTTACAATTCATTATTATAATAGGCTGATAACATGCACGTTTCTATTTCAAACAATTGACTACAAGATTTTGAAATAAATAAATGTGAAACTTTGTATAAAGTGCAGTTTTTGCTAAGGTCTTCTCTTAAGGATTTCAGCGTCAGGGACATTTAGGATGAAAGCATAGCTCCTATAGGCAGTAATATGGAAAAGCTAGTGGTTGTGAGTAACCATTTTTTGACTGATTTCCTTTGGAAATGATCTTAAGGGGTCATACTGTCTGTCTCTCCACCACAATGTACTTTTGAAGTTGTTTGCAAAGATCAGTCACATCTGGCAGAGGTTATTCACATTCTGAAGAGTTCCTAACAACCTTTGCAATACCAATCAGTGAGATGGAGAAGAAAGGTGCTGGTAATAACTCAAATGACTGCTTACCACCCAGGGATGAAGAAGATGGGAGGAAGGGATGGAAGCCATAGTGACATCCTGAGGTTTATTTAGCCTGTGTCTACATTAGTACTGTGGTTCACAGCAGTACTGTAGTTTTGGAGGAAAGCCCCCAACTGCCCGCACTTCCCATGAGTTGGTTGGTTTGATGCACGTGAACTAGATTGCTTTTGGAGGAAACTAAACTAGGAGTTTTCCAGGTATGTACTGTAGGGACACCAACTTGTAATGGAGATATAAGTGTCCAAACCAATGACCGATTTTTACGTACAGCTTTGAACCACATGTAGTTAATCTTTCTTTCAGTTCAGAGAATCAGACTAAGTCCAGTCTGCAGTAAAATCTTGGAGCTGCATATGCTATAGGTTTTGGGGTCTCTGCACCAGCTATTGATGCCCTTGGTCTGTTCCTGTAGTGCTGTATTACTTGCTAGTGCAGGTGTAGCCCTAAGTACCTTAGTGTACCAACACTTGTGCCTAGTAAAGTAGTCCTAAAATAAGGACCCAAGTTCCTGTGTAGTCAGTGGGGAGCAGTATGTGCTTTTGAGTATCTCTAAATAAAGATGTTGTCTGCTTGAGTTCAGGCAGCAGTTATGCAGAGTCTGCTTTTGGAGTCCTTCAAAGCCAGTTATTTCTTCACGAAGTGAGTTGAACCGTAAGCTCTGAATCTGAATTAATGAATCTGAATTAAGTGTCTAGCTTAAGCAAACTGAATTCAATCTTCCAGCTTTTAGTTCTTCAGCTTGTGAAATTTTTGTTTTCCCTCCTTTATGCACTGCTCAGTCAAATCCACACTTTTGGGATGTTAGCAGATAATACTGATCATATTAGAAGCAAGGTGTGTCAGAAGAATTAGGTAAACACGACTAAAGATCATCACATTTTTGGCATCTGGGCTGTATGATTTTTCAGCAGTCTCTAGAAGCTAAATGTAGGTTTCTGAACTGACCTGATACTTAGCAGTGGCAAGTCCTTTGGCTGTCTTTAGTGGAAGCTTCTGAGCACATGATGCTTTGGAAAATCAGGCCACATAAATAGGCACTTCAATAAAAACCTGCTAATCTAAATGGTAGTTGCTGATTTTGAGGGTTTTGTCCAAGATTTAAAAGCTAGGGCAAGCTTAATTGTCTTGAGTAGTTACATGGGTTTGCAAGAATGAACACAAGAGCAAGAAGAAGCTACCTATATGAAATCCTAAATCCCAGGTAGGATGCATGTAATACATTTAAATATCTCCTTTGTGGAATCCTTCAGCAATGTCACAGGATGTGTTTTAATGTATGTTTAACTAGTCCAGTGATTAAGATGTAGAAATGCAGTTAAGGAACAGTTGAAGAAAGTATGCAATCAAAATTTTGATTCCATGGTCTGGTATTAGCTAGAATTATTTAGCTTTCAAAAATAAGTATTACAACTGCAGCCATTTAAATACAGATGTAAATGGTAGAAACTCTTATGAGTTTTTAATTTTTAAGATATTTTTATTTGCTGTCTGTTGTTCGATACTTATTTTCATGTTCCTCAGGTTTTTTCCCACATTTCGAAAGAGTAGAAACATACTTGCCATTTAACATCAAAGACATAGTTTTTGTGTAAACCATAACTGCACAAATTTGAATTCTAAGAAAATTGTTAAACATTGGAAAGTATTTTGGAAATCCAAAAGATCTGCTATACCAAGAGTTAGCAAGGTATAATACTCTCCTTTGGATTGTGTTAGGAAAACTGTTTTGATCTGATTTTCTGTGATGTGTTTCTGTCTCTGCCCTTGCCTTTACTCAGAAATTCTTCCATCAGTGGAATGTTAACCACATTTGAGCAAGGTAGAGGTTTTTAAAGATAATTGAGCTCCTCTAAGTTTTATGGTCTCTGTCCTCTAGTCAGCCATTAAATCCATAAAAGTTCTCTGCCTGAGGGAAAACTTGCAGCATGTGCTGATAACTTGCTATGTGCCAGAGAATCCACATGAGAAAGACCTTATAAATCTCCTCACTGAAGGAAAAGCCCTGTCCTTCTTTGGACCTAAAACTCAGTTGACCACAAGATGCAAATCTGAAGGAAAGAAAAATCAATCAGACAAAATGTTTCAAAATAATTCAAGGTAATTCTGAGTGTACAATATTTAACAAGCAACTTGATGAGCAATTTCAAAATGTTTTGTCATGTGGATTTGATGCAATATGAAAAAAACCCCCATGATTTGATTAAAGAACTATGCTTACATAAATAAAAGATTGGGTTTTTGCTGTTGATTTTTTCCCCTCTTTCCTCAAGTACCTATGCTTTGGGAAGACAGAGAGTGCATTTGACTAACTGCGAGTAAAGCTTCCCAACGGGCAGCCATGTAGCCCTGTCAGAATAGGCTGAGTATATGGATGTTAAAACATTGCATCCTTTGGTGAAGCCCACCATACCTTTAGTTGATACACTATCTGTCCCATGAATGGACGATTTGAACGTCTGTTAATAGTGAAACTGCTGGACTTTTCTGGTAGGATTTTTGATCCTGCATTATATAGATGCTCAGAACTTGCTAAGTCTGCCCTAAATTTCTGGACATACACGATCCTATCCAAAGCTGCTGTGTGTGTGTGTGTCACTAAAGTCCATAATCTATACAGCAATTCCAGTGATTCTACCAAGCTTTATTACCCAGTTCTTCATGTATGCAGAAATTCTTAACAGTTCCAGGAAGAACGTTGGTGCAGGCAGTGTATAGTGCTAGCCATCTCTCATATTTGCGGTAGATGGCTATCTTTGAAAGCAAGATGTAATGGAAATATTGTTTTTTAATTCAGTATGAGGAATACTTACTTTTCCTGTCTTCTTGCATATTTGAAGATTATTTTTTTTTTCTGGTTGATTTCATCATTTTGTAACTATGGTATTGTATGGGCGTTGGTTGCTGTAACAGATTTCAGAGCAAGGATATATTAAAATTCTATCCAGTTTTCACAGAAGTTAACGTAAGGACTCCCTGTACTGTGAACTGTATCTGATTCTGCTTTACAGGTAACACTCTTAGTAGCCAGACATGCAAAGTCTTTTAATATCCAAGTTTTTGAATGAAAGTAAATCATAACTTACTGATGGAGTAAAGGTATTTCTAAACCATGTTTTCAAACATTGGAGCTAGTCTAAACTTCTTCTGTATAGAGCTTCTTGGACACCTGGAATAATCTGGCCATCAGTAATCTAGAAAAGGTATTATTTGCCACTGCTAATCAGATTTGTTGTATTAGACTTTACTGCTCCATGTAGTTCTCCAAGTTTTTCACCTCTTCTACTAATATGTCTTATTTTCTTTGTCTCTGCACGAAAAGAACATTCTGCTGCCACAGTAGAGTCTCATTACAGAATTTTATTTCAAACCCATCTCTAGAAATATGTCTAAAAATAGCTAGACTTTAATGCCCTTTTTTTTTAAGTCTTTCTGAAAACTGCCCAGATACTACTGTGATGGAAATATTGGTAAAAAGGAAGAAATAGAAAAAAACCCCATGAGTGGGGTTGTTACTGATGTCTTTCAGTTAATGCACTTCATTATCTTCAGTTGAAATCCCTGTTGTAATCTGATATGCTTATTTTTCTGGAAGGTATCCTCACAGTATTTTATTTAGCTGGTACTTACAGATTTTGTCCACTGGTATTTTAAATTGTATCTGAGAATTCACTTATACCTGTTGTTTTTCAAAGGCAGCCCTTTATCGTAGATCTCATAACTATGTGTAAACACCAGTTTTGTAAGAGTCTACTGTACTGACAGCTGGTTATGTTGTAGGTGTTCCAGTGAATGGTATCTCTTGTTTCAGTCTGGTCTAGAAATCTTGCTGTGATGAGTTGTTCTCTTATATGTGTGAAGCCCTTCATAAAGGACAGTACTCTTCAAAGATATAAATAAGATGTAATTAAAAAGCATGATCAGTTTTCTTTAGTGATTGAAGAACATTTAATAACCGTACATGAGTAATACAACAAAGTGCTTAAGCAAATCAATTAAAAATTGAAGTGCCTCAAAATTTTTAAAATAATAATTATTAAGAACTGAACACTTACCACTTGAACTGAACTTACTAATAATATATAGACCTACAAGGAATGAATGGATCAATAGAAACAAGTGTTAAGAGCAGGAGGGAAGTGAGCTGATGCAATACTTTGGTGAGGAAGGGGATGACCCCATTCTAGTCAGAGACTACTTTTAGAGCAGTTTCAGAATGCCGGAAGTTAGATTACAAATAGTTTCATTTTCAGGATCAGGAGAGCAGAATGGTGGGTTTTCCCTTCCTTTTCATCTTTAATTTGTCTCTTGAATTTTCCCCTATCAGTATCAAAGAACAGGTGTTTAAAAGTATCTTATCTCTGACTGTAAATACAGTTGTATTCAGCTGGTTCTGAAATAAAATATTTGTTCTTAATTCAGTAAAATGCTAGAAATTCAAAACATGGATTAAATTTTATGAGATGTATTGAATTAGCCAATAGTGGATGCCACTTAGAGTGGGGAGAACCCTTGCCAATGGATTCTCCCACTACACTCACACAGTTTGCAGTTATGTATTCTATGTTGCAAATAACAGAGAAGAGATAAAAAAGAAAACATTTTTTCAGGTGTTTCAAACATGGCTATAACAAGGAAATAACTTAGGTTGTAAGCTGTTATTCAGACACCTTCTGTTCTCATTTTGAAGGAGTTAAAAGTGCTTATTTCTGGAGGCAGAGCAGCTATTTTTCATGCATTGCTTTGTTAGACATAATTAACCTCATAGAGAAGTAGGATGTTACCTGGGCCATCTCTCTAGAAGTTGTGAACATGCCTTTGCTGAAGCAGACGATTCATTCTGATAATGTCAGGAAACCAAACAATGTAATAAAATGACTGTATACACTGAATAGTTTCCATCTGTCCATACCTTCCATATTTGTGTTCAGTAGTGTGTTATTCCCTGAATTTTACTGTAAAATAAACAGGAATACATGTAATCCTTTTGCTCTCCTTATTTTCCATCTTTCCTTTTGCTGCACTTTATAGTGTTTTTATTGAGTATTTTTAGTAATGATAGATAAATAGCAATCGTATCTGTAGTATTTGGAAGAATACAGAAAGCTTCCTCAACACATCTCTCAAAAAATAGGTTAGGAGAAATATTTGTTATGGAACTAGAAATCAGTTCTGGAGGACTTACAACTTTTTTAGATTAAAAGAACAGTTGAGCAAGAAGTTCTTAACATGCCAATAATAGCATTTTAAGGCAAACTTGTAGAATTATGTTTCCCCACTAGTCTATTGCAAGTGGTTCGTTGATAACTGTGGCATTATTAAATTTAATTATTATTCTGGTATTATTTCTAAAAAGGGTGAGAGTCTGGTATGTAACAGCTGATGGATTTTTTTCAGCAGTTGGGTTTCTTAATGAGCAAAACCTGAAACTCTTTCAGATTTGGTTTTAGCATGTAGTAGGAATTACAGAATCGCTGGCCTTAGAAAACAAGCTTGGATGGATGTATCATGAATTGATTCTGTTTAAAATAGATGTTCAACTTAAATACTTAAGTTCTTAATTTCAAAGGGACACTAAATGCAAAATACACTGTACCAGCTACTGAGAAGAAAATTAACTCTGTCCAAGCCAAAACCAGGACACGTGCTTTGACTTTCTTTCAGTTGAAAGTGCAGAATAGTCTGAAACCTAACCATTGTAGCAAGATCATTAGGAAAACAAAGCAACCTTAGGGAATGGAGGAAAGGTATAGCTTAGATGTTTTAGATATAAAATAAAAATTCCCCCCAAAAGAACCTGAATTATATCTTGAAAATAGGTCTGAAAAGATGCTAAGACAAATGTCAAAAGGTTCTTTAACCCTGTAAATAGAAAGATTAAAGGAAGAGAAGCAAGCCCAGGGGAAAGATTGCAGACAAAATTATATTTTACTCTCTCCACCAGGTAAAAGGAAATAAATTCCCATTTTCAGTAAAGACAATTTCAGAGAAGTCAGGATGGCTAATGAGAATGGGGGTGTATACAGACAGAAATTACTTTGACGAAGGGGGAGGCAGAATTTGAGAGGAGATTGTGAAGTAGAAGGTAAGAGATAACTTCTACCCTAGAATTCCTGTCAGGTATCTGTCTTGTTGGGTGATAGTTTTGGAATGCGAACAAAGAAATCTGGGGTTTTTTTTTTCTATTTACAGAGGCAAAAAGCTATAGGTTTATTACCCTAACATCAGTGGTATTCCAGTTTTTTGAATAAATTCTTAAAGAAGAAGTAGGTAAAGCTTGAAGATGGAAATAGGATGGAATGCAAGATGGGATTACAGAAGACAGTGGATATATTGAATCATAACCAGTTATTTGGCAAAATAACTGATTTGTTGGAGAAAGAGAACTCAGTGCTTTTCATTGATTTAAATTTTAGTAAAACTTTTTTTTATTAATAGCACACATGAAAACAAAGCTGAGTGATAATACCACAAAAATTTACCCTTGGACACATCTAATGTTTTAACTAGTAATTGTAGTACAGGAAGTAGGAGAGGGTTAATTAAATTTGCTGATGGCAAATGGCAAAATATTTCGAGGCATTGTCAATATAGCAGAAGATAAGAAATTACTATGGAGAGAACCAGAGAATCTTGAGGACTGGCATAACAGAAACAGGATGAAATTTAGTGGTGCAAAGTATAAGGTCATGTATTTGGGGAGTAAGGATAAGATAATTCTGTTTCAGAGGCTCATGGCTCATTAGTTGGAAATGACTGAGGAAGAGAAATAAATGGGTGTTTTAGTTGATCGTAGGATTACTGTGAACTGCTAATGGTCACGAATGAAATAAAGACAGTTTTGGGTTCTGTCTGGGTATTACTCTCAGCTGAAATTGGTATTATACAACAAGGATGGTATTATGCAACAAGGATGTTGAGGATCTGTTGTGCTGTATGTTTAATTTCAGTTACTCCCACTCAAAAAAAGGGGGAGGGGGGGATAAAAATGGTAGAATTGTTGTGATGATTGGGAAAACCAGATTGGGAAAAGCCTATCTTGTGAGAAAAGACCAGAAGAATTCATCTTGTTTAGCCTAGAAAAAAAAAAACCAAAGCCTGAAAGGAAATATGATTTATTACTGTTAATACATTGGGGAAAAAAGGTTTGAAATGCCAGGGTACGAAAAAGCTATTTAAACTGAAATGTTGGCACTGGAATTAAAAGTTATAAACTCAACTTCAATAAACTTGCGTAAGAACCAGAGGAGAAGTGAGATGCTCAAATGGCTTTCCAAAAGAAAGAATAGTATCCTGAAGCCAGTTAGTTTTCAGGTAACACTATATAATTTAGTAAAACGTATTGTATGATGTTTGATACCTGTGATAATGAGATACTGAACTTAATGACCCAGAAGGTCCCTTGCCGTCTTTATTTCATACATTATTATTATTCATTTTATGTTATCCATGACTGTGGTGAAAAATAGGTATTTAGAGTTAATGCCTTTGTTGATCTATCTATTTATCTATCTATCTGTCTGTACCAGATTTTGCAAGGCTGCTTAGAGGGTCCAGAAATTAGAGCAGAGATTCCATAAGAATGCATATTTTCCCTTATAAAACAGGACCCTCATCTTTACATTATCTGTGTGAGAAGTATCTTTACTCTTGCCCTAGATAAAGAGTCCTAAAAGCCTGGGATCTCATTTTGAGAAAGTGTGATCCTCAAAATCCCTCAGATTTTATTCTTTCAAAATCTGGCTCCCAAGTTCTGTTTTCATGTGAAGGTTAGCTAGGAATTTCTCCTCCTTTTATGTCCTTCCCAAAAGAAATCAGAGAGTCACTTTACCTTCACAGCAGAAGAAACAGGAGGAAGAAAATATAGGAAGTTTATCAAGAATTAGGCTAACAATTCACATTGTTAGCTAGCATTTTCCCCTTGTTGTTTGGAGTCTTGCTTCATCACTGAGACCCCAATGTACCATGGGGGATGCCTGTCTTAGGATAAGCTTTCAAAAGAAAATGAGGAAATAATTTTGTGTAGTTAGAGAAAGAGGGCCGAGAATTTGCAGGTGATATTATGTTTGTGGTCACACTTTGTATGAGTGAGAAAGAGGGCAGGAGCGTTTGGTGCGGTTGGACTGTGAAGAGGAACATGTAGATAAAGTCTGGGATAAGCAGGCAGTCATTAGTATGGACTGAGATTGTCCCCTGCTAAAACTTGCTTAATGGTGGTACATATTGCATTTTTTCCCCCCCCAGAGGCTGAACAGGGATCTTTTGCACTTCCATGGATCAGACCTCATATCAGTACTCAGGAGTGTTATTATTAGTAATGCTAAACAGTGCCTGTGGGCTTCAGGTAGCTTGTGTCCACTTTGGAATGAACATGAGGCATTTAGGAATTGTGATGGGATGAGACCAACAAATGATTAAATCCCCTTGGTTGCTTTTGGGTTTTTTTCCCCTGGGATTGGAAATGTGGGTTGTCATAGCCATTTATAGTGTATCAGTCTAAAAACTACATTCTTATCCGATAAAAAGAACCAGGAAGTGATTAGTAAGTCAGGGAACAGGGGATGAGAGGTCTTATCCTGAACACAAAGCAGAGCAAGAGAGTGGAGAGAGCACTGCTCTGAGCAGCCTCAGAGGTTGAAAACTTGGTCCCTATTATTGCAACTTAGCTTTAGAGCTGAGCTCTGATGTATTAAAGAGGGAGGACGCTGCAAGGATAGTCATTTATTTCACCTTTGTAGCCCAGCTTTGCCTTGAAGCAGAGAAACACTGGTGGTTAAAAACGCTTTTTTAATGAAACACAATTGTAGATTATCCATGGCTTTAGATTTTTACCTTTTTCTTAGTAATTGTTTCCAACTTTGTTACCAAGATCATAATCTTTTGCTTTCCTAGGTGAAATCTGTTTTCATTTTTAAGTTATCTGGTGTTAAAAATCAACAGAACTGACAGACAGGCTTCTCCAGAGAAGACGTATCCTAGGAAAACAGCATGTAAAGCTGCCAAGCAGCAGGGATCTACAACCTGAGAGAAGGCTGGGATTTTCTGGAGTTGTGCATGAGTACTGCCAACTGGAGGGATCCATGTGCAACTGGTATCAGCTGCTGACTAGTAGGAAAATGTCCTGGCAGGCAAGGTACAGGTGGAATAAATCAGAGCTCTGGGCAATCCCCCAGATTGTTACACGCTTCTGCACACTTCCCGCTTCAGAAAAGCACTTTTTACCCTACCTTTACAAATGACTGGTATTCAGGATCCATGTTATGAGTTGAAGCATATGTGCTATTAAACGGTCCATATTACTTACCTTCTAGTGGCTGAAAGTGCAGTCATTTGGAAAAAGAACAAATGTTTGTGAAAGTGCCATTTTACATATCTGTGCGGAAAGTTTGCCGTAGTGAAATTGATGAGTTTTGAATATTAACATTTTTCTTAACTTCCCAGGCCCTTGTTCTCTGCCCCACTCATCTTTGTGGACTTGGTTCAAGCTTATTATTTTACTTTCTTGTTGGAAAAATGAGCCAATATATAGTAAAGAGTTTGAGGTGAATAATTTTTTGATGATGATAAAATGAAGACTGTGTAGAAGTCATCTACAAAGGTGTTGAATTTTCATTTCATTTTTCCTAAACCAGATGACCATTCTGCTTTTTTTCAGAAATATTATCTTCACTTCTGTTTCATTTTTTGCACGCAACTACTCAGCAGCCTTTATCTCCATGTTAGAACTAAGGCCAGTAGTTTCGGGTTTGTGTAGGCACTCATCTCTTGGCCCATATTGGTGTTCTTCCCCTAATGTGCTTCGAAGCCTCAGGAGGATCCCGGGAGACAGAGCTGTAGTGCATATAAAGTTTGTATATATTCCATACAGGCTTGTGGAAGCCTATCCTTTGGTCAGGTGTGTCTGTTAAAGCATGTCCATGCAGTCACAAGTCAGGAAGAAGATAGACCATCTGTATAGTCAGTGTCTTAGCAGAGGTTTGTACTGAAAAAAAGAATAAAAAATAAAGCTAACCTTGATTATAGAGTTATAGTTTTGTATGCGAAAATCTAATGTTAATGTGCTCTTTTTAAGTTAATTTTGTCTGAGTGACTGAGTTCCCAATTGTGATTCGCAATCAATAGCAATAATATGAGCACTAAGTCATGTTTCTTCATCAAAATGACAACCTTCAGAGCAGACTGTATAATTGTTTGCTTTTGTGCACAGATAGAGACATGATTGCTCTGCTTTTTTCTAAAGAATGAGTTCATGGAGGCTGAAGAAATTAATGTGTGAAGTACCAGAGACGAAGACTTATCTAAGAACAGGGAAATGTAAATATAAAACAGAATGGCCATTTAAAAAGTCACACTGAACATTTGCAGCAGTAGCTAATGACAGGTACTTTATAAATACCCTTCAGAAATTTGAAACAGAGTGGAGCTTCTACATTGGATCTCCGAGAGGCTTGTTAATATGAAAGTAGAACAGTGTTAGGTACATACATACATGCTTGGTCTTTCAGGAAGAGAAACAAAGAGTTTAGAGTTTATGCAAGTGATATAACTTATGTAGCTGCTATTTCTCAACAGTCTAACCTTAAAATGAAGATAAAATCTCTATTTTTTTTTTTAATTTCCCAACATGGCATATGGTTTTCTTGAGTCTTATCTCTGTAACAAGTAATTAAATACCACTATTTTCTATTTTTAGTTAGCAAAGTTATGTGTCTTTTGGCTCAGTTAAATGTATGTTACTTAATATCTGCAATATCAACAGTTCCTTCAATACCAGTGTGATTCAGAGATAAGCCAGAAAAAGTTAATTATTTTGAGAGCACCTGATATCAAAGGGATGAAAGCTACAGAAATCCTGTTGAAAGTTAGATTGTTTCTCACTATGAAATTTCAAGACTGTCAGGAAGAGGATTGGGGCAAGCAGACTTAATGGTTTTGAGCTGGAACTAGCATCTCTAAGATAATATGTGGTGTATGATTGCTGTGCAAGACTGGTACTAGGCTTGATGCTGCATCCTGTTCCTTATTCGTGATCACCCAACTCCCATTTCAAGTATTTCAGTTAATATGCGGGCAGGAGTTTTATCTGACATTTATGCATTTTGGAAAACCTGGACCTCAGTAAAGCCCAACATGTGATCTGCCAGGCTAACATGATTCAGGCATTCTGCATTTATTCGTATGATTTTTCCTTTTTATTCCAAATCAAATGGAATTGTGTAAAACTATTACGTATCAGGAAGGTTGCTCATGTACAATCACCATGAACCATAGCAAAATGAAACAAAGCAAATACACTGTAGCTGGTCATCTGTTTTGGAAAGCTGATACCAGCCCTATTTTACACACATCATCCTTCATAATTTTAAGGAAATGTATGTATGTTTAGTTGTTGTTAGAAAAATTGTGTTTCTTTTTTCTTACACATTTTCATCTTTCCTCCAAAGATTACGTTAAGAATTGAGACTTTCTGCTACTGTTTTATATAAAAATATAAAGATTCGTTACCATGAGGAAAAAACTTATGAGCTAAAAGAGCTAACAGGAGTGCTAATAGAGGAAAACATGGGAAGAGACTTTTAAATCAGAATATGTTAAACTATGTTTTAAGTATGCTTTCAGCAGCTACTTCTGTGATTAATCCTTATTTGAATAGAACACAAATTTGTGAAAGAGTTAACCACCTCAGTGTTTATATTTATAAGTAAAAGGTACAAAACCATCTTGCATCTACTGGTGCTTCTCTGGCATCAAGTCTGTGCCTGGTTTTACACTGGAAGTTACTAGCATGCTACTAGTTTTAAAGGCACAGCCATATGGTTTTCCTTGGTTATATCTAGTAATAGTGTTGCACCAGCTGAAGAAATTCACAATCTTGGTGTTATGAGGTTCAGGTATTACTGCCTTTTGTTCTTCAAGGTTGCTGAAGGCTGATGTGGGGGAATCCAGCTTTCAAAAGCACATTGTCTAATAGTTCACAGAACAATTTGGCAGTATTTTTGATCTTAAACTTAGGTATTTAGTACAGAGTTATTATTTTTCTTTAAGTTATTTGTTTCAAAGCACAATTTTGACAGTGGCTAAAGCTGTGAAGGTCCCAGGATGTGTTATAAGGTCATCTGAGACATGGTTATGTTAATATTGTCCTGTGATTAAAGGTGGCACCAACCTTTGATGAACCATTAAGTATGGTTTGTACTGATTTTAATTTTAAAATTAAACAGTTACAAAAAGGACTTTCTAAACAACGTTGATATTTTACCACTGAATGATTACAGCTTGATAATATTTGATCTTCATTTGGAATGTTTGGTTTTGAAAACAAAAACATCTTTTAATATGTCTTGTGTATTTTACTGCCATCCCTTGTTTTAAAGGTTGCAAATGTTCATAAATGGAACTGATTTAGAAGTTATTTTGCTAAAATAGTGAGTTGTAAGGTAGCTAATTATTGTTTTGAGTGTTTGGAAACGCATAGCATTTTGGCATTGGAAATCGGAATAATTAAATTATACTCTCAGTTCTGTTGTGAATTTACCACATAAGCTCGATCAAAGCACTTCACCTTTCTGTCTCGGTTTTCACAGAGTAGCTTGTGTTTGTAGGGGGTAGAAGTTAACAAAGCAAAGTAACTTTGTAAAAGAGAAATCGTGATACAGAACATACAGTGAACTTTGTAATGCCACTTTATATTGAAAAACTTCCTTATAATACTCAATAATAACTACTAAGGCAAGAACTTTACCTTGAATTAATCCATCATTGCATGGTAATGCTTACTTTCCTTTCAACTATTACCATCTGAAACAAGGAATAGATACATTTAGGACCTTGCCTTTGCCTGTTATATCTTGGTCCTCCTGGGCTTATTACTGAATATTTTGCCTAATTTTTTTTAAGCTAGAACTGTAGAATAAGCAATCATGTTGCAACTTGAAAAATAAAAATTATATAAGTAAAGACTGTTTGTGAAGATAAAAATCTCAGGACTGAGCTGTTTCATATTTATGTTACAGATGATCAACCTATACTTTAAAGTTAGAACAAACTGTGTTTCACAATAGAACTGTACATAACCAATGTTAGTGCAGTGGTCTACATTCTTCTTCCATGTGACACATTAAAACATGTAGAATTAAGCAAGGGATAAATTTGACCCCATTTTTCTTGTTTTTGTTGTCATCCAATTTTAATTTTACAGTTTTCCCTGAGCAGAGGAAAGGGGGAAGCATTACATTGCCCAAATGAAACACAGTGTATGATGTGAGGAATTCCTGCTGCATGTTCTGTGGTAATGAGAGCATATTTATCATTATGGATTCCCCTGCTGCAGGTTGTTTATTCGGCTTGAGCAGCAACCATGTTTTCTATTTGAGTACTAACATACTGTATTGTAAGCAGTTGCACATTTCTCTGGTGACCCATATCTCTGAGCAATTGGAGGACAATTAAAAATGAAGAAAAAGAAGCGGCATTAGAGGAGGTCTAGAGGGCTAGCTTAATCCACCCTACCCTCAAATTTAGTTTGAAATACAACTTCCTCTTGGAGGTCTGTGTCTCTAGCAGGAGTGGGAGGAAATACAATTTTTTTTCTTACTGGATGTGTTCTAAGTGCTTGGAAGAGTAGAATGGGTTTGTGTGAACATTTATACTGGATGGAAAAACAATAACATTGTTTCTAATTCCATTGAAATACAGACATTTTAAAAAGCTCTTTTAGAAAAACTTAAACTATTTGGAAGTGTTTTGGTAATATGGCAAGTCTGCACAAAGCATGCTCTACCAGCAGGCCATACCAGCAAAGTGCTGCTGGTAGAGGTGTAGTTTAAGGGCCACCATTACTGATTTCTACTGTGTTAGTAGGTAGAACCATCCCCAGCCCCAAATGCGACAAACTTGGCTGATAAAACCACAGATTTGTCTGTATGACTGCACCTCCTGCACCTTATTAGAGGCTGCTGCTATCTTACTTCTTCAGGTTATCGAGCAGCTTAGATGTTTTAGGTGATACATAAGGCAGATCTGTAGAGGTGGTAGATGCTTTAACTCTAGACCTTGGGAACTGGGCTATTTTGAAGTTAGGCCTTTGATTTTACTTAATTCAGTTTTGTGTATTGTCAGTCGTTTTCAGAAGCAAAAAACAAAACCGAGGTAACCATAGCATTTTACCTGGTGAGCTGCAATAAATTGATTTCGGTTTCACATTCTGTCATGTAAATGCATACTTTGGCTCTTGAAGTACTTTTTCAGTATGCTTAGTATGTCCACATAGTACAGGCCTTATAAAAGGATTTGAAATGTCCCTGGTGTCAATATGAAATAAATGGATTTTCTTTGACTAGTAAGTGGGTTTATTTTTCTTTTTTCAGAGTTACAGTTGGAGTCAGGTTTGTAAACCTGCAGTTGTCTTTTGCTTAGTGCTGTTTGAATACTGTCGTAGAGGTGAAGGTATTAAGAGAATTTTTAATTGGAAAATTCACTTTCTACAAGCTCAAATTTTCTTCAGGAATTTATTTTTCTAACTAGACCAATGAAAACAGAATAGTTTACCTAGGACCAGTTTAATCCTACTGAAAGTGTGGCAATGTGTTAAACTTTCCTGAAAGTTTTTTTAGCAACAGTTCAACAATATGCTGCATTGCCCAGCAGAGCTGTATTTTTTAGATCTTTCCCTACCAATGCTCTCTTTGGGAAAATGGCATTATACTTTTGGTGGTATAGTATTTCCTTTGACTATATGTCCATTAGAGTGAATGCCTCAAGGTAGCAATAGGCTGTCTAGAAACCCTGTTTTATGGGCGAGAATCAGACATGCCTTGGCTTGTGCACACTACTAGGATTATCAAACCAAATGTCCAGCTGATTCTAAGTGAATTGGTTCAGCAGATTTATATGGCACGCTTTAATTTGGCAATACTGATGTTTTCCTTTTTAGTATTTGCCATCTCTAACCAGAAAGTTTTTGTCATGTGGAAAATGTTCGTATTTAACTTTTATAATGATTAAAGAAAAAGACAAATGTTAAAATGCTGGAATTTCTCATGGAATGTGCAGTATTTGGTCAGATCTCAGCATTTGGAGTTCTCTTTTCTTAGTGTAAAACATGGTTGAGCAAATGAGATCTGTGAAGTGTGTGGGGAATCCCTAGTTGCAACAGGAGAATGAGGGGCATTCATCTTTTGATTCATTGATACTGTCAGTACTTTTGTGACAGAGGGAGAGTGGAGCTGAGGTCAGTTTGTGGGTAATCTTGATGTGGCAGCACTTGTGTTATAAACTCTATTTCCTGTAACAGTTTCTATCTCCTGCTGTATTGACTGTGCTTTCCAGCTTTGTATCATCAGCAAAATTTGTCAACAATCTCTTGCTTTTGTGCTAAGATTATTAAGGAATATTTTACCTAGACTACTTTACAGACCAGTTTTAGAGGTGCTTAGTTAGGCAACTGTCTCCTGGTCAGTAATTCTCATTTTAGCATATCCCATTATTATGGAGAAGAGAGGGCTCTGGGGAGACCTTATAGCAGCCTCCCAGTACCTAAAGGGGGCTTGCAAGGAAGCCAGAGAGGGACTTTTTACAAAGACATGTAGGGATAGGACAAGGGGTAATGGCTTTAAACTGCAAGAGGGGAGATTTAGAAGAGATGTATGGAAGTTCTTCATTGTGAGGGTGGTGAGACACTGGAACAGGTTGCCCAGAGAGGCTGTGGATGCCCCCATCCTTGGAAGTGTTCGAGGCCAGGCTGGATGGGGCTTTGAGCAACCTGGTCCAGTGGAAGGTGTCCCTGCCCATGGCAGGGGGGCTTTGGAACTAGGTGATCTTTAAGGTCCCTTCCAACCCAAATCATTCTATGATTTTATGATGATTATCTCCCCTTTCTCAGTTTCTTATGTATTACATTTTTAACATAATCCCCATCTTCTCCAATTTAAATAATAATTTCCCATTTGGTGGAGTATCAAGTGTTTTACTGAATCCAGACAGATGCTATCTCCTGCATTTCCTTGTCCACTAATTTAATTATCTTATCAGAGGAAAGTATCAGATTAGTTTGGCATGCTTTTTCTTTGGTAAACCAATGTTATGTTTTATCCCAGTTTCTATATAGCTCTGTATGTTTAATTAATCTTTACTGCAAAAATGGTCCTAACCCCTGTATACACTGAGGTCAGACAATGAATGGTTGGTTACCTAAGTAGCTTTTTTTCCCCTTTCTTAAATGTGGATATTTAATTTCTCATTTTTTTATTCAGGTATTATCACTCCAGCAAGATTCAGTTATAAAAAACCTTGCTGCTGTATCTGTACATTCATGTGTCCATTCTTTCAGACTTTTAGACTGGACCTTGTTCCTGTCCCCCTCCTTGGCTCTCCTACCAGTGACCAAGATACGTCTTGGGATGAATGTACCCTCATCCTTATTAATTATTATACCATGCTCCCATCTTTCTACTCTAGTGCTCTGAATGTGCATACTGGGCGCTGAGACAAAATCTGAAATTAGGCTTGAGGCTGTTCCTTTGTTATTTTTAATTTAAACCTCAGTCTTACTACATTTTTGCACTGCTTTTTTCCTTGTTTTTCTTCTACTCATGTCTGGAGATACTTTTGACGTTTGTAAGTGTAAATCCAGCTTGAATTTTGGCAGTTCTTACTTTCTCCTTCTTAGACTTCAAGATGGTAGCTTTTTTTGCTTGCTATTCCTCTTTTGTATCATCTGTAGTGGTTTTTTTGCATATTGTTGGTATCCTTTTGGAGGTGATTATTCACTCAATTAAGTCTGCAGCTTTATCATACAGTGATGGTTTTTTCAGTGGTTCAAGTTGTAAATTTTAAGCAGTTTTTGTATCTCTGATTTAAATAAATTTACGCCTTTTCTAGATTCCAGTCCTTCACCTTTTTATTTTGGCTGCTTTAACTCATTATCTCCCTTAATTTCTCAAATATTTTAAAAAATCTTGACATAGATTTAGAAATGCTTATCATGCACAGTTTCTCTCAACAGATACTCAGTACAGGAGGATCCATAAAATATCTATTCTGGGGTCATCTGCATATTACAGGCCAAAACTCATTTCCCAGTTCATCATACAAAGTGAAGATCTGTTGTAAAATACCAACAACTACTTCTTTAATTTGTATAATTCCTAGCTGATCCTAGAAAGCAGAGCACACTGATCTTCTGTCCAAGACATTAAAATCTTAGTGATCTCTGCCAGTCTGACAGTGGGGAGATTCCCACCTGTTTTGCAGTCCTGCAATTGGTTGTTTTTGAGAGTTTGAGCAAGACTCAACAGTCACATAAACTTAAAGTCATGTATGCACCTATCTGTCTGTATTTGTTTGTACTTATATGTAATTGAAGTCAGATTTATTTGACATAAGCAGCCGTCCCATAACCATCTTGAAACCCTGTTAATCCACATAAATTTTTCTTTTTTTTTGTTAATTCAGTGACTTTTTGGTGAGGAAATAATTCAAGTATCGCATCTAAGAAGAAGTGAGTCTTGCCAATATTAGAAACATCGTCTCCTACAGTTCCTGGCAGTACTAATCTCTCTGACAGCAGTTGAGAGATTTCTATCCAAATAAAATCCTATCGGTCCTATTTGTACTCTTATAGACCCTATTTTTATAATTCTTCCCCAGATGAATTTTGACCTGAGCTGAAGTGTCTTCATGTGTGTTACTTGTATTTCACTGCAGCATTCACAGCTGCAATATAGGCACTGAAAGCTTTTTCTGTCAAAGAGAGAACCTATTGTAATGTCTTCCTTCAAGTCTTGCACCAGCTGTCCACCAGAAGTTTCTGGTTCTTCCCATGTTGCCAGAGTTCTTGAATCAGTATACCAACACTGTGAGTGCTTCCCCATGACCTCTCCCCATCTCCTGTGTAACTCAAATACAGCCCTTTCACTAACTGTGAACACTGGTTTCAAGGATCATACTTCCTCTCTGCTAATGATGTTTCAGCACTTTCTTTTTTTTTTTTTTTTTTTTTTTAAATTTTTATGTATATTTTACTATTTCTTCTCTTACAGTTTTATTCTCTGTTTGGATAACAGACAAATCTTTCACAACACTTTTCTCCTCATTTCCTGTTTTAAAACACTTACTGACTATACTAGACATGACTGTAAACATGAGTGACCCATGCTCCAATGATGTCTTTCGGTAGAGAGAAGTCAGTTTTATGTGAATGCCTACCAATGATGAAACATCCCTAAACCTTCCAAAGTTGATCAGTAAGTCTCCTGATCAACGCTATGATGTTATGCCTCCACACCTTCCCTTGACAAGCCAAATCCCAAAGAATCACAAAAATTCCACTGAAAGTTCCATGAAACCTTCGTTTTTTTGAGCATTTTCCTCTGCCTGATGTAGTTGTCTGTTAGTCATTTCTGTAGAAATGCGGATTTATGATTTGTCTTGGTATGAGGGACACGCAGTGGATTTTCCCATGCTTCGTCTCCATCCGGGACTTGGAAGTCACATATTGAGTGACAAGAATAAAAAGTATGGTACTGCTGCTGACTCTGTCCTGTGTGCTGAATGAGTTGAAGAGTCCTTTGGGAAAAAATTGCCATCTGCTACAAAAAAAACCATTCCATGTCTCTACAGTCATGCTGTGCATAGGTATGCAATCTTTTGAGAAAAGATACACATTGATATAAAAAGCCTTTTTTATATAAACTGCATACAGTCCTCCAGAATTCAACATATGAAAGATCCTGGTACTTGCAAACTGATTTCTACAGCCGTAAATTCTTGATCTGCCCACATATTGCTTCCAGGCTTAGCAAAGTCAAAAATGCAGAGGTCCTCTTTTACCTGAAACATTATGGAATAGGGACCTCAGCAGTATTGTTTGAAATATCATATGGACACCAGGCCTTTATTCTAAAGTTATTCCTTCAGTGATTACAGTTGAGTTACAGAAACCTATAAACAGAAGTTAAGAAAAAATCAACTAAGTTGTGTCTTTGATTTTAGTGCAGCACTACCATTCATAGCCCCTGCCTTATGAATAAAGTTATTGTCTAGGATGTTAAAAATATATTTAATGTATTTTTAGTTGCTTTTTCTTCCCCTATATCCTTTGTTTTGCACATGACTGAAGTTTAATATTTAGGGAAGCATGTACTTAGTTGATTCTAGATTGATTCCTTTACATAACCAGAAATAATTTAAGTAGTAAATATCTTGCTGTTTCTGTGAGACCCTATTTGGGGTACATGCAGCAGCATGCAGTACAATAAAAGATTCTTTCAGCAAATGTTTAGGAAAATACTTTCCAAGAGATCTGCACACGATTAGAATTACTGAGTGCTCTCCTCTTTGGCTTCCTGTTTTGGAATTAAATGCCTTCGGGACACTTGGAATATCTCAGTTTTGAAAAGCAAGAGCAATTTAACCAACTAAATACTGCATCATCTTAGCTATGACTTCAGTTAGTTGTAAATAGGGACGAATATATGAAATTGTCCCTGAGATACATTAATCAAATTGAAGGAATAAATTAACTCCAGTAGCCATAGAGTAACTTTTGAGAGAAATGAGAGCAGATAAAGTGTAGCAACAGTCAGAGTGACATTCTGGCTCTTGCCCTACATGTGTATACAATCTGTGGCTCTTCCCCTACACGTGTATACAATCACTAGCTCTTTCCTTACTTCTTGTATCCTGTGTTTCCGATCCTGTGGGATACTGAGCGAATCAATTTCTGATACGGTCAAGGGAGTTGGGGCTGCAAAGCCTGTCATGCTTTGTGTCCTCTGAACACAAAAATTACCTGCGGAGGCTAGTACGGCATAGTGTTGTTCACCGGGGCCCTGGAGTTCCTGGGCTCTGTTCCCTGCTCCAGTGAACATTCAGTGACTCATACAAAGTGGAACAGGAGAGACGTCACCTCAAGTGCTTTGTGGCTTGGTGTCTGAAGTGCTCTTCTGAAGGCAGAGAAATGTGCCTTTGAGTTCTTCCATGCAGAAGGAGGAACTGTGCAAAACGGGTGAATGCAGCATTGAGAGGGAGGAAGCAAACATACCAGCTCTCCTTTTCCTTCCCAAGTTTTCTGCTGCTCCCAAAAAAGAAAAATTTGAACATTTTTGGGGAACAATTTGCTAATTGCTTGAAATATTTTACATAGCTTATTTATAAAGTTTGAAGGAAAATTTAGATATGCTTGTTGAACAGTTGTGTAGAGAACAATCACCTCAGGTCCCTCCATCTTGTACTGAGCAATTCAACTACAAGAAGAGTTCCCTAAAATGAGATGAATTAATGTATTTAACAGCTCACGTATTATGCGGATTTTGCATCTGTGTAAAATTTCCAAAGTAACACTATACGTGAGCTTGGTCAAGCGTAGCTAAGTAAGTACAGTGTGTACCATTTCTTGATTTTTGTAAACCTTTTGCTACAGTGGTGGTGTCTGGTCATTGTATTTATGTAGTTTTGTTGACCGTTACAGGTGTTTTATACCACATACTGCAGTGGAAATATTTGGGTATTTGTAAGTCTGTACTGGGCTTTCTTGTCAAATAAAACAGTTTGCATGAAGATGGAGACTGTTAGAAGATTTCAATCCAGACAGAAACATTGTAAATAATTCATACAAATTTTCTACTTGGCTTTAAAGAATTGTAAAGCAAATTCCAAATTCTTAGTTTTGGAGTATAGCTGGCTTCAAGGTGCAGTTATATTGAGTTATACAAAACTCTCGGTGGTGTATTACTATAGCTGAGATAATTTTCTACATCTGTATTTTCTTCATTTTTCCATAGAAGTCTCCTAACCATATTATTCAGCCATAGGAATATATAGTATAGCTATCTTTACTATTAGATAATGCTTTAACAGGCAGTTTTTAATTGCAAGAATGTATTGCATTGTGTCTTCTCATTTTGAATTTTGTGAATTTTAGCTGCATTTTGTCAAACTACAATTACTTCTTTGTATAGCTTGCTAGCAGTTAAATTTGCATTGAGATGTATTATGTACCGTATTTGTGGAAATTAATAGTATCATGTAATACAGCATGGCAGTTTTCATTTGAGATCACGTCAATAAAAGAAGTCATTCAGTGCTTTCTTTCCAGCCACTATGAATGTCTCCAATATACATTTGGGCAGGTTGTGGTCAGTGACATTTGATAACATTATATTTATTAATACATAGAATATTCTTGCAGAGTATTTTGTTTGGAAATGAACTGAAGGGCTTTTGACCTGCGCAAATCTGAATTGAGCTATGTGTTTCCTATGTAACAATGATTAGAGAGTAGAAAGTAAGTATATCTGTATTACGTCATATATTAATAAAACAGACAGTTTTTCAGAGCAAGCAAAAGCTGAACTTATTTGACTTGGTAGGGTCTGGCCCTGTTCCATTAAAAAAATATATGTGTTATATTTAGGCATTTCCAAAAAGAAAAAAATCACTGGATCCTAATATGCTACTAGTTTGTATTTAAGTGTAGGAGAAAAGTCAGATTTTTTTTTGGAGAATTTACAAGTAAATTCATAACTATTTTGAGTGATAGTTAAAATTTTTGAATTAAGATAATTTAAAATTTGAAATAGATCATTACATTTTAATTTCATGTTCCTGTTATCTTAATAAGAGAATAATATATATGCTTTAGCCTTAATATAATTGGATCTGTCATATTCAAATAAAGTAGCTGTAATTAAGCTACATTGTTTATGATTATTGTTTCTAATTGTTGTGCTTATATAATATAGGCTATGGCCAAGCTTGGATTAGCATCTCAGGTAACTTTTAAGTTGTATCATTTTGACAGATATTAACCCAATTGGATACTATTTCCTCTTTCGAGTAGGCAGCATGCAACTATTACACTTACTGCAGTGAGTGACTGTCCCGCTGACACTGCCTTTCTCTTTCGGTGTGCTGGGTGGGCATCAGGACAAGGCAAGCCTCACTGAAGGGCTCGCCTGGCCCCACCATGGCAGCCAAGCCTATCGTGCAGCAAATGACTCCAGGACGGCACTGTTGCTGCTTCCCCTTCAGCCGCTTTCAAGTGTAACCTTTAACTTAAGAATTCTTTGTTTTTATAATGCCAGATTTTGTGACAATTTGAGCATTTCTGTCTGTAACTTTTTCACTTGAATTACTGCTAAATACTGTCTGTCACTGTTGGCACCATTTTCATAGTTTCCCATCTGAGAAATTAATGAGGATTTGAGTTTGTCTTCTATAAAGTAAAGGTTTGTAGGCATTTGCTGTCAGTCTCCCCATTGAATTAAGCATGGCCAAAACTGGGTTGCTGCTGAGATTCTCAAAGCAGAAATAATAATCCTTGTTCTAAAAAAAATAAAACTGACCTAAAATACAGCTGAACTGCTACCTTTGTCTTCTAGGGTAGCAATTTTTTTCTTTTACATATTATAAAGCGTATTATTTTGAACCATAGAGCCCAGTCCTGGAAGCACTTCAGTTCAAAAAAGCAATAATCTTGTGAAATAGTACATAACCTTGAGGTAGTAACTTTTCCCAGTTTGTACTAATGCAAGATAATGACAAAAACAATGGGAAAATAGTGCAATTTGCTTTCTGTTTGTCTGGATAAAATTCAATGATATAAAACTTTGCCTCTGAGTGAATTTTTATTTTTTTTACTCTAATAATTATTGCAAACTAACTGCAACAATGTATATTTATACCTGCTTGATCTGTTTTTCACGAGCCTTGAGAACTCTGTGCACCTCTGTGTTTATGCATAGCTTGTTCTCTTATGGTTGCACTGTTGAGGACTAGTGTACTTTGCAAGTATTTTTTGTGAAGGCTTGTGAATGAAATTCCAAAACTTTCTATGAAACACAGGTTTTTTTGTTGTAATCCTAGAGTAGGAAAATTCTGGACTTTATATCAACCAAAGGATGTGGATGCACTTGGCAGCTCTGGCCAAAATGTGGTCTGACAGAATCCTTTCTCACTTGCCCCTTAACCTGGGAAGTGCTTGGGGGCCCTGGGAATCCAGTCCCAGGGTGGTCATGCCATGAACTTCCATGGCCGGTCTTGCTGCTGGGACTGGATCTAGCAAGGCTTCTGAGAACATGAGTGCCCTGCAAAAGATGGCCAGAGGAGATGCTGGTTGTCCTGTATTGCCTTGTAGTATGAGGGAAGTTACAGGCCATCCTGATTTCGGTTCTCTCCTTTGGCAGAGGGGCTGGAAGCTGCTTTGAAAGTGCCCGACTCGCTGGGTGTTAAGATATTGTGAAAGCTGTTCTGCTTCGTATGAAATAATTAAGTATATGTTGGATAAAAGAGAGGAAAGGACTTTGGGCTGATGTTTACAGTACTCAGAAGAAGAAGCTGGAGTTACTGTCCCTGCAGAGGGAGATATGCAGAGGGGTGTCCATACCCTACCTGCCCTGCATCACTTTTCTTGTAGAAAGGCTAGAGGGAAAAAAGAGGAGGTACAGGTACTGCCATGTCTAATTGCTTCTTTTCTCACCATACTTGAAAGAAGGACTGCTGTAAATGCCTAATTCTGAGGAATAACACTGACAAAGAATATTGGTTGGAGGTAGTGGAAGTAAATGTATCCCTACAGCTTACGGATGAGGTTGCTCTGTTCTTGTGCAAGGTGTGTGGCCGTAGCTTTGTGTCTACCCTTCTTTTAAGGATTTTGAATAGTCTAGGCTAGTCCATCATCCCTCAGCAGGTGGGCCATGTCTTTCTTGCTCCTTTGATTACCTTGCCTTGCTTCCTAGCTTTGCTGGGTGTTAACTGTAGTTTCCACCAGAAGAGGTTTCCTAATACACTGTGTCTCAGTGCTTCAGACCTGTTCAGAATGGAGTTTTGTACTTCCTTACATAAAAAAGGAGAGAATGTTTCTTTGGGGGAGGAGAGAAACCACCAAATTCTGCATTTTATATGTGACAACCGGGGAAGAGTGAAGAGTGATTTTGAAAGAATTCTTCACCTTTATGTGAAAAAAAATTCACAACTGTTCTGTTTTCATGGTCCATTGCTTCTTTTGCTTGAATAGATTTTGCTTTCACTTGTGAAAGTGGTTTTAAAGCAATCAAAAGACAAATCTAATTTCCAACCATTATAAGCTATTGTTAATGCATGAGGGACTACTGCAATTGAGATGCTCTCTCTTTTTAGGGTAGAAGTCTTGGTTTTGGTCTTTTGGTATGACTTGAATTACAAATGCTGTCGGTTGTCTTTTTTTAGTAACCTGTATTTTTTGGGGGTAAATAGTCATTCTAATAATGTCTGAATGCTTTAACAGTGTCCCAGTCAGGGTGCTGGCTTGCAGTCAGAAGATTTTCCTTTGGGAAGGGACGTATATCAGGGATCTGTGTGGCCACAGGAATCCATTGCTGGTTTACATTAACTCATGTCTGAGTTTTTCCATTGGTGCTGTAGTGGCTTTTCAAGGTAGCTGCATCTTCCAAAAGAAGGCTCTTTGGACATGGCATTTAGTAACACCACCGACTGATTTAAGGACCACTTTCTTTGTCTGTTATTGAGGGGCAGTATTTAACCAGGTTCTTCTCTTGGCTAACTGAATTTGAAGAAATCCAAGATAGGGGGGAGGATTTTGTAGCTGCATACAGAAAATAAATCTGTAAGGTAACTTTGGTATTCTTCAGAGCTCTTTTGTTATCCTCATATTGCCTCATCTGTCACTAATGATGGCGGCACTGGAAAACACAGGCAGATGTTGGTTTCCCCATATATTCCTCACATAAAAGAGCAATTTATTAATGTATATAAAAATGCTGCAACTGGTGGCAAAGACATTTGTGCACCATTCAACTTAAATTATTCAGGAAGATGTCCACATTTTCCTACTGTATTAAAATAAAAAACCCCATGTGCAGGGATTGTTTTGAGGTTGTTGCAAGTCTTGGTTTGTTAGGTTTTTTTTTCCTCTGCATGTTTAGTTTTGCAGGGAGGTTTTTTTCATTTTCTAGGCCTCCTTGCAGTTTTCAAGTAATACTTCATTTTGAGACCTGAATCCAGGCACCAGGCATACTGGCAGTTCAGCCTTCGCTCAGTCAGCCAAGCTCCCCTCTCCTGCCATCCTCCAGCTTATGGGGATGATCCGAGCTGGTTGTGGGGGTTTGAGGTGGGCTGCTGCCCAGAGGTCCGACTCGCCTCCTCTTCGCTGACTGCTGCGACTCCACACTGCGTTTCCAGCATGGAAAGGAAAGGGAGGATTAGATCCGGAGAGTCAAGGTCTGTGTAAGGGTGGGGGATGACGTGAGACTCTGCACAGGAGGGACAAAAACCGGCAGCAAAATGACCTGCAGAGACTAGACCCATGGGGGCTGCAGGCAAAAAAGTGAGACATGGTCCAAATAAATGTGGAGAACACCCAGGAGGAAGAATAAAGAGCGCAGATACAATCTCACCACGCTGCCGCACCCTCCACATTAAGCACTGTTTTAATTCTGTCTGATGAACACTGTCCTACTATTCAGTTTTCATGTTCAGATCTCCCTGTTTGCCAAAGGGAAAGTGTTGAACAGGGAGGGGAGCTGCTACCTGAAAGCTCTTGTGTTTCACACGGTAGCTCACAGCCATCTCTGAAGAAAGAGAAACGCCGTACTGGAGAAACAGTGATACATTTGTTTTCAACTTTAGAGGCTGAAATGAAATTAAGTGTAAATGTATGCCAAGCAATGAAATCAGATTTGCTTACTAATCTAGATTGCATCTCCTTTTCCCCCCCTCACAACAAAACTAGCAGTACCAGTAACTGTGCGTCACCTCTTCCTTCCTTTCCTGCTTGCAACCCAATCCTGCCATGCTCCTGCGGGAGAATTTCCCAGGAGGCTGGCCTACAGCAGGAAGAAATAGAGGTCAAGACGGCAAGAAAAGAGATGAGGAACATGGGAATTGGGAGAAAGGCAACAGCGACGTGAGATCTAGGAGAAATGTGCCCGCTGTTCTTTAAACCACTTAGCTTTTCCACCAAAAAGGGCATTAAGGCCTGCTTCTGCATTTCAAAGGGAATTTGGGCTGAGCAAGGAAGGCTGGCTCAGCCGGCCTCTGCGGGTGAGGGGGAGAGAGGGAAATGTTTGGTGTCAGCATGGAAAAATCCCTGCTTTATTAGGTAATTCTGTCAGCTTCCCAGTTTACCCTGTCACTTCCCTGGCCCTTCCCTTTCCTTTGGAGCCCTCTCTCCAAAGGTGACCTGCCTTAACCCATACCTTCCTGCTGCTTTCCAGTCTGTGGAGCACAGTTACTACTAAAGAGTATCGAAACCACACTATCACCTCTGTCCTGCTGTCAAATTAACTTATTACCAGTGGTTTCAAACTGGCCTTCTTCATCAGGAGGAATAAAAATAGTACAAATACTTTATTTTGCCTTCAGAATGACATGCAGCATCATTTCTTATCTATTCATTTAAATAATTTACTGTTTCAGAAAGAATAAATCAACTTAATTTTAGGGGATACTTAAAGGTTGAGAACAATTTTGTATCAACTAAAATTAGTGATAATTCATTTATGATGGAACTAATAATTAATTAAGTAGTTGCTGCTTATCTTTTTTCTAATACATACATTGCTTTTAAACATCTGCTCAGTAGTCCAGCATGAGAATGATTTTACGTGAGAGCAATAGAAGAGCAGATGCTTCCTGATGACAACTTCCCAATTTGTTTAGGAAACAGTTCCTGGATTCACAGTTTTAACTTGAAGAATGGCAAGCATGCAAGCAAATTTGCAAAGCAGAAACAAATAATTGAGAAATCAAATTACTTCAGAGCATTTTTAATGATTGCAATTTGGTCAAAACTCCTTTTTTGTTAATGTTTTAATTATTTTTATTAATGCAGATATGTTTGTTTTGTCATTAGAAGATCTAAGCAAAATTACGAATTTGCTTTGTGATGTGTGTACATGTATGAGTGTTTTGCAGCAGTTATGGAATCTTCTGAAGTGAAAATTGATTTCAGTATTGTCTATTACAGTAACTAAAATTCAGCATTAGCTCAAAAAGAGGTAGAATAACAGTATACATAAAAAGAAACTGGAACAATTACTTGAAAATATTTAAATAGGCTATCATAAGACGTATATAATAATAAAATTCTGTGGGTTCTTTTTTATGGTAAGCCTGTGTTTTATATGTATGGCTTTATCAGTAGTTGGTTAAAAAGTGAAAAATAAGTTTTTTCTTTTGGGCTGATATAAAACTCTCTGAGGATCCATGGCTTTATTCAAGCCATGCATGGATTTTCAGATGTTCCAAAGATCACCTAAAATGACTGTACTCATTTATTCATCTCATCAGCAAAGTTCATCTCATCAGCTAGAGAGATACCATCAAAACTTTTAGGCTCCAGAATCTACTTCCCCTGCATAAATACTGTGCATTGTACTTACAGAGACTGTGAAGTACAGGATTACACATCAATGCTGTATCTTTTAGTGTAAGAAATCTTGAAACTGCTGTTTGCTGAAAGGAAAGGAGATTAGAGGTAGCCCTAAGAAGGATTCAGCTATCTCCCTTTGTATGCAGATCACAAATGCAGTGTGCCCGCTTGACTCTAGAAACAGCAGAATAAGAGATCTGAGTATCAGAAACTTATTCAAAATAAGTGTAGGAACTTTGTAGTAGACCGAAGTCCATCTTGTTACAGAGCAGAAGAATGTCAGTTTCAAAGCTTCTTTGAGCATTGCATTCAGCTGAATGCTTGATTTCAGAAACTGCCCTAAACTACCAGTCAAAAAAATCCAGGATAATGCAAATAAATGTGTCCAAACATACTCTGCTCTCCGAAAGATATCAGTATTTATGTGAGGGTGTACAGTCATTATACCTTTACATACAGAAAGGAGGAGAGAGAATTATGTGTATACATACAGCTTTTTTCTAGAACAGTAGTATTTAAAACATGAACAGGTAGTCTTGCCATTTCCAGGAGAAGTATTTTTTTAGGGCAAGGTAAGCTAGTGACTAAGCAACAGGCAAGGCCATAACACCTGACAAAACATTAATGTCTGTAAAGCAGTATGCTTTTGATTCCAGGAGGTTGATCCAGAAGGGTTTTGTAAATTTTAACATAAATTTAGTTCAGAATACAGACTCTTTCTCTTTCCCACCCCTACGAATTTGAAAGCCAATCTGTAGTTGTTTTTTGTTTTCTTTTCCCACAGGCTGCTGCTCTTCTTTCTTTTACTATTCTCACTAAAGCACTGAAAATGGATCTGTTTTAAAGAAAGTTCAGCTTACTATAGACAAGAAATTTCTGTTTTCCTCAAGAGATTTTTTTTAATCTGTATCTCGCATCTGATCAGAGGGTATGACATGTGTGAAGAGGAAAAGAATTTGTCCGTTACGCATTTACATGAGGACTGGGCATAGCATACCTAATTTTAGCAGGCCTGTGAAGTCAGATGCAGTAATCATCATTGTCCCTTCTGGCATGTTGTCTTTAGTATCCCTTCACACACAGTTTTTAAAACTAGGTTAACATAGAGAGCACTTTCTTTAACATTTCCTTTCAGTGTTTTAGGTATCTGTTTCCTGATAAGGTAAAATCAACCATTCCTGTAGCTGTCCGGAATTTCCCAGAAACCTTCTCTTTTGTGAGCATCTATGATTTTCTCATTTAATGTCCAAAAATATATTTACAGTACCTTGGTCTGTAGCTTCCCAAGGTCTGGGCTTTCCATTTGTGATCTTCTATCCATGTCCCTCAGCAGCATCTGGTTGTCTAATACACTAAATTTGGGGGAAATCACTTTTATGTGGGCTATCAAAAAAAATTGAAAGTATTTTGTGTGTCATTACTGTTACAGTTTATCAGTTGTTACATCTCTTCATAGATCAATTCAATGCTGAGTTGATTTAAGGATGTGAGATAAAAATGCAAAATAGCTTTAAATTTCTTGTGTGTTAAACCAGCATAGTGTTCAAAGGATGCTGGTTCTTCTTTTCTGTTCAATCTTTTTTATTTTGCTTGGACAGAGACAGTAAGCCAATATTCACAGTTGCTTGGCAATAGTCAAGTTGTGAAATGCACACCCAACCTGTGAGGCATTATGGTTGCTTAGTTCATGCATGTAAATTTGGGGGTTTGAAATCTGAACAAGTCCACACCCATAGTGTCTTTTTGGAAAGTTTGTTGTAACATTTAATCTTAAAGGCATTATTAATTTAATGATTCCATTTTCAGAGATGTTGAATATCGACAATTTTTAGAAAAGTCAAAACTGGGTGCTTAGCACTGTTTGAGTATTAATTTGAAATGTTAGGAAGTTTATGCTGCAGCCGGGGTATATCTCAATGCAGTAAGTTCCATCTCTTCTGATTTATTTCAAAACTACAATAAACTGTAATTACTTTACACCTGAAATATACATTAACAGGAAAAAAATCATCTCAGTTCTAGATGTATTATCAGCAAAAACAACCTCTGGCAAAAAGCCTTTAAAGAAAGTAGAGCAAAACATTTTTTGGTGGATACATTCAATTTGTCTTCTGGCAAGCAAAACCAGATTATTTAAGGATACACTTTTAAAATGGTCTATTCTAAAGGTAATGAGGAGTGATGCAGCTGTAGTCACCTTATCCTACCAGTTATTGTGCCATAAAGATTTTAGAGAGCTTCTGCCTTTTGCTTACAAAAGCAGCCTGCACTTAGAAAGACCTCAGTTCTGCAAATGCTTACACACAGTTCACAGTGTGTGGAAGTAAGTCTGTAAGATGTCTTTCTAGGTTTTGGAGTTTTGTGATTTTCTTGCTAGTATTGAGAAATTCCTTCGGGAATTTAAATGAGTAGTGCTGTGAAAGGGGTGATTGCCATTATTTCTGTTCTTTATATTTATTGAATTTATTACAATAGTAGTAATTACTTTTCCCTTGATACAAATGCAAAAGTCAATGTATTACTGTTGTGTTTGTTGTTTTAGGAGTCTTTGGATGATGTTCAAGAAGCTGGAGTTTATGCGACAGAAGAAGTGATTCGCTATGAATATCATGTCTTGTACTCCAGCAGCTACCAAGTACCTGTGCTTTATTTTAGGGCATGCTTTTTAGGTAAGACCAATCTTCTATTAGACAAAGGCCAGAGTAAAAATGTGTTGGATGCAATAGATGTTAAACCCACAGATTTTGTATTAAATTGAGGAGCAGAGTAATGATCATATGTAATAACAAAGTAAGAGATGAAGCTGTTCACCAGTAAATTTTGTAATACTCACGACACAGAGCTTCAGGAGCCTGGAGTAGCTGATATCATCTTAGCCTGAAGGAGGCTGATCTTTGGCTCCTGGCATCTTGCCTGTGGTTGACTAAAACTGCTGGTCATTTTTCTTGTTCTTTTCTTTAAGTGAATACAAAAACTTAAAGCTGCAGGTTTGAATTTGGCTTCAAAATAAGTGGACATAATTACAGTGCTTCAGCAGAACTGTGTGTTTCTCTGGAGCCTGAATTTGAGCCACAAGGCTGGGGTCTAAATGTGCCTTTAAAAGTGTATGCTGTTTGCTATTTAAATTTGCTGCTTAAAAAAAATAAAATAATACCAATAAGGTATTGCCTTTTTCTATCTATTAAAACTGGCTCTTGAAACACTAACTGATCTTCTTTCCTCCCTAATATGTACATCTTGTTACCCATTACTCAATTGCTATAGCCACTGTGATTTCACTCGCCATCCTGTCAGGAAGGAAGGAGGAACACACAGCCTCCCTCCAAGGCTGCTGTTAGTGTCACTTATTTAATCAGCAACCATAGAGTGATCACGCTGCAGCACTGGATGTGCTCTGTTCCTCTCTGCCCGAAGACTGTGTACCTAGGGCGGAGGGATTGAAATCTTCTAGTCATTTCATTCAGTCTCCTGTATGGTAGCATCAGCATCTTCTGTGTTTTGAATAATCTCCTAACTTTATCTAGATAAAGATGTCTGAATGTTGCCAGTGATATCTTTTCCTTTTTAATTAAAAAGTAGCTTAAGCTGCTTTGAATGTGTTTGGTAGATTTAATCACTCTCTGCCTTATATTGTTTAATGGTTTCTAATTTTGCAGTGTTAGCATTTTAAAAGGCACTTTAGATTTAAAATTGAAGAACAAATTCTCATAGACTCCCTGGTGGAAAGATTTTAGTCTGAGGTGCAGTTTCAGGAATGGATAATTTGGGGTAAATTTTCAAACTGGGACATGGGGAATTGGGGACATTGCTCTGCCTTTACTACCAACAGAACTCATTTGCACACATCCTGCTGCAAATACATTTCTCGAATTATTACAAGCATTTACAAATGTGCAATGTTTTGCCTTTAAACTTATTGTGCAGACAGGAAGATAAAGAAAGTTTTGCTGGAAGAGACGGATTAACCTATTTGTGGTCCTGAAAAATGTCATCATCTTGGTTTTAGCTGAATTAATAGTGCACTGTCTCTACAGAAGAGGATGGAGACACTGCAGGTAGAGGAAATAGGACACTATTTCTACTGTACTGTACTTTCATATAATTAGTATTCACCATAAGCAGTTAATCACCAGAGAAGAGCTCCCAGAGACAAAACAAGTTGTTTAGCTTGTCAGCATCAGGGAATCGGAGGTGTTGAAACATGACTCCTTATAGCTGGAAGTGGATATTACAGAAGCTAGTGGATGATCTAATGCACAATCATAGTATTATGTGCCAACAGCTCCCCTTTCAGTACAAAACTGTAATTGTTCCTGCAAGTACAATTACGTTTTAAAACATTTCTGGGGAACCTTTCACAGTGGAAAACAAGGACTTTTTTAAGATAATTTCTAAAGTCACCTGGGTTTTCCTCAGCATTTAACGTTCTCTTTTAACATTTAACATTCTCTGACTCTTGTAGAGAGAAGGATACAAAATGCTAGCAATAGTACTTTTCCTATAATGTTTTGAGCTTGTATTCTCTGATCATACTTACGGATAGCTTGCTTTTGAAAATGAAAAATTCTGTCATCCCTGAAAGTTATTTGCCTGCCTGTGCCATGCTGTCTGAAGGTCCCAACGTGGGTTTTTCAAGAACATGCAGATAACACTCACAATCACTTGGGATATCTGAACAAAGTATCTTTTGCCTTGTCCTGAACCTGGTATGAGGAAAACTCTAGGTAATGCCCTGAGATTTTTTTCCTTTGAGGTAATAGTCTTCATGTAATAGGCTCCTCACCTTGTTTCTCAGACAACTAGTAATATTCACTGCATGCCTCATCTGAAATAATCAGGGAAGAATCTTCTGAGAGCTACATCAGTTTCCCAGTCTAAATTCTTGCCATTATTTGTAGATAAAGTAACAGAATCAGTTCCTCACAAGTCTCTTGTGAGTTGTTCATGGTTCCCCTTGAATCCTGTCCATACTGATCCTCATGTTAATTAGAGCTTTTTACAGGAGCTGAAGGTGAGCTATAATCCTTTCAGTGTTTCCACAGCCCTGCCCCGTCTTGCCTTTCCCAGCAGTAGGGCACAGAGTTCGAATTCAAAACTCTGCTTCTTTTCTGGCAGTATGTTAAGTGGCCATTACACCTCGAGGCCTGCCTAGGAAATAATAATTCTTCTGTTCAACCTGACTAAGTAGTTTTGCTTGTTTTGCAATATTCACTTCCTCACTTTGTATGTTATAATAGCAACTGGTGCCAGCCTGTCCAAATCTGTGCTCTTCCAAATAGACTCCCTAAAAACTTTTCTAGAACAATTAAATCCTGCCTTTTTCCCATCATATGTGAGTCCAGTTTTCATTGACTTGGCCTCTCACAGTCCCTTCTAGGAAAAAGGCTTCCAATAGAGTTGCTGGGGAGATTTTCCTGTCATCTTCAGTGTGGTTGGCATATTAAGGAGCTTGTGTCAGTGAGAACATCCAGTTTCAATCCTCTCTGCTAGCAATTGTGCTCAGACATTACAGATCAGTTCTTCCTGCAGAAAGGCAAAAGTTGCATTGTATCCTTATCATTGCTGCTGTCTAAACTGGATGAAATAACTTATTTTCTGGAATTCATCTTTAGACCTCTTTTTTTGGTGAGGCGAAGTTTGATATGTAATATAGTGCAAGGTAAGGGGTTGAAATTTTAATTGCAACAGACCAAAACCACTTTGAGAGACAGCTAAACTTTTTGGTAGTCTCTGGGTATAGATTTACAGGGAAGATCTTGTTCTGTGCAAAGGCAGATCTTTCAGCTGAAAATAACAATTCAGTGTGATGACTGTCTGGAAAGATGTTTGGGAACATTATAGGTTACAAGAAGGTATTTTTAGGCTACGTATATATACATGTAAGAAACATTCTTCACTACCTCATGATACTTCCCATGTGGCATATATTCCTAAATTCAGACCTACTGAAGTTCCAGTCTGTGTCAGGAGCTCAAGGCAGTGGTCCTCAGTACCTCAGAATCTCAGAGAATTAGGTGTCATTTCTCCAAAATCAGTCTCAGGCATGCCATACCTTTTGGAAATGGGAGCCCTTCTTTCTTTCTCTGGCTTCTGAGACTACCAAATAGGTAGCTGAAGAAATGTGTGAACCCCCGCTGATATCTGATGTCAGCAATTAGCCCTCCTAGAGACAGATGGTATAGGCAATTAGCCTTCCCGTTCAATGCTGGCATCAGCCAGATGGGCTGGGCTAGGTCCAGTAAGCTTTCTTTAATCAGCAGAGTGTTTTCCCCTTTTCTTAGTCTTTATGATGTCAAGGAACTTTGGTCTTTTCCTGAACTGTCATTGTCTGAAGCCATACATTCAAAAACCTCTTGCACTGACAATGAGGTAGCAGCAACATAATCACAGGTGGACACAGGCATCACTCAGGAATCACCCTGCACTTTAAGAAAATAATGGCTTGTCTCACACTTCTGTCTTATTTTTCCTACAAAGGTAGAGGAAGAATCATGAATGCTGGCTAAGCACTGGAAAGAAAGGGCAGAATAGGAGTCAATAAGAACTGCAGCCTAACTCCTCTAGGACAGAGAGAAGGAATGGAATTTTCAAGTTGATCTGCTCAAAATACGTCTAACTCTCTGACATACAGATAGATCCCTGCCAATAAAAAACATGCTAATCAGTGGTTAGAGATAGTGAGCTTGTAAGATAATGTAACTTCCTCCAACCCTGAAGGCATGACTTTCTGTATTCTTAACCATACTGGGCCTGACTGATGCGCTTCCCAGAATACAGACTTACTCCCTGAACTCAAAAGCATGTAACCACTATGTCCTTTCTCAGAAAGATAGCTCCTCCTAACACCATGTTCCATATGAACTGGTTTTATTGTGGCTTTGGACATAAGTAAAATAGAATAATTTGTATAATCAGATATTCTCCTAAGCTGTAAGGGTGTTTTTTCTTTTGTGGCAATGGTTTCTTAAAAGTATTTCTTTGGAAGGTATGCCAGAATGAAGCCTCAAAACAATTTGTGCACCATTTCACCAAAAGTGTCAAATAATCTTTAATTGGAAATCTAAGAATTTATTAAAAGCCCTTAGTAAACATCAAGAAAACAGAATATGTAAATGAGTTAACCCCAAGTGGACCATGAAGAAGCTTTTCTCAGAAAAGTTTATTATAGTCTAGACAGTTTAAATAATAAAAATCTGAGTGTGGGCTAGAAAGGCTGTAGTTGTTCTTGCCTGTTAAGGCAGATGAACTGGCTGATTTGAGCCCATAGTTAATTAATGGCAGAGACAGAACCCATGCTTAGGAATTCTTGGCTTCTATCCTTTATCTCCTTTCTCTTAACAGAAATCTTAGTTGGTTACTTCCCAGGCTTTTTTGGCCTTTCTTGCTGGGTAGATGTCAAGTTTATTGTCTTAGAGTCTGGATTTTGCAGACCCTGGGTTAGTATTGATGAGCTGATGATGTGTTGCCTGCCAGATTTGTAGCATTATGGGCATGGAGCTTCAGACAAAGGTACAGTAAATCTGGCATGACCCACAAGCAGCTGTTGCTGTGTAGTGTACATTTCCTTTCACCCTCTGTAATTATTTAATGAGGTGAATTATACAAAATGTACATATAACCACAAACTTTCACTTCTGTCTGCATACCCACTCCCAGCTAGACCTGGGACAAGCTGCAAGCACCTCAGCAGCTGTGTCATCATGGGTGGATGATGAATAAATGTATTGCTGGGTGAATCTGAAGCCTCTACCTTCCTCTCCTGCCACTTCTCTTGGCTTGATGCTGCTGTAGCCTTTTTTCTGGCTCAACTTTTTGAGTTCAGCTCCATCACAGGAAAGAATGAGACAAGAAGCAGAGAGGCTGCTTGGCTCAGCAGGTGCCACAGTGGCCCCTTGTTGCTAGCAGCAACAATTACAGACTGCTCTGTCAGCCCAGCTGGATATTTGAGGTCTCAGTGGGTAGCAAGAATGTGTAACAGGGGCTGCTAAACATGTGAATGCTGGCAACCCTACAAAAAGGGGTCCAAAAATGCCCGAAGAATACAGATGTGTGTTTTGTACAAATCTGGGAGCTTGCGAATAAAATGGATTCACTTATATTATCCTAAGCAGATGACCAAAGTCACACAAATCGAGGATTTTTAAAACATGCTTCCAGCCAGATTACCTGAAATGGTTTTATCGTCCACACTTATCTTTTGACACTGAAACAGGAACAAAACCAAAACAGACTGCAAAAGCTCCAAACTCTTTCTTCTTCTTCCCCAGATGCTTTCTAACAAACAGTCCTTCTATGAGTCGTTTTAAGATCTTGGTGGTTTTTGTGTGTTGTTGGGTTTTTTTGGTGTTTTTTTTTGTTTGTTTGTTTGTTTGTTTTTAATGGAGAGAGAAAACACTAGGCTTTCAGGTATTCATCCCACAAAAGAGGATGGGGAAACTGTCCATCCACCCTGTCTCTTTTTGCAAGGGTCCTGCAGTTCCCAGCTATGTAGCTGAACCTCACATCCATTTTAAGTATTGATAACTTGCTCTGTCCTGCTGCATCTGGCCTCCCATCTAGAAAACTGAGCTAGTCAGTTAAATAAGAATTTACAGAAACACAGTACTTGGGAGCATGTATGAAAGTTTACTCAGTTTGAAAAACAGACTTAATTCATACTCATTTAAAGCTTAGTGAAATATATTAAAATAGTGCAGAAGATTAAAAATGTAGGGAAATTTAAGTCCAAGCATATTTCAGTATATAAGTGCATAATCAGAATGCCTAGATCAATTTTTTTTTCCTGTGTGAAACACTTGAATTACTTTATATTAACTATTGAAGTATTTTACTACCTGTGACCTCACTCTGATGTGAAGTGAAACTTTCAGTTTGGATATATTTGTATTTTTCTCTGAAATGAAAATAGTTCTATAATGAAATATAATGGAAGATATAGTGCTTCTCATACATGAAGTAATAAAATGCATGAAGTAAAGACAAAACTCAATTTTAACTGTAATATGATTAATGGTTCAGTTCTGGCAATGAGATTAACAGTTAGAGTCACAGTAATCCATTCCATGTGTATGATCTGAATTTGCTCAAGTGTTATTATAAAAACTCACAGATACAAAGAAGGTTGTACAGAACAAAATCTAGAGTGGCAAATGAAATTTTGCATTAGAATGTGTGTTCTAAATTTTACATTTGGACTTTCTCTGGATTGTCTTTGCAGGTTGAATAGAAAACAGAAAATTGCAAGTATGCATGGCATCTCGTATTACCTGCACACAGATTCTGAGCATAAATACATCCTTCTTAAGTTAACTTAGGCTCTTGTAACAAATTTCTTAGTCAATGTTAGACCATCTCCAGCACAGCGCTGGTGCCTGCCATCATAAGACAGAGGACATGATGGTCTGACAAGTCTCAACGCTCATAAGGATGGCATAGTATAGCTAGTTAATATGCTGTTACCCCCTCAGATATTTTATTTGCTACATGCTTCTGCTATATGGTGCTTATATAAGATCAGAACTTGGTGCTTTTTGATAAATATGTGTGGAAAATAAGATAAAACAGAGGCTGTAGGCAGCTGGTTTTAACTTATATCTAAACATGGCATTCAAATGTTAATTGGGTGAATAAATCTTGTTCATTTTACAGACATGAAAATGTCAGTAGAATAAAACTATTTATCACAGGGTAATGTTTTCTGACAGCTAATAAATGCCAAGATGAATCTACTTATTGAAAGTATATAAAAATATTCTATTGCTGTTTGTCAAAAACAAATATTCAGGAAAAATTAACATGCTTATTTTCTAAGTGGTTGACACTAATATCTTGGCATAATTCTAACATCACAACTAAAAACCTGATGCAACAATGCTATATAAATGCAGCTCAAGAAAAAATTATGGGCATGTAGGTTACCAAAATGCAGAATTTTGTTTGCAGAATTTTGTTCCTTAGATGTTTTCCACTCTCTCACTATGAATTGTGTGTATTTATGTGAGATAACTGTTTATGATATTATTTAGTGGTTTTAAATTTATCTTACCCAAGCAGTGTTTTACAAAATTAGTTTAACTTCACACTTTACAACCAGAACAGTAAGCTGTTACTCTCAGGTGACAGAGAAGGAAGGTAAACAGGGAATTTAGGGTGGTTTTATATGCACCTTCAGTCAGGATTTGAGCAACGCCAGAAGGGGCTCAATCACATTTTGCTGTTATTTTTGCCATCTTCTTCCAGACAATCAGTATTTTCAGACTTACTTTTGCTATTCTGTATTCAAGATATAGCATGCTTAAGAGCTTTGACTGTGAGTGGTTGTTTCCTCCCCTTCGCCCAGATGGAAGACCTTTAACTCTGGATGAAATATGGAAAAGTGTTCATGCATGCTACCAGGCTCGTCTGCTGGAGGGGCCCTGGGACACTATTACACAGCAGGTGAGGAACCATTGGTCCTTTACAAAATTGATGAATGCAATATACGCCTGAATCCTCAATGGCCTTATTCCCCTCTTGGACACATGTAAAATATATAAAAGTCTAACTGAGGTTGTGCTCAGCCAGTTACCAACAATAGTTTCAGTCCTGGATTTTGAAGGTTATAGAGGTGTTCACCATGTAAGACTTAATGTGACAGTATCTCTTATTTAAAATACTTTTCCAAAGCCAATCCTGAAAACTTCAGGCAGTTTCTGAGTAATCATGGATTTGGGTAAATACAAAAGTAGACTTATTTATATAAGTAAAATTAATGTAACATTTCACAGATTGTCTATTAATCAAATTACCAAAAAAGACTGTGTAATTTTCAATTTTAAATAGACTTGCAATCCTTAGGATTGAAGGATAGAAAATTGGTCTCTCAGTCAAATAATGAGTTATTGGCGACTAATGTCCTTAAGAATCAGTAGTTAATGAATGCTGTGTTTTGCAAGAGGAAGCAGATTAGTAAACTGTGATATCACTGCCTTCTTTTAAAGCTATTCAAATAATTTTATTTAAAGTGGTTTTAAAATCACCAGATCATTTCAGCAACCATTCCCAGACTTGCCATGATGGCTCTCTTGAAAACAGTTAAACTCATTCAAGGAAGAGTGAGATGTTCAGAGCTGAGTTGGTTGCTCTGGTTTCTTCCCTCGGCCCCAGGCCTCCACGGTAAGTTTGGACAAAGAATGGAAACTCTAGGTGTGAATTTTTTATCATCAGACAAAGCTACTAATGTGTCCTTTCTTCCTTCCCTTTCCTTCCTTGACTTTCTGATTTTAGTTGTTTCCAGGTACACAGGTCTCTTACCACAGTAGCTGGCACAACAGGGATGTAACCTCAACTGAGTTCTACAGGTGTTTCCTTAATTCAACTAATACAATTTAATTACAGGATGCCTATTTGTAGATGGTACTCAGTCATGAGATCGCAAGCAGCATTCATGTTTTTGCAGCCATGGACTATTATTCATATTATAATAGCTCCCTGAGAACCTAACAAGCATTGGTTTTCTGATGTTTGCTATGCATGTTTGAATTCCAGTTGTGAGTTTGCAGATACTTGTAATACATGCTTTTACATAAAGTATTAATTACCTGACTTCTCTACTGCTGAATGAAGATGAGAAAATTAGGTTTTAATAAAATAATGTAATATGGTAGCAGATAACTGATTTCCTGCACAAGAAAGTATTGCAGTTCAGATTTTTCAGTAAAGTTTTGTGATTTATAGCTGAAGTTTCAGATGTGTAGCTGAATCATGACTGTTTCTGCATAGAGAGGCAGAGGATTTAATTAGCTTTGCCTTCACTGCATCCACCTTCTTGCATTCCTAGTAGACAGAGACCAGTAACCTTGTGGTAAGATGGCAGGTATCCTTTAGGGCTGACATCTCTGGTATTTCCCAGCTAAGCTGTTCTGGCTTGTGGGTAGTTTATATTCCCACCTGCAAAAATGTACGGGAGAACCTGCTATGTGCACTTGAGAGCTGGTGTGCCTTCTCTACGCTTACTGTGGCCTGAAGCCACGTTCAAGCTCCTCTGTGGAAAGCACAGTCTCTTTCTATTCGTCTGCAGAGCACTGCAAGAACCTACAGCTCTGTATAGGTAATAAATCATAATGCAGTACTACTGAGAATAAAGCATAAACAATATGTTTGGAATGTGTAAAATCAGAGTGGTGGAAGCCAAAAGGAAAACCAGGTCACTCCCACCCAGGGATTATTTTTGCCTCTTAAGGAACAGTAAAGTGAAACTGTCCTGCATCTCATAACTAGAGATGTGTGTGAGATACATACACACAAAGGCTTGCAGAAACAGGTTTTATGGGTGGTGAAATGTGTGGAGTGCTAAACCTGTTGTTTCTGTGACACATCTCCAGAGCCAATTCAGCCAATGTGAGTCCAGTGACAAAGATGTAAGGAAAAACATTTTGGAGAAATTAGCGAAGTTGTAGCAGCAAAATAGTATTGAACATAACATCAAGGTGACTATCCATTAAATAAGGAGATTACAAACTAAGTAAACTGTTCCTAGAGTTATATAGACTGTGCCTCAGGCTGATAGCACAATAGTGGAACTGCTGGCAGGCAGCAGAAGCCAGAGAAGTTAAGATCCTTGAGCAATCCCACTACGTAATTTGGAATTACTTCAGGTTTTTTTCTACACCATTGGTATATACACCTTCTCCCTGAAGACTGTGTACCTGTGGCTCAAGGCTGTTGAATTCCACTGACTTCAGTGAGGTTAGCCTGCTTTACATCAGTATTGGACTTGGTCCAAAGGCCTCAGCTGCATTCCTGGATTGAAAATGTACTTTCCCACATGGCTGCAAGAGAGAGCCTCCGGGAAAGCAGCTTTAAGAAGAGGTCTACAGTTTTAATTTGAGATGAAAGCAGAAAGGCACCAGGTAGTGAGGGTGCATTTGCTTATGGTCACTCAGTCAAGTGATGAGAAGACAAAGGAATGCATGGTTTGTGGAAGTGTAGATCTCTGGAGCTGAATCGGAGCAGAGGAAAGCACCAGTACAATTAGCAGTGTCAACACTATTGTATTTTCAGTGGCAGCAACCACTGGTGCAACAAACCCTTCCCCTTGTAAACTGAGAGATGCATATGCCAGTCCAAACATAAAACAGCAATAAAAATCAGAGTGTTCTCAAAGGAATTATGAAAGATAATAAAAACATACTGTAAGCACTAGCCTGCAAGCCTCAGATCAAAGCAAGAGTTAGGTCTACAAGAAAAAGAGTGTTTTTCCCCCTCAAATGAATCAGGGTTCTGAATTGAAACACAGTTTTCTCTTCATTTTTCTGCTTTTCTGCTGACCCATTTTGTTATGTGGGTTAGGCTTTGCCTGCAGGGACACAGATCATGTAATGCAAGTCATTGGACAAAACACCGAATCAGGCTTGAACTCTCAGTACACATGGATAGCAGAAAGAAAAGCTTTAGGATTTTGTTCCAAAACAGATACAAATTTTAAATTCTACAAGCAATCCACCATTGGAAAGAAAAATTGAATTTAGCACTGTCCATGCATAATGTTACTTAACTTTTAACTAGCTGCTGATTCTGCACTTTGATTCAATAGTTGGAAGATTAGGAAAAGGAAGTCATACTGCCTTTTTTTCTCCCAGATCCAGGATATTACACTAATCATTTGGGACTTATATTCCATGTATTTTATGAAATGTGGGGTGCCATGCCTGTGCACATTTTTGATACAACTATATTTTGGCTTATACTCTCTATGGTAAAATATATCTAAGATCACGAACTGGGACATTGCCTAAGCTGCAAAGAATTGCCAAAAGCAAATTTTAGGTAAAATTTGAACTTTTTTAGTTACTTTTGATTATTGTGGAAAGTCATGCGCATTTTCAGAGAGAAAGCATCTTCAAATATTTTTACTGACTAGATGATTTTTTCTTGCAAAAAGCAGAAGTCAACTGGTTACCTTCTCATAAATAAATTAACATGATAAGGTTGCGTAGTATTTTATAATGATAATTGATAAATGGTGATGATTTAATTGCACTTCCTCTAGTAATAACCTTAAAATGCTCAAATGAAGTTCCTATGATTGGCTTTCTTCTAAGTTAAATCTCCCTGGAGTCTTCAGTCATCCCTTTTCTACATCCGGCGATAACTTGCTTTAGCTGTTTTAAATAATACAAATCAATTATAACACACAGCTGTTTAACAAAAGTTCTAAATGTTGCTACAGGTCTCTGTGGGTATTTCCTGATGGCTTATAATGACATCAATTTAGCACACCTGGTAAGATCTGTGTGAGCTGGAAGTAGCTTAATTCTGCAATGACAGGAAAATTAAAGAGTATTTATGTGTTACTGTTGCATTTCAGAACCATTGCCAACAGTGATTTTAGCTTCTTTTTGGAAAGAGTCAGAAATGGAATTGCAGACATTGCATGCCTATGTCCTGAATAGTTTATTTGTAACTTGGCGAGTGCTTTTGAGGATATCCTGTATTAGTTATTTCTCTCTACACATTCTACACAAAAGAATGTCTCTTCACCTTTTCAAATTAATGGATGCTAGAAATGTACTCTTTACAAGAAGCTCCCTTCCAAGTCTTTGTAGCTTTTCCTGAACTGCAGACAGAGCTTTCCTCAGTTGGATTTTGCCGTTCAGCTTGACTTAGGATGGAATCACAGCCCCGCACCCCCCATACCATCATGCTGGGTAACCTTCTGGGCTCCTCAGGCAGCCAGCCTGAGGTGTTTTTCCTGACTGCATTGCTTTTTAAAAGTACTTACTAAGCCAGTTATATATCAGCCTTAAAAGCAAATAAGAGATCTAGATGTTTGGAAAAGAGCGGGGGGAGAAAAAGACATGTATGTCAGACTGAGAGAAGTTGCAAATAGGATGAATGTAAAAATAACACTAAGGTTCCTGGAGAGATTTCAATTAATAGTGGAAAACAAAGACAAGATGCATTCTCCAAAAACTCGGGCAAATGTATCCAGCTAAAAGAAAGTTATAGTAAATGGGAAGAAAAGTCTAGACGAAAGAATGATGAAGTAAGTCATTGTGGTAATGGATGGTGACAAGAGAGACAGATATTTCTCTCACATATACTCTGATATTCATCAGAGAAGTCCAGTACAGTTTTAGGTAAGTACATAGTGGCATTGTGTAAAACACCTCAAACATAATGGTCCTTCTTTGTGTAATTGAACAGCAGATCCACCACATTAGTATCCAGGTATAATATACCAGAGGCATAGTTAAGTTGGCAGCAGTCCAAAAGTGCCATGGTCAAATGCTAAATGATGAGGCAATTTCAAAAGAAACAAACCCACAAGAATAGGAAAAAGGTTCATAAACAAAGAACAGAGAATAGAGAATAGAAGTGAAACAAAGGGGGAGAAATCTTCCTGATTATAAAGGTGAATATATTTTACCACATGGTAGTGCATGATTTAACAACCAGGAATTTAAAAAACCAGGATAACTAAAGTTTAGTTAAATCAGTAAAGGCTACATTTTACCTTTTATCGTTTTGGCAATCTCTCCCAACGTGACTGGGAGATGTGAAGCAGCAGAAGTTAACTATATGGTTATAGCCAGAACTTCTGTCTTCAGACCATATGGTATTAGGTCCTTGCTGCAGAAGTTGGAAATATAGAGCCCATAAGTACCTGAGAATATAAAATTTTTTCCTCTGATTTTTAGAAGCCTGCTTTTCAAAATTATGGCCTAGTCATCATGAAGATTTAAGAGCATAATAACTTCACTAAATACTACATACATACTTCCATATAAGCTATATGCATTATTGCATACAGCAGTAAAGCTGCTTTGAAAATTTTAATGTATGTCTAGTGGCCAAAATTTCAAATAATAATTGAACTATTTGAAAATACAAATTTAAAAAATGAACAGAGATGCTCAGCTGTCTTACTGATCCATGTTTACATTTTTTCCAGCTGTAAGATAACTGATTGTCTATGAAAAGTTGCTGAGATGACAGTCTACAAGACTGAAGCCCTTTTTTGTTGGAATGGGTATGGGACAGGCATTAGCAGTGCATGAATTTTCATCCTGCTGTGGCTAAGTGCTTCAAACCTATTTTGAAGTACCTGCATCAAGGACCAAGACAATAGTGTAGTCTCCACATCCCTTTGAGTCATTGGTTTCTCCAGAGAGTGTGACCTGGTACTGGATTGGTGATGTATACAGTCACCTATTAGAAGATAAACTGAGACCCATATACTTTCCAGGCACCTTCTGAAAGTTGTTTAAAACCAGTAGAATATTTACTGGATTGGAAAATGAGTGAATGCACTGCTCATTTTTCATCCTTTCTTTGCCCTGATGGGTATTTGTAAAAATGTGTACAAAGTAGAACAACTTCAACAGGGGAAAGTAAAGCATTCCTGCCTCAGAATACCATGTAGGTCAGTGGTGAACTGCTCTCCTAGGAAGTTAAGAGATTTACTCTAAATCAAGCAGAAAAGAAATTTCAATCCAGGTCTCTTGTGTCTCAGGTGAGTTCTCTACTTGCTTGTAGAGTAAAGGGAGGTATAACTGCCTACTCGTCTTTCTTTTTGATGTGGTTTGTGCGAGACCTGCTTTTGTAGGCATGCTGCATGAATGCCTACGGGCCACCTGCATTGCTGTCACAGACTTACTCTGGGACTCATATCGGGGCACAGGCTATAAACTAATCATCTTTTCAAGATGCAGTTGTTTATGCACATGCTTAGTGACAGAAATGTGGGATTTTTTTCCTGCGGGGAGAGACATGACTGAGAAACATGCATTTGTAAGGCTGCAATGAAACTGAGTAATAACTTCACGAATTTCAGTTACAAGCCCTTGGACATATGTGCCCAAGTCCATTTTTGATTCTTGTCACTTGTGCAAGTCCATGTCTTAGTTTTTTTTTTCCTGTGTGGAAGCAAACTAGCAAGATAATTTTAAACCTGATGGATGAACCTGATCACAGTCAGTACCAGGTACCACCAAAAATTTTGTTTTTAACAGGGTGTTGTTGTCATAAAGCCTGACCTTCCCCTGAGAAAACAAAGTCATAAACACAATCAAGTATATGTGCTAAGGCTTAATCAATGCTTAGTGAGATTGGAATGTAAAATCAAACATCCAAGGATAGAAATCAAATGGCATTATTACAAGAGGCTCAGCAGTTGAAAAACTGCCCAGTAAAACAAGAGTGAAACCTTGGTGACTTGAAGGTTCTGCAGAAATAGTCTAAAAAACTAATCTGTGAGTCGGGTCTCTGAAGGATTATGGAAGTTACAGAGCACATATATCCATACATCCCTCCCCTCCTGCCCTTTTTAACCAAAACTGTTCAGATGCAGTTACTTCTCTTACCAAAATCTGACACAGAGGTATGTGTGCAGAACATTCCCCCCAGCTGTGGGAGTGGACATGTGTCTTGTGTGATACCTTGGTTCTGGATTTGCCAACTATAAATCAGCATTTTGCTTGTTTAGCACTTTGCTGTCTCTCCAGAAAAAGACATTCAGAGCATTCTCATACCAACTGTATATGTGGCAGTTTCTGAGAACAGTGCAAATCTAAGCCTCAGGATTATATTAACTCAGATCTGCCAGTCTGAAATTCTGCTTCCAGAAGGGTGAAAAAACCTTCAGGATTCTTAAGAATGAGACGTTTCCTGTGATCACATTGATTGTGTTATTCCGTCACTGTGTCTCTCATAAAACTTTTTCATGAGCCTCTCCTTTGTGGCACTGCAGAAAAGATAAACCTAATGGTCTAACTTATGAATAGCGATCTCTGCAAATACACATTTCTTCAAAGTTTATTTCTCCTTTAGTGTGTTCCTGCTGTTCTATAACCTTGAATAAATTCTTAAATATGGGAGATCATTGTTGTCTATGTGGTGCTTTATTAAAAGATCCTCCACAGTGCTTCAAGTCTTAGCTTAAAGGCTCACCTTATATAACCCTTAAAATAAAAAGCTGTGGACAGTTGATACCAATGCTAGTCAAGTTAGGACTAAAGGTGATTCTTCTGGTTTCCTTCTGCACTGTTCATGCATTTTCAGGTGCAGACTATTCAACCCTTTTTTGAGTCCTCATCTGCAATGAATAAAGCTGTTCCCATTTACTAATAGCACTTCCACTACAAAAATGGATGAGTTAGCAACTCTGTCTCACAAAGTACTGATTGTAAGTTTCAGAATAGTCTGTGTCTATTTTTTTCTCAACATTTATTTCTCAATTTCATCGGAATGAGGTGTTTTTCTTCTGTCATTTTATACTTAGCAGGTAGTAGTATAATCTCTGTTATATGTCCATTCTGTCATACAAAAAGTAGTCAACTAAACTACCCAAATAACAGCACAGAACTGCACTATTTCTATATTAATCCAGAGTCTGCTTTTTTTCAATACGTAGTTAAGAATCTGGAAGATGTATTCTTTATAGTACTTCAATAATCCTGTCCATTACATCACTTAATTTATAACAGTGGTAACAGAAAAATCAATAAACTTTATTTCTAAAATGTCAGGGATGTTAATGGTGTGATTTAGAAAAGCAGAAAGATTCAAAACTCTGAACAAACCACATTGATAGAGTGTTGTAGAGGCACATCTTGCTGAAACTGTGGTAGGGAGGATTTAAATCATTATGGCTCAGTCATCTTGAAAAATGTGTGTAGGTAGCTATTCTTAGACATACAAATCTTTCTTGCCATATTGTGGGATTTTGCTAAGTGGGGGAGGCTGTATACAGTTATCTTAACAGAAGGTTGCTAAGATTGTTCTTAAATCATTTTGGGTCATATCAACAGTTGCTATGGATCCCCTGCTAATATTTTTGGAAAATTATTAGCACAACTTCCTGAGGAAAGGGTGACTTACCAGTATAGACTGGAAAGCTGTTTCACAGGGGAAAATCTAAGAATGGGAAAGCTGGGTGGGTATTTATTTCCAACTAAAATTTTCTGTGATGTATTGAACTTCTGTAGTTTAAACCAAGTGGTAGTATTGTACAAGCTAGCAAGTAGGTTTTATTTTAAAACTAAGCTTTAATCAATAATGTATAGCTACCCTACAGTTTAATCATGCTTTTCCCAGTAAGACTTAATGGACATAAACCTAGTCTGACTAAATTCATAGGAGGAAAAAATAGTGGACTAATACTAAATGATGTAGAATAAATACAGAGGTTTAATGGGTAATTTACTTGTAGAGATAATAAGCAGTAGGAGGATCCTGCCAATTTCGGGGTCAGAATTCAGGATAGACTTTCAAGTCCTGGTACTATTGTTACTTGAGTTGATCAGTTACTCTGAAATGAAGATTCAATAATACTTTCCACACAGATATATAATTAATTGAATTAATTACAGTGTAATAGTATTGATTCTCTTGATTCTTTGCTACTTCTGTAGAAAAACTGTTTCAGTGCTACACATTGCACTTACGGATAATTTATCTAGCAGTGGCTTTGCTTCCACAGAGCTTCCCAAGCAGAGATTTTGTGGAAAACATTATAATAGCATGTTACCTGCCTGGTCTGGCATTTCTCCTTGTAGGCTGAGGTGGGTTGTTCTTCTGTCTTTCCCCTGCCATGATTTCTGACAATGCATTACTGAAATGAAGCTGATTACTGAACATTTCCTCTTATTGAATGTTTTTGTAAAAAATTCTGAAATAGACAACAACATTGATTGCACAATATGAAAGAAGTGGATATCATATATGACACATTCAGCTCTGTTTGAAAGGCAACTGGTATGGTCACAAGGCATTGAAAACTTTATAACAATTTCCCTTTTTGTTTTCTGCAGCAAGGGCTTTTGGTCAAGCCCTTTGGCAGATTTTTTTTTTTTTTAAATAAAAAAAAGCATTATAAATGCCATTTAAATGAAAGTTAGGCATCCATGCTAGCGGAAAGCATTTTATACCTAAGCACCTGTGCTCTCAAGTTGTGGAGGCAGATGGTATCAGCAGCTCAAAAGCATTTAGACAAATTCATGAGACCACTTGTCCATAAATGGATGCAAAATTACCAGGCAGGAATGTACCCTCCATCATCCTTAACAAAGCAGATATGCTGGAGCAGTACAAGGGGAGTGAACCACAGAAAGAAGCTAGGCTCATGTTCTCCCCAAATAGCCTTTCCAACTGCTGCTGTTGGAGACAGAATGCATTGCGAGGTGGACCATTGGTCCAATGTAGTCAGGCACTTAAATTTTAAGGCAGTCTGAGGTTCAAAAAAGAAAGCGAACTCATCCAAGGAGATTAATTTACTCCATATAGTCAGAGTTGTATCTGAAGCTGTATACAATTCCAAGGCTCACAAAACCAGCTGAAAGCCCTTGAAGTTGAAAGTCAGCCAGAGCCCCTTTTTGGCTCCTCTTTTTGTGTATTGTGTTTCTGACTGCGTAGCAGCCTGATTCAAGAATAAGGACAGAGACCACCCAAAATCCCCTGCAGAGTGGGAGCTATGGCTCCTATAGAAATGGTGGGTTCAAGCTTCCGTACGCTGTAGCTCTTAAGAGAGGTCAGCTTTTCAGTCCTGTGTTGACCGAGACACTGATGTGATCAAAGTCTAGATACCAGTTTCATCAAAGCATTTAGCTGCAGTCCTAAGGTGGGAACTTTAGCCTTGCAGGAGACAGTTTCAGTGTCCTTTTGCCATTTTCTGTTGCCTACCTTTGTCGTACCAGCATTTGCTGTTCTGGTAGTTGTTAATCCCTGTTCAAACCTCTGACCCTACGATGCTGCATTTAGAGATCCGTAAGCACCTTGGGCAAACTTGTGACAGAACTGACTTTTAGGTAGTACAAAGTTTGTAGCATTATATTGAGTCCATCATCAGGAGAATTACCTTGAATATTGACAGTCCTACTGTGTCTGTGCAAGAACATTTGATATTTTGTTTCAATAGTGATTCAGAGTACTTGGTCCAACAAATGTTATTTCAAATGATAGGTAATGCAAGATGCTTTGACTGGAGGAGGAGAGCACAGACATCTGCCACTACAGGGAGAGATGAGGAACAAGGGAAGTCTTCCCTTGGCCTGAGCTCAAAGTGGGAGTTGAGTCACAGTTCTATGGACACATCATTGCCTCCTTATATTTGATATAGTTATATTAGTGTTCTGCTGCTCTGCTGCAGCAGAAATTTGCTTTCCATTCATTACCTTGTGGTAATTGTCTGTCTTCTGACTGTTAAAGTTATCAGTCATACTACCTTCTCAATAAACTATAAAGAGGATGTAGGAGTATATGCCATCCCATTTGCTGCCTACAGTGTTTCAAACTCAGAAGTCTTATGAAATCTCTCTTCCCAATATCTTTTTGTCCGGGAATTCCTGGGATTATAAAATGAACCCTTTTGGGGCACGTTTGTCAAATGCCAGTATGGATTTTTTTTCTTAACTTACCATTTTTTATTCAGGGTAGAAAATCTGTCTCCAGTATCTTTTCCATACTTCCACAGCTTGTTGGATCTTTCAGTTTTGCACCTTAGATGAATGTCTTAAGAACAGATTTTAAATAGTAATTAATTAAGACTATATGCTACATAACTAAAATGGTGACAACTGAATTAATCTTATTTTGGCAAGCATGGAAGAAGAATCATCTGTTTATTTTCTTACAAAAATGGCTGAGATGCCATTTCTTGACAATATAACTATGGACCTGCCAATTTTTAACTATAAAGTTTTCTGAAAGAATCCTAAATGCAAGTTACATGTTTGTGAGAAGTTTAAGCTTTAAAAAGTGTTTTGTCTGAGCGTCACCTAGTGCTTTGATTCCTCTTGTTCTTAATAATTCAAATCTTTATATATATATATATAAAAAAATGTATAAATATATAAGTATATCTCAGCAGTGTGGGCTGTTCTTGATTAATGTTGTGGTTGTCCTGCATTACCTCTTAGGTATGCCTTTCAACAATCCTGTGTTAGCTATTCAATAGCTTTTCGGAAAATAATAAAATTATAAATTGTAGAAAAGGTTCACCACCCCTCAAAACTGGAAACGTTCTAGAATCAGGCAGATTTTGGGGATGAAATATGAAATAGGTCTTGGTCATCTAGTTACTATATTTGTATTCTGCAGTATGAAGTATTACAATAATAAGCTAGCTCTGCACAAAAAGCACGTATGCACATCAGGTCTTATGGCAGTCTTCTCTGTTGTTATCATTCTCCTAGTTATAGAAATCACTATATGAAGAATGTATTTATCTTTTGAATACACCTAAAATAGGAAGGGCCTAAAGATGTAGAGTAAACTAAAGTAAAACTTCTGATTTAAACCCATTTCCATCTGCCACCCTTGAAAACACTTGATTTCTGGCAAACAGGGTTTGTCTGTGACTTGTTACCTTGCACTGTACTTTATACAAGAGAAGTAAAGCTGTCTTCAATGATAGTGGATAGAGGTATTGTTCCTGTTTTGGATGCACCCTGATAGTTCTGATAGCTTTAAAAATGGAAAAGCGAGATCGATGTTTTTGTGGCATCAAGCTGTAGACATATTCAGCTGTCACATTCAGCAGAATCTGCAGCTGTCAATGTAAGTAGCAATAAGTTCGCAATATAGAATTGATGTGTACATGGAGCATGGGGACCAGAGCTCTATCTGAAGGAAAAGATGGTTTTATTGCAAGCTGTAGTCAGGAGGCAGCATTCAGGCTGTGATCAGCCAGGCTTAATGACATTAGCAGGGTTTTAAGCCCTTTACAAAAAGAGCAGTTTGTGCCATGAAGTATTTGTTTCTTCAGAACCTGCATTTCCACCTTTGCGGCCATGATGGATTTGAAACAGCAGGTACAAAGTAGTAGGTGTGGTTCATCTTAAAGAAATTCTGGCTGCATTAAGTGTCCTCATATGTTTGTGTTGTAGTATCTGCCAAAGCTATTCATTTTCCTTAGAAAAACTTAGCTGTTTGATTAATTGCCTCTCCAGCTTGGACTTCATATTCAATGAAAGAAGGATAGGATCCAGCTTTAGGTGGCTGTGTGGGGTTAGTTGTAGTAAAAGTATTAATAAAAACTTGTCACTAAAGTTAGTTGGTATGTCTTTTGAAATACACGGGGAGCAGATACATTAAATCATAAGGGCAATTGCAACTGCTTGTCTGCAAAGAACTTGAGTGTAAATCAAAATCCCTCTGCAGTGTTCTCCTCCAAAAAGAGGTTCAGTAATGACAGAAATTTGCTTTTTTGGTCTCGTTTGCACTTCTTTGTCTCATCAGGGTACCTTCAAGTTTTCCCTTGCTCAGTACCATTACAGATTTATTTTGATTATCTAAGAAAATGCAGGAGAACAGTGGTAGTTGCACTTTCATAGTCATTCTTCAGCACCCGTTACGGACAGAAGTAGGTTGTTTCATCTTCAACGGGCTTAGCAGTGGGAGTGCTTCTCTGGGTTTTATGGCAAAGTTATAGAAACTTTCCTCAGTTATATCAGTAGGAGGACTTGGCTTCTGCTTGTAAATTGAAATCAAGGTGACTATAAATATGTTATCTGTCCCAGATAATAAACTGTATCCCATGCCCACTAGGATAAATGGCTTTTTTGGAGTTGATGACTTTTTCTAGGCTTTTTTGGAGTTGATGGCTATTACAGCAAGCACATTTCTTTCAACAGCTGTTTTGCCCTGTCTGAAATTTCTCTGTAAGCAATACCAATCCTATTACTAAAACATTATTTTTATGAAATGGCTGCATTAATAGAAATGTTCCAAACTATGTCAGTAGGATAGAGAAGCCGTATACAATTAGTATCCTAACAACAGCTTTATTACTATGATCTACACGTTCTATCAGGATGATAAAAGTTCCCTGTGTAATTACAGTTCCTTAATGTTGCATCTGCAACATAGTGATTCCACAGTAATAGAGTTTCTGTTGTAGTAATTCCATTATTAGAGGAAAATCTGCTGTGAGGAGAAGGGGAGAGAGAGAGAGAAGTTTGCAACATATTTCTTGTGACAGCTGTTGCTGTCCTGTTGCCTTTGCAAGCACCATTACTGGTCCTTGTAAACATGACATGCATATACTCATCTGGCTTCAGTGCTCAGGCTTAAAGTCTCCCTAGCCATCATTCATGAAAATGTTACTGTTTACACCCGAACCTAAGCACACGTGTAATTTAAGCATAAAGTAATCCCTTTGACCTCAAGTTCAACACAGTTTAAGTTCCACATGTACACACTTACTGTTCTGGTTGTGGGACACACAGTCCATCTGAAGAGTGACATTTTATTACTTTCTTTCTGAATGAGTAGAGTTAGATTTTACTAACAAGTAAGTTATTGATTTATATAAAAATAAGGAATGAAAAAGAAGATAGACTGAACTCAAGAACATAAAATACTTAAGAGTATCATAATCTTTAGTGAAGGATTTTTACTTAAAACAGGCATTTGTTTCAATAAGTGTGGTCAAAAATTGGTGAAAAGGGAAGAGCATGCAACGTCTTTATTCACTGCATCACTATTTCTATTTCCTGAAATGGAAAAGATTATGGGGGTCATGTTTTACTAATCCTGCCTTCTTTTTCTGACCTGATGACTGGGATTGTGAACACTGCTGGGAAAATGTCTGAAAAGAATTAGTCCTGACTGTGGTGTTTGGTGGTAGTATCCTACATGAAAGTTTTGACACCCCTCCATGGATTTATTTTTGCAAAGCAACATCATGCAAACTGGTTCGGGGAAGAGGCAGTTTTGGGCACAAATCCCTTGCACTATCATAAATTGAGAGACCATAAATGTTATGATGGATGCTTGAAGGCAGTTTAATGTAGCACTGGAGAAAATAGAAGCCACTACTACTGGAAAAGCTCTAGTTATGACAGAAAATAAATGGTGCTATTACAGGAGATGTACTGACAACAAAATACCTGCTGGCTGGGGAAGAGAAGAGAAGAGCACTGTACAGATACCTACAGGCAATAACCCCTTACCTGAAGTAATGTTTATTTTTAGTTTAAATCTGACATGGATAGTATTTCCTATATGCACTGCTTGATGACATAATCCAATCTAATGGAAGATTTAGGCTTAATTATACTTGCACTTAGGAACTACCCAATCTTTGCCACTGCTCAGATTCATGTCTTAACATTTCACTGTACTACAGGCACTGCACAGGAGAGGGGATGAAGTTAGTTTTTTATGTCTTGACTCTTGATGACCCTGTGAGGGACAGACGAGTTTCATTAGTAAATGATGACAGGACATGTGAAGGATGGTTGATGAAGCCTTCACATCCCTGATGGACTTTGTGGGATGAGGCTTTCTTACACCATGTAGAAAATGCTGCTGCTCAACTGAAGTGTTTCCCAGTCCTCCGGGAGCCTGTAGCATTCATTTTTTGTTGTTGCCAAGCGCTCAGGCACACTGTCTAACATAAACCGTGGTGGAAGAGGTTTAAGCTCACCAGTTTAACCTCACAGCTGAGGCAGCTCAGCACCTGTGTGTGGCTGGTTATAGTTGCGCAGCTAATGAATACTAAGGTGTTGTGCTGCCAGTGCTCAGTCACATTCGATCTTGGATAGCATTCCTAAACAAAATTACATTCATTTTCAAACTACTCAATGAAACATTTCACATCTTTCATCCATCTATCTCTTGCATGGTTTTGTGTGGGAGGAGTTGAGGTAACAGCTACAGAAATGGGTACAGAACATCCTTACAAGTTTTTCTTGAAGTCACCTAGTAAAGAGGCCTTTCTACAGAAGATAAATGAAGGAACATTTTGAGCTTTCAAATTCAATGGAGCTAGTTGCTGCCTGTAAAAATTTTATTTCCCATGGAAGTTGGGTCAGACTCAAAGGGATATGCAGATGTATGATAGACTCCAATGTACAGTGCTGTGCAGTGTTATGAATCAGCCTCATAGGAAGATAGATACAAGAAAATAATGTTGTTGATTTCAAATAAACTGTGTGGCAGTGTGCTACTGTCAGAAGAGTTGTGGGCAACCCGTAAATGGGTTCTTGCTGTACAATGCCAGCGAGTAATTATGAGAATTGACTTGAAACTCTCACACATTACTCTCTAAAATGCATGGCTACATGACCGATTGGAAAAAGATTAATTGTAAAGTACAACTCAGAAAACTCTTTTATTTAAAGTGGGTTGGGTTTTTTTGCACGAAGTCCCAGTAGGACTGTATATTTTTCACGTAACTGTCTCATGGATCAGGCTAGCTGAAGGCTAGTATTGCTGCCCTAATATTTTACTCAGGGTACATTTCACTGCATGTGGATATCTTCATTCCACCAGATGACTGCAGCAGGTAGTAAATACGCTCATGAAGCTGATGCAGCACAAACTTTCATTCATTCTCACACCTGATAGTGTTTGAGAAGGACTTGGGATTCATCATGCTGCAGATGCACAGCCCTCTGTTAGGGCATGCTGTGCGCAGAAGTGTGAGTTAACTGCTTTTCCCGACTTCAGAGCTGACCTACAGGGTCTGCCCCCTGCGAGGACAAGATAAACCACCATCTTCAGTTCTGGACTCATCTGTAGTGACTACCAGCAAGGGCACTAAATGGCATTTAGACTGCGTGAAACCTGACAGATACTGCCATTATAATGAGTTCTAGCTACTGCCAGCCCAGGCCAAATCGGAACTGGTGACCTGCCAGTGAAAAGGCTCTGTATAGCCCATTACCAATTCTGAAATCATTCAGGGCTTTGATAACTCTTGCATTTTTATTGGCAGCTGTCTGGTACTTCCTCCTCAGAGCTGCTGTGTCAGTGATTTAACCTTGAGTATACATTAAAGCCTCCTGGGGATGTCATTATATACAGGATTTGGAATTCAGGATTTGACTGAATCACATCTGATGCTCTCAGATCATTTTCCCTGATGCTCAACAGCTCTTCTTCCCTGCCTCGGCCTTTTCCCTTTTTAGAGGCTCCTGCTTAATGGGTCTTGGGTCAGGATTTCTCTTAATCTCTTGTGCTTTTGTGTTTTCCTACCAGTGTGTGACATACTCCTGTCTTCCAGGTTTTGAATAAACAGTATGGCTTTCTTGCAGTTTCATGCTTTTTGTTTAGGGTAAGAAAGATACACGCAGCAAGCTTACTGAAAAATTCCGACTTTGGGCACAGCTTTTTCGCATGACATTGTGCCTGTGAACTTTCGGTGCAGAAGGATCTGTGTAATAATGAACTTCAGTTTCCTGGATTAGAGTTAAACCAATAGGGAGCAGTGTTCAGTTTTCAAAAATACCCTGCTAAATGGAAACCAAAGCAACTCTTCTTGAATGTGCAGACCTGCAGCTTTAGTGCACATGCCATTCTCAGAGCCTAGCCAAGCAGCAGCATGAGTTTAACTAAACCCCTGGGTCATTTCATTGTTGCTGTTCAAAATTCTGTGTATTATAGTGAGATTTATACCACCCTGGCACAGCTGTTACTTCAGGATGTGTATGAAGCAACCCTTGGTAATTTGAAGAACAAGGAAACAAGCTAGGAAGAAGGTTTGAATAACCAAGACCAAGCATCCTCAGAGCCTTCATATCAACACAGAAGCTGATGGCTGGCTCCTGTAGCAAAAACCTCTCCATTTACCTCTGCTGAATCCGGAGGGGAAGAAAAAGCCTTTCTTCCTGTTCACAAAAATGGAGGAGAGATTGCAGGGAATTTGGAGTGTGAACAGACTTCACCTCTATCACATGTTCATAAGACACAGATTGATGCCAAAAATAGTGGGGCCAAGGATGTTACCCTTTTGAGAAACTGAGTAGCAATGCACTCTGCTTTTTCATATGGACAGCTAATTGTTAGAGTTTGGGAATTTTTTCAGCGTCACTCTTTCATGTTGTAGGAACAGGAAGGTTGAAGAGAAGAAAGGTGTAGAATGTAAAGTTAATAAGCTGTTTTAAAAAACCAAGTCTGGCCTCCACTTGTCCCTCACTGGTGGTTTGCTGAAGCAAGAAGTGCAGGATAGAATCATATACCAGGTGACAGGAGGCTGGGGATGACTTTAGGCTGAATTTTCAGTTTTGGGAATTATCTTCATGCCTTGTGCAGAGTGCTAAGTCACTTAAAGCCCACATTATCTTCTCTGTTCTTTTTGGGAGCGTGTGCTACCTCTTTACGCTCTTTCTTTGTGTAAGGGAGTTGGCTGAAATTACTGCCCAATCTACTTTTCTTAGCTTAATACTTCTGTAATTATTCTTAACTATCTTTTTTTTGCTATCTTTGAGGAATACTGTTGGCACAATCTATGTATTTTCTAGAATTATTTGGAGACTTAAGCTGATTTAAACTAGCAGATAGTTAGAAAGGATTTTTAAATCAAACTACCACTTTTTCTCAATGGAAAACAGCATCAGTTCACTTTTACCAACAGCAGATGGTAGCATTCTTGCGCAAGTTATCTGTTTGCCTTGCAGTGTAAACCAAAGCTTTCTGAACATTATTTTTTGTACGTTCTGAAGCTTCTGGAAGTTTTTTAAAATTGTCTTAGACACAAAATAATTGATCCTCATGAGTACATTTTCAGCGTAAGAACCAAGTGTGCTTCAGCTCTAAGAGACCCTGTTTAATATTTAATAATAAAGAACATGTCCTGTTTGCTGAACATGACAGACAAGGATTTGTTTTTTGCTTCTAGGCAAGGGGTTGGAGAAGAAGGTTTTACTGTGTAGCAGGAAGACTTATTTTATGAACGTCTTCTCTTCAGTGCAGGCAGTTTACTACATGCTAAGATAAAATGCCATCACAGAATTATTACGGGAGTCTGGCTATACCCGTACCGGCTTGGACAAGGGAAATCTGTGTCGGAGCATATATTTAGTGTTTCTTCTTCTTTGCCTTTGAGAAACAGCCACTGCAAGAAGCACACCTAAGGAAAAGGGTCTTTATGCAGGAAAAGACATTCCTCACATTAATCCTCATAGCCAGTCTCTGCCGTGGCTCTGGTGAGTAGCATAGCGCAGTGGACCAGGCTCACAGGGCTGAACAGGGAACGCCGTGCAGAGGTGGTGATCCTGCAGTTTTCTCCGTTGTGGTCCATGCCTGCTTCTCCCCACCCCTCTGCCTTGCATTGTGTGCTTCTCAGCTCTGGCAGAGTCCTGGGCTTAGCAGCATGTACGCACGGTCTGTGCTCAGCATATTTGACATCTTTCTTGTCTGGAAACCCTTTCTAGCCATTCCCTGCTGTGCTGTTGCGCCCCTTATTGCGCATGGGGATGAGGTAGGATTTGTTTATTTTGGTGCAGAAGTACTAGCGGTGACCTCAGCAGCATTAAAGGAAAATCGATTCCCTAGGGCATGGTGTATGAGACAGTCAGATATGCTGATCTCGTGGTATCACCCATGTAAGAGCTGATGAGATCACTGTTATGGCTTTGCACTGAGTGCAAGCCTGATTAAGTCAGAACACGTATTCTGTTCAAGTGCTGGCTGGAGATGAAAGTGAAAGCTTTATGGAGCGTTGGATTGAGTTTTCGGCAGCACCGTGTGCAGTGTGAAGGTGGAGAGGAACAGGCAGAGTCTTATTGTGTCGTAGAGACTGTGTCTGACTGCAAACTTAGCTGTCACTAAATGATTTTCTTTTTTTCCTCAGGACGGTTTTGAACTGTGCTTCTTGAAGAACAACTGGTTTAGGGCATTTTTCTGTAGAATAGCCTAAAATGGGGATATGCCACCTAGTGGAAGTTAAAGCCACTTTGAGGGCTCTTCTTCCTTCTTGCTCCCCCTCACAGGCTCCAAATTAAAGTGTTTACTTCCCAGCACCAGTTTGAGAAGATACAAGCATAAGGGGTCAAGGTTGTTTTCCATGGAGGGGATTTGTTTTATGTATTGCATTTGATCAGATAACTTGTTTACACAGTAGCTTTGCTTACTTGCAGGTAATGCTGATACAGTAACTTGAGTTACTTTTGCAAACCATTACATTTTAACTAAAATGGTGGCATAGCCAGGGTGAGTGATCTTATTTCCCTTTTAAGATAGGAGAATATGGTCTCAAATATTAATTTGTCAATGACTGTCAATGAAAAGCAAAGTGGCTTAGATTCTGAAATGAAAAAAGTTGCATCAAGGATTAACTGGACCCTGCTTTGTGTTTTCAAATGCATATGGTGTCTTGTCTGTTTTCTTCTTGCATAATAAACAACTGATATTCACTCTTAGGAGCACCCCTTACTTGGGCAGCCATTTTTTGTTCTGCACCCCTGCCGGACTAGTGAATTCATGTCTTCAATACTGACCAGTTCACGGAAACATGACAGGTAACAAACACTACTGTGCCTTGCAAGGCTTTATGCAATGCAGATAAAGTAAATCAGCTGGAAAGTGGAAATGGTCAAAATAACTTCCTTGGCCCAGATAGATTAAGATTCTGTATTGTCACCTAAAGGCTGAAAGTTAAAATACATTTGCTGTAGATAAAGTGAAGGCAGAGCCCTCTCTTAAGTTATTTTATGATTGTCAAGTGTGTCTGCAATTCAGAAAAGGTTGGCGTAATATCTTTATGGTGCTTTTTTGTGGTTTTTTTTTTCCCCCTAGACACACAAATTACATTATATTGTGGCTCAGTACTGTAGGCCCAGTTGTGGGTCTAAATCTGCCCCTGAGTTATGCAAAACTAGCACCTGAGCAGAATACAAACGCTGATTGAGTTGAAAGGTAAGAGAAAATGAAATCACCTTTTTTCTCTCCTATACTCCTATGAAATTAAAAAGATCAGATGGGTAACTGGCAAAACCATTATCTTCTCATTTGGAGCTCTTGGTTCCGTTCATTTAGGACTCACCTTTTGATATTTTGCTTACATGGCTGCCTTACTGCTTTACTTACTTTGCAATGAAAATTTGCACTGAGAGAGATGTGCTTGGCATGTTGCTGACACCCTTCAGAAGGTCGCTGATCTCCTGGGATCTTTCTCAGGTGTGTAACAGCATTTTGTGGTGGTCCCTACAGCATATGGTTGGTGGTGTGATCTAGCATAATTCTACTACAGTGATTTTAATTTCATCTCTGTTTTCTGTTTGATGTCACCATTTCAGACCTCTGAGCTGAAGGACAGATGATGGTTAGCTGTAATAAACCTGCTGCAGACTTTCCTAGGGATGAAATCAAACAAAAGAATCCTTCCCGACTGGTGAGCAATGCTGTGTGGAAAGATGACTGTTCATGGCTCTTTCTCTGGCAAGAACTTGCTTAGTTATAGCAGAAGACCTAAGAGTTGGCTGCAGTTGTGACACCAACTCTCAAGCACCACCAAGACCTGAACTCCCTTGTGACTGCATTGACCTCCTGAAGTCACTTATCTCCTACCTCTGTTTTACTGTGGTTGTGGCCTTAGTAAGACTGCACACAAATGCACAAACCTATGGTTCCATGATACAGAGGTGAGATGCTGGGTTTGGATCTGCTAAACTTATCTACTAAAAATCACATCTCTAGAAAATGTGCACCATCTGTGAGGATATGTACAGTAAAATACTTGTAGGATGTGGTTTAAGCTTGTGGCAATCAGTGTACAGGCTGAGACTACTTTGCCTAGGGACCACCTTCTCCACCACAGCCTGTTGCATGGACCACCCTTGTGTTCCATACCACACACAGAATATCCTTATCCCAGGACTGAATATAGTTTTCTGAGACTATTTTGTGTACTTCATGCTTCAGGGAACAAACAGGATCAGGATAGTAGACAGAGTACTTACAGTCTACATCTGACTAAGCACGTACAGTTCTAGAGTTCAAGGTGCCTAATGCTATCGTATGAGAACATCTGGCTTTTCTGTGCTTCACTGCCTCCAAAGGAAGCTTTGCCATACCCTGTGGGAGTTACTGTTGCAGTCAATTAGTACTTCTCATTGTACTAGTGGTTGTTCACAGGTTTAGTCCCTATCCTGCAGCCTTTATGCAAGCCTCTCCTGACAGCTGTTGATTTTTGGGCAAGTAGGAATTGCATGGTAGTGCAGTGAAAACCAGATTAGAAGTAACTTCCATACAAGCAATTTTGGATTCTTTCCCAATCACATTTTGTTTGTAGTATAAAACAGACCACAAGTCCTGAGCAGTTGAGATGGAATTACAGATTTTACTTTATATGTTCAGCAATATGTCACTTGCATACAGAGTCCAATGTATGCCACATCAGAGCTGGAAATGTGAAATGCATTGGTGGGTTTCAGATTCTGGGTTTTCAGATATTTTGATTGGTTGCATATTTTTAACTTGTATCATATGTTATTGGTGGATTGAAATACAGTGCAGTCTTTTAAAATTCCATTGGTGCAGAATTCTTTTGCCAGCCATTTGGAATTAATAATGAAAGCACATAATTTATCTCATTCTGGATCATAACAGCCTGAAAAGCCATTTTTCCATGTAAGATTTATAAAATATGGTCTTCCATTCATGTACCATGCCAGCAGCTACATTGCCTTTTTTAACACTTTTGGTAACATATGCTTGATAATTGCATCCATAGCCCATTTTCAAATTTAAGGGAGACTTACACAGGAGGAAAAATAAAAAAACAGATAACAGCCGTTTTAAGAGCAGTTCATCCCTGCTCTGTGATCTTCATTTGTGATACAGGGAAACAGAGGGGTAAAAGCAATCAGCCCTTCTCAGCTGCCCAGCATTGGTAAGCAGCTCTATGTCAGCTTCTCCTGTGTCTATCCAGCATATTGGCACACACACACACTGTGCTGGCTAGCCCTTCGGACCTTTATTCTTGGTATAACTTAGAACTGGCCTCAGGTACCTTTATTTGAAGCAATGTCTGAATTGGCTCCTGCTGACCTTAGGATCAGGGAAGTGGAAAGGATTGATGGAATTGCTCCCTATGAGCCATCAGCACTGAATGCTGCATCAGCGTATCTGAGGATCAGTTACGCTCATTTTCCCAAAGCATCACAGATATTACTTGGTACTGCACTGAGGGTTGAACATACAGAAGAAATTCCACTTTTAAACAATATAAATAACAGAATGGAATCCTGAATACAGAGTGGATTTGAAGTAACTTATAGCTGAAATACTAGTTTTAGTGTTCTCTTATACTGGACAAGAGCTGTTCCTTGCTAAAGGAGGAGAGAGCCTGGAACAACATTGAGTATTATTTTCAGTACTCAACTGCTCAGCTGCTGCTGTGCAAAATTTATAAGCATCGTTTCATAGCCATTTCTTGGAGACCAGCTCTTCCTGTTTCTGTCTTGGAAGCAGAAACTGCAGTACAACAGTATTATTCATAATGGGATTTGGCCACTTTGGTTTCTTCACTGTAGACAAGAATTCTTACTGCAAGTCTATGAAGTGTCATTGCTCTACTCTGAATGTCAGCATCTCATCCATGTGACACTGTACATTGGATGGTGTAACTTACAGATTGTAATTACAGACAAGAGAATACAAATATGAATTAAGTCTGGGAGAATGTTCTCCAGTCACTTTGTCCACTCTCTCAGCCTTCCATTGCACCTTAATCTTCTCTTCTTTTTTTCAAGAATTGAAGAAAAGTGGAATTTGTATGTAGATAGAAATAAATATTTTTCTTTTACATGGAGGAAGTCTTAACACCCGTTAATTTCTACCTTAATTTATCATTTGTAAACAAAAGCAATTATTATTTGGAGAGGGAACTGCCCACTGTACGAGACTTAAGATTTTCTCTGTCAGAGACTACCCTAGGCACTTGTATAATGGATGCCTGCACAAAGTGGGATATTGCTTTGACAGTCACAGTAATTCCTAGACATCCTCTCCCAGCAATTGTTCTACCTCCTGGATATCTTATAACCATACATTCACTTGGCTGGACACACAAGTTCTTCCCAGTTTCTGAAGGTGTCTCTGTCTTGCTTCCTTCCTGCTGATAACGCCCCTCCAAATTCCTCTTCAGTGCCTTGACCCTGTTCCCACAGTTACTGAGACACGGTGGTGGTAATGGGGAGCAAGAAATGGATAGGCAAGCTGACAGTTACCCTGCCCTGCTACAATTCCTAACACCATAAACAACAGCAACAGAGCAGTGTCATCAGTATCAACAGTTCCCTGAAATTTGTCCAGAATACCACTAGACAGAAATTCCGCTTGGTTAGTACAAATAGACTGAGAAACAAATACAGGATAACATAAATATTTGGGATCAAGGAGAGATATAATCCTGTTTAGATATCTACTTTCTAATGGCGTAAGTGGGAGGTAGGCATCTAATTTCCCATTTACATCTGTGCCTCAATGACTTAGAGGATATTTTATACAGAATGTTTATGTACAAAAATCCTGTTTTATTTCAGAATCAAATTAATTGCAGCACTATTTTGTAATTTTATTTAGTAAATCTATTGAAGGTTCTTAGATCTGAAATTGGGTTTTGGCTACATACATTATCTGAACTCTTGCAGTTTACCAAAAGAAAATTTCCAGTTCCAAACAGTTTTGTAAATTTGCTCAGTTGTTCTATCCTTGCTAATCTGGGAAGACATATTGAGGACCATTGCTTCTGGGGACTTCTTTTTAAGAGAACTGAGTCATACCTGCCCTTGGTTACAAGAATCAGCAAGAAAAATGAATTTTATATGTTGAACTAAGCCAAAAATATGCTTTTCTTTGGAACGCAATTGCTACCTACATAATCCCTCATTTGTGTCAGCATGATCAGGTTAGAATTTAACCCCCATCTGGTCTGCCAGAAGGTTTGTAGTTGGTTGGTTTTGGTTACTACAAGAAACATTCCTTCAGTCAAATTGCATGCTTGTTTTCACAACACTGAACGTTGAGCTAGTTAATTAGAGCTGAATATAATGAACTAATCAATATCAATTCTTGTTGCGACTCCATGAATTTCAGCAAAACTTTCTCAATAACTGGGGTTTTTTTTGCCATTTGCTATGACGATGATTTAAAGAGTTTGTTTGGACATCTATATTTGTGTTGCACAGCATTTCAGTTACAGCACAAACGAAAAACGATTGCTTTTTCCTCTGAACTGTGAAGTTACAATTATTTCCTCCAAAATACTCTCTTCTAGAGAACAGTATATGTATGAATATCTGTGCATATTTTTAGTAACATGTAGGCTTTTAAAAATGTTTCAAAGAGTTTAGAGCATTTCTTAGCAATAAGTTCTTACCATCTAGAATAAAAAAAATGTATACCTGAAGTTCATAGCTGCAAAACTAACCATGTATTGACTGCTCAGGAAGAATTAGGAATGTATCACACCTGTTATCTTTATGTCCTAGATTTTGTTAGACTCTTAAAAAACCCTGCACCACAAGGAAGCTTTCACTTCACCACTTGAGAGCTTGTTGTAACTGTCACCTACTGAAGATGAATTTCAACTCAAGGCGAGAGAGTTCACTGCTGTGTTTGAAAAGAGAATGGGTTTACAGAGCCTCACCTCGAACACTTTCTTTTTTTCCTCAAGCCTGTTTGTTAGAAAACAACATGTTTTCCTGTAGTATTATTTTTCAGTAATGTTGTTAGTACACCACGCTGGGAGAGGTAGCCCTGTCTAAAGGGATTAGGCTGCGTGCTTCTCTGTGCACTGCTGGGTTCAGCAGCCATGCGCTATTAGCCTCCTCAGCAGAGGACAGATGGAGGGAGATACTATTCAGGTGCTTCCTGTCCCCACCTTTGTTGCTGCACAGGATTAGGCTATAGATAGAGAAGAATCCCAGTAAGCAGATTTTCACCAGCAGTCATCTGTATCAACAGAAGCAATCCCTCATGTTGGGTCTGTCTCTTTTGGAATACATCACCTTAAAATGCAGAGGCCAGTCTTAATGATTTTTGCTTCTGCTGAGCAAGTGCCAAGTTGATGCCACTCCACTTTCAGGGGCAGGTAGAACCCACAGCAGGGGAGAAAACAGGCTGGGCATAGGTTGAAAAAGATTGGGCAAACTGTGGAACTGAACTAATCCTTCTTTCCTTTGCACTTGATCCAAATAAAAATCCTGAACTGAATTCTGGTGGATTCCAGCCAGGCCTCACTCTGCCAAGCGCTAGTTGCTTCTCCAGGATTTGTAAGGTTCATTCTCCTGCATCCAGCCGTCAGGTATTGTTAGCTTCATATGTTTAGCTATGTGTTTTTAATATCTGCTAATATGCTTTGCTAATGAAGTAGAAAAATGGACTGCCATATCTATTGCACAAGTTCACATCTTCTCTGATCTCCATGGGTTCCCCTCTGTTATGGTGGATTTGGATTGTATGACACATAACTTCAGTGCCTCTTCATTAGGCTTAAACTCCTTCCAGTAGTGATTTGGTAATGAGGTTTGGTTTGGCTCATCTTCCTTTGATTTCTTTCTACAGTGTCCAGATAACACAAATTATTCCTTGGCACTGACAGAATCCACAGACATAATTGCTGGAAGAATCCTGGTGCCCAAGTGTTGACTAGATGTCATGTGCTAAACATGCTTGTAAAATAATAAAATGCAACTCAAAATGTGCAACTAGCTTTAATAACTTTGAGCTTTACTTGTCCTGCTCCCAGTTCTGTGCATTCGCCTACTCCTGGTAGCTGTTACTGTCCCTTCATCTTAATAGCAGTCTCACTTCTGCTATGTGGCAAGAAGTTTTAAAAAAGGAAGTTAAAACCAAAAAAAAGCGCCCCTAATTCAACCAAACCTGCCAAATGCACACATGCTCGATGGACTAATAAGTACCTCTGTTCTTCTCTTCCATGTTTTCGATGTAACAAGATTTCAGGTGGATTTACTCCATAAGCTCTTGTACTTGTGTGTGGTATTTAGCCACCCTTTAGGTATGCAAAGGCAACAACACAGTAAGTGTCCCATTTTCCTAACAGGAACTGAATCAATAAAAATCTAAATTTCCCATTTTGAAGATTTCCTTTGTTAAAAGTCCACGTAAACAACTTTTTGGCTTACACCTTTTACGGTTCAGCTTTTCCCTTCATTGTACTGATAGCAACATCTAGTGGCAAGATTACCTCATGACAATGCCCTACTTTTGGAAACTGATCTAGCTCCATTTACATCTTCATCTCCTTGACCGCCAGACTGACTTTAGAATCTGAAAAGAATTTGAACTGCGAGGACATCAATAGTTGTCTTCACTGGCTGCAGTAAAATCCTTTTTTTTTTTCCAAAGGAGTATTACTGGCAGCCCTACTAATAATTTTTTCTACGCAGGAAAAGCAAATCAAAATATCAAAACAAACAGTTTGCTGGAATAACAAAAGCAAAGCTGCTAATCTTTTCAGTAGAAGCAATGTATCTCCTGTAGAAATTTAGCTGGAATCCTAACACCAGCCGTTGTGTAGGATAACATTTGCATACATAAGACCATGATTTCTATATTAAACTAGCTGACTGGGATGTGTCTCTTCGATCAGGAACTGCAAGGATCTGCAAGCTATGAGTTGGAGTTCAATGTTCAGGTTTGCTCATCCAGTAGCTTCCAGTCTTACTGTAATTAAGGATCACCTGAAAAAAATTGATGTTCTAGCTGTTTTGCATGTAATTTTGTATCCGATTTCTCTTACATGTGTACCTGCAGTTGGTTTGATGCTTAGTATTAGTAAATAGCTGTACTGATGGTGGCCAATGCTTTCAAATCTGGCTGTCTACTTACATTGTTCTGCTCCTACATGAAGGCTGGATTACAGACTTTGTAGTAGAATATGCAGGCATCTCTACTGTGTGCTACCTCCGATTACTGCTCATCTATTCCAAGTTTCACAGAAGCATTAGACAGAGCTACAGCAGACGTGGTAAGGACCTATCTATCTGGGATTTCTGGGCATACAATAGCATGGTTGAAATTACTGTGTTGCATAAACAGTAGCTTTGATTCAGTGAAGCTGTAAGAAATACTGGGCAGATGTAGGAGATCCTCAAAACCCATCCACATAACATTTTGGGTGAAAAGAGAACATATCCAGAACATGCATATGGTTGCATGGAAGAAAAAAATTACTAGCAGTTAACCCTCCACTAGCCAAGAAAACAGAAGGGCTAGGAAACCAGAAAGCATAGTGAAAATAAAAATGACAGTGGGGTACCCCTGGGAGGCGTGGGGATAGCTGATGGCACGGTCCACCCAGCCTCTTCACTTACGCTCCCAAGTGCTAGCAGAGTGAAGCCTGCTACAGGTTCAGTGTATTTATGCCATATCCAAGATTAGTCAAGGAGTTAAGGCCTCAATTTAATTAAGTCAGGTTCCAGCAGAGGGAGTCTTAATTCAGGAATTGCAGACAACAGGTTTTCCAGAGTTCCCCCATAAAGCTGGGAAAGGGCTGCAGCGAAAGCTGTTTTCGTTACGACTGCGGCTACTGCATTTACAAGGATAAGGGAAACCCAAGTTCAATGTTGCTTCTGCGCCCCAACAAGGATCTGAATGCAAATCTCACAAATTCCCAGATGACTAAGCTACTAAATACCCACTAATAAGGATTCTCAATCTGTTCTTAAATTTTACTCCATTTTCATATAAATTAATGAATACTAACTGAAGGGAGAGCCTTTTGGTTGAACATACAGAGAAATTGTGATTATAATAAGGCAATTGTTTTCACTCTAATTCAGCCAAAAAAGTATTTTGAGGTTTTATTGCATAAAATAGCTCTAAGATGAAAGAAAGAACCCAGTGCTCCACTATAAGCTTTGTGCAAAATGTACTTTCAAGGGGCCAAATTCAAGATAAAATATATGAGTGCAAGTATCAACAGAACAGAAGATCTGGCAATGATTTAAGGGCTGATACAGAGGGACATGGTGGCTTCTTGGTTGGTGTTCTATTCTATAATTCTGTATTAGTTCTGGCATCCACATTTTAAAGTGCTATTGAAAAACTGGACAACACAGAGAGAAAAATGGTTGAAGATATGAACAGATGAAATACTTAAGGTTTTTCCAATAGCCTAATTATGGTGCAGATATCTTGGAAAAGTAAAAAAAAAAAAAAAAAAGCAACTGTTTTTTTAATCTAGCAAAGAAAGCCAAAAAGCTTTACTCAAAGATATGTTCAAGTCAGTACACAGCAGTTAAATGAAAACAGCTGGAATGCACTAAAAGAAATGAGTGTCTTCAAATCAGGCAGACTTCCCCAAGTCCAGCTAGTTAAGGCTTAGTTTACACTTAACATGAAAGCAGCAGGGTGAAGTTCTATAGGCTGAGCAGGACAGAGATGAGATTAGGTAAAATAAATGGTTTAATAATCCCTTCAGGACCTAAACCTGATGAATTGTGTGTCAGGTGCCATTGCCTGTATATACACTAGAAACTAGCACTGCTGTTATCATTGAAGACCATGAATAAATACCATTTTCAACATTTACAGTGACCTTTTTTGATTTGAGGAAGGCTGTTCTCCAAAATAAGCATTGAAATTAATACAGTTTCTCCTCCAACTTGCTTGACGGGATGTTTTGATTCCTGATGAATTTAATAGTCTCAGAGAAACATTAAGAGTTTTTTTGGCCAGACCTAGTACTAAGAAATTTCATTTCAGTTCCTGTGGGAAGAGTTTTATGACTGACATGATGACTGAAGATAAAATTCCAGCTACACTAGACAGCACTCTGTCCCTTCTAAAAAAGACTGAGTCTGTATTTAAGTTCTGGATTGTGTCATATTTATTGCAGTTAATACAAACATCTCTCAAACAGTATCAATGCTCAGCCACTGAACAGATAGGCAAAAACATGGGAGTAATGTATAATACTTCAAGCTTTGAAAAAAAACACCAACAAACCACCCAACAAACTAGCCACCTTTACATACGTATGACAGTTTTAACTATGTAGTATCCAAAGAAAAATGTTATCCTGTGCTCCTGAAAAGCAGTTGATCTTTCTTTGTACAGTGGTATTTTGCAAAACTGGAATTACCGCCTTGAAAATAAAATATTGAATGACTAGCAAAAGGTCATAGAAGATCTAACAGAGATACAAGATCTAACCTTGCTGTCTGACAAATATTTTTATTGTTAAGACTTAAGTTCCCTCTGCAAGTGCTGCACTAACATCCAGTACCCTTACTGACAGAGAAAAACAAGGAAACCTAACTTTACTGCAAGATGTAGCAGTAAGCTTGTTATTCCCCCAACCACTTCCACTGCAGAAGGCACCCCTAATGGTAACACTGATTCGTGATGATGCAGCCCCCTTAAGATCATTAAGGCTGTGACAGCAAAGCAATAGTTAGCCCACTTGCACTTTTGGTGCACATAGCACGCGTCAGCACTGTACTGGAGCACATGTGCCAGCCTGACACAGTGCTGCTCTTCTCCATGCTCTTAACAGCACTCCAGCCCTTGTAAACTACGTAGGTAACAGAGCAAACGCTGGAAAGAAACCTCTCCCTTCTCCTGCAACACAGCCTACTTCCTTAGGTCAGAGCCCCAGTTAGCTCAGCGTTAGTGTCATACTTGGACCCAAGCTTCAAAGTCTTTATGGTTCTGCACAAGTGGCAGCGCAGCAGTGCAGAAATTGTTTCATGGGGCCCTCTTCATGACAGCTTTCGGGAAGAAAGGTTTATGAGGGGACAAAGGCCTCATAGGGATCTATCAGTCCATCTTGACAACAGGACAGTCACCGTTCTAGTTACTAAGCTGAAGAAGCCTTCATGAAGGCACACTGGGAATCAGGGATGGTCCGCAAAGCACTAAAACACCCCTTCATTCTATGATGTAAGTCCCTGAAGTTCCCAGCGGACAGCTGCGTTGCTCCACACAACACAAAGGTGAATTTGGAAGTAAAAAGTGCTTTTTTTCAAGCTCACCTGCTAGCTATAAAGATGCTCTCTCTTCTGTCATTCAACACCAAACCATTTCTTACAGGAGGAAAAGCCAGCTGCCAACAACAAAAAAGACAGTACACGCCCATGTCTGAACTATGTCACTTGCAGATAAACATTAAAAAATCGTAAGCCTTAAATAACAAGCAGAGAAGTTTTTCCAATCAAAAATTTTATTGATATTCTTGGCAAACTGGTCTAAATTTATGATCTTGGTCTCTCCTTCTTGCCCTTGTACAAGGCCAAAAGAGAAACATTGGCTACTTTGACAACCTTGAAGCGAACTCCAGGAATGTCACCAACAGCGTGACCCTTCCGACCAAAACCAGCAACCAGAACTTCGTCGTTTTCCTGCAATGAAAGATCATATAGTTACAGAGCTATCAATATTAAACCAGTACATACTTCTGAAATGGCTAACATTAAATCTGAGCCATACCCTAGGCTAAGGAACGGGTGGAAATACTGAAGGCTATTGATAGATATACATGAATAAGGGCCTACTGCCCCCTTCAGTGTTTTGGAAACATAAGCCGAGATGTCATTTAGCTTACAGTAAGAGCATAGCTGCTAAGAAGCAGAAAGTACAAAAACATCTCAATTTTTCATCTGCCTCTGCAGTTACAGCTTTAAGATACATGTGGTGCAGGATGCCACGAACCCTTGTCTAACCATCCCCTAAATCTGTTGGTTATGTGGGTTTTTTTCACTGTGACATACGTTTTATAGACCGACTTCTTGAAAATTACCTCAATGAAGTTCAGGCAACCGTCATTGGGAACAAAAGCTGTTATTTTTTTGCCATTCTTGATCAGCTGGACTCTAACACACTTCCTGATGGCAGAGTTGGGCTGTTTAGCTTCTACGCCACTAAAATGGAAGCACATGGAAATAGATTAGCAAAAACCAGTTTCATGAACTAGCAGATAACTCATTACACCACCACAGATTACTGTATTCTTTTGTACTAAGTGCAAGTTTTATCTGTACTTCAAAACCAAGACCTGTTAGTTATCTATTTAGAACTACTCAATATATAGAAGCCCAATTGATAAGCTAGAGTAAAAAAATAAAATTAATCACCTACAGACACATACTAATTCAGTAAATAAAAATCTGGAGAGGAAATAAAAAAACCCCAACCAACCAACCAAAAAAGAACCACCTTAGACCACTGGCAGTGTCCCAAGCTTATAATTAGGAAAGAAAATTTAAAAAAAGACGACAAGTAGATGGGATCTTTGAAACAAGGCACACACACAAACAGACACACAGACTCCATGCCACCCCACCCCGGAATCCTAAACTAAGTGGTTATTTTTATTCTTTTGCTTCTCAATAAGCAGAATTTTTAAAGTGACACGTGTATGAGGAAAAAAAACCACCTTTCAGCACTGCCGCTTGGAAAACCCAACCGTTTTCAATCTAGCACCCAGAAGCTAGCAGAAACGTGGCACGTTACGGGCAGCAAGCCCTCTCACGCAGTCAGAAAACAAAACAGCTCAGCCGTGCTTCTTTCTGGAGGTCCCTCTCCAAGGCCTCATCCTCCGGCTGGCTTTCCAGGGCAGCCGCCCGCCCCAGGCCGCGCACCGGCCGGCGCCAGGCGCAGCGGGGCCGCCCCCCCACCCCCCCGGCCGGTCGCCGGCGCAGCTCTACCCACACTTTCTCCAGGACGATCCCCTTGGCGTGCGAGGCGCCGCCGAAGGGGTTGGCCTTCAGCGCCGTGCCCAGGTGGGCCTTCTTGTACTGCTTGTCGTGCCACTTCTGGTCGCGGCGATGGCTGCGGAGCTTCCGGGCGGTGCGGAGGCCTCGGCACTTCCCTGCGGAACAGAGCCGGAGAGGGATGAGGAGGGCCGCTCCCGCCGCCGTACACCCCTCCCCGGGCCCCGGAGGGGGGGCCCAGCGGCGTGCGGCCACCCCCGCCTTACGTGGGGAGGGGGCGCAGCCGGGCCCGGCCGCGTCGCTCCCGAGTGGGTAATGGCGGCGGCGCTACCGCCCATGCGGGCGGCGTGAGGGCCCAGAGCCGGCGGCGCTGGAAAGGTAGAGCGCTATGGACCCCGCCGCGGTGCCCCCGCCGCCTCGCCTCGCCTGGCGTGGTGTGGCCTCACCCCACCCCACCCCACGCAGCCCGCCCGGGCCCACGCGGTTGCGGCCGCGGCGCTCACCCATCCTGCCGCCGCGGCTGCCGAGCGCGAAAGAAGGAAGGAGGCCCGCTCCGCGCCGCCTAGCTGCGCCCGCGAGGCCCCGCGGCGGGCTGCCCGCCCCGCGCCTGACTGAAACTCCCGCCCGGCAGCGGCTGGGGCGACCCGGCGCGGCCCGGCCCGTTGCCGCCGGGTCCGGAGGAGCGGAGGGCGGGAGTTGGGCTCCGTCAGCGGGCAGCGGCGGCGAGGCGCCCCTGGTTTTACCTTGTTTTAATGCGGTTTCTCCGGGAGTTAGCGACCCCGCTAGGGAGGGGGGCAGGCCGGCAGGGAGTGCGGCCGCCCCCCCGAGGTGAGGCAGCGGAAGGGCCCTTCAGCTTCTCTGAGGAAAGGAGGGAGGGCGAGGTGCGAAGGGCGGCGGGGGGCAGGTGTGGAGCGGTGGTGAAAGCGAGGAGGGCGCGGTGGCATCGCCCCGCTTGGTCGTGGGGCGGCCTCGGCTGCCGCTTGGCAGGCCCCTTCCTACTCCCACGGCGTTCCTGGAGCTCACCGAGCCCCTCGGCTCCTCTGGCTCCTGGGGGGACGTACGCGGCAGGCGCCTGCCAGGCCGCTGGCAAGGCGAGCAAGAGCGGAGTCTGCAGCGGGGTGCGCGCAGGGTGGGCCAGGGAGATAGCAGGGAGCTCTGACGAGCTGAGGATGATGATGAGCAGGGAGCTGAGCCAGGATTTCTTGCTTCTGACGAGAAAAACTACGTTGCCCCCAAGTCTTCCAGCGGGTCTACACCAGAGTAAAAGCCTGTAACGGATACGAGCATTTATTAATTTTGAAAGCCGCTGTTGGTCCATGCCGGCAAACTAGCAATCTGCAGATGCCAACTGAACAGGCACAGCTGCCTCACTGAAGCGGTCCACTCTCCCTGAAAGAGAAAGTCATGAACATCCGCTTCCCTTTCTGGAATTACTGTGAAGGGTCAGTAATTAGATGTAAATGTATCTTTACTAACAGAGCCTGTGTTCACACCTCAAATACAAAATACATACTCTCTGTGTTCATGCAGGGCTGTTTTTACATTCAATCTGGATAGAATAAACAAAAAACATTAAATAATAATAATAAAAAAATTTAAAACCCAACAAACAAAAACCAGAAAGCCCAGCAGCACTTTCAGGAGCAAACATGACTGTCGCAGAAAGCAGCTCTTTAGAAGACGCAATTGCAGACACAAATCTCCACGTGGAGAATGCAATTGCTATTTGCTGATTTTAAGAACAGGGAAGTTAATCTTGTAAAAAATGCTACAGCTTTGCTTCACAATCTTAAGAATATTAGGAATACTTAAAAGCTGACTAGGAAGGAAACTGCTGAATAAATAAAGTGCACAAATACTCATTAACACAGTAAGATCTAGGAAAGAGATGAGATGATCCTACTGCATGTTTTGCTGTTTCTTTTTAACTTTAGTAGGACTTCAGGACACTTCTGTTATGACACTTTTTCTTCATTTCACCATGTTCTTCAAAATTAGTGTTGTTAGTTTGATCCAAAACCAAAGAGAAGTGGCTCGTTTGGTTAGTGTTATCCATTGCAAAAATGTTCACTCAGACACCTCACCCAGTGTTCAATAAAATGCAGACGATATATTTGTATGTGCAAAACATTTATAATGACACAGAAAGGCATACAAAAATTATCAGGTTAAAATGTTTATTAGTACTCTGGCTTGCACAAAAGGAACTTAGGATCTCGGTCTCTCCTTCTTGCTCTTGTACAAGGTCAACAGGGAAACGTTGGCTACTTTGACAGCCTTGAACTCCATGGATGTTGCCAGCAGGGTGACCCTTCCAACCAAAACCAGCAAGCAGAACTTTGTCATTTCCTAGAATTTGGCAGTAACCAGACTGTTAAAAACAACTGTATGATTTAATTGCAGTAACAAATAAGAATAAAGTCAAGCAAGGCTAACAACCAGCACTTTCTTTGGTAAATTTACACCTCTATGTACAGTGGAGTAGCTGCACCTGAAGTCTGTTGGAATAGCCTCAAGCTGGAAAATTTGAGCTCAAGGATTCCACAGTCCGTGTTCACTAACCAGCAGAACACGGTAGCTCTACGCTCCCCAAAGTGTCGGTTGAGGAACATTAGTATTCCTGAGTGGTTACGCTGGGTCAGTTAACTTTATTGGTTTTGGGTGCAGGTTATTCTACCCCGATGAAGTTCAGGCAACCGCCGTTGGGAGCGAGGGCTGCTACTCTCCTGCCGTTCTGGATCAGCTGGATGCTAACTCTTTGCCGGGTGGGAGAATTGGGCTGCTCCACTTCCGCAGGTCCGTTTGACGGGATCAACCCGGCCACCGAGCAGCAGTTTCCTCGCGTGGGACAGCCCCCCCGGTCAGTCCCTGCCAGCCCCCGGCACTCAACGTGCCAGGCGCGGATGTGTCCCTGTCCCCGAAGCTCCCGGCCGCAGGTGCCCCGCGGCTCGCGAAGGTGACCGCAAGGCCCTGATCTCGTGGGGTCTCTCCTCTCCCTGGCGAGGTGTTTTTGCTGTGAACTATCCCAAATTAGTAACTCCGCTGGAAACAGCCACCCGGGAGGACTGTTGGCAGCTGGGTGGAAGCGGGTTGTTTCCTTTGGAGAACGCCAGTACTGTTACATAAGGGCTTCTAAAATTAAATGTTTCGGTTGGCCGAGCAGATAAATCCACCCGAAATCCCACAATTTATCTTAAAACTCCCGGTATAATCTGATCTCCAGTGTTCCCTGCGAAATCTGATTTCTGACGTCCCGCAGAGCTGTAAAGCCAAAGCCTCAACGGGAGGCCCTCAGGGACCGACCCCTCCGCAGCCGGTCCCTCGCTCCCCGCCGCCCAAGCCCCCCGTTGCCGGGTCCGGCGGCCGCCCGAGCCCCCGTTGCCCGGCCCGGGGGCGGATCGGGAACTACAGCTCCCGTCGTCCCCCGCGCCGCCGCCATTTTGGGCCGGTTTTGCCGCCTGAAGCGGCCGCTGCCGTCCCCCCCCACGCAGGCTCCCGGTCGTGTGAGGTGCTGTCAGTGTTTCCTCATGCGCCTCTTCCAGCAGCGAGAACAACGAAAAGGAGGGAGAATTAGGGCTTTGACTACCTTGTTTGGTACCTCAGAGGCTGTGGCCTTCTCTCACTTGAACGGCAGCTGCTTTAGGAAACACTGATGGGTGTACAACAGTCCAGACCCTCTGGCTGCCACAGTTACATTCTCCAGGGGAGTGGAGACAGACAAGTGTTGGGACCTCCTTCCACACTGGTAGATCTCCCTTGTAACGCACACTGAGCTTTTTTGTGGTTTGCTTTGGGGTTTTTTTTGTGTGTGTGTGTGGTTCCCTTCCCTCCCCCGAAGGTCGACCGAGAATCAGAACCTTCATTCTTGATCTGGTGTCCATCCAGACCAGCTGTGACAGGGTCTGGAATCTGTATGGAGATTTCTTAGGACAGGATGGCATCTTTGGGGATCGTTAGGAAGGGTGGAAGGAGTAGAAGGGAGGCAGGAAAGAGAGTTGTAACAGGATTAATTTTTGCATCATCTCAGCTTGCGTGGTGGAGATGAAGCCTGAGAGGCCTGCAGGCAAATTGGTTGCCCAGGGAGAGGATTTTGGTGGAACTGAGACAAGCTTTTTCTAGATATTGAGGCCAATTTTCTGTCCATGCTTCTGTTGCATTGTCAGTACATTGTGAATATATCTGAACCAGAGAAACAATGCATGTCTCAAAGTAAAACAATAGTAAAAATACATTACATGCTAGTACGTTGTACAGTGACTGATACCTCATACTTTGGTTGAGACATGGTATTTTAGAAAGGTGGTCAGTTCATGGCGACCTGACATGTCACCTGAAGGTAACTATAAACTGTGTTGAAAACAGATTGTGCCATTGTCTGAGGAGGTGCTAGCCAAAGAGATAAATTATCCATGTTTAAAATTATGTCTGCAGTCTCATTCATTGCATGCAAACTCAGTGTGTGTATAATCATTGCAGCATCAGGCAGAACAGCTGTCATCTCGGGGTCTCCATCAACGTTTACGTAATCATCTGGTTTGACAGGGGGTTTGCTGGACTGTGGTGACACATTTGGGGATGTGTGGTATGCCAGCAATACTGACTGGCTAACCTATCAGTCTCTGATTGTTTGCTTGGTTGCATGTTTTCTTTGTTGTCTGCAAACCCCGCTTTGTTTCTAGGCAAATTGACATCTATGTTTCCCCTCTTTGACTATGTGAAATGGTGGTCTAAGAAGGCAGGTTCCTGCTAGAAATTGATAGCACCATGGAAACACACAGGCTGGAAGTAAAGTTAGATACATTCTGTTGTCACAGAATGGACCACAGGACATTAGCTTGGATTCAGCCTGTAATGACTTCAGCTGTGGCCTGCCACGGTTTATACTATGTTCTCTCCCTTTCTGTGTCCTCAAAGGACACATGACTTGTTAATTCGTGCCATACTGGTTTGTATTTCAGCGTGTTTATTTCTTAGCTTTTGCTCCTGTGCTGATGAAGAACACTTAGAAAATAGCAGCACATGGATGAAATCCATGAGAAAGCCTCTCTGTGTCTCCCCCCCCCCCCCCCCTCCAGTTATTTAGGAGGTGCTATGGGTCAGGAGTACTGAAACATTTAACAGGCTAGTGACATTAGTGGCTTCACATTTTTTAGAAGACTGTGTGACACTTCTGCCTCTTCCTAGGGCTGCTTAAAATTTTCAGCTGAGCCATGTCTCTGTACTGGTGTAATTATTCTAAGTTTAGCATCATACATTTCTGGTGCTTCACAGAAAATTTAGACATTATTTTCAATGGGTACTTGTTTATCACTAGGTTCCCTTATCTCTTTTTTTAAGCTGGGATTCTCACATAAGTATCTAGATTCCTCCTTAAATTGGATAGAAGCAGTACTACTGAGGACAAGCTGTTGAGAGATTTTTAAGATTAGCGAATACTCTCTGTATCACTGAAGGAGAAATGAATTAAGATGGTAAATCCTTTTTAATAGTTATGAAGCTAAAGCCCCTATCTTTATCTTACATCTGGAATGCAACAGACAGGAGCTCTTAATCAGTGAAGTAGGTCTTAACTGTGCGATCACATCAGCGGCTAGCTGATGTCAGCTGCCGAGCAAGAAAGCAGTGGGTGGGTGTGGGCTATGCATGTACATAGATAGGTATATACATACACGAGTACACATAGCTGTTAGCAGGAGCAGGTTGTGATTACTTGCTGTCTGCTATTTAGGTGGAGAAGGGTGCAGTGTGATGAAATGTCAGCTAAGTGCTGGTCTGAGCTTCCTTTTGAGGGTGAGCTGCCCATGCTGAAGGTGCGTTCCAAGAACCCACTTCTGCCTGGGCCCCAGCGTTCCCTCCAGGCTGGTCACAGATCAATGGCTCTGTTCATGAAGGTGGCCAGACTGCACATGAGTGTGCTGCAGAGCACTGTCCTTGCACCTGGTCCACCAGTAAGTATCCCGATTTCAGCTTTCATGGTCCTGTGTAGACCCTTTGAATGCAAGCAGCAGTCAGTGAGCAATGTGTGGAGAACGGGGTCATGGGGTTTGAGGAGTCAGCTCATGTGCCTTGCCCTCTTCTTTGCCATCAGGAGCACAGCTGACGTATATTTTGAGAAGGCTGATGAGGACAGAGGGTCTGCAGTGCCTGTGACCGACGTATCTTTTGAGAATGACCCATCCCAGAAGCAATGTGCTGCATTCACAGTGATGTCTATGCACCTTGGTGTCTTGATCTGACAGTCTGGAAACAGAGGCACTGTAATTCCGTGGGCACTTAACAACAGTGGTCTTGCTTAGAGTTACCTGTAAGGATAAAAAAAATTGAGCTGGAAAGTTGGACATGCACAAACTAAATTAGTGCTGAAGAAAGGAAACCACTTCCAAATACTTGACTTCTGAGCTTGCTACGTCTGCTTTCACATCTGTCAAATGGGGATAATACTATTACTCTGAAGGTATTGTAAGACTTCAAAATACATGTAATTCTTTCTCTGGTTATCATACGGTAGGAGACATTTCAGAGCTGTTTGGAAACAGCACCTCCACCTTTCTTTAAGGTTAGGGTTGAGTACAGATAAGAAGTGCTCTTCAGTGTGATTTTGGAGCCTGGAGAGACGATTGGATTTTCTTTCTTTTTTCCTTAGCAAACAGCTCACATCCTGGTACAATTTCACCAGAATGTGTAATCTTTAATTCACAGGGAAGCTGGAATGCACCAGCGGTAGATGTCCACTGTCAGAATAAATCTGAGCACACGAAGAATTTCTCCCGTGGGTACCAGTGCAGCGATGGAGTGGCAAATCCCGACCCCGATTGGCTGGATCTGCTGCCCATCACGCTGCCAGGCAGAGTGCGGGTGCCCGGCTGCCCACTGGACCAGAGGAGCAGATGTGCTGGGTGTGGAGGGACTGGCTCTCTTCTCAATGGAAAGAAACGCTGCACTTAGGTTCCTGCTGCTTTTTTTGTATGTGGGATTCGCAGTGTCTGCGGAGCAAATGATTGCGACAGTGGATGGCAGGTCAGTAGCTGAGTGTGTATCCACAAACTGTTGGTGGAGTTCAGTGCGTGTTTTAAATGTTGTAGTTTGGTCATCTGTGCTGTGTGGAAGTGGGTTCGATTGCAGTTTAGAATGTCGGGACATGGTTTTAATTTTCTTTTCAGGTTTGAAAACAGCTGGGGCTAATACAGAAATGAATTATTTTGAAGCATACAGTGCATTAAAAATGTAACTTTAAAAGGATTTTATAAACAATTCTAGAAATGGGCATCTGTCTTACGTTTCATTACATTTTAATGACTCTCACACTGATTTTCCCTGGTCTGTGTAAAAACGGAGTTCTAAATAGAATAACAGCAAGGATGTGAAAACTACTCCAAGAAACATAGGTGCTAAAATATTCTACTTGTGTAGAATAAATAGTTGAAGCATGAATTCAATATTGCAAAGAAGTATTAAACTTATGAAATTACTGGAGATTTGGATTTATCATTGTTTATAGTGCCATTTCATTCTCTAATGAAATATAAATAGGAAGCCCAAATGATAGCAAGGGAAAGAGAGGACTTTCTAGAGCCAAGCATTACAAAAGTGTAAACAGCGTAAATTGTATTAGTTGAATCATGCCCCAAAGTCACTAAAAGCACACAGATCAAATATGCTGATGAAGGTTACAGCTGGCAGTAAAATCTGTGCATTTAAGGCAAGAAGGACATGTGGTGATTTGCTTAAGCTTGTATTAAGAGATCTGGTAGTCAGTTACCGATAAATACTACAATATGTTTTCATTTAAATAGCTTACTTGCTGTTCTCCTCTGCCAGTTTTCAGATTCGATGGTGGCTTTTTAGTAAAATTGCACTTTTTTGCAATCAGATCAAAATCTGAGAGAGAGCAGGCAGTGAAGCATTACATGAACTTTATTACAGTAAATACTTGAAGAAATGAAGTTGTGATCCTGATGCCAGTGAATTGAATGGGGATTTTGCCTTTGCATTCAGTGGAGGTGGGATCATGCCTGCACAGTGGTAATCTGCTGGAAGTTCTATGAGCTCAGTTTCTTTTTTAATATTAAAAATGAAAGCTTGAGTATCTTGCAGTTCTGATCCAGTTCTTATCAGACAACAGTTAAAGTGCAGATCAAACCCCAGTACTCAGTACACTGTAAAATAATTATGTAAATCTGTCTCCCTGTGTCACATAACACACGAAGCTACCAAAATATGACACAGAATACTTAAAATTTAAAAACTATAGGAGTCATGGGCTTTGTAGATATTTCTTAATGATAGAACTTAAATAGATACATTTCAAATTAATAACATTTTTTGTTAGGATGTTTTGTAGAAGGAACTGGCTTTTGCCCTGAATCTGGGCTCCCAGGCTTACACATTTATAGTTTTAATAACTTCATTGAAATTACTTATGAGCAATATCCCTAGGACTACAACCAGTTCATTGCTACTAAGCTCTCAACAAGCATTCATCACCTTTAATCATAACTTTGTTTTTAGTTCGTTTGAATGTTCACATGTTATTTTCCAATTAAATGCTTCACAAATTAGTTGAAACTAGTTCAGCAGCCAGGGGGAGGTAGTCTGCAGGCGGACAATATCAGTATTAGAGTGTGTGCTGGTTTTGGCTGGGATAGAGTTTATTTTCTTTATAGTAGCTAGTATGGGGCTACATTTTGGATTTGTGCTGAAAACAGTGTTGATAATTCAGGGATATTTTCATTATTGCTGATCATTGCTTGCACAGAGTCGAGGCCTTTTCTGCCTCTCACCCCACCAGCGAGTAGGCTAGGGGTGCACAAGAAATTGGGAAGGGACACAGACGGGACAGCTGACTCCAACTGACCAAAGGGATATTACAGACCATATGATGTCATGCTCAGCATATACAGCTGGGGGAGGAAGAAGGATGGGGGGGATGTTTGGAGTGACAGTGTTTGTCTTCCCAAGTAACCGTTAGGCGTGATGGATCCCTGCTTTCCTGGAGATGGCTGAATACCTGCCTGCCGATGGGAAGTGGTGAATGAACATCTTGTTTTGCTTTGCTTTTGCATGCGCGGCTTTTGCTTTACCTATTAAACTGTCTTTATCCCAGCCCATGAGTTTTCTCACTTTTACTCTTCTGATTCTCCCCCCCCCATCCCACCGGGGGGAGTGAGTGAGTGGCTGCGTGGTGCTTAGTTGCTGGCTGGGGTTAAACTACGACAGAGTGGTAATTCTGGAGTAATTGCAATACTGCAGCAGAGTATATTTTGCCATCTGATGCAGTTTGTCAGAGCAGCAGTATGAAGAGTAAAAGACAGTATGAATATGTCTTCCTTTAACCTGAAGGTATGGAAACTGTCTATGGCCTCTACGCTCATTCACTGTTGAGTGCCAGGCTTATTCACGTGGCTCGTTTGAGTGGACAAAAGACTGCTGACGTGAAAGTCTTCAAGGGCTGGAGTCTATATGAGCTTTTTCAGAAAAACAAGCCAGACTTGGTTATCTTATGTAGATGGATAATGTCATCTGATAAGAAGGAATTTACACTTCTTTATACTTATAATCTTATTTAATTGGGTTTTACATAGTGATTAGTCATCCCAGTGCTTTGTATTAGGGCTAATCCAATTTTGTGTGGATTCCTGACATACTTGGTATGGTAAATTCAACATACAACATACATGTCTGGGTGTATCTGGGCTAGTTGTTTACGAATTGGTAAGGAAAAATACTAGTCATCAAAACATATACCATGTGTGCAACTGAATTTGAAGTTTTAGGGTAGAGTGGCTTAAAAAAAAAAAGATATATTTAAAAGTCTAGTCTCTAATTCAGTTTGCTAGAAATTATTTGCTGTCACTGATTTGCAGGTCTAGCCACTGTTTGCTGATAGTTTTGCAGGCAGTGGAGAAGGCGGCTCTAGTGCTAGCTAGTTTCCTGTCTCTCTTACATGCAATGAACATTTTTATATACAGAAGGGAATACATATTTTTAATATGTTATTATTTTCCCAGTTTTTCTTTCCATGTTTTTGTTCTATGAAACATGCTCCAGCTGAGAGCCAAAGGGCCTCTCTGCCAGAGATCGCCTGTGAATTCTCCAGCTTGCCTTTGATTGGAAAGGCTGCTGATTTGACAGCAAGATGGCTATTGAAGGCCACCCGTTCCTGTCACAGTTCACACACTTCTGTGACACCTCAGGGTTATGAGTATCAAAGGCAGCTGACAAACCCGATAACATCAACATCAACTTGTTCTTGCTCAGAAACTGGCAGGCGATCCTTCCCTTATGCCACTGATTGACTGACTGTGCCATAGTGATCTGGCTTCAGTGAGAAAGAGCAAAGACTGCAAGCCTTGCCATGATTGATTTCCCTTGCCTTTCTCTCACAGGGCTGCATGCATGGTGCAGGAGGAAAGGAGGCAGCCGGCACTGCTAATAAACAGAGTAACCAACAGGAGTACCTAGGAGCAGTTACTTCACTTGCATGCCTCCGCCTGCCTTCCCGGTGTGCCTGCCATGTGGCTGATCATCAGTATTTGTCATACTGTGGTACTTAGCAGTGGTTCCCGGGACATTCTCTCCACTGCATTCCTCATCAAAGCATGAATATTTCATTAGCTGTGCACATTCATCTATATTTGAGTATCTTCATGCTGAAAAGAGAAACTTGACATCTCTTTTGGAGCAGCATGGCTGCGCATTGCTGTGCTTTTACATGTGATGTAGGGGGGTCAAACTGCATCGTCATGAGCTCCCAACGTGTGCCTGCGGGCTGTGTGCAGGCCAGTTATGACTGTTCTGGTCAGGATGTAGCCCCACAGGGGCATTCACAATGAGTTATGCCTCATATATTCATTGTATGCTCTCCTCAAGGCTTGATGTTACCTATCAATTAGCATTCCTCAAGGTGATTTAATTGGCATGACCATGGTATTAGCCTTATCCCAGATGGGAAGCTAAGTAATGATTATTTTTTTTTTAATTGACAATCATGAAGAAAAAATAACCCTTCGTCTTCCCAGAACAGCATAAAAACCTTTCAAATCCAGTGAGGGAATGAAATGAATTACACAATTTTACACTAGTCTCCTCTCATCCCAGTATTTTAGTCTGCACACTACAGCCTGGTGATTTCCAAACTGGAGTAGTGGGCTATGAGCTTTTGATTATGTATATAGGGAGGAACTAAAACTGGAACTAAACATAACTAAATATGTATAGGTACAACTAAATATAACTGAATTTAGTATAACTAAAAAAAATCACATTAATTTCCTTCTGGTGTGCCTCAATTTTGTAGCTATTATCATGAAAAAATGACCCCAAATTGCCTTTTCCAGCCTGAAGGCACAATCTGTTATGAAGGAAGACTAGAAGAGAAAAATAAGGCTGCATCAAATCACAAAAACCATGTCCTAATGGTTAAACAACCTAGGAGAGAGTTCTGCTTGGAAAACAAAACAAGGTTTAGTCCATTTTAGCTACGTCTTTTGCTACCTTTCTGTCAAAATGAGGATTATTTCCACCCATCTCTGAAGGCTGCTTGCTGTTGGCATGGGACCTTTGAGTGGCTTGAAGACCTCAGCCCAGCACTAACGCTGGCACCCAAAGGGCAGTGGGAGAAAGTGGGACCCACTTTAGAAGTGCACAGCCTCCTTGAAGTCTCTGGGATTTAACAGCTACAACTGAGGAGAGAGTTGGTCCCACTGTATGTGAATAAAGCTGCCAGACTGATTTTAAACGGTGGTACCTACATTGAACTTTTTTGAATGCAAGATCTTTTTAAGATTCTTTCAACTCAGATCACAGTCACTGCTGTGGTGCTGCAGAGCCTAGCTGTCTTTTTGTGCTGTGTTATGTTTTCTCTCGACTGTCTTCTGCTTTATTGCCCTGGTTGCTGAAGGGACTGAGCAGCCTGCCTGATGGTCTGGAGCAAACCTACTCATGAGACCTGGTGTTTGGCAGCAAAGTGACAAGCTGGAATACAGTCTCTCCTTCACTTTTGTCTGTTTTGCCTTCTGGGTTTGAGCAGTTTGCAAGGCTACACAAGAGATCTGTTTGTGGCAGCACAGAGTATGCCTGCGAAAGGACATTCTCGCTGGAGAGACACTGATCAGAAGAAAGACCCTGCTGCCCTCGTCAACCTCGAGTGTAAACAAGACGTTGTACGTGAAATCTGGGCTTTGCTGAAGCTGGTAACATTGCATGGGTTTCAGGCAAGCCAGGTTCAGTGTGATCAAACTCCCTGACTGCCAGAGCCGCAAGGGCATGGCAGCAAGCAGGGCAGGCTCTAAGCCATCCCACGTTTCTCCTTTGGTGGTGCTACATTGTTCGGACACACGTCTGCCATTAAGGATGCCATGATGGAAATTAGGTTGGGATCACTCCTGCAGTACATGCTAGTGGGTAACAAGATCCCCCTACCCAGGGAGTCCATCGGGGAGTGGGTTCACCCAGCTGTTCAAGGGCTCCGCAGTGAGGCCAGGGCTTGACTCTGCAGTTCAAATACTCTTTGTGTATATATTTTTAAGTATTTTGCTTCTGTGGTGGGTTGGAAAGGCGGCAAGAACAAGGCAAGAAAAGAAGTTGGAAGTGTATTTCCACGTGAAGTGGCTGTGGGGCAGGTCCGTCCCCACCTTCGCTTGTGGCCTGGAAGGCACTGTGTAGGCAGAAGTAGGGCAGGGTGTACAGAGTCTCCATGGGATGATACTCGGCTGTGAGTGCGGGAGTGCCCCTGTGTTCACCTGCTAGGGAACGCTGATGGCGGACTTGAGAAGTAGACACGTGTCATCAGATCAGTAGATCCATCCAGTGTAGGGGCTGCAGGTCTCAAGGAAGCTGCTGTGGTGTGGAGGGGGCAGGAAGGTCTTCCTGTGACTCAAGGAGTAGAGTCTGGTCTTAAGGGAGAGCCTGGTTTCTTGGACTTTGATCTTGTAGATCTTTTGGTGATGTATGTGAATCTACTGGGCTTGATTCTCTAGTTCAGGAAAGCAGATCATACTTACACCAGCTGAAGACTTATCTCTAAATTATACCAAAGAAGAAAATCAAAGGCTGAAAATTCCTTGAGCCTGGTAGTTGTCACTTGAAATGTGCTTCACTTGCACCCTACCTTGCAGCTGACTTCCATGGGATTTGGCATTGCTTGGAACAATTCAGGAGCTGTCTTTAGACGGCCGTAAATCTGGACTTAAGGCATACTAGCCCAGTGCATTTGCTGTATCCTGGAGGAATTCAATGTGTTGCTTCTGATCCTCACTGGGGACTGAGGACAGTGCAGCACTATCCTTGTGCTCCTCTGCTTGTAGGCTGGAACTGGTTCAGTCTGTAACCCAAAACTGATGTCCCATGGAAAGGGACAAGAGTGGTAATGAAGCTTTTAGTCAATAGGGTAAGGATATGGGAATGCCTGGTGGGGCTGAGCCACCTGAGGCATCTCTGAAAAGGCATATTTAATCTGGCTACACTGGCTTTGGGATTAATTTGCCCTGCTCCTGTGACATTAACCAGCCAAGGATCTGAGTTACATCTTGAATGTTTTATTGAACAAAGCAGGAACAGGAGTTCTCCCCAGTAAACTTGCTGCACACTTTAAATCCAGATGCTGTACAGTAAATATTTTCTCCTCTCTTCTAGTTCACCTGCGTTTTCAGATCAAGATTCTCTGCAAAAAAATGGTAAGGCTTTTTTTTTTTTTTTCTCAGTGGCCTGAATGCCTGGATACTGCCTCTGTTAGTGTGGCTGTAAAAGATCTTCATTCCCAGATGTTGCTTCTGTTGGCATTAGTCACTCTTCTGTCAAATGTTTTGTTAAAATATATCCCTCTTTAACAAATACCCTTTAAAGGATTTGCCTGGTTAATCATTTACTGACTGACTCTGGGATACAGTGAGAATGTGGAAGAAGGAAGTATTTGCCTTTTTTTTTTTTTTTTTTTAACCAAATGAAAACAGAGCTAAATGTTTGAAGGATGGAGCTGTGAGAGTGTCCATGAAATGATCTGTCACCTGTGAAACTTCACTCTCCCTATCAAGCAGTTGGGCCATCAGGTTATTTGTCACGGCTTCCCATCTCTGGGCAGTTCAGGAAAAGAAATTCCCACCCATAGTTAACATGCTTTTGCCATGCAATTCAACACACACCCTTTGACAACAGATTTTGCTGTATGAAGAAAGAAGAAGCTTTTGCTAAGTGTGTTTGGGATGATTAAATACATGTATAGGTGGAATGCGGTCATTTTGGGGCACTGGAGTTCTTCCCAGTAAGGGTGGCAAGGTGTTCAATGAAAAGAAGAGGAACCTTGTTGTATGAGTAAGGTAAAATAAACTAGAAAATGCATGTATTGAAGGCAATATTGCACCAAGCCAAATACTTTACAAAACAAAATCAGGTGTTCTGAAATACACATTTTGTGCAGGGATAATTATTGTTTGCATAAGAACATGCAAGATTATGCTTTTATAAATGATTGGATGTTTTCTTTATAGGCTAATAACACTTTCTTCTGCAGGTCGACGTTATGATGGTGGTGTGAAGCCAAAATTTAATGTAAGTCAAGTAGCAGTTACACAGGTGATGTTTGAAGGACTGGATCTGTAAAGTTTTTTCATAGCATATTTAGATCTCTTAATTTGCATTATTGAATTAAACAATACATTGTTTATAAGAAATAGCCAACAAAACTGTGTAAATCACTGTGATATGGTACTGACTCACTACCTGCTGTACAAGATAACTTCTGCTTTTCTGAGAAGTGAGGTGAGACTTCAGTTGCCATTGCTGGTGTTGACTCACAGTGGGTTTGGGCACAGGATCTAACTGAACGAATCAAATCCTATCATCCATATTCTGTACAATGCCATTTGACTGCTGCGGCCAGTATTTTGCTTATATCACTTGATACTAGCTGAAGCAAAACTGCTGATTGTTTAAATTTACTGGGAGTTTTTCCTGAGTCTAGCTCATAGGTCTTGTCAAAAACTGAGCATAAAAGACTTTCTTACCAAAAAACATGCAAGTGGTGTAATTTAATGTAACTAATCTGTTGATTAAATCTTTCTCGTCTGTACTTCCGAGAAGACAGCCTTATTATTTATACAAATGACAGTCATGGTCAATGTTTCTTGCTGGCTGTTGCATAATGTTTTCTGACCATGATCTTACCTTGCTTTTAGCTTGTTGCTGTGAGTACTTACTAATTTTAATCCTAAAGCAGTCTTGTGCCATATGTAAGGTCAAGTATCAAAAGGGGTCTTTCACAGTCTGAGCTGGGAGACGTGATTCACTAATCTGAACAGCAAAAAAATAATCTCTCTTTAAGCCAAGACAAAGCTTTGGGCTTAACCATGTCCCTTCTGGAGCCTGGTAAGATGCTGTTTGTCTCTAAGATTCAGAATACCTCTCTTGTTTGTACGTGTTTTGAACTTGCTTAATCATATCAGGTGCAAACAGCCATGCAGACATTGTATATGTTATCATATTCAGATAGGACATATGTGTAGATGGAAAAGAGCTGATGTCTGGTAATTTTTAGTCTGAAATATGGAAATTACAGTTAAATTTCGAAGTCCTGAGCCCTAAGTCACTGTCTCAAATTATATTGCCTGACAGCCAAATTGTCCTCCATTTGCTATGAAATTTGGCTTCGAAGGGATAGCGTTTTTCTAATGTCTGCAGATGGCATGGAAGCTACAGTCCCTGGGTTTTAATCTTGCCAGTGACTGATTTTGTAAAGGCAGGGATCCATACCTGAGCCATCATGTTCTGCAGCAGGCATTTTCCTGATTTTAAAGCCATCAGGAGCCAAACTGTCTGCAGGTAGATGTAGACTTGGACATTTCTTTCACCTGGACAGCTGCCTAGTGTGCTTTCAGCATGGTAGGCTGGGTCCCTGGCCCCAGCTGAGTCCTCTTTAGTGTGTTGAAGTAATTCTTACAGGTGTCCTAGAGACTATTCTGCTGGGGGGAGCACCTTGTGATTCTAGTGCTGCTTCAGCTTTCTATATTGGGCAGCTCCACAGTGTGCTGAGGTGAGATGGAAGCATGCTAAGAATGTGGTTTGCCCCAGTGATACTACCCTAGTAGAGTAAGTACAACTTATATTGGCTCTCTGGCCAGTTGTTCTGGAGCTACAGGTCTGTATGGTGCCATTCCCCTGGTGGGAAGGGTTAGCCAGAGATTTCTCTGCTTCCTCAGTTCAGTACTGCTGCAGCTGAGAACTGGCTTCACAGATGCCCTCCAAAGTGCTGGCCTCATTTATTCTGGTAGGATGGAGAGTAACTCCTGAAATACACATCTTCTGATACCAATCTTTTATGTGGTCAATCAGGTTGTCAGCTACAACTTCAGCAGGAAAGGACAGTGGGAAAGAGCATCCTGGAGGCCGTTCACCCACAGCCACTACAGCCCTCTCAATGTCACAGTTAATGGCATCCCCTGCATTCTCTTCTGGGCCAAGAGGATCATGATCAAGTTTGAAAACCACACGCAACTGGATTTGACGGAGAAGACATTTGGTGTCCATGCAACAGTGGATGTTGGAGATTCAAACTGCAGTGAAGACAATGCAATGTAAGGTGGCATTGTACTCTGCCAAGGGAACTAGTACCAGATAACAAGTCTAGTAAATACATAAACAGAACTTGTATTATGTGGTGTAAGTGCCCCAGTGGCAAGTTCCTTCCTATAATGTCCTGATATTGCAGGCAGCAGGGCAGCATGGATTATATACTTACAGACCAGTCTTTCATGGGGCACATAGATGTACATAGCTGTCTTTATCTCTTGCAGTAGTGTAGTCAATCCTTGTGGCCAGCCAGTTTTGCTCTTACTGCCTATGAGGCTGAAGCTGTTGATCTTTTTAGCCTCGAGCTGTTTTACATAGCCACTTGGGAGATTGAATAGTGGATCCTATGCTGAATATAGGGGCTTAGGAGCTACCTGTGCATCACTACTTATCCCTTCACAGGATGTGTGCCAGCAGTAATGTAAACAATTGGTACAAGAGGCAGATGTGTATTTAGAAACAGAGTTAGGTAGCCCCAAGTCCCAGGATATGATCTGTGAGTTAATGAAGCCAAAGAGCAAATTCACTACAGGTTTGCATGTGACCTGAAGAGTCTCCGAGAACCTAACTCTACATCCCAGTCTGTCATGAATTTCTTCAGCGTGAACAGGATTTAGCAGCTTTGCTCTTGCTGAACCTGAGTAAGAGCTATACATTAACCTAACTGGATCCAAAATCCTTCAATCCCATGGCTATACTAGAAAGGCATGTAGGTTTTTTTATTTCCTTTGTCATGTACCTGACCACTTCTCTCCCTCCATGCTGACTGGCTTCATGGCTAATACCAGGTCATTGATTTCCACTCTGGTAGTCAAGAGTCTAAAAATTAGGAGGTGGATACCTAACAGGGCATGTGCTGAACATGGCCACTGAGTCTACCCCATAAACTGTGTTTAAATCTGTAATAACACACAACAATAAAAATAACATGACCAAACCCAGCAGTTTCAGTTAGGTCCTATACAACATTTCACCTGTATATCTAAAGACATTTCCATGAAAAGTAGGTGTTAACTCTTTCTGATTATACATCTGTAAAAGATAATCCAAGGTGCACAGAAATTTCAGTGAGGTTACAATAAAACTGAAAGTATAATTGAAAAAGAAGCCCGGTTTTCTGCTTGTGGTATCATAGTATTCAGCAAGACAGTCTGAATTTTACAACATCAGCGTGTGAGGTAATCCAGCACTATGATTTGACAGGCAGAGGAAGAGAATGGAATAATATTATTTTAAAAATAAAAAGTAATAACATTCAACATTAACAAACATTCCTTCTTCTCTTCTGGTCTGCAATTCAGGAATAATCTTAGTCTTATTAGCAATGATTGTAACCTTTTAGAAAATGTACTCATGCAAAAGTAACGATTTCAAAATACAAAGTGTAGTTTTACAGTTTTTCATAAGGCTTGAAAAATCAGAAAGATAGTGCAGTGGTGGACTGCAAACTCCTACTGGAGCTGCTGTTTGGAGACTGTTAGGTTTGAGCAGGCTACTCTGCCTACCTATCTGTCACAGGTACCTCTACAGTCTGGTTACAGTAGTGGATCCTTCATTCTGTAAATTGAGAGTTCTAAGAAATTAGTTGTCCTGGCTCTGGCTGGGGGAGATAATTCTCTTGTGTTTTGGGTCTGTGGTGAAAAGAGTGTTGATAACACACCAATGTTTTGGCTCTTGGTGAGCAATGCTTGCACAGTGTCCAGATTTTATCTGTTTGTCACTCTGCCCCTGCAGTGAGTAGGTTGAGGTTGGCAAGAAGCTGGAAGGGGACAGTGCCTGGACAGCTGACTTGAGTTGGCCAAAGTTATATTCCCTGCCATATAATGTCATGCTCAGCAATAAAAACTAGGGTAGAGGAAGAAGTGGGTAGGGGTTGTGTCTTCCAGGGTGGCTGTTGCTCAGAGATTCACTGGGCATCGGTCTTCTCGTGGGAGATGGTCAGTGATTGCCCTTGCAAAACTTTGGTCTTTTTTTCCCCCTCTTCACTTATTAAACATTATCTTGACCCATGAGTTCCCTCTCTTTTGCTCTTCCTATTCTCTCCCCTGTCCTGCTGTGGGGTGGGGGGGGACAGAGTGAGTGAGTGGCTGCATGGGTCTTAGTGGCTGGCTGGGGTCAACATACCACAGGGCTATATATTCTGCTTGATGCACTCTGTTGGAAGGTATCTGGGAATTTATAGAACACATTATTCATTTAAAAAGCTGCAGGAAGAGTCAGGAAGCAGAACTACCCTACAGCATACCCTTGACATACCTTTTTATCAGTGTTTCACCATATCTGAGGTTTGATCTCAAAATCTGTGGGTCCAGTGCCATCTTATCTGCCATGTCTTCTGACCTTTCCCTTTGTTTCTCCCACGGTTTTCTGAGTAGCCTTGAACTATGGACACAGGTAAAGGCAGGCAGGACCTTCATGCTTAGTTTGAAGTGGAGGCTGGCTTTATTTGCTGGGATCAAGAGATATATTGTGGCTACTGAGCCTTTTCTCCTCTGTTCTGTGGAGAGAGAGGAGAAAATGCTACCCCTCCCCCATGGTTATGCTTTCTTGCATGTTCTATACTTTGCTTATTTGGGATACACTGAGAAATACTAGTCCCACTGACTCCTGCCCTTTGAATGTGCTCCAGAATCCTAACCAAGAAAGGCCTGGTTTATTCTGAGCTCTTGCTAGGAGGGATTTGTCAGACTGCATGAGCAGATCTGTGGCATCTCTGCTAGACTGCAAGTATCAAGTCAGTAGAAACTGTATGTTTCAAGTATCCATTAATTGCCACCAACAGCATCTAACTACTGATCGAAGTCCCTATATGTAGAAATCATGCTCTGTGGATAGGAAAATGGATAATCTGGGCTCATGAGTCAGGATTAGACTCAGTGTAGTTGCCAAATGCAAGTCTTGGGTTAGATTTTCAGTCAATCTGCATTTGACTGTAGCAGAGAAGAAAGGGAAAATCTGGCTTGAATGTTGTTGTGTAATCTCAGGTTTAAGGACTGACCTAGATTATGCCAGTTGATGGCTGAGTGCTCACATGATGCATTGCCCAGTTTTTCTCACCCCAGAAGAGTCCCTTAAACTTCTGCCTCCTCCAGCCTTCTTTATTAAGACAATACTCTGTTGTGGCTTAGGCCAACACAAAGTAGTGGGAGCCAGGAAAAAATATTTGACACCGAACACATGTGCATTTGCTAGACAAATATAATAATCCAGCCTGCAGGGTTTTTTATGCACCAACTTCTGGATCAGGCCACTGAACTGAATGGCATATTTGCCTGTGTCTAAACCTCAACTATCTATCATTTCCCTTTGTAATAAAGCAAGGGATAGGCTAGATTCAGTGTCCTCACTTATGGGACCAGTGTTAGTCAAGGTACAAGAAGAAGTCTAGACCTCCTATGAAATCATAAGGCTAGCTGCTTTTTCTTCAGCTTTAGGTTCGGAAATCTTTCAGGTGCTGCATGGTTTAACCATATTTTGTCTCTAACTTAGTCTGAAAATGTTATGTCAACACTGAGAATCTATTATGAAGGTTTTAAGAGGCAGAATGTTATTGTTAAGCCAAAAAAATGTATGCCACTCAATCATGCAATGCTACAATGCATTAATTCCAGAGGTGGTAGAAGGATGGTAGAGTATGCATTAGTTTACAATTAACCTGCTGCCTTACACTTTAGTAAACTCCAGGTGTCCATGCTCGCCGCAGATAAGCTTTGTAGAGCTACCTCACAATCAGTGCATTTATATTGCTCTGACAATGCGGATGTGTGGAGTTTGAACTCAAATGTCATCTGCATTTGTTATGCTCTAGTATCTAAATAGATGAGAATAATGTGGCTGTCGACAATTTCTAATGACATACAGAAGTGATTCCTGACTAAGATATCATGGCTTGAGGAGAACACAGATCGAATTAACCTAATTGTCAACTGATGTTGGAAGCAGTGGGATTGAAGTGTGTTGAAAGTTGAGCATGCAGTTCTGTTCTTTCTGGATAGTCTAGGCCTTGATCACATTAACAGCTGAACTACTGGATTGCACTGGAGGAAGATTTAATCCTTTCAGTTTTTTTTTTTCTACTGACTTCAAAGGTATACTGAGAAAAAGGCTTCATGTATAACTGTGCTTAATCTTTTGTGCTGCTTTTTTCTCTTAAGATTTCTGAAGTTTTTATCTAGCTTGATGTTACTTCCTTTTTGACCTAGGCTTTCTCTGAAGTTTGGTGACATTGGCAATCTAAAGGGACTTGTTATTAGGTAAGTTAATGTGATAAAAGAAAATACTAGATGTTTAAAGAAAAGATAAAGATGATAAAATATTACATGTTAATATCCATTGTTATGCAGTTGGTTGTGCAATTTGTTTTGGGAGAATATATGTAAGGAAAAATAATGTGGTAGAACTGTCGGTTGTATAAGCAAGACACCTGCATTTAATAGGTCTGTCATTTTACAAACAACATCTGCCTTGCTTTATTAAGGCATTTCTTCTTCTATGTTGACTTTTCTGTTAACAAGAAAAGTTTGTGTCATCTCTTTTGAATAGAATCTTCCCATGTCTGAGATTTTTGCTAAACCTTGCTAATTAGCTACACTTTTGTCTGGGAATTTTGCCACAAGAACTGATAGTGAGGGCTCTTGAGGTATCAGACTGTGACCTACTTTATGTTTGCTTCTTGCAGTCAAAGAAAACAACATTTCTTGATAAATAGTTTTCCATATCTTGGATGGATGTACAATACCAATGTTGCACTTAGATTTTTCTCATTCATTTAGGAAAAATCCCTCACATTTCCTCTCACTGTGTGGGAGAGCAGCAAACTCCTTCAGCTGCAACAATGAAGAAACTCAAATCACTTTCCAGACTCAATAGAAGGAGCTAGAGCTCACACTGATATAAATGGGTGAAACTTTGGTAATACCAGTGTGTCTTCTAAGATGTTCAACATGTGAGTTTAATAGTTACAACTCTTAGTTAGACTTGTTTTCTTACTCATCTTTCTTCCCGTACAATATTTTCAGATTCCTATTAACAACCAGCTATTACCAGCTGTCTGTTCAGAACTGGTTCAGTTTACACAGGCTGCAACTTCTTTACAACCACTCCATACAAGCGACGTTTAATGCAACCAGAATATATGCACCGGCAAGTTACTCCTACCACTGTGAACATGTGAGCAGCTTGCAGAGATATGATGCGCTCCTCATACCCAGCTCTGCAAATGATCTTTCAAAGCTTTGGGAAGTTACTTTTATTGATTTCCAGGTAATGTCATGGAATTAAGCCAAATGGATCCCAGAGGTAGACTGATTGGAAATTTTGCATTTCACTGCCAAGAAAGTATAATGACCTTCCATGTGCAGTTTACAGGATCTCCATGGAACTTGAAATAGAAATTGAATAGAAATGAAGACTTCAATTATTATACTTATCTTCCTTTCAAAGCAAATGAAGGGCTGTATAGATTTTCTGTAGTGTCTTGCCTGTCTTTCCCTTTAGAGTTGTGACTGAATTTAACTTACAGTGTTATATCTCTCTGAGCTGGGGTCTCAAACCCAGCATCAATAACAGCATCAGTCACCAAGTATGGGAGTCATCTCCCTTAACTTTTGATGTCTAGTAATTTTAACCTTGTGCCCTAATTATAGTCACCCCAGTCTGCCTCTAAAGCCAGTGGATAATTCCTCTGACTCATCTTAAGTCCTTATTTTAGGATGAGATTAATCATCTTCTGAAAGTGCCTATTTTTCTGCATTTGACAATAAAGAAGCCTAAGATGACCGGACTAGGATGTCTTGTTTTAAGATACCTAGGTCATAGGGATGAATAGCTGAAAAAGGGGATTGAGGCAAAAGTTAGTCCCCCTTTTCTCACCATCTGATAAATGCTCATGGAGCGATCTAGTGAAGCAGACAGTCAATTCCCTGAATGCCAGTGTGGTAAACTCCATGTCAGAACTGAAGCCACAGATAAAACTTATGGGTATTGGCCATAGCGGAATGCAACTTCATGTAGTTTAGCTGATTTGCTGCCATATACTGCACACTTGGATCTGGTGAGAAAAATCTAGTATTAGGATAGGCAATTGAGAATATTTCCTTGTTTGTTGTGTTGAAGTTTATGCAGTTTGAACCAGAGACTCTGGAGATTCTCAACAAATGATACTGGAAATGCACTGTTAATTTGAAAGGTACCACACTTACAATTAAATATGACTGGGTTATCAAGAGTGATCATAGAAGATTTTCTTTAAAACACAACTTCAAATCCTTTGGGCAGCAGAGTGCAGGGGATTAGAATAACTGGCGGTTTCTAGAAGACTGACCTGGATAAACTCGGAGTGTTAACTCCAGCTAGCACTGATAGTTACAATTTTGCAGTAAGCAGATATTAAATTAAAAAATTCTTACTGTCATCAGGAGCAAATTCATGAAGTTGTTTATAACCAAGACAGCAAATACTTTATTTAATATGAGCTCTTTTATTCTCTTTGTAGATTCAAGGTTTTAACATTCAAGAAGGACATTTTGCCTATGCAAAAGACTGTGCATCCTTTTTCTCTCCAGCAATACTTATGGGATTGGTTATGTCTCTGATTCTGCTGCTGGTTCTTGCCTATGCTCTTCATATGTTGATCCACCTGAAATCTCTTGACAGGCACTATGAATGCAAAGCTTCTCCTGCCTATTTTGCACAGATGAAAGACAATGATGTGGGGGAGGAGAAAGAGCCACTGAGAAGCAGTGCAAATGAGTCCTATGAACTCAGAAACCAAGAGTTCTGCAAAATCTATATTTAGCAGTATGCATCTGTCTCAGTGAAACAAGTGGTATTTTCTTCTGCTGGCACTCCCGTATGTAGTTTGTGCAGATTTTTCACCAACTGACGAAAAGAAAAGTAGGTAACAGACTGTTTAGCCAGTTACTGTCTGTTATTTATTGATAACCATCTCAAAGATGCCTTGGGAAACAAGATGAGAGAAAAAAAATTCCCTCGTGAGTAAGAGATTCCATATGATGGGAGTTTATTCCTGTAGTACAAAACCAAAATGCATATCTTCTCAGCCAGCTTACCAAGTCCTGAAGAGAGAGATAATCAGTAATGGAGCTTTTGAAATTAAATGAAGATACAAAAAATAGCAAAACAAACAAAAAAATCTTTGCTTATTCTTTCAGTAGGCAAGATCCTTCCTGGTTTTGTATTTGCTTCAGCCGCCTTGCTTTGTGTCCTGACAAAACAGCATCCATTCCTTTCTCAGTATATGTTTTCCTTTTATTTTCCAAATTACATCCTCTCCTCTTTGTCCTCATAAACTCCTTTTCTTCCTTTGGAGTCTTCAGAGACGTATAAGCTGTGTATTATGCACTACACTGATGAAATAGTGATGGCTTTGGTACAGCAGCATCTTGATACTTTTCTATGTCTAAGCTGGAGGCTTACTGTAAGGATCTAGTGGGAGAACAGTAGACATCTGGTCAAAGGCTTACCCTTAACTTCCCGGCTCAGCTCCACGCCAAAAGACGGATTATGAGCATTATACCCTGTAATTCTAGGTTAATTTCTTTTCTATCAAATCCCATCAGTCCTTCTTGGGAATTTTACCTGAATGGAGATAGCCAGTGCTATAATTGAAAATATATATAAACAAAGTGGTGGAAGAAGCTGCCCAGCAGTGAAAAGGATACTGTGATATAATTTTCACTCCTCCTTCTGAGCGTTTAAGGTACTGTCTTCCCACTCATCCTTTCTTCTGTTAGAGTCAAAGTTTGGGAACTCCAAATTAGCCTGTAATTTGGCCCTGACTTCTAGCAAGGAAGAACATGGTAATGTACTAACTGTAGCGCTTTTAGGTCACAAGTAATACAAAACCCAGCACGTTAGAAAATCTTCTGCAAAACCAGATTTAATAAACAAATGCCTTTTTTATTTTAGGTAATAGATCAAATTAGTTTGTGGTCTTTGTAAAATATACTGCAGTACTCTTTAAACACCTTGAGAAATGTTCAAAGATCTCCTGTTTATTAGCACTGATGACACACAGACTAGGTGTGGAGTCCAAAGCAGTTAGTTAATTTAGGAAGGCACTTCAGAGGAAAAAGAAAAAAAAAAACATCTTTGAGCTGTAACCAGACATAAGACACAAGCTTCTGGGGACTTGGCAAGGCTGCCTGTGGCCAGTTATTGCCAATCTTTGCCTGTTTTATAAAGGAAGCAAGCAAAAACATGAATGTCTGGGAACCTGAATAAGGTTAAAATGAGAAAGTGCAAATAAACCCCACAGTATTCTACATGGAGTGGCAAAACACTTGCCGACTTGGTCCCCTCTGCTTACACAGAGTGATGACAGATATTAGAATGAGTTCAGGGTGCCAGTGTTAAATAGGTGATGTCCCTCAGAGTCTGGGGAGCGGTGTTGTTGTGCCTGGGGTTTGCTTATCTGTCAGGCAATAAAATCTGACGCTAATCAGTGATACCCTGACTGTCAAAATTACTGTCACTCACTGGTCTAAAATACCCACTCTGCAGAGCTGTGCATGGTGGCTTTGGGCACGGCAGTGCTCTCTAAACCTCACGTTCTCTGAGGCACAAGTGTGCTAGTTCCTCCTGCACAGTTCATTTAACCTTCTGGTTAGCATCCGGTGATGCTGTCAGTATAATTCTTACCTATAATTTCCTTGCATGTTTTATGTAGGCAATATTAGCACCGTTGCTGTAAGACGTTCTTATGAGACTGATAAATCAGGAATAAGGGACCTTCCCTCTAATCATGTCCCTCACTCCTCATGTCCTTCTAAACCTCCTTCGCTAGCCATTTTCCAACCCACATATGTTCCAGTTTTGAGGGTAAGATGATACCTGCTGGCTTGATGCTCGAGAGACTCAGCACTGCAGATCTCCAGCACATGTCAGCGCAGAATTTTTAGTGTGGAATTAAAAGATGGGTGGGGCCCTTTCAGCAGGAATGAGCTTGAGAGGTGAATTTACACCCACTATTTACAAAGCAAACTTCACAAGAAAAAGAGAATACAGATTAAAAAAAATAGTCAAGAAAAAGAAAATTCCTCTACTTCTCTCAGCTTTTTGTAAACCAGGACACAACTGGTATTACACTCAGGATCTCTTGAGTGGAGGAGTACAGTTAGGAGTTATCTTTTCTCTGCTGGGACTTTTCATGTCATGCTTTCTACTCTGCCAGGTATGCTCAGTATCATCACATTTCTACTCAGGTGCCAGCAAGATTTAGAAAGGATAAATACACTAATTGAGTTAGACAGGAAATACAGTGTTCAGTCATAGGACTGGAATTATGAGCCATGTATTTGTAAAGAGTTAATGATGCTTTAATGGAAAAGCAGCACCAGAAGAAAAAAATCGTCATTATTGCAGTTTCTGTCTCCTGGTGCCACATATAAAAGCAAGCATCCATGGTTGAAAAAGGCAAAATGTGGGGTTTTGCATTCCCAGTAGGCTGTATTTTCTGTGAGCCAAACAATCCTTATCAAATTAACATTTTGGAACAACAGGGACATTCCATTAGTCTGGTCCTGAAACAAGAAAATTCAAGTTAAATTAATTGCTTGCTAGAAAAATAAGCTACATTGGCACCAACAGACTAATTAATAAAAGATAAGCTTTTTTACATGGTCCACATTCTACATAATTTTGTTGCTGCATGAGAAAACAGCAGACTTTTCAACAATCTATACGTTCATTCAAACAAAAACCTTATAGCATCTTTTCAAAACTGATTTGCTCTTTCTAATTAAGGGCCCTATCCACTCTCATTCAAAGTCAAAGGGAAGAGTCTCATTTCCTTTAAGTGAAACAGGGTTAATTTCACAGGCTATGCAGGTCTCAGTGTGCAATGGTAACACTGAATTGAACAAATAAAAACATTTGTTTCTTATACATTTCAGCTGCTGCAGTTAAAATTTTATGTAATTTCCCCTTACCCCAGTAGTAGGCAACTTCATACCTGCAGAAAGCGAGGATTTCAGGCAGTACATCAGGTATCATTGTTTGAACTGAAGTAGTGGGCTATTGGCATAGTATTAGTTACAAATGCATAAGGAATAACCAAAACCAAGTTCACTGTGAAGACAGAGAGAAGAACCATGAGTCCACTAGCTGGTAAGTAATACCGAATTCCAGCAAGCCAGAAGAAACAGATTTCTTTCTTTCCTTGAGGTTTTTAAAATGGTGGCATTTCCCTCCCCTCCTTTGAACTCTGATTCTTGCTATAACAACACTGGTATTTCTAGCAGAGTTTTTGGTTTTTTTCTTTTCCAATTGGGGACTTTAAAAAAGCTGGATGCAACCGTCAGTTTCAGAAACTGTCCCCAGGAGCACAGAAAGAAGTCCTGTTAGGGAAAATGGTAGCCTAGTACAAAGGGAAAAATTGCCACTTCAATACTAAAAAGCTATATTCAGACATGAGTAACAAAGAACCATATCCTTTGCTGCCATTGCTTCTTATTGATATGAACCCAAGCTAGAGTCAGTGAAAGAACAATTCCCAAGCTGGAGCTGCTACATCTGACACGCTGGCAAAAATACCAAGATCTCCTCTATGGGAATTTTATCATATGGGAGAATCTTTACTCAGAATAATCCCAAGAAGATCTTCCAATACCTAACACCAGGGCTTTGGGCTAGCATTCAGGTTACCGTTACTGGTTGTCTGCATTATATCTTCTTTAGTAACTCAGGTAGTAGCAAATCAGTCTTCAGTTCTCCATGACTTCCATAGTCCAGCTAACCCTCTGATGTTTGCATTTGTCAGGTAGGGTCTGTTCTTCACCATTACTTTAATACCTCTGAAGGCTTTCTCTGTTTCCAGTAAACCGTGTAACATGGCATTTAACTGATGTCTGATAGATCTTAAATCTGATTCAGTAGTTCCTAACTCACACCTTAATTTGTTTGCTCTAACATTACAAGCCATATTTGATATTACAGAACAAAGATCCAAAACTACCTTCAGACCTGCACAAACTCTATTAACAGCCAGTCATTTAATATGAATCATATTCATTACAAGAAACTTTTCATTAAAATTCAAAATTTGCCCAGCTGAAGGAGCAAATCAAGAGCCGTGACTTGCATGTAGCCACACTGGTTGGGATGCCATGCTGTGTGGTCTTCTAAGCTTGGTTTGCTTCCCATAATAGAGTCAAGAGAAGTGAAAACACACTGAACAGCCAATTTGGGATTCATCATCAAGTCAGCAGGCGCACCATCCAAGAGGACTCTGTTCCTGCCTGGGCCAGTGCTGCTCTCTGTCCATCTGCCTGCACCACATTGTGGAGTAGTTCTAAAATTAAGACAAAATGTTTTATTAAGGAAGAGTTTGCATCACCTGAAGTGAACAAAATAACCTGCCTAAGGGATCTTGAACTTTACAGTAACAGTATATATTGCAAATAATTCCAATAAATGTGATTTTCTGTGAGTGTAGCATTTCCACAGGTAATATTGATGTATTTGCAGCTGCTTCTGAATGGGAAAGCAGCAGTAGAAAGATAGGAGAACAGCTATGCCACTAACCAGCTTTTCTGGAAAGACAGCTGTCAACACAGGTTCAAGCTCTGCTGAAAACTTTGTTTTTCATGACAACTTGTTCTTGGCCTCGACGGGAACCTAGAACAAAAGCTAAGAAATAATGTTCCTGTGGTAGACTTTTAGATATGGGCTTAACCGCCAAGGAACACTCTGTTAATATCAAGCCATTAGTGAGATAAGAAACCAGAAGAAAGTGTTAAACCTTGTATATACATTTTTGCACTTCTATTCCTTCAAGCTGATAGCTTATCATTTATCAGAAAATGTAATTTGTTTCTTCCAAGTCAGTGGTGTAAATTTGCTAGTGTCTTATATTATTTTTGAAGCTTAACAAAGGGATTCAATTCCTGCAAATTTTGGAACAACCCTCCTGAACATTTTGCATCTTCCTAATTCTGAATGCTTTTTCTGGATAAGCTTTATAGTTTCAGTACATCAGCATGCCCTATGCTAGCTACCTAAAGATTTGAATTGGTTATTGCAAATACTTTCTTAGCCTGTTTGTAGGTAAGTACTGCTGCTTGGGAACATGAAGGAATATTGATTTAGGATGGAAACTCACACTGATTTCTACATACAGCTCTTTTCTCTACTCACTTACCTGATCTATAAACCTCTCCACTTACATATGACAGAGCTTTCATCGTCTTAATACCATGATTGGATGATCCATTTTCTGAACTAATTTATCAGTGTTCAAAGTGCATTATTCCATTTATTTCATTAAATCCTGCTGTATGAAGCAGAGACAGGTTTGTTGGTTTGGGTTTTTTTCGCTGCTTGCGCTCAGAGCACCCTTGGAGCTATGCGGCCCGTCATTCCTCAGGGCTGGGAGAAGGAGAGACAAACCCGCTGCGAGCAAGCACCATCCACCCGCCCGAGGTATCCCCAGTAAGGCATGGCTCTGGGGGTCCGCTGCCTCCGGCTCCAGGCTCCGTCTCTGATGAGTGAGCTGATGGGCGATGAAACCACCTCTAGTGACTCCTCTGAGGCAAACTCCTGCACCTCCAGCACTTAGATGGTCCTTTGTAAAAGTAAGTTTTCCAAGGAAAGGACTTTTTTTCAATGCATCACAGTGAACTTCTGCAACTTTTTGTACAGAGCATATTAACACCAGCTACTTGATCATTGCAGCCTTTTACTTTCCTCTCTCCAGGAAAGGCAGTCTCCTGCCTTTAGCTTGGAGGTTAAGTGGATTGATCAGGGCCTCAGAAAGAGCAGCAACACAGTTTGTTTGGCCATGTGCTGCCTCTTAGGCTATTGATTTGCCTCTCAGATGTGCAGGAGCCAAGCTAGCTGCCCAGAGAGACCGCAGGTTTAGCTGCAGGTCTACAGAGGCATCTGAAGAGCCCATCGGTGTCAGAAGGATGCTTTCCTCTCTTCCACATCCCTGCTAGTACCATCACATGACCAAGCGTCCTCTTGAGAAAACCAGTTTTTCTGCCATTCCCACATGTCTGCAGTGGAAGGCATTTATTATGTCTTCTCTCACAAAAAAAATGAACAAGATTTTCGGCCCTGGATGTGATTTCTTGTTGTTTTCTTCCAGCTAAAGGTGGTCTTCCCACTGACAAGGGCACAGAAAGGGGCCCACAATGAAAAGGGCCCAGCTCCACCTTAGCAGAAGCAGCAGTACCACCACGAATGCTTTTATTTAAAAAGCATCTTCAGGGGCACAACTGTTCAGAGACATTCAATCCCCAAAAGATGAGGCAGGGGCAGCTTTCTGTCTTACATGCAAGCAGCACAACATGGCTGGGTTTTTGTCAGGCTCTGAAGGGATGCTCTCGCTGTCTGTAATGTGGTTTAGAGGTGATCCTGGTCCCCAGGAGGTGGTGTGGTGTGATGGGTCATGAGAGGACAGTGGGATGGGGACGAGAGGTGGGGACCTGGGGCAGGGTGAGGGACTGTGGGGATGATCAGCAAGTCCATTAGCCATTTCTGCGGCTTTGCAAGTGCTTGCTCCTCAGTTTTGCAGGGCTGGGCAGGCTGTCTAATTGCTCTGAACAGCAGCTTTCCACAGTCTGAAACTCACCAAGCTCTTGCCCTTGAAGTTGCAGCATTTTTTCTTATCAATGATAAGCAGGTTTTTCACTCCCAGCTGCAGTTTTCTATCACAAACTGCTAATCAAGGCTCTCCAAGAAACAGAAAAGCTTTGTTCCAGTTACAACCATAACTTCAAAATGTGAAGCCTAAGAGAAAGGGATCGTTTTAGCTGCATTCCTTGAAAATCCCACATTCAACCAGTCTGAAACCACGGCCTGTGAAATAAGGTGTAGATCCTGCCCCTAATCAGTGAGCTGTGGAGCAGAGGTCTGTAGGTCTGAGCACTAATAAAAATAGCTGTGGTCCAGCACCCACATCCCTGCTGGCAAAGTGATGTCTTTGTGAAATATGGGAACAATATGCTGTCCTTTTTGTATTTTACCTTACACAGAAATATTCCTCCAACAGTATGGCTGCTTTTCAGATTAAAGAAACTGTGATATTAAAAGAAGACTAACATTCAGGCCTGAGGGAGAGAAGACAGAAAAGAAAAAGTAGAAATGGTGGAGAACCCAAATTCAAAACACTGTGCAAATGTCCTCCAACCTAGACAAGTGTTGCTCTGCAGTTATCTCTGAAAATGCCTTGTGTTGGTTAGGTTTGTCCTGTAGAAGATGGTATGTCCCTGGAGAAATCCTTTCAGGTCTTTCTTTCCTTTTTGGGTATTGGTGGAAATCCTTAAACCTATTGCCAAAGAAGCATACCCTCAGTATTAATGTTCTTCCATTTCAAATGTGCTTCAGTTTCATTTGGCTTGAGGTGACTTGGCTCCGTGCACAATATAAGAAAGAATTTTAAATCTAGCTGCTTATCTCGTGGATGCCTTTTATTATCGTGGCTGTTGCCCGTAGTGCCGGCTGGGAAGTTTTAAGCATTGAAATTGTTTATATAAACACTTATAGTAAAACCAATGCTCTGCCAAAATCACTTGAGACCTTTGTCCTTGGGATATGCTCTGCAGCTTCTTAAATTCTGCAAGAACTCCACAGTGAAATTTAAAAAGATACAGAATTACACATATAATCTTGCCGTGGCATTGGGAAAATTAATGGACCACCGCCGTAGGGGAAGTGATAGTGTAAACCTCTCCGAAGGCAGATTTCTCATGTAATTAAAGTGATCAGGAAAACTTCACTTCTGAAAATCTGCTTAGTGAATTAGATAAAACCCTTGTATGAATTGGAGCATCATACTCAAGTAGCTTTTGAGTACACATTTGGCTATGCTTCTTTGGCTAGCCACTAAAAATAAATTTTTAGGCCATGTTACAATGCACTTTGTCGTCGTTTGTTCTGGGAAGGGTGAACCGCGGTGGCTGGGAGCGGGTCTGTGCCGCCGTTGCGGCCGGGTTTGGTGCTCGTTCGTTGGGAAGCAGGACAGCCCTCTGGTGAACGCCTCCCACCACTGCAGCTCCCCGCTCGCAGGGTGTCCGTGCAGGTGGAGAAATTAAAATAGAACAATTCCCCCCGTGTTTTTCTAGCTGGATGATGAGGCCATGCTGTTGGACCACAGTCGCCCTGTCAGAAGGTATTGGTTGTTTTATCTGTCGACATGTTACGGAAAAAGATACGACCTGTCGCTAAGGGGCTTTGATCTTCCAGCTACCACAGGAGCCCATCCAGGCACATGAACTGCGCCTGAACAAGCTGTTAGAAGGACATAAAGGCAGGAGTGAGCTGCTGACACCAGGGTCTTGCACGCTGTTCTGGGCAGAGGGAGTCTGTCCTCTCTGTAAGCCCCACTGAAATCAGAAGGTTACAGGTCCAGGAAGCTGTGAATCGTTTATGCAAACAGATGACATCAAACCGCAGAATACTGTGATGCCATTAGTTTCAGTGGGAACCCTCACTTACACACAAGGTGTACAGGATCTGGGCTTGGAGCTGGAATCTCACTAATTTTTCTTCTCTACTTCCAAACTCAAAAGTGACCTAATGGTTGCAATTGTTAATGAACATTTTGTGGCCCATTAGGAAGCCTAATGTCCAAATTGTTCTGAATTACTGAAGTATCATTGCTTCCAGGACATGCTACAATGAGCAACTGGGAATTGCAAAGGAAACGCAGGTAATATTTCTGAGCTGATTTATGGAGAATGAAAACCCCCACGTGCTGCTGCTGGAGATGTGCTGGACGGCTGTGCCTGCTGCAGGAGAACATCTGCAGCGCTGAAGGACAGACATGAGTATGCCATGAAGACCAGCCTCTCTCCACGGGCCCTCTAGAGGGAGGGTTGGACCTTAGCTCCAAACTAATGGTGCCAATCTCATCGCCTAATCCTGTGTGTGTCCCCCACACCACCCCAGCTCTCCCAGTAGGAGACCTGAGGCCCATGAAAGGCTCCTGCCATGTGGGACCAGGTGCCACCTCCACTCATGGGGAGGCAAATGGCAGGGGCTCCATGCAGAGACCCATCTGAGGATTTTTTAGTGTGATATGAGCCGGGACAAGCAAAGTGCCATTGCCAGGGTGCAGTGAGGGCTGCTCCCTAAGGGTCAGGAGGATGTCCTGCAGCCACTGAGCATGGTGAGGAGGGACTAAGGGTCTGGGCTGGGCTGAAGTGGAGCCCTGGAAAATGGGCAGGGGTGGGGAGGCTGGTCGGGGGCATGACAGCCCATTAGTGTCCATGAGGACTCTGACAGCTATCTCTTGATCTCATGTTGCTTTCCGAAGAGTTCAGTTTCTTCCTACCCTTATCCCTAGACAGAGCAACATCCACTTCCCTGTTCTTAATAAATGCACAGAAAGACTGGGGCTAATCAATATCTGAGTCTGATTAGCCCTTTTTGATCTCCCCAAGATTCTCCCGGTGCAGGGACCTTCACCGCTTCAGTTAAATATTATGGATTTAGAAGTTTTCTTCATGTTATACATTTTGTCAGACATCCTTCAGCTTCCAATAAATTAAATAAAAAGTCATGAGACACCACTGAATTGCTAGACTAGCCCTAGCTCTGTAGGAGCTGCTTTGTAAGAGCAATTATAGTACAACCTGGAATTAATTCTAGTAGGTGAAGCTCAAATAAATTATGTTGCTATTGACCCACTCTACATCCAATGACCTGGAAAAGTGGCCTCCCTCTCTTGTATCAAAATTCTACAAACAAAACAGCTTCATTAGGTCAATTAGTTTGCATACATATGTTTGCAGAAAGACTTCACTGTGGGGGAGGAAAATTTAATCTGAAAAATCAATCCCAAATTCAAGACTCTTAATTTATCGACTGCTTCTCTGAAATCAGTTCATCTAAACTTCATCTAGATTTGTTTTTTCTGTTCTTAGCTAGGGGCATTGTTTGTTCTTCTTAACCAACTTGCCATACACCATGTATTACAAGCAGAGTTTACATAAACTCCTAGGACTGAGACTTATAAAGCCTCTCAGATTACAAATTAATAGGATAATTCCAAAAGATTTAATGTACTCAGGGCTATGACCTTTGCAAATCAGCAACACTGCGCTCCACGCAGCCCATGGCATGTTCTGGTGCTTTCAAAACCCTTTGGCGAAGCCCAGCCTGGTGCTCTGTGGCTGTGCAAGTTACTAAGGGGTGTTCTGATAGTGCAATGTACAGTGCACTGTGCAGAAGAATAGTAGCACCACCATTACCAGTACAACCACAGTGATCTTCTAGACTTAACATTTCTTCTCAATAACCTGAGAAAATGTCTTTTGTGGAACCACCGATCTGTGGAGCCAACAACTACGCAAACCCCCAGCTGCTGTCTGATGCCTATCTGGGAGGGTGTGATGTTGGTGAATGTCATGTAATTTCGGTTAAAGACAATTTTGTTGTCTCCTTGATTGGCATGTGGAGAACGCAAAAAGTATGTATCATTGGCAAACTTCTTAGCACCTGTTGCAGCTTGTTTGGTGTTCAGGAAAGCTGAGGTTCAAGTACTAGAGAAATGCAGAATGACATTGCTGAAGTTGTAGTGTTAATATGCTCCTCTCTGTGGTCATATGCAGGAGCACAGAAACATAGATGCACTAGACAAGAAGAAATTCACAAGGACTATTAATCTAGGTAAGATATATTCCTTACACAAGCTTAGAGTGCTATGTTCTTGTATGGCAAAATCTGGGAAGAGTTTGTAAAATCATTCAGTTTCATGTTGTAGCAGTCTTGAGACTCCAGAGTGCCAATATCTCTTTCCACTTGTCTTGTAATCAGTTTGTTCACTGAGGGAGCCAAATTATCACTTCAAACACATGTTGTGCAGTCAAAAACTGCTGGGGCTCCTCCCCACAGTGCTGTGCTCGATATATATTTTTTTTTTTAGTGTCTCAACATAATCCAGTCAAATCTTATTTTCTATGAAATACTTAAAATCCTGATGCTGCAAAGGGCAGATACATAAAAGTTTTCTGTATGTTTCACAGAACAGCAGTAGTCATAAAAAATTTCTGTTAGGTGCTAATTCTGTCTTCCAAGTCATGTATTCTGATAAATTTTCTCTTTAATATCCAGTAAGTAGACCTTAGCAGAAAGCTAACTTGCCTGGAGCCAGTGTATAATCATGCCAAAGCTGTGTACAAATGATATTTAAATTTAACAGGTATGATTTCACGTCCTTATTCTGCAGTCAGATCATTATTTACACATTTGCTATATCCAAAATCAGTAAAACATTGTATAATATGAAAAGGACCCTAAACTTTCAAAAATAATGTGGTTTTGTGGGTTGTTTTTTTTTTTCTTTCAGGCAGTTTGCCTCATACTAATGGATATTTCTCAGCAATACTAGAGGCTTCATCATGTCACTTGGGTGAAGGTGGTGGTTGTTAGGTAGACAGCCATCTTTCTGTGGAGGATAGATGTACCTCTGATAACTCCTCACAGGTGGTTTAAAATACAATAATAGTCTCCATAGGCTTGCCTGGGTCAAGACTGAAAATGTGAGACTTACTATACCTGTGGCACTTTCACTGGTGAACCTGTTGTCTCTGGAGCTGGCAGGAGACACTTCTTTCCTCCAAAAGGTACCCAATTTCAATGCCTTTTCCACAATCTCTGCCTGAAGCCACTCTTGCTTGCAACATGATACAGGGAAGGTAACACCATCAAGAAAAAAGATAATATCAGTAGTTTTCACCCACGCATTCAGATGCTTACAGTCTTTTATGTGAAACAAGGGAAGAGCAAGACCTGGCTGAATATCTCCTATGCTCTTCCACAAGCTTTATGATTTTTTATCTCTTTTCATCTTTTTAGCAGTTACAGAGAGGGTGGCTGTTTTTTGGTTGAGTCTTCAGTCTTGTAAAAACCTGCTTAGCTGTTCTCCTTTCATCCCAGAATAACAGGACTGATCAAGTCTGAGAGTGTGAAGTCTTGCTCAGATACATGCGGTAGTTTCTGTAGTATGTACTGCTCTTCAAAGGATCCTAGAAACAAACTGTAGCAATAAGCTTTTAATGATTTCTTTTAAACCAGGTAATTTCCCTGCAAAGTCTATTTTCTTCTTTCAGAGTAGCAAATAAATAAATAATTGTAGGCTTGTCTATATTTATTATGGTCAACAACTTTTTTTACTATTTTGTTTATCCTAGGCCCCTGTGTTGTTTTTCTAGTGCACAAAAATGCATACAACATCCATGTGTCAGCAGAAGTCACCAGGATGTCCCAAAAAATCCAGATTTTTTACTGTCTGGATGGGAGATGTATGGTGAGGTAACTGCCTTCTCCTCAGAGAAAACTGGTCTATAAGGAGCTGCTGAGGCAGGGTTGAAAGCTTATAGAAAATTTCTGTAAAACAACAAAAAAATCTGTTAAAAGCATCTTTGTTCCTTATCACCTTGGTCCTTATCACCAAGGACTTTAATATGGATGTATTGTCTTTGTGTCTTCAGGTCTGTATTTCAGATTCAATACTCTGTCAAGATTCATTGTTGAGGAAATTACTTGACTATCATTAGCTGTGGACTCAGCCTTGCTGCCATGACCAATCTCCTATTGTCATTTGTGAGAGCAGGACAACACGTAGGAAAGCAAGCATATAGTGCAAAGATCCCACATCCATGTAAACAATCAGAAAAGCCTTAACAGTAATTTGAGCTTGGAAAAAAAAAAAAAAGCACTTGCTGTAAGTTGGCATACAAGAGTAGATTTGCTAGGGTGTTTGAGGTTTCCAGAAAATATCCATTCAGAGTGGAAGATGTGTCTGGTAAAATATCACATTCTCTACTCACCATTACATTTTATCTATAATGTTGCTCTATGACTTTTTTTGTAAGCTAATGAAACTGCTGCTGACACTAGCATTGGAAATTCAGACACACCATAATTTTCTCTGAAGACTGACATGTATTATTTTTAGGACATTTTCACTTTGTTTTTTCTTAGCTCTGAATGTAGAAACTTAAAGAGAAGAACAAGGACTCTTTGCCACAGAAATGAAACATTTTCTCCTTTCTGACTAATCAAATCAGAGATAGGGCAGGAACTGACCCTGGCTCTAATCTCTGTACAAGTGAGATCAATTATGGATATTTATCTGTTCGTATTCCCGTGGAATCCTGCAGAGGTGTCATGCAGAATCAGGTCCCCATTGTGCTGTACATTGCAGAAACACCAAGTAAAAGGTAGTACATGTTGGTTAGAAGGTCAGTTGCTTTCTATAGTCTATGAGTCTTTTGTTCCTGTCCAGAAGTGTTTATATTGACTAATTTATCCCCCTCTGTGTCCAGACAACTGTCTTCAGGCAAGATTTACTCATTGTCTTGCTTTGTTCCATGTTCCAGAGGAGGAAACCTGCCCAGAGTGCTAAAACTGCCTGCCAGCCACCCTCCTTTGGGGCAGTTTTGGAACCACCTGGTGTGGCTTGTGGGACAGACCATGGAGGAGAAGTGGACAAGGCAACTGGGAGCTGCAGAGCTTCAAGATGTCTTATGGTCAACCTCCAGAAGCTGATTTGAGCTGCCCTCCCCTGGCTGATCCACCAGGTAAGGGATGATCACTTCCCCTAGCCCAAGGGGGTTGAAATACATCCCTCTGAGAAGACAGGGGAGTTTTGACTGCCTGTTGTAAACAAAACACTTGAGAAATCCTCCATCAGCCTCTGCTTGTGTGCTGAAACAAGACCTCTAGAAAAAAGGCAGGCAGCTTTTAAGTATTTCGAAAGCTTTTCAGTCCAGCACACTGAAAAAAAATTTATGAAGAAATCTGAGTGCTAAGGTGTTTTGAGCCTATCTTGTAGCTGCAGTATTCATAAACCCTTATTGTGGCTTCTCATAGCCAACAGGATTTTATTTTAAAAAGTTTGTTCTCACATTATCAGCCTTGTCTATTTCTGTCTGATAGGTGCCCATGCTTATCGAGTGTCAGTCACTTCTAATCTGCCCAAAGGCAGTCTAGATAGGAATGTCAGTTTTATTCTGAAAAAACTGCATAGGAACCTGGGTTTACGCACCTTTTCTTTTATCAGGTGGGCAGCTGGACGGTGTGCAATGAGGCAGGAAAACACCACTGTGAGTTGGGGATACACACACAAAGGTGGCAAGTTCCTCCTCTGTACAGATGGGGTGAGACTCTGCCTGGCATCCTACTACTGTTTTCTAGGTCCGTTGAGTCACCAGCTGGGAGACAGGGGAGAAATGGACTCGTGAGAGAAGCAAAAATTATTGTGAGTCTGAAGACCCCTTCATTCCCTGCCTGGGCAAAACCCGCTGCCACCCCCTTCCTGCCTTGCCCCATCAGTCCTAGCCCTTTCCTCTGCCACAGCAACTGTTTGACTGCCCTTGTTGGATATCCTTTTAGGAAGACCTCAAACAAAGCATATACTGCCTTATAAAGAGGCTTTACTTGACCGTGTGTAACACTTTAGTCTGTTGAGTCAGATTTTCAGCTGGCCAGTAATCAATTTTAGATGATGTATGTGCTGCTTTGCCTTATTTATTCTTACCGCTTCTGGCTAGACACTCATTTAAAATGTAGGTATCTAACCGAAATACCGGAAAAGCCAGTGGGGATCTCTCCAGGGACTTAGTGGGCTTTGGAGTTGGCACAAGTGGGTCAGATCGGTGGTGTGTTTTCCCCCCTCCATCAGTGGTGGATGACAAGGGAGTCTGGGATTAGATGACACCTGGGGTGACCCCAGCAGTCTGTGCCCTGCGGTCCATCCAAGGGGAGTCCTGCCCGACCTCCCGTGGAGGCACAGCCTGCGCCCTCCGGCAAGAAGAGGAGCCTCTTGCTCCCTGTTTGCTGGGGAGCTTCATTTTTCCCTCTGTCCATCTCACTCCCTCTCTTTACTTGTTCAGCTTGGTTTCTTGTGATATGATCTTCCCCTCCTGGCTGTCAGTCAAGAAGATTGACATCTGCCTCCTGCAGAACGGCTCCCTTAATTAGCCCCAGGAGCATCCCGCTTGTGGTCTTTTTCCTTGTCTGTCTCCTGCCACACAGACAGCTGGTGAGAGCCTTCCGTCTGTTGGTTTTTGCTGGTGTCCTTGTCATATGATTCCTACCTGACCTTTTCCTTAGCTGCTCACCAGTGACACTCGAGTAACCCAAAGGCTATGTTTTGGTGGACCACCTTACAGGACAATGAGGAATTTTCTCCCATCTGCCTCCTGCTCACTTCCCCCTCCTTATTTTCCCCCCAACCTTTTTTGAACTCTGAGAGGTTTTATGCTTAACAAGCCTGAGTGCTGCTGTCTGCCCTCCTATAGATTCATTCCTTGGGGTCTGCAATTCCCCTCTTCAGTTCCTTGTGGTTGTCAGATGTGATTTCCCATGGTCCCTTACAGAGACGATGCAAAGCAGAGGAGCGATCGCAAGCCTCAGGCGTTCTTCATCCTTCAGAAAAGGGTCAGGTCAAGGCTGGCTGTGATGAGCATTGCCAGTCTGATGAAGGCAGTCCATTTAATAAGGGGATGCAGATGCTTGGGGAGGAGACAGCTCTTCTACAGTCCTGACGATACAATTAAAGATCTGGAAAATCTTTTTCCTCCTCATATCCTGAAAACCTTGTGGCAGATGACTGCGTCTCACTGGAAAAGAGATTAAAGGAGATTACTATATGAGAGGAAAGGTCCAGAGTACAGCAATGAAAATTACCCAGTGCCTGGGGAGGAGAAACCACATGAGGAGAGCTTTAAAAAGACCAGAACTATTTAGTAGGGAAAGGCAAACAGGAGGAGGAAGTATGATAGTGCGACATATTTTATTGGAGGATATAAAGACAGCCAAACAAGGGATGTTTTCTCAAATAAACCCCTTGATCTAAGGACATGGGGTGACTTTGCAGCATATAAGGGCAAGATCTTTCAGACGAGTCAGTTGAATTTATTTGTGTCATGCATATGTGTGGTTCACAACAACAGAAGGAAATCCAGGAGTGTAAAGGAATACGACTGCTCTGCCAGGCCTTGCATGCAGAAGGTGAGATTCATGTAGCTGGCTCAGGTTTTGCACATCCTCGTGGTTGGATCCATGCTGAGCACGTGTGCAGCATGGGGGTATAGTTCTCTCCTCCCTTTTCCCAGATGTGAGCTAGCTATGTCCAGCACATGGGATGATGGAGAAGGAGAGGGGCTCTGCTACTCTGCAGATGGAAATGCACCATCTGGAAGAGCCCTGTTGCTCCTCTGCCTACGCCTGCATCTCCTCCTCTGTCATGCAGCGTTCTCTTCTCGATGCTGGGGGAGCATGTGCTTGAGAAGCTGGACTATATCATCCACCTATAGTAGGTTGGAGGAGAAGGGACAACAGTCCTCCCTGTTGATACTCCATAGCATCATATGTTTGTGTGTATGCTTGTGTGTGTGTAGATCTGTTATAATTCTTTTAGACACAGCATAGTGTTTTATGATTTCCTTTATGCTGGGAGGTGTGGGACCTCCCTTGAATTGTAGGCTGCCATTGAGTTTAAAAGTGGTAATGTCAAACAGAGAAATGTAATGGCTGAAAGAAGCTGCTTGACCTTCTATGACTGTATCTGGGTGTGGGGTACTGCTCTGTAGAAAGCAGATGCTATTATTGGAAGAGAAGTGATTAAAAAGATCTGGAGACAGATATAGTTTGCTTAAAGGTAAGAACTGGAGGTCTTTCCCAGGTCGGTATCTGATGCAGATCTTTATTTCATTCTTAATGTTAACAGTGTGACTACAGTTGCAAGAGGTTAATTCTCCTTACATGTGTTGGTAGCTTTCTCCATTGTAATCAGCCAATGCACGTGCCTTCCAGTGAAAGCTGTGCACGGGGCTTTGTCACTCATGTGCCTGAGCTCATCAAAAGTCTTGCATAGGGAAGTGTCATGGAAGAGGGGCAGGGCTGACGACAAAGGATTTGATTTCCTTCCATCTGCCACTGCAGCTCCCATTCTACTTACCAGTTTTTTTTTTTCTACAACTGCAAAAATCTTAATTAGGTCCTGTGTCAGGATCCAAGAGGCTTTCCAGTGCCTGAAAACCAAGGATGTCCCTGGTGGAAGCTCTCTCTGGCAGATGGCAGCTACTCAAGTTATGATCCATACAGGCAGATGTCTGGGAAATAACTGGCCACAAAAATTTTGAAGCTTGGGTTGAAACTGTCCAAAACGTCAGCTTAAGGACCGGGCTGTCAAAACCAAGCACAGTTACAAAGCTCCTGTTGGCTTTCTTTGCATTTCAACAGATCCCTTCAGGTAGCTCTGGTCACATTGACGTCTACTAGCAGCCTGGAAGCCCAGAAGCACTCAAATCAAAGTCAAAGGGTCAATGGCAGAGTGTCCCCTGCAGCTGTGTGGGCTGTGTTTGGCATGGGTTATGTCTCCCCTGGCACAAAACATGCCAGAATGTGGTTCCCCTTCCCCAAATTGCCTCTGACTTCAGGATCAGATTGTGATATGTTGACCTTGCCAGGGAAAGTCAGTGCTGCTCCTTCCATATCCAAGTCCCTGGATATATTGAGTTGTGTCCCGTGCCTGTGCTGCTGAACAGGACTTGCCAAGGCGTGGACAAGCACCATCTCTTCTTGGAGGGCTACAGTTGCCTGGGGAGGCTTTCAGAGGACCTGGGAGGCAGCCAGGAAGCAAAGATCAGAGTCAAATTTGGCACCATCAGCGTCAGCAAAATTTGGCACCGTCTCTGGCTGGGGTCTAAGTGTTCAGTGCAAGGAGTGTTTGCCAGCACCGCCTGGAGAAGCACTAAGTCCTGTTCCCACATCAGGGCGCTGTCCCCACTCTCGCTTCCCTTTCAGAGCATAGCTGGGTTGTGGTTTTTTAGCAGTAGAGATCAACCAGGCCAGGCTGCAAAGGTAAGTGGCAACAAGAGAGCAGTAGCAGAGAAAAGGTTTGCTGGTGAGAAGGCAAAGGGAGTGCAGACCTGGCAACTGTGTAGGGCTCATTCCTGCTTTCCAGCCAGGTCTGCAAGGCTTGGCAGGAAAAAGAAACGCCTTGAGCAGTTGTCTTACAGACTGCCACGTCATGCTTGCAAACCTGCGGTCCTGAACCTTTTTCTTTCTGTTAACTGCTGTGCCTCCACTTGGAAAACACACGCTACCTAACCACTCAGCCTGTCTGAAGGGCCACATTCCCTGACATCTGCAGCTTTGGTGAGAGCTGAGAAACCTTAGGATACGCGGAATCACATTCCTACAGGGTGAAACATGAGAAACTCATTATTTGTTAACAGAGTTTGATTCAGAAACTGCTCTGAAAACAATCCCTTATGGGTTTCAATTACCAGGAGTTTTATGATATATCAAAGGAAGCATCTGTAAACCCAGAAAATGATTTACAGCTTATGACACCCATCTTTAAGTTCCAGAGCTGCTAAATGGTTCAGAAGTCCTTAGTTCTGAAATATGGAGCAGGGTTGGATTATATTGTGTCAATTACACGATGCTGCGTGGTGGAAGGCATAGACAGTCTGCTTCTTACACGGTTAAGGAAAGCAGGTGATGCTACAGGACAACAGAGTCTGAGAAGTGTAAATGCAAGTAATATTTCCAAAGAGTGATTAGAAAGATCCCAGGAAATGTTGCTGTATTGTCTGTCTTAGAGCAGTTTGAAGATCGGTCCCTTCCTTCATGTCTTTATCTAAGGCTATCCGTTCAGCCTGTTTTGTATGTAACTTTTTCTGAATATACCTGTGAACTGTGGGTCTGATTTCACTGCCACTGATGTCAGTGGGAGACATGCAGTATGTTCAGCAGGAGATGGATTACCCCTGGCCTCATTAGTATAATTTTCTTTTATAGCTGTGGACCAGCCTTGCTCTTGCTGTCACAGGGAGGTAAAAATTTAGATGTACTGCATCAGGGAGATCTGCCATACCTTGCATAGTTTTCTCTCCTCTGTGTCTTAAGTATATTCCCCCATGACTTTTGCCAGGACTGCATGGAAGGTTGAGGAGAAAAGAGTTGCTTAATATTTCCCTCACTGACTGACTGCCTACCACTGCTGCCCCACCACTCTTTCTTCCAGCTTTGCAGAGTGAAGCCAATCCCTGAATTTAACAGATATCTACCCCAGGGAATTTACACAGCCGCATGTAGCCTTTTGTGAGCATTAATCACAGCATCCCTTGTGACAAATTTTTTTTTTTATTCATTTGAGGATGATTACTGTTTTCCTGTTAGAATGAATTTCCCAAGCCACTTGCGTCCTCTTAGAGGCTATGTTCCACCTCACATGGTTTGTGGATTTGCAAGTACTCTGAAGATGAAGGCACGTCTGAATCCATGCGTCTCCAACCATGTGTCACCAGTGGCTGAGGTCTTCTAATGATTGAATCTCCTGTTTAGGGAATTACAAGGACATTGGTTTAGCTGAAGGAATATCTGTATCACAGGGGCAACGAGGAGTCCTGGTGCTGTGGCTGTTGGTGCTCTCATGTTTGCACAGCCTTCATATCCACGGTGGAATGAAGACAAGTAGGTGTGAGCCAAGGAAGCAACTTACCGACCAGGAGAGCTGGGCAGTGCTGATCAAATCTAAGGCTTTGGTAAAAGATCAGTGTTCATCAGATGTTGTGACTCCAGCATCTCAACAAGACATCACATGAAACACTGTGGAGTATACCAATTCCCCACGTGATTATGGAAAATTAAGTGCACAAAAGCTGTTTTGAGAAGGTGACTGCACAGACCTTTCATGTTAGCTGTGTCTGCAATGTCAGGGAACCGTGAACTTTGGCAAAGTGCTGGCATTTGTCAAATAACTTTTTATCTTTCATTTGGTCCAAAGAGAAACTGGAACAAAATGTAATAAAAACTAAATGATTAAAGAATTTTTATTTTGAACTCATTAAACAGCTGAGAAGTTGCATGCCATTTCTAGATCAAAGCATCTAAACTTAAAAAAGTATATATATACTTTTGACAAACTGGAGTTCCTATCGGAAGCAGCCTACTTGTAATTAAAACATTGCAGCTGCAGTACTAGAATAACAGAAACACTGAAAAGCAATAAAATCTTTCCACTGACTTTGATGGGCTCAGCATCAAGACTCTATGGAGAAAAAGCAGAGCGCATCTTCAGGAGTTTAACACAGGGTTCCCAACAAAATCCCACTATGCCTGAGTGGTACAGAGAGTGCAAAAAATCAGGGAATCCACTCGTTCATTTTCCTCATCAAAACACCTCATGTAACAAGTCAGCCCTTAGAAATGAATTGCTGTGAGGTGTATCATCTCCTCTGTTAGTCCTTGCTGTCGAATAAGGTTTTGGGCATTATATAGATGAGGTGCAGAGTGGTCTGATAGTGAGGTCAGGGATGGATTGTCTGTCTGTGAAATCTGTCTGATGCAGTTCTCTGCATATTTTACTAAGAACTATAGCCTTTGATTTTTTGTGTAGTCTGACTTACTCCGAAGACAGCTGTAAATCTTGCACCAAAGAAGACCTCTCTTTGAAGTATTCCAGAATAGATTTATTGGTACTGCATGATGGCTGGGTGTACTCATGATCACTGTTTTAAAAATTAGAGAAATTAGGGCTACAAAAATACAGTCTTCGTCTTTGTTGGGGAAGAAGCACTGCCAAGGAGCAGAGGAAGGCTGAATTACAGGATTCTTAAGCAGAATAAATGCACAAGTCATGGGACCGGACAGGATGCACCTGAGGGTGTTGAGGTCACCAGTGGGCATCACTGAGAGGCTGTGTCATTTTTCAAAAGTCTTGGTGATTAGCAGAGGCTTCTGATGGCTGCAGAAAGGAAATCGTCACACCTGTCTTCAAAAAGGGCAAGAGGAATGATGCAGAAAGCAGCAGTGTGGTTGGTCTCCCCTCAGTACCCATGTAAGATTTTGGAGCAAATCCTCTTGGAAGCCATATCCAGGCACAAGAAAGAAAATAAGGTGGTTGGGAAAAGCCAGCAGTGTTCCTCAAGCAACAAATCCTGCCTGATCAACCTGGTTGCCTACTACGATCACTGGTCCTGCAGGTGAGGCGAGGACAATGGATGTTGTGTACCTTCATCTTCTGTAGTATCCTTGTGACAAATGGTGAAGATATGGGTTGGGTGGGTGGGGTACAAAGCTGGCGAAACCTCAAAGTGTAATAGTCTGTGATGTGAAGGTTAGCTGGCAGCACATGATGCCCTGCATCTGACAGGGAGCAGCCCCATGCGCCTCTACAGAGCTCAGTGTTGACAGAGTACAAGGTATCTGCAAAAAATGGACCTGGGGGTCATTGTGGACAGCAAGCTGAACTTGATCCAGCAGTACACCTTTCTGGTGATGAATGCCAACCATTTGCTAGGCTGCATTGCCAAGTGTGGGGTCAGTGAGTCAAGGGAAGCAATTATTCCCCTCTACTTGGAATTCCTGTGGCTGCATCTATGTCCAGTTTTGGTGACCACGCTACGTGAAAGACAGTCAGACAAGTCCAGCACAGGGCCACAAAAATGATTAGGGTGAACAACAGTAGGCCAAGGGAATGGGGTTTGTTCAGCCTGCAGAAGTGAAGGCTGGAGGAAGGAAATATGCTTGCTGTCTTCAACTACCTATTTAATGGTTGTAGGGACTCTATTCTGAGGTGCATGGTGAAAGGATGAGTGATGATGGACATAAGTAGCAGCAAGGGAAATTCCTGCAGGCTATAAAAAAAAGTTGTTTCATAGTGGGGGTCATTAAGCTTTGGAAGAAAGTCTGTGGACCCTTTATCCCTGAAAATATTTGAAACTCAGCCCTGAGGAACTTGATCCCACTTTGAAGCAGGCCCTGTTTCAAGCAGGAGGTCAGACTAGATGACCTCCAGACGACCCTTCCAACCTAAATTATTCTATGATCCTGTGATATCACAAAGTGATTTTTTTTTTTTTTTTTTCAGTTTTCTGGAACTTCTTCAGCTCTCTCCTACACATCACTCAGCACTGTCCTGCTCCCTTTACAGATTATATCTTCTAGTCAGTCTTGCTCATGCAATGTAAAATATCATCATGTGATTGATGCACAGCCTTTTCCATCAGCTGTGTTATCCATCAGCCTTATTTTAAGGGAAGCTCTCAGTTCAGGGAAAGCTCTGACGCTGTTTAATTCACCTCTGCTGAAATCAGGTCTGACGTCCATAGCCGTATGCTCTAGAGCAGGGATGTCATTATCTCCTTTTGAGGTTATGGCTCCAGTGTAATGTTTGAGGAAAGAAGAAATATTTAATTAATTTCATTCTCAATTGCAATAGCCCATCCTCCCCACACCTCAAACGACATCATCTGGGCTACGTTACTTGTTGCAACAGTGTTCTTATAAAATCTCACAGCAATTGAAATAGCAGTACAGTAAGTCCTGTTGATGGGTACATGAACTAAATCATTTTTGCCAGAGTTGTATAGGGCAAAAACTTCAGGTGACTGGAAAGACACGATCCCTATGTATTGGTGGGTTTTTGTGTCCAAGTATAACCTACAGACAGGTAGGATGCCAGGAGGAGGTTCTTTGTCAGGAGGATAAAGACCAAACGTGGTGTCCAGCCTCTTGCCCGGGCTCTGGCATGCCCACGTGTTGTGGTGCTGTGTGTGCCTGGAGGTGAGCATGGGCCCTGGTAGGAGGGTTGCTCCACCAGCACAGGGTTGTGCTTTGGCCATCCCGCGTGTCCTCTTGCAGGGTTTGTGCTCGGCGGCAGCAGCACAGGGACCCTCGCAGCCGCTCCGCTCCGCAGGACAGGTACCTGCGGCGGGTGGTTTCCCCTTTGCTTCTTTGCTTGCAGGAACAACAGCTTCATTTGGTATTCCTTCGCTTTCTGCCTGAGTTACAAATCAATGAACAGTTCCTTAAGGTGTGGCTAATTAATAGCTCATGGCTCCGAGAAAGAGGCAGTCTGGCATACTTTCAGTTGACTTTGGTGCTTGCTGATCTCAGGGTAAACTCAGAGACAAGAAAACTGACCTAGCAGATTATCTGCTTACTTCGTGTACTGTTTCTGAGTCTAGATTAACCAATGTTAGGTCTCCAGTATGCACTTGTTTGCATGGGCTTGGTAAGACCAAAGTAACTACATTTCTGCAGTCCTGTGGATGAAAGCTGTTTTGCTTCAAGAACACGTTTAATTTTCAGTTATTTGAACCTTTACCTAGCTAACTTAACCTTGATCTAAATAAATCTGGTTTAAATAATAAGATGCAGGGGCTGTGGAGCAATGGCATTTGTTTAAATGTGACAGCAGGGAGTCAGACTCAGCTGCAGATGTAGTGATGTGAGTTCAAACCTTGTGCTCAAGGCCATTTCCAGTCAATCTAACTTCCTCTGTGCCACAAGCTGTAGTGGCTTTTATATTTTTACTATGGGAGCATAATGGCCAGCTAGATTCAGGTAGATTTTTGCCCTTTGAGACAGCTTCTGTGTGTGGACCAGGTCAAACAGAATGGTCATATCAACTCTTTTTTAACCAATTCCAAGGTGTAAGAAGCTGAATGTTCTTCAGTTAGAGAAAAATCCCAACAACTGCACAGCAGCACAATCAGGTCATCTTAAACTATAAATACTCAGATAATGCATATTACTTTTTCTTTTTCTTTTTTTCTCCCCCCCCCCCCCCCCCCCCCCCAAACTACATACAATAGGCAGTTATCAGTTAGAAATAATGAGGACTGCGAGCTTATTTTCATAGGATATTGATAGATGGCAAGCAGATGCTCTTTTCTGCATGACAGGACTACCCTTATATCCCACACAGTGCAGTCTGATCAAGCTTCACTGCAGGGACATGTAGCATATGGATTCAGGGGATTTTTAATTAGAAACTATAGGACATGCGACTTCAGTAAACTAAGGAGCTTGTTTAAAATATGTTCCAGCTGTTGCATGATTAAACCCCTACGACTGTAAGATTGTCTTTGCTTCCACCTTTGCAAATGCAATTATTACTACAGTGCCAACAGGACATGTGATGTGCTTAAAACAAACATCGGGAATGTCATTCCCCACTTACACCTCCGTGCTTCTGCGAAAAAGCAGTGGGAGCCTCTCCCAGGGTATTCACATTACTTTTTCCTTTTCAAAACAGGCTTTCTTTGCAGAATAATGATTTTTCACGTGGCCTGTGCAGAAAAGCCAGGTCAGTTGTCCCTGTACTACGGACAATTATTTAGTGTTGGGATTTGAATCTTCTATTGGAAATCCACAGAGAGTTGTTTTGTTATCTGGTAGTATCTTTGTCCTGTTACACTGAGACTTGGTCTTTGTTGTACTGTACTTTGAAGGGTGGAAGTATCTGTTAGTGGAAAGAAGGGACCAATATTACTTTGTATTTTCTGATCTACAAAAAGGTGTAATCTGTGGTGAAAAATCATTTTGGTTTTCTGAAGGTAAAGGCTAGTCTTTCAGTGTGACAGTACTTCTGCATACAGATTATTGCTGTATGCCCGGAGGTACTGTGGGAAAGGAGGAAGTCAAGCCTGCGACATTTATGCAAGGGAAGACACAGGTTGGGGATGCAAGAAGGGAGTAGTCTAGTCTATAGATAGCATTGTCTGCTTCATCTGACAAAACAAAATAAATAAGAAACTTATTAAACAAAGTTTACTTCTATGAATTCCTTACCATAACTATAAATTGAAGTTTTTCAAGGACTGTTATGAAGGTATTTTTGACATTAGGGCCAGCTCTGGAAATAGTCAAATAAATGACTGCCTTCAGAAACAGACCGCTAGCTTGGTAGAAGATAGTAAAATGGTTGTAACTCTGTACTGCCTCCTTTGCCCATGCCAGAACACATTGAGACCTCAGAGGCTGCTGAGGTGGGAGTCAGGGTGGCTGCCTAGGGAAGAAAGTTTGGCTCCCTGCAGTGGAAATTGCCATCCACGTGTCTGGGAGAGCGGAGACCCTCCAGTGGTGGAACATGGGCCTCAGGTGGTGGTGGTGATATGCATGACCTGGGTGGGAGGGGACAGTAAACAGAAACCCTTTTCTTAAGAAACAAGCCTATATTTAGGAAATGTACCAGCAGGTGATAGAAGACACACTGTGTTTGCTAGAACGGGGAAAATATCATGTAGGCTGGAATGTTGGGACAGCATGCAGACTGAGTAGGCTACACAGGGCTTAAAAGTAAATATCTTTTAAAATACAACTATGACAAGCTTATCTCAGGTCTAATATATTCTGTCTTACAGTAGATGTGTCAGATTGGTAGCAGACCAGTGCCAGTGAAAAGCTTGGGGATAGCAAACGTCAGATCTTCCTGCGAGGAAGTGCTGTAGGTGCCACCACATGCTGACTTGCTGTCAAGAAGATCTGAAGTTCCCTTTGAAGTCTGTGAATGTGTCCCAGAATAAGATGACTGATCTTGGAGGGACAAAAGATGAGCTGACCTCCTGCCGTATGGTGGTCATGGTGGCCTCCAGGGACAGAGGAGGAGCATTGCAGGGTGATTTCCAGACTGGGAAGATGGCTCTTACAATGTGCAACTGAGTCCCAGCAGGAGTCATGCTAAGAAAGTGCCAAAAGGGACTGGAAAATATAGAGAACAGCTTTATTGAGCTATACCCACCTCTTCCCCTCACCCTTTGCATCTCTCTGGTTTATTGTGTGCAGTGAGAGGCCACCGGGATAGGCTTATGGGACTTCTGGTGTGATCAGTAGGACTTCACTCAATTAACTCTGTCCTAAAATAGAGCAAGTCTTTAACAACAGCCTCCATTTCTTGATTTGCAAATCACCAGTGATGGAAAATGAGCTATAGTATGGGGTAAGTTGTTTCAATCTTTTTCTCCTTTGAACTGTTTTACTTCCACCAGCTCCTGGTTGCTTGTTGCAGCTATGCCTGCTGAGCTGAAAAACACTATGGTAAATGTCTGTTCTCCATGGAGATGAATAGGCTAAAGAGATGAATATTCCCAACTCTTTCTCTCTCCCTTAATCATAATTTTCCTATTCTTCAGTCAGTGTTAAGGCTGTTAACAGTTATGCCAGTCTTCTCTATACTATCAATATCCTTATTTACCTGCTGATACTAGAAACAGACACAATATTTTTGTAGTGGTTGCCCCAGTCCTAAATGCAGAAGCATTTAGCATCCCTATCCCTATTCAATATTTCCTGTGTACACACTCAAAATTCCCATTAATACTCTGACTATATTTAACATTAGCAGATCATGATGCAGAGATTATTCATCCTTGAATCCTTTAAACTAATTCTTACGTGTATGGTTTTATATCTGTCTGCTTAGACTAACATGTGTGCCATTGGTATATGCCAAGGCTAATCCAGATTGCTCTCACTCAGTGTCCTGTTCTCTCTTCATTGTTCACTGTTGTCCCAGTCTTGCTGTCATCTGCCAAGTTCAACACTAACAGTTTTATGTTTTTTCCCTGGATCATTCACAAAATGTTATATAGTATAGGTTCAATAACTAATTTCTGTAATTGCAGTAAAAACACATCTACTTGGTTTTGGTTGTCTGTTTACAATTACCCTTAGAAATCTGCTATTTGATGTACGCCATGTGTGGGTTATTTTCATTCTAGTTTTTTTCTAATTAGCGTGTTGTGTCATATCAAGTGAAATGTCTTGTAAAAGAGTATTATTACATCAGTTGCATTATTGGACCGACTGAATTATTTTGTATAATTATTTGAAAATTAAAATTTTCTGCTGACCTGAAGATTTTGTGAATTTATGATTAATTTAACAAATAGTTTAGGTTCAGCCAGATTTTAAAAAGCCAAAGGGAATAATTAAGATTTTTTTATATTGGAACATTTAAAATTTGTGTCAAACAACACTCTGGTAAGAGGTTAAGAACTTCTTAAATCATAACAGAACTTGCTGTATTGTATTCAGTGAGGGACAATGCAAAATCATTCATTTTTTACTTTGGTAAGAAGAATACTGTCTTATACACTTTTGCCTGGCAGAATTTGTTTGTCAGCCTTCACAGTTTTATATGGGCTGTAAGGCTGGTGACTTGTACTGTAGGAACTTAGAAAACTATGATAAAATACTGTACCATATAAACTGGCAGGTGAAAACGTCAGGACTTAAGCTGAAAGAATCCTGAATAAATGAAATATAACAAAATAATATAAAGTAGTCAATAGGAGTCAATAGTAATGCAAAAAAAGATAGAAGATATGATGGACTACCTTGTCAAGCTCAGACCATTATCATGATCTGTTCTGCCATATAGTTGTTGTATTCATTTGTCAAATGCCAAATGAAAAATTCCTGATTTCTGCCCTTCATTGCCTCAGTTGGAGGGAATCTTGCTGCTCTGATGTGTAAGCCATCAGATTTGAAGTCCAATGGTATTCATAGATAGTTTATTCCCTTTTGTTATTGTGCAAATACTGTCATTTAGCTTGATAGTCATTCTTCCTCCCTGAGGTTTACCCACTGGTGTATTTTTAGAGATCAATCATACTCCCTCGTGATGCTGGCTTCGATATGCTAAGCAAGCCTTTTGCATATCCCCTGGAATGGTGGCTGCCTCCTCCATGGATTGTCCCAGCAATCCAGCCCTGTATCTGGTCCAGTTTCAGCTCATCTTTAATCACAGCTGGCTCCACCGTATAGCCTGTTCCAGATGAGGTTTCATCCCTGTTTAATAAAATAGCATTAATGGCTTACCTGTCTCCTGGATACCTCAACTGATGTGCCAGAGGGCTGCGTTTGCCTTTTTCACATGACTTTGATGATAAAGTGGGTCTGACATACTAATCAATGTACCAGGCATACACACTTGAGAAAGTGACTCCGATCCTGTGTTTGCTTTGTTTCAGACAGGCATGATCACTCAGATTTTACAGTTTTATTGAAATCCTTGGTGTGGAATGTGCTATTTCATGTGGCAATTCTTCTGGTATTCTAGGATGGAGCTACTTGGTCTGTCCTAAACATGACATGTTATGTATATGGACTTTTGCCTCTGCTGGTTGCTGGTGGCAAGAGCGTGATGGAAGCCATGCCATCAGCCTAACTGATAGCACCTGGGATGATAAACAAGCACTAAAGGGACCTATGAGTTGAAAGTGCAGTATTAGGGAAGGAATACTTGTGTCTAACCAGGATAAGCAGTTGACAGCTGTAGAGGCCATTGGATACAGGCCAGGTTGCTCAAATAATTGTCTGGGGGTGTAGTTCAGGTCCTGTGGGAGGTGGAGAAATTTTTCACGTGCCTGGGACTGGCTGTGACTGTCCTTCTGACGAAATCAGGTGTTTAAGATGGGTTTGCAGTTTCAAGCAATGGGAGCTGTAAGGCACTCGTAGGTAGTGGTCTGATGAGGTGGAGAACTTGAACAGAGAAAATCCATGGAATTTTAAACCAAAGGTGCTGGCCAGTACAGACCTCCCATCCTTAGCAAAGGGTAAGCACTTGCAAGAAAAGCATCTGCTTGGATGAATCATCCCTTCAAAAAGAAATGAAAGGGAAGCAGAGGTTAATAAAGAATTGAAAAGGGTCAGCAATAATTTGAAGTCAAAATGAAGGGATCATGCCAGTATTGATTAACACAGAGTAGTGTTAGATTTGGCAGTAATAAGGCCACTGTACTTTAACTGTAGAAAGCAAGAGGGAAGAAAATGAATGCGTCCAGTCTAAGGGTAGAATTTTATGTGACAGGTTTAAGGATTAACTAGATGTGGCCCTAAGTAAAATGATTTTGTCTCAGAGCACAAGGAAGACGATAAAGCACAGCACACTGGCAAAGGCAGGAGGAGGCAGGTAAGGATGAGGGTGTGAGGGTGGAGATTACCACATGTGAACGACACAGTTTGTGCTAAAATCTGAAAACCAAGAGGGATTCATCTTAACACTGGAAACACTGTTGCTCTTATCTTATTTTTCTCGAAAAGAGTTATTTTCCCCCATTCCTTTTTGCCCCTAGTGAACAAAATAAAAATCTTCAGTTTTCCTTTCTGTAGTGAGAGACAAAAATCATGCCTTCGCCATTCAGTAACATATGGATGGGGTTTTCAAAAGGTGGTGTAGTTATTCTAGTTGTCCCCTACTAGTGTCTATGATTTCAAGGGCAGCAAAATCAGGCCAGTGCTGAATGGTTTGGAAAGTCCTACCCTGTAAGTGAATAAACATGAGGATATGATTTAATTTTAATACAGGTAAAGGTCCTTAGCTGAGTATGAAGGGAGATTCCATAGTAGAAGAGATTGCTTCTGCAATAATTCACTTCATAATCTGTGAGATAGACAGCAATTACTCTGCTACCATGATTATATTTGCAGCGTTGATCTCTGACTTTGTGAGAGAATCAGTGTCGTCAGTCAGAATTATGTATTATGTTGGCAATACAAAATTTCATACTGTGGTATATACCTTTACTTAAACAGTGTCAAAACACTGTTCCTTGTTTTACTCATTCTAACTGAAACTAGCCTAAATAAATCCCATCACTGCATTGTTGTAGAACATGCCTTCCCCCTCCTTTTCTTTAGTCATAATTTTGATCATCAAAAATTCATGATGCATTATGATTGCAGGAAGTGGCAGTTCTACAACATCCCAGTTATACTTCAGAATATGAAAGTACTTCATGGTTCACACCAGATTCCTGCTTGTGTGACTCTGTTTTTCGAGCAAGACAAATGGGGCCAGCTGGCTTTGGGGTATCTTCATCAGGCCAATGAACCTCTTTGGTTGAGGTCCTCAACCAAGTACTTTGTCAGGGGCTGAGTCCTCTGCATCTTCCTGCATCTTCCCTCCCTTCAGGCCAGCAGGTGGGTAACGACTCATCTCCTCTTCCAACACAAAGTGCATCTGCGTGGTGCCATCTGCAATGTCTGCCCAAAGCTGCCACCACAGTGGGTCTTGCTGGAGGTCGTCTTCCCCCCCCCTCCTGAACTCTTTCTTTCTTTTTCATCTCTTTGAACTTTCCACTTCTTCCCCTCCTGCACTGACTTTGCTAAGGAGCCCACCAGGCTGATACCACCTGGGTGCTAACTGGACTTGCAGACTTGCAGCATTTGAGTGGCAATGAGCAGGGGCTGCTTCATGTCCAATTCCATCCATAACTATGTGGGAGTAGTCTTCCTATTCCTTCTTTGTATTAATGGCTTAGAAAACTGCAACTTCACTGTTTTACCATCAAAAAGTAGTTATTAAAAGCCATAAAATGAATTTCCAAAGAATCATTGGGTCTTTTAACGAGATGACGCCCACTGACCTTAGAAAGACTTTAGTGATAATACTGCTGTGGAGCTGCCCCTAGTGACTGACCTTAAACATCACTTCTTTTAATTATTCACCTTGCAATTGAAAAAGAAATAGATTAATTTGCAGTGTAAAGGAGTGGGCATGGATGCACATCACATCACATAGAATAACAGAGGGTGCAACTTCACATCCTAATTTTCTTAGTGGTAACTTACTTCCATGCCCAAAGTCAGATATTTCAAAGGGGCTGATGTCATTTCATACAAATGTATGGTCAGAGCTTAAATCTTTCTAAATCACCACCAATTGCACCACCAATTTCAAAAACTGGTTGCAGCATTGCAACAATTAATTGCACCACCAATTTCAAAGCCTGGGAGCTCTAAGGTAGAAAGCTATTTGGCAGAAATAGACATAGTTCAACATGTTAACTCAGTATCAGATTTTTCAGTTTAGTCCTGAATACCCTGAATACTTCAGCTGCTTTCAATCATAGGTGTGGTTTGCTTGCTTGTTTTTGTCTGTATTATTTGCGAAACTGATAAGGGAAAAACTCGGGGGACATTTACTGTTTGGTTTGGTTGTTGTTGTTTTGTTTTTTGTTTTTTTTTTTTTTTTTTTTAAATGTTGGCACTGCACTGATAACACCATAAATAGTTCTCAGCCCTAGGTTCCAGTGCTACCATGTTGACACAAGTATTGTCTTTATTGTTTAGTACTGTCAGGGAAGAAGAGGTTATTGTGATGTATTTGAGCAAGCAAAGAAATAGGAAGATTTAGCTGAAAATGAAATGATTGCCTAATGAAAATTGAAATATGTAGATCAGCTCTGTGCTCTATGCACAACTTTTTGAAAAAGACTGGGTTTTTTGTGAGCTAGGAGGCAGCACTGGAAAACAAATAGATGATCATGGATGGTTTGGGTCCTGGCATTGGGCAGATTTTGTGACAGCTAAAAGACAAGATGTCTGCATTTAAGGCTTTCTTTAGGATGACAGCTACTGAAAAAGGCAGATCAAACTGTTCAGATTCTGATTTGTGGCTTTTGATGGAACTGGACAATTGGAAGTGTCAAGGTGTAGAATTTTGTTTGGACTTTTTTCCTTTGTCATATTCTGTCTGTATCTGCAGTATAACAAATACATGAGTTGCTCTGCACAACGGACTGGATAATGCCCAAGCATGTTTTTAATACGACAGGACCTTACAAACGCTGGTCTGAAGTCAACACCCATCCAGCAATTCCCTGAAATACTCTATATGCATTTTTTCTTTTCAAGCAGTCTAAAGGAGAATCCAGAACAGTGTCTGGTAAAAGTACACATTACACTGTTATATCCCACTGTTGCAATTACACTTAAGACCTGTGGAGACTTAAGTACATATATTGCTCTCCTGCTGAGTTTTTTCATATCCAGCAGATTCATGGGAGTTAAAACAACTCAGTACCTTGCTAGAGGTGAATATCTCTGGAGTTAAGAGGCTGAAATCTTTGAATGAAAGTATGCAATTTACTGCTTTTAGAGCCTTGGAAATTGCAATTACGCTGCTCACCAGATGCAATGCCATTAGCCACATACCGGAATGATAAGCAATGTTAATTCTGCTTATATTTTGATATACCTGTTATTTTCTAATACCCATTGTCTAACTTTGAAATAGTAGTTTGATTTTATTAAAATTAGTATTTTTCTCCAAGTAAGAATTCTGGACCATGTCAATTAAAAAAAAAAAAAGGATTCTAGGTAAAGCCTGCTGTCTTTATGAAAACCACTTTTCATGAGGGATAAGGTCTGACAAATGAACCAGGTCAAGCAGCATGCATTATCTCTTTAGAGTTCTTCTGACTCATGCTTTTAATTTAATACTAACCCTATTTAAAACTCAGTGCTTGATTTTTTTGATTAGGAATGTCTGATGATCAGTGGAAAAGTAGACATTTATGTTGCAGAAAAAGGCATAAGGTGGCTAACAGTCCCCTTAACTTGTCCATAATGACAGTAAATGCACAGTTTTTTGCATATGTAATTACAGACCTCTAATTTGAGTGTTTGGCTTAGGAAAAAAAAAAAAAAAAAAAAAGGTGGGCAAATGATGTATCATTTGTGAAAGGACCTGATCTAGGAGCTAGTGTGCAGGTGTGGACTCCTTCTTTCACTGGGAATTATATGAACTAGAAATGATAGGGGGGAAAAACAGTAAGGCAGTGATTTGGGGGTTTAAATCTGGACATAGTTAAGTCCTACTGAAGTTAAAGGTAGGTGTGTGCTTTAAGAGTAGCACTAGACTGAGATTTACACCCACGCGAAAGCAACTAATTATTATAAATCAATTATGTAGACCCATTTTGTTAATACCAGCCTTCTCTCCATTCTGAGTAATTTTGGCCTTCTTAAAAATCACTGTGTTTGATGTGAAATTCAGAGAAAACAAGTCTAGGTCATTGGCTCACAATCAAGTACATTGCGAATGTAACTCACTTACTTGTGTAGTCCCTCTCTGGTTGTAAAACCAAATGAAAAAGATTATAATCAGAAAGCTGTAAACTATGCTTGCTAGCTTAATTTTGGCATAGGATGGCTCAAGAATTTATAATTTTACAATGAAACTTCCATCTCAGACCGCTTAAAACCTGGGGGAGGGGGAGGTGTGGAAATTGTAATTCCAAGTTCAACTGCAGTCCTCTCCGACTGTGACCCCAGCGCTGTCTGCATCTGGGTTGTGATTAGACAATACTCTTGGTCTAAACCTATCTAATGATTAAAACCAGACCTGACCTTCTTGGTTGAAGGAGAATTGAGTTAGACTTTATTAACTTGCAGTTATTAATTTCACAAGTTACAAAGGAATCATTGATGTGAAACTCTATTTTTAGATTTCAAACTGTAAATGCTTTCCAGGACCAAGCTATACAGGGGGGCAGTGGGGTAAATGTAGCTGTTTCTTTACCGAGCATTTAATTAAGTGCCTACCTTCAAAGGGAAATAACTACAGCCACCTAGCACTTGCCATACGAAGCTTTTATTTCCAGCCATTTAAGCCCAGCACTACTTTGGGTGACTGCTTACTACCCATGGTGCTCATAGCCATCCTTGGGGATGTGCTTTGGCCACCACACTGAAGGTCTGTTTATGACTGTGTTACAGCCACCTCCTCTTCTCCTTTCCCCCCAAAATATGTTTCTGGTTGGTCCTGAGGTACAGGTGTACCAAAGAGTGTGGGTACATAAGTTGAAACTCATCCAGCACTTGCTGGAGCCAGAGTTTTTAGTGGGTTCACATCCCAGTTTGTTCTGGAGGACTGGGAGATCTTTCCTTGAACTTAATTTAGAAGAAGTCCATGGACAGGGTTATCCCATCCTTTAGGTACTGTTTACAAACAGACTTCAGCTGAAGTTCATTGTACCCCTTTGCATTTCTAGATTGTGGTTCCTTGGTACACCTACACTGGAGACGACATCCCACTGGACCAGGGCTACAGCATTCCCCAGGGAACATTCTCCTACAGTCAGATGAATATGGGAGTACATAGTTATAAAGAAAACCCAACCCAACCCAGACCCCAGAGAGGACAGCCATTTGACAAGTCTTTTTTTGCTTAATTCATTGCCCAGCTTTTTCCACATCTCAAAAACATCAGCAAATTTGAAGGATTTAAATTTTCTAATCAAGCAAGCATGACAGCAGTTGCTTTCTTTTGGAAAGAAGAAAAGATAGGAAAGAAAGCTTAAATGAGCATTTAATTGTTCATTACCCAAATGAGATTCTCCATGGAAAATGCCTGCAGAACCACAGCACTTTGGGATAGCTTTTGTGTCAGGGGGCAGAGTCTAATTTGTGTCCGGGGTTAGGATATTTCAGGTTCAGCTGGTGGGAGATTGCAGCCGGCTGCTTGCTGTGACTGTCCCCTCCAAAAGGGGTACAAAGGCACAGAAGGGCCGTGTTCACATCTCCCAATACAGGAGGCTATGTTTGATGTCCCCCCACCAAATACTAGGCTGTGACCTCTGATGGGGTAACTAAATCAGTTGGGATAGGCAGCCAGTGGTGTCAAAATTAATGGGCTTTAATATCCAGGTATTTCCATTGTCCAAGTACCTTTAAAGGGTAGCTTTGGTGCCCATTTTCCGAGACTAATTTTGAAAATCACAACCTAAATCGCATAGCAAAATGAAAGGTGCTATTTTAACTGACTGCTTCTAACATGATAGAAATGAACACTTCTTTCCTGTTTTGCTTTTTTCTTTTTTTAAAGCATATGAATAAAGGCATAATGTTAATAAATTGCACACAAGCTTTTAGCTCCAACATGTGAAAAATGATGGTGTTGCGCAGTAGTGGCTCATACTAATGGAAAACACGCGGAAGACTTTCCGTCAATATTGTTTAATGTGAGAAACTTGTATGACAGAGCAAGTGTCAACACCTGCTTGAAGCCTCATTCTTCAGAGTTAGTCTCAGTGATGAGAAAGAGGGTGCTTGACTGAAATGCCTGTCAGGCTTAACCTGGAAAACATCTCCATGAGCACAGGGAAGGAGGTAGCCTGCCAGTCACATAGTGCATCAGGATCATGGCTGTACCTAGCATGTGGAAAGCGGCTGTTGGGTACACCAATTTCAGGGTGGCGTGAAAAGGAACAGAGGAAAGTGACTTCCTCAGCATTTTTATAAATATTCTGTTGGGCATTTTAACTTGTCCTTCACTTTCACGTGTGTTGTCTCAGTTACTTTTTCTCCACAGTCATGGTTTCAGCATGCCAAATTGTCACTTGTTCTCTTAGGACGTCTCTGACTTCTGGGAGCTTTCATTTTGCGCATCAGAAAATGCAACACCGTCACTATGGCTAAACTGCAACACTGAGGAAAGCTTGCACGCTCCCAAGGCCAAGCCTTCCTCCTGGCTGTGCTCCTGCTCCAAAAGTAATGCAGGTGCCTCCCTCCCTGCTTTCGTTTCTGTGGGAAGGGAACCAGTGCCCTCATCTAGGGCTCAAATTCCTGAAGACATTTAAATACCTTGACTCGGGCATCTGATCTTTCTTGTTGCAAAGATACACCACACTGTCCTAATGGTGTCTTCTGCAATAGCAAAGCAGAAAAGAGAAGAGGCAGTGACGAAAACTGAAAGTGTAATAGTAATGGAGCTTATTTGCCATGTATAAAATGAGAGACAAACACGGACTAATGAGAAACAGAGTGGCCTACGAGGAAGGGCAAAACAATGCTTGTACTGTGGGGGGAAACATGAGAAAGGCAAATAGGTTGCCAGCTGCAAGAGTTTATTGCAAGGAAAAAAAAAAACCAAACCCCAGCCATTTTGCAAACAGTGACAGAAACAGCCTGAAAGTATTTGCCAAATGGAGAGCGACAGTGAGATCCCCTTGGACAATATTGTTTTCACCACTTCCCGCTGCACTGGAGCTGTGAGGAGCAAAGCAACGAGCTTGTTTGTCCAGCTAGAACTTTGGGTTCCATCGAAGCACGGACTCAAGCATGCAAGCTTCACACCTAGCAGCAGCTTGACGGCTGGCTTAATGGGGTTTAAAAATCACTGCAGAACTATATTGGATATGTCCTCCACATTGCAGGAGAGCAACTCCTGTATTCATCACTGTATGTGCTTTATACGGATGCGTGGCTAAGGGCAGTGCCTGCCAATATAGCTGAGTAAAGCAGGCTTCACTAGCTAGATTTCAAAACCTCTTCTTAAATGAAACCATTCCCTCTACCTTCACCAAACGGTTAAGATTAGGGAAACAGTTAGGATCTGTCATTTACAGGTGGAGTCCCGACACTTACTGCAATTTGTAGTCCTGCTGATGGAGCTGCTCATGACACAGGCAGGAGAGGGAGTGTAAGGACACAGGACAAGAGGATGGTCAAAGCAATTTCAAATGATGGATGGATGAATAAGTAGATAATGTGAAGAGCCAGTGTGTGACTGTCAGAGTATGCAATTCCTATGCTCTGAAGGACACCCCCCCCCCCCCCCCCGCCCCCCGCCTTGTGCACTTTTTCCGTATGGGCCCTTTCACCAGCTCTTAATACATCCATCTTCTGATGTGAGCGGTCAAAAAGGAATAAAAGGAACAAGTTTGATCAATTCTTTATTGCTTTCCATAATCTCAGAAGATTTTACCAGTTTCCTTATAAATCTGCTTTTTATTTACCTGAAAATTGTATCTCTCTAACTGCAGGCTTCCCTCCTACACTAGCACGGCACTATGTGTGCCCGCTCCTCCCTCCTTCCCTCCCTCCCTTCCCTGTTTTCTGCTCGGAGCTGCGTCGTGCAGATTTCATGTCAGCCCTCGTCAGCTGCATTTCTTCAAGCGTCTTTCTTTGTTCAAACGTAGTTGCCAGAAGTGTGCGGTGTCCGAGCTGTTACCATGACATGTCCTCAAAGGACTTTGCTCTGAGCTGCTCTGGTCACTCTTTGCTTTCATCTTCTGCGCTGTCAAACTGTTTTCACCCGTGATGGCCCTTGTCCATCAAACGTACTCTCCCTGTAAATACCCTCAGGCAGGAAACCCATTAGCAGATGGACTCCCTGACCTTCTCCAGAAAGCGTTGAATTTACAGCTGTGCGTAGTGCGCAGAAGTGAGGGAAGGTTTATTTATTCTGCTTTGTTTTAAGATGTTGTTTTCTTCTGTGGGGGCAGATTTCTTTGTGCCCAGAGGGACGAATCATCTCTCTAGGCTGCTTTCTCCACCTGGTTATCGCCTTTTAATTTAGTACCTGCTAACAAGAGGTAATCTGTATTTCAGGGACCAAGCACTGACAGAAAATGCTTCTTCAGGCATACTGTTTGAAGTGCTACTAAAACGCAGTGCCAGGGTTGGAGTGAGATCTCATACCAAGGAGGTGGAGACCCGTCCTTTGTTCAGGGGAAAGAGAAAAAAAGCCCTTAAGGGAGCTCCTTTCCATCGCAGCTGATGGAAACAAGGACACTGCCACATCTGAGGAATGCAAGCCAGGTGCGGGCCTGGTCAGCAGCCTGGCTCTGTGGCCAGGCTACCTGCACCGGGGGCAAAATGCAAATGCAGGGACCTTGACATCGTCCCACCAAACCGTGTGTGCATGCCAGATGGCAGGAGGAGGCTTTGCACAGACATCCTTACCTCGGTTCAGCCCTGCCGGTGGATGTGGGCACCATCTTCAGCCACTCCTGGCTCCTCATCGCTGACTGCCTGTGTTTTCACCCCTGAAGGTCTGATGGCCAAGTTGCTTGTGTGCCAGCTGCTTAACTTAGTCCAGCTGAAAATGAGTAGGTGGCAAAGACCTATTTTTTAAAGTGGTTAAGCCAACACTGCCAGCATGAAGTGAGGGAGGCTGACGTGAGCAGCTTTGCTGGCACATTTCGTGGGGGGCAACGTCTAATAAAAGAGCTGTGCTGAGCCGCCGGGAATGGACTGCTGCTGGGGAGCAGTGAGTACATCCTCTGTGCCCAGCAAGAAGCACTCAGAGCAACGCAGATATGTGGGTGGAAAAGCCAGTGAAAGAGGCCGCAGACAGCCAAAGCCACATTTGCAATGCATCCATAAGGAAAAGGGTGAGAAACAGTCTTCAGGAAGAGTTCTAGCTGGAAAACGTTTTGGAGTTTTGAACGGAAAAGTCTTGTCTCCTGCTGGTCGAACACAATGGGGGAAGGGAAATAGGGCTTTGTACATTCTCTGCAGAAAAATAGGAGTGCATCAGAGAAATATCTGATTTCTTCATCAATTACTTCTCCTAATGGAAACAGTATGTCTGTCCCCAAATTTTGGCTAACTGCTCAAATCGAAATGGGTGACAATGCTGTAGGATCATCCCACAGAGCTAGCTTCCCCCCATTGCTGTGGAGAGAGGGTTCTGCTCTGATGAGGTTTGCTTATCCACAGAGAAGAAAGAAATATTTTTTTTAACTCTTTCCCCCATTGCTGTCCTTCTTTGGGGATCAGACAAGCTGACTCCTCTGAGTGAGGGACCGCTGGCTGCTGTGGTTTCCTTTCCACCATCAGAGCGATGACCTAGCTCTCTGCTGCTCTGTACAATATCAGATTTAGTTTCCGTGTGTGTGTGCAGGGGTCCCTGTGCTGTGCGCTGTGCACATACGTGCCCATGGCATATACAAGCACACGAGCGGTGGTTGCTCTCTCCCAGTGCAGGTGTAGGTAAGCAAAGGATTACTAACAGTGCACTGCACAGCACCAGCAAGAATTGTCATGATATACCTGTCTATCACAGCAAACTTTCAAATAATGCCCTTATTTAAATGTAAAATGTATATTCAGGGCAGCATGACAATGCAGACTGGTTTCTGTAAACTCTAGTGGAATTAGAGGATTTAATGATTGGTATTTATATTATAATGCCCTCCTCTCCTTTTCCATGATACTCTATGAATTGCTGAAATATTGACACAGCATGTTATCTTTAAAAAAATAGAAAAAAAGAAAACTTACAATTTAAACTGAAAGGGAGAGCACTGTGATGAACAGTTTGTTTTGTTGCCTGGTAATAGATTTCTGAGTTGGAACGTATTTGCAATAGCTTGTTGACAAGACACACATGTTTATTAGGAGTGAAAATGATACCTAGTAGCTTAATCTCGCTCTCTGTAGAAACAACAAAAACCCCTCAAACCGGCAGCAATGCAGCAGCAGAGGGCATCCGCAGCCTGCGTTTAAAGGCTGTAATGACGGGAGCATTTGCTAGTGGAGCTTAATAGGACAATGCTGTTTTAGCTAGTGGATGGCAATCCTTAAAGCATCCTTGTAACTGTGACAAGTCAGTGTGGTGAAGCATTTTATGTTGCTGTATTTTCAAAAATAAAATAGAAATATGGCAAACAATGGCCTGGCAGCGGAATACAGCGGGCAATATCTAACGGCAGTGATAAACTAGGCAGGTCACTTTGCTGTGACTGCCTCTCCAGCTGAAGCTGAGGGGTTTGCTCTGGATTAAACAAAGCCATGTGCTATTTACAATGTGGTTTGAGTTTGTGCTTGCAGAGGTTTGCAGTGCCCTATGGAACAATAGCTCACTGAACAGGACAAATGTAGAACAGCTTACGAACAATGAACAAACAGTGAGAGGGAGCTGGGTTGTTTTAATTCTCATCCAAAATCCAAGGCAATTGGTTTCTTAATGGAAAATAAAAAGCTTATGAAGCTGCTGGTACATTGTCACCAGGCAAGCAACCATTCAGCATCCTGGAAATTGAATTCAGATTTTTGGGAAGCTTCTTGGACTAGTGGACGGAGCAACACTGGCTGGTGCCAATCTTCCCTCATACTGTGGCCTTCGCTGTTTCCTTTAAAGGATTTTGTCAGAAATGGAGGGCTCTAAAATGGCTGCAGCCCGACACATTTAGAAGTCTGCCCCACTCTGAGTAGGAAATCTGGGGAAAACAGAAACAAAGAGGGCTGGTTCATTCCTCTATGCAGCAAACGCTTTTTCTTGCATTTCATATCCTCTAAATTAGGATAAAGCCTGACCATTTCAGAATCCCATGTTCCCCCAGTGCGAATCGCAGCGCTCCTGCAGCCTGAGGGCAGGTTTTGTCATCACTACAGAGATGAAGAACCTCGGTTTGCATGCGAAGGGCAATGAAATTCTTGAAAGTGGTGACCTTGGCCCTTTGTTGCGATAGATTTACCGTAGTGTTATGGATGGGAGGCAGTTGCTTCTTTGCCTTTCTTTTTCCTGCATCTCAGTGAGCAGAGAAAGAGGGGGATTGCGAGAATATTGACCCCAGTGTAAAAAGATACAGGTCTTAACATATTTCTTTTTAGGGATGCTTATATTTCCTCTGATTGTAAATCTCCCAGAAACTGGTATTTTAACTGCCAGGGTGATGCTCAGTGAGGAAAAGCAAATGAAGACAAAATCACAGATGCAAGTGAAATAAATGGTGCCTGAAATGCTAGCTAAATATCTTCACAGTTCAAAGGAGCTTGCAGAGGCACATTCATTGCCTTTACATTTCCTGTCCCAGGATCCCATTTGTCACCAGCTTCATTTCCACCGAGGCTGAGGGCTGGTTTCTCAAGAGCTGTGGGTGCCCGGGGACGAGAGTGAAGGCAGTGCAGTGTGGGAAGGTAAGTTAACCTTGCCTCCGTGTACCTCTGCTGCCTTGCTTTCTCATGTCTGTTGGCAAACAGAGAGCCACAGCTCCAGTAACATCCCCTTGATGGGGCTAGTCCAGAGGCTGGCTGTGACAGTTTGGGATCTTGGCAAGGAAGCCTTTCAGTCAAGGCTATATCATCTCATTCCCAAAAGACCTCTTACCCCAAGTGGAGCTTAATTTCACTCCTCTGCAAGTATCTTGCGCCAAGGCTTCCACTGGACTATCAGAAACAGCTCCCTTCCAAGCCATTAGCTGACCATCAGGATCGTCTCTGCTTGAACGGGCTTCTCTCACAAGTGTTGGGCTGCCACAACCTGCTCTTGCTCTTTGGCTGCTTGACTCAGCCCCGGGTTATACCTGTGAGAAGAGGGTCTAAGTCGCCTCCTGTGTGCAAGGGCTGGTGCATTGGCACTCGGGTAACATGCATGATTTCTGGTGTGTTTCGTTAGGAAGAAATAAAGGCAGATGCATAACCAACGGCTGACAAGACATGCCAAGAGCTGCTCCTAAATTCCAGTAGATCTTCCTTAGACACAAATTGACTTTACATCTTCGGGGCATGTGTGTGCTTGATTACTCTCCAGATACAAAGAGACCTTCAGTTTTTTGAACACATGGGAAAGATTATGTCAGGGTGAAAATGTGGGCCTCTCTGAAGCCGGGAAGGAAGTAGAGCCCAGCATATTTTCCAGAGGTGTGGGTAAGCGAGAAGATTTCATGCAGTTCATGTCAGTCATTACCTTTTATCTATGCTGGAAAGCAAAGCACTAGTAAAATGGATGTGCTAAGTTTAAACACTTTTCCAGAAAGCTGAATTTAACCAGAGGGGGCTTTTTTTCCTGGAAGCAATGATCAGTAATAACTTTTGGGGAATTCTCCAGCTCCTATTATTGCAGCTGAGCCTTCTTCCTTCCTTTCACCATTATCTTGTCCCAAAGATGTTCTCCTAGAAGACTCTCTTAAAAGATTTTCCCAAATGGAGGTATTCAAAAGAGATTTCCTATAGATAATTCTTGCTAGCTCATAGTTATGTTTTTATAGTAGGTTTGTTAGTTGGATTTGTTCCTTTTGTGTAAGTTACGGTACTGAGTAGAAGACGACAGTTTTTGGCCATGGTGATAAAAACAGAAGTGAAGCAAAATCATGTCCTACATGGTCCAGGTGCATTTGACCTCAGGGTCTAGTAGAGGAATTCAGGCAGTGGGGTATTTTATTGCAGCGCTTCTAAAGGGTGCTACACATTGAGGTATGGGAGACCAAAGGTTCCTCTTTCTCTAGCAGCACACAGGGAACAACACTCGACTTGAGTGTGCTGCAGCCAACAGCTGGGAAAGAAATCTTCATTGACAGCTCATTTAGTTGTGGGTCCCTCTGCTAAGAAGGCCCACAGCAAGTCCATGTAGAAGTATATTTGCATGATGCTCTTTCATGTTTTAATATAACCAGCCCTCCAGAAGAGAATTGGAGGTTATGGATACCTCCTAAGCTTTGGGGGAAATAAATATGTCTCCCGTACTTAAGCTCCAGAGCAATAACTGCAAGGTGATAACAGTCTGGAATACAGTAGAAAAGGATAAGTTGAACAAGGTTTGCATCTGTAGCTCTGCTGAAGCTGCTCTCCTCCCAGAAGAAAGATAGTGCCTTGTTTCTGAACTATGGATATTCTCTTTATTTATTCTGACCTCCCATCTTGAGAAGCAAATTGGTCTCGTTTCTGAATTATCAAGACTGACACAGGGTGTGCCCTGGAATATTTTTAACAAAAAAAAAAAAAAAAAAAGGAGAGAGAGGGAGAGAAAGAAAAAAAGGAAAAATAGAAAGAGAAATAAATCAAAGTACCCTTTGCATTATGCTGGCCTACTATTTTTTTTTTTCTAGAAACAACATCGTGGATACAAATGGATTAGCACATAATGTTGAAATATTGTGAATATGCTGACATCTCATTGTTTTGCTCAGGAAGTAGTTTGTCATTGTTACAAAAATGTAACATGACTGTTTCAAAGTTAATTGAGTATGTTGCAAGAATTTTTAAAATCTCAAGTAAACCCACTGGTCAATAAACAACTGTATCTCCTTGGATGGAAAGGACTTTCCATATGAGAGTGGGAAAACCTCCAAATAACTAGTAGGTATTTATTCAGGGTGTGAGATTAATGGCATGGTCATGCTTAAAAGAGCCAGCAAGGAGCCAGGGTAGTGAGAGATCAGCCTGAGCACTTTTAGCAAGGAAGGAAGCTGATACTAAAAAAACCCCTCTTTCCAGACCTCATTATCTCAGAGAGCAGTTCTGGATGAGATTCAGGAGGCCGATTTCAGCATTAAGGCAGCCACTGAATCACAGCAAGAAGGGCTTTTCAATGTGATGCCATTGCTTAAAACCCCATGACCTCATCCCTGTGGCAGCGGGGGAGCAGTCAGCCCCCACCCCAAGAAGCAGGTCTCTTTCCCAGGCGATAGAAGAGGTGGTTCTCACCCTGGCTTAGGACACGTCTCAGTGGAGCGAGGTGACCACTGTGTTTTCTGTAGCCTTGAGAGCAAAGCCACGGACCCTGAAGGCATGGGAAGACCTCTTTTGTGAACCCACTCCAGGCTTACAGGAGACAGGTGTAAACAATTGAGTGTTGTGAAAGCTGAGGCTCTCGGACATGCCCAGGAAGCAAACCTTCAGAGAAGTTAGACGGTTAAGGACTTGGGGTTAAATGGCAGCTTTGTGAATTCCAGCTACTTTCAACAATGGCAGTAGTTGCCCGAAAACTCCCCGAGGCATCTGTATCTCTGCTGGGAATCTCTCGATGTGATTTTAAGTCACTGAAAAAAGAGGTGACTTGAAGTATTGGTTGATAGATTTATCCTTTGTAAAGAAATTTTCAGATGAATGCGTCTCTTCTTTCAGTTTGTGAACAGCTCAGAGCTGATCCTGTTTCCGCCTGCGCAAGAGTTATTGGAAATATTTGCTGAAAAGGTTCAGTGTGTGTGGTTGGGTTCATGGAGCTGAGGATCACTAGGTCATGATTTCCCATGGCCTGCAGCAGGTTTCTGCAAGAGCTGGTGCACAGGCTCAGCCTGATTCCCCAAGCCCTGCCAAGTGGCCTGGGGCACATGTGTCCCTGGGAGAGGGCAGCAAGTGAAGCTGGTCCCTACGAACTTCTACTCAAACTGGTCCCAGCTTGGTGGGGGGAATATTTTCTGATGGGCACATGTGAGTCCTGCCTCAGTAAGTGTCTATCTGGCTTTATGCTGACTTTGCAGAGCTCTGCCGGATCTGTGCAGAGGGCAGGAAGCTTCCTACCATATCCTGGGATGGAGCTGAGCCCCTGCTCCTTTCCCCTCCCTGGTTTAACTTGTACATTGTCTTCCTTTGAAAGTACTAGAAAAATTCTCATCCCGTATGGTACCCTTCTGTATTTTTTGGCATCCAAATCTGCCCATGTTGAACCACAGGTGCCCTTTAAAGCGTCAGTGGGATGCTACTTAATCCCATAAACACCCTGGTTTCTATTACACATTTAGTCAAGGGGAAGCAACAGTCACAAGATGCTTTAAGTAGGTTTTCCTCACTGTTTCACAAGTAAGGTGTAACTCTTTATCTCTGTCAAAGCATGTTTAAACCACCCAAGTGGGACTGTGTGTCTGCTCCTTGGAAAATCCCAATGCTCAGACATCAATAAGAGTGACCAGGTCCTAGTCCCTTCTTTTCTTCATTTGCAGAGAGCGTTTGAATGAGTTCCTACATCCCCAGTGAATGCTCTAATGGCTGGACTATTGGTTATTCAAAGCGGGTTTCTCTCATTGTCTTCTGGCAGGGACAGTCTGCTCTGCATTAAAAAAAAATAATTAAATCCCATGACTAGGCATGTAAGCTTATGGCTATAACCCAACACATTGTTTTTTTATGCAGAGTTGAACAGCTCCAACAAACAGAAAACAAACAAAAAAACCCAAACCAAGAGACAGCTGGGTACTCACCTGGGATATGAATTCAAGGTATGTCTTTCCAGCACTGGCTCAGTGTACATGTCTCACATCCCTTTGGATTGCTCTAGCCCTATATCCTTTGAGCCTTCATTTTCTGGGCTTTTCACAGACCAAAACCACCTCTGAAAGTGTTCTCTGGCTTCATGATCCTGAAGAAAGGCAACATTTTTCTAGCCAGAGAGACTGCGGGACTTTCTCACTGAATCTTCTTACTGTAGGCTGTACATAAAATGGAGGTTATTTCTAGAGAGGAGATGGTCATCTCTGGAGAGGATCAAATGGAGGTCACCTCATCACTGGAGGTTTTCAAGATGTGATTGAACAAGGTGCTAGATAACCTCATCGAGGCTTCCTTTCCCACAAAGTGTTGGGTTAGAAGATCTTTTGAGGTCACTTCCCTGTGATTCTATGATAAAATGCATCCAGAGAGATAAGAAACTCACTTCTTGGAGCCTTCTTAACTTTTCCTGCAAATCAATTGAGAACTTGGATATCTTAATTCAGTCCGCAGTTAATTTTACCATACTAAAGAACTGGCTGCTGTAACACCTTGTAAGGTAAACCTCTAAGGCCTGCTGGATATACAAGCTGAACTAATTCAACTAACTCGGTCAGAATGTACTGATCTTAATTCAATTGCCTTTTGTGGACTCCCTTAAATTGGTTTACAGTTGCTGTCTTTTAGCACACATTAAATTAGAAATAATTGTTAAGTCAATAAATAGAGTTTCCTCAACTGGAGTAATACAGCTCTTAGGAAAAAGACTGTTGTATGCTTTTTCAGTGCCTAACTAAACAGAGCTCTTATCTCTATTTAAGTAATAATTGCAACCTAACATTTTTTTATTTGACCACATCTAGCCAATTGTTTCCAAGTTGATGTACATAGATCTCTACAGCTTCCCTGTATAGATAGATCCTGGATCACAGGGCACTGATTTCTGCTTCAAACAACAGAATAATAATAGAAAATGGTGGAGGTATGAATTAATGAATTTTTTTACTTAATATAATTGTGTATATCAGTGTGGTTATCAGCCACTTTTGTGAACAAAAGCCCATTTATGGGTAACAATAATAACAAATAACAAGAATGTGTTCCAAAGAAATGGCTACTGAAATAACAAGTGTTGAGGATCATGGGTTTTGTCTTGTGACACAACTTCTGTAGTTGTTCCATTCTTTTGTTTTGTGCCAGTCTGAATTAATTAGATTAAAGTTGGAGGTTTGAAGTGAAGTAAAATGGTATCATTGAACTGTGATAATAATACTTAGCACACTATTTTGGGGGAGTTTCTGCTCCTGCTTGGGCTGAAGCTGAAATAGATGACAGTAGTTCACTGCCTCTGAACTAAAAATTGTAACTGACAGCAAAATCTGTTTTCATATTCTGTTTCTATTCAAAATGTGTTACAAATGTTAATGAATTTGTATCCTTATGATTAATAAGTAGCAACATGTCTGTTTTAGAGAAGATAAATGGCTACAGGAGGCATCAGTGTGAGGACTATCAGACCATGGACTAAAAGTGGCTGCGGTAAAGGTGGTGGAAGAGCTGCACGGAAAATCTCATCTATCTGAGTGAGCATGGTATTTTTCATCTGCTCTTTAGTTCTGTTTTAAGAATAGTTGGACTGTGACAATAAGTTCTTCAATTAGAAATATAGTTCTTCCAATCCTTTGAGCTTTTTCTAGTATCTTTTTTGTGCTCCTGAATTTAATTCTTCACTTCTAAGTTAAATTGTGTACAATGCTGCAATGGAGTCACATAGATGAAAAATATACATGAAACCAGAAGCAGACATTTTGCTTTTCTGTGGTGGCTAGGAGTGGCAGTGAAAGTGAAAGGTGGTTTCTTTAATAACATATTTAAATGCCTTCTTCTGCAATTCACTTTCAAGCTAAAATAATAAAAAAGAAATTAAGTAAAGAAGAGGACAGCAATCTTTCCTTAAGTGGAGTATTATTTTGCTGATGAGGTAAACCTAACTGACATCAAGAATAGCTTAAGTCTGCCAACTACATGCTGATATTGGCTGGCTGTGCTTTTCCTTCAGCCACTGCTATAATGGAGATTGAAGTAATCTTCCATGCTTTCCATATTGCACATGGGGATGTAAGTAAGAGCAATAGAATGACCAAAAAAAAAAAAAAAAAAAAAAGAAAAAAAAAAGTGGAGGTCATTGTAGTGGTGGAATGCACCTATAAGGAAAGTATTGAAATCCATGGCATTTGGGACATTTAAAACTGGATCTTACATCACATTAATATAGGAACAATATACCACAACTGTCAGGAAGTAAGGGAAACATTTGCCCCTATGTACGGTTCCGTGGCATCGCTGAAATGCTTGAAACAGGATCACATGCCTAAGATCAGTGGTCTCACTAAGCCACAGAGGGCAGCTGACATGGTTGGGTGGTCATTGGTGGCTTTGGAGATCAGTGCCATAGCACAGTTACGCATCTTGTTGGACTAGACACATTTTACTTAGCCAAACAGATGAAACAGTGGTTTTGCTTCCCTTTAGGAAGATGGAGGTTATTAAAAGGTGTGGGTTTAGGAGACGTGGGATCATAAAACAGCAAAAGACAGAGCAGAAATTAGTCATTTATGCAACTGCTGTGAAGCCAAGAGGGCTGGCAAAATAGACATATCTGTCATGCTAATCTAACTACAGGGAGCAAAAGATGTATGAACAGTGTTCCTCCCAGGCTCTAGGAATGAAAGGCAATTTTTTTCTGTTAGGAGCTGATTTGGCCACTATGCAAAACCTAATAATGGTTACCCATCGAGTTTTAAGAGGTTTTGTTTTCTTGACCCCCCCCCCCCCCCCTTTTTTTTTTCCTCTTTTTTTCCTAAGGCTTCAGGGACTATTTTATTTGAGGAGCTTGCCTAGAGACTTTTCACGTGGTTGAATCCTGTGGAAAATTTATTGTCATCAGAAAAAGTGGGGGGGGGCGGGGGGGGTAGGGGAGAAGAAAAAAAAGAATCACATGAGTTTTCTTCCAAACACTTTTCCAGATTTATTTTTCTGCTTCATTTTTCATGGGAAAATCCCTCTATGTGGTTATACATCTATTTTAGTGTTTTTACTTGTCAGTATTTTGTTTTTGTAGCTGCTCTGAATCTTTCAGCTTAGAAACTGTTATGCTGTTTGTTGATGGAGAAAGAAATGATATTGGAAATTATAGTGATGTAACATTTGGAGACACTGTAATTAAGACCCCAACGTCTCTCATTGCTAATGGCCACAGCAATGACTGGGGCTATCATGGCAGCAGTTGTGACTCTCCAGCCTATTGCTGACTTTACGTCAGCTCCAGTGGAGAGATGATCACTCATCCATCAGCTGGCAAGAGGTGTCCAGATCCCCCTGGGAGAGCTGGAATGAAAATGGTATTTCTGCAGTGGCCCAAGACACCTGTAGCTCCCTGTTTTGCTGGTAGCTACCTGATGCAGCTCCAGAAATTGATGTAAGGAGGGGAATTGGGGACTGCGTGGGAGGGTGATTGCTTCCGAGGCATCTGAAAAATCCCCGTGGTGATTTAAAGGTGTTTTCTAAGGGTTTCCCACAGATGCAGCCCTGGCAGGGAAGATAACAGGGGGCAAGCACCACACATGGCAGCTTGGGCTGGGCTTCAGGAAGGCTTTCTTCTCCAGGAGTGTATTGCAGCATTGTATTGTCTTAGCCAGAGAAGCTGTGAAATCTCCATCCATGGAGATTGTCAAGAAGTGGGTGGTCAAAGCCACTTTTGACCTGGTCTAGTGGTGGCGACAGTCACTCTTGGAGCAGCAGGTTGGGCTACAGACTCCAGAGGTCCCTTCCAGCCAGTAGTGCTATGATCGTATGGAGGGGCTGTAAAACAGTTACACAGCAGGGGTGAATCAAATACTTTTTCTTCTGTCTGGAGATGCTTTACCTTTTGGTCATGCATTTTGTGCTCAGGAGAAAGTGTATCAGGCAGTCTGCAGAGGGAAACCCAGAGCATGAGCTTTATTCAATGAAAAAAGGGAGGATGTAGGAGACACTCTTCTTACGTGGATAAGTAACATGCTTATTTTTTTGACAGCTGGATTTCACCTACCAAACAACCTGTTAAAATAGACAATTATTTTGTACACTCTGGCATATTTTTAACACCACATGAATAATTGAGAAGAATGCCTCAATTTTTTCTCCCCAAGAAAAAGACTAATATTAAATAATTATGCATTATATTGATGTAAAAAGATGAATAGAACTTTTTCCATGGGATCAGATGCCCAAATTTAACAGTAAGAAGTACTGGAGCTCTATATTCCTGTAGTTGATTGCAGTGGAAAAACTTACACAGACAAAGACAACAACTGAAATTTTCTGAAGAGTACAAATAAATTTACTGGAGGAGATGCAAGCAAGTCTGGGCAGTAGTTAAAGAAGAATAGCGATTCACAAATTCTGTCAACAATTTTTCCTGTGTCTCAGGGTCTGGTTGCAGCTCTGGGACAAAAGTGACTGCATTTTATGGATTGCACGTTGTTGAGGAGAAAGTGACAAGAATGTGTGGGGACTTGGAAAAATGTCTCTCTGATGGGAGCGTGAAGAGGTTGAGATAGTTTGTGTTAGAAAGAGATGAATAAAGAGGGAAATGGTAAAAGGTCAAAACAAGAGAAGCAGTTTGGAGAAGGATGTTCAGAAGAGGTGAGAGCCACTGTTCTCTCCCAGAAAAGGGAAGGCATTGAATTTTGAAGCTGCCAGATTTTAACTTCACACATAAAAAATAAATACTTTGTCCAGTAGTGTGTCCTGCTTGTGGAGTCACTGCCCCTGGATGCTCCTAAGTTTAGAAATCAGAAAAACTCAAAGGTCACTTCTGTAAAAAGGATAGTTGGAGCTGAATGCTTCTGACAAGATAATAAAGTCTCTTGAGGTTTTAAATTAATTTCTAATTTCTTGTAATTAATGAGACACTTTTACTCAGCAAATCACCCATCCTGGCCCTGCGTAACAGATTGTGAATCTTCTTTTTAAGCATTTGGTGCTTGTCAAATCCCTTATAGCAAGAAAATTTCTGGGCCTTTATATATTACTGTCTGCTTCTGGCTTCATTGTACTCTTTGGGAAATCAGTGGGATTTTTACCTCAATGGAAAAATGGATTAATTGGATTCTAGTTCATTTAATAATGATTTTTAAATGCAACAGCTTCAATATTGTCTTCTGCTTTGTTTTGAAGTCTTTTATGGATTATATTCACTGAGCATGTGTGTTTATACTGCAGTTCAATCTGCTGTGCATACCCATTTACTGATTTGTACTGGGATGAGTTTACATATGGCTACAGAGGATGGGTTGCCCCCCCTTCCCGCCCTTGATGTTTTAAGTTGTGTAATTGACTTTTTGAAGTGTGGGCTGAGTTCCATAAGCTGTTGGTAGCTATGGTTTGATTATAGCACAAAGGTTGGTTGGTTGTGGGTGAGTTACAGGGATGCTTTTATAAAGCATGTTTCCTTGCTTCATCTGCAATTAAAAGAAGAAAATACAACAGCAGTACAGTTGCCTTGACAGTGAAAGCCCATTGGCCATTGGACAGGGTGATGAAACGTGATTAAGTCAAAGCCTATCATCTAGTGATGATTAATGATATATCAGCATTCACCCAACATGCAGCCCTCCAAGGCACACAAAAATGTGGTTTATGTCATGGAAGGTAATTAATAACTTCAAGCTCTGATTACCCTAGTCCATGCCTCCAGTTTGGCCACAGTGAGGCGGTGATCTTCTTAGCAGTGGCAACTGGCTGTGTAAGAGAACGAATGGATTGGGACTGGAGGCACACAGAGGGTCACTCTTTTCTCCCTCCTCTTTCCCTTTGCAGACTTGCAAAAACCTGCTCAATAGTAGACTGGTTTGCAGGCTAATATTTCCACAGCCAACCACTCTTGACAGGGAGAGAGACTGGGGAACAGAGCTGGGGCTGACAGTTTTATAATCCAGTTGTGTTGAAATGTATCATTGTCAATTCTGTTATTTAGAAGAAAATCCTCAGTTTGACTCAGGTGAAGATTTATAGTGTAAAAAAAGATGAAATGTCAGTGTCTGAGAAGACAATATGTGTAAGTAACACTCCAGGCTCACTGTCTGTTCCTGCATAAATGAATTATCACCAGGGTATGTCTTCAGCTGAGCTCTATATCAAAGCAATATTTCAGTGGGGTCCACAGACAGGCAGTTGTCCCCCTTTTCACAAATAGGAAGAAAACAGAAAGACTCTGGGGCCAATTCTGGAAAATTTTGTTCATGTAACCAGTTCTTTGGCATCCAAAGTGGAATTGGTGGGACTGGGCACAGAAGTAAAGTTTTGTCATGGTGTGCTGTGGACCAGCCTTGCAGTGTGACACCAGGTTTGCTTCTGTTTGCCCTCCAGAAGCATTCAAGCAGAGTCTTTTCATGCCATCTTGTCTGAGGTGGATGCGGCAGGTAAAACTACCTGGCTGGTAACAGGGGATAGGAACCTCTGAAGCAGATTTAAATCTGAGGCCAGATTTTCATCTCAGTTTTTCATACCCATGGCACTTTCCCTGACTTCTGCAAATGCACCACTGTGACAAGAGGAGGACTCGGCCTCTATTTCACTGGTGGTCAACGGTTGTTCAACAGGTCTTGACTCCTACAAGGCAGAGGGGAAGAAAAAGAAATCTCTTTTCTAAGTCTATTTGCTGCTAGAAGCTTCTGTTCACTTATAAATTATACTTTCTGGAAATGCCTTTTGCTTATATATATGTATGAGTATGTATGTACCTATCCATCTGTCTATCTATTCATTTACATATCTATCTGCATGCCTGTGTATGCTTAGAGACTGACACTCACTCATCACTGCCTAATGGTCAGGCATTATGACCACTGCATCCCAGTAATAAGGGTACTGGCAGTTTTATTAAAAAATATTATAGGAGAGCTCTGAAATCCAGTAGTCCCTGAAGAATTTCTTGAACACAGTGTATCTGGAATGTCAAAATGGTCCTTGGAGATATGCAGACTAATAAACCAGACAGGACAGTCATATCATGTTTATGATTATACATATTCCCCCATGAAATAAAAGTGTACAATTGTGATTGGAGGCAGGGAGTTATCAGCTGGAAACAGCTGTGCTGCTGAAACACCCGGTGGCAGGCTATATAAATATTAGCAAAGATACTCCAAACTCTACTGTGTCTGTATTTATATATGTTTTGTTGCCAGCTGAGGCAGCTGTCAAGGGGGTTGACTTTGGGGAAATGGATGTGAGTTAGGAATTGCAGAGTTTGAAGCCTTCTATTCATTTTGCTTGTCCATTAGCATTTAAAAATGTGCACTGAAAGGATCCATCAGACATACAAAGCTGTGTACTGTGGAAAGCCACTGCAAGTGCCACAAGTTCATTTTTAAAGCAGTCTTTTAAAAAGGAGGAACCATCTACCTCATGGAAGACTGATTCTGAGCAGGATTTCTTGTAAGGAAACTGCTCACTTGCAATACTTCAAGGACTTGGTGTATCACAGAAATACACTTCTCTTTTCAACAACCAGCCCAGGGACTGCCTCTTTGCTTACACTGGCACAAATCAGGAGCATGCCCCCTGAAATTAATAGAGCCATGCTAGACAAAAATGGCATGCGAGGGGAACCCGAGCTCCTGGTGTTCCTGTTCCGCAGCTTTTCTGATAACATGGGGAAAGGTCTGCAGCCCCCATGGGCAGTGCATGCACCTGCCCGCGCTCCAGCTCGGTGTGACGCACCAGTGGCAAAGCACGGAGTGTCCCCAGCCAGTCCAGGGGTGCATCAGCCTTGCAGGATTGTGTGTAGAAACAACTTGCCTCTATTCTCAGTTATTTAGGAGGTGTTGGCTCAAAGTACAGGACAGAAACATGTCATTCCTGGCTCCACTTCATATGCACTTAGCTATGCTTACTCAAAGGGAAGGCATGGGAAGAAGCAAAAGGAAAATTCTCAGGTTGATTGTAAAGACAGTTTTGGTTAAAGATTTATTCTCATTAAAACATGCTCTATGCAAAGACTAATTGCACAGGCTATGCATTGTGATTTCACAACTGCCCTCCTGCCCTTTTTTTGTTCTTTGTGAAGAAGGGATTTATATTCTTCCAGCTCTGCCGCTTTCCCTAATGTCCTAAAATCTCTGTCCCTACTGCAGATACCCAGGGGATGGTCATTCCAACTCACAAAAGACTTCAGTGTTTCAATATTTCCTTTTATTGTGAGCCAGACAAACACACTGAAGATTTTCTGTACAGGTCAATGCTAGGAAAAATATCTTGGACAGTTTAAAGCAATTAATTTCACCTAGCTGATTTTCTTTCAGCTAATTGCACTCTGATAATTTTGAAGTGGGATGCTTTAGTGTGGCCAGAGATTTTTTATATCTGTTCTTCCACTCCAGATTCCCGTGTCTCAGCCTGGGTTTATGAGGAATTCGGAGCCTGATTCTGCTGAGGTTTCCTCGACAATGCTGCGTGCTCAGGGAGAACAAAAGCCCACGATGAATTCCAGCGATGTGCATTGGGATAATTATACCCCTGTCCTGATGGAAAAAAAAGGGAAGAAAAAAAAAAAAAAAAAGAGAAGAGCCCAGCTGCCTTCTTATTCTTCTTATTTCCACTCTTATGCCAGACAGCTCTTGCTGACAGGTTGGTTAACCATGGGAGTGGTGATGGGTGACGTGCACACCTGAGTATTGTGCCTGAGCGTTGTCAGACTGGATGCTGACAGGCTGCATGAAACGCGGTCTTATATACTTTGGATTTAATCTAAATACTCTTCTGACATGCATTTGCTTTCCATGTTGTTCTCCACTAAGATGTCCCACTGTGGGTACTGTACAGTGAGCTGAATATAGCTGAAGCAGGAAGGAAAAAAGATCTTAACCCTATTGTTATAAAAAAAAATAATAGTTACCTTGTGACTTCTAATTTCTGTTAGGTCCTTTAGGATCTTAAATGTTTGGAAAACACCATCAAAAGGTATCAGGTGGTAAGCTTCTACAGAAATCAATACTGTAATACAAAATGAGATAAACAAATACCTCTTGAGGTGATGTACTGAACTATTTGGTAACCGCTTTTCTTTTTTTTCTGGAGTGTGTATGGGACATCAGCTTGTGCCTGATTTGACATTCATGTTGCTGGAGTTTGAGAGCCTTCTATGTTGAAATGTAGACCCAAATGTTATCTGTAGCCTGTTTCTTTCCTTCCTTCCTTCCTTCCTTCCTTCCTTCCTTCCTTCCTTCCTTCCTTCCTTCCTTCCTTCCTTCCTTCCTTCCTTCCTTCCTTCCTTTTCTTCTTTTAAAAAACCCTAACAAACCAGCTTTTCCGTCTCCATGTGGATTATCCTGTAGTTAGAGGGAAGAATCAGACCCCAAAGCAATAGGCTGCTAGAATTTTTTTCTCACTTGAATAAGTAAAGTTGTCATCCAGCAAAGACCCAGGAGAATTCTTAACATTTACTAGCCACAAATGCTCCAAATTAATCACATAGTTAAATGTTTTGCATATTTAAAAGAAGATAACTGTGATTCAGGAGAGTAATTCTGATCTGGGAATTAACAGCGTATGGAAGTACATTGTCAACTGTACGTGAGTGACTGTGTTCACATGGAGAAGTGATAACAACACAAGCTTCCCAGGTGCGTACTCCTGCCTCTGTTGAAAACAATACATATTTCAGGGTTACACCTGCATTATTTAAATGATCTAGTAAAGTTTATTGAATGGAAAACAAAGGCAAAATCAGTCAAATACATCTGACAAACAAAGAAAGGTATACTCAGGGAAATTTAAGCAGCACATATTAAGCAGCATGGGTGAAAGAGCTGGCAGCGTTTCAAGTGTTTGCAAGATGTGTTTGTTTTCTCAAATCTCCAATTTACTCTAACAGGCATATTATGTTCAGGCATGAACAACTAAATCCCATGTGAAATGAATGAAAATGCTTGAAATACATGGTACAGTGAACCTGTATACATTTAAACATATGAAGGCTCGGTTTCTGTCTACTTAAGCTTGCAGTAAAGCCAGGGTTCACAAAGAGTAGGTTTTATTCTGTTTAAGCACAGATGTCTAATGTCTGAAGTTTAGCCATCCTAAAAGGAAGGTAGGAATCTCCCCTAATTATCTAGACTCCTTGATTGCCAATGGAGACAGGGACAAGTCACCTCTCAGAAGACAGGTAAGAGGAATTGCTTTTGGGGCAACAGCCCACCTTTTTCTGTTAACTAATGAGGCAGTTCAGTTTAGCAAACGCACTGGCTTCTATACAGCTTTAATGGTATGAGGTGAATACTACCTGGGATATCAGTTTTGACTGATTCAGCTTCTTTCCCACCTTTCTTTACTTGCCTTTGTCTCTGTTGACCATTTAAATTAAGTCTATTACAGCTGCTACTATCTTGTCCATGTTGTTTGCTTAAAGCATAGTTTGTTCATGCAACACAAAATTCCAGTAATAACAAGAGTGGCGCAATGACTAATTCCAGGTAGGAGAAGGAGTTGCTGCAAGATGAGCAGATGAAGATTATGGACAGCAGAATAACCAAGTCAAGTGCTAGAGATGCTAGTGCATCATTCCATGTCATTCTGTCATTACTTTTGCTCTGGATTTTTGCAAAAATAAAATTCACTAATGAAAGGGTTATCAGAAATAAAATTTCATGCAAGTGTAAACAGAGTCACAGAGAAAATATTACTTTCTGGTCATAATTCTTGTCAGGATTTCAGGAGCACATGGACTGGAAGGGCCAGGCAGGGTTCATATGTGTTGCTGTTTGAGCGTAGTATTGGTATTGCTGAGGCTAAAAGGATAGTGTAAGTCTGTGGCAATATGCTGCCGTTGTCCATGATGAGATTTGAGCAGTTGTGCCATGATTACAAAATTTCCTAGGAGGTTTTGGGTGTTGTTTGTGCTTTGAATCACCCTGACAGCCAAATCTTGGCTGCATGATAACAGATGCAGACCATGGCTGACCAAACAGCAACCACAGCGGTACCAAGAAGTGGTAGCTGATTTTTGCTAACCTAGATGGATTTACTAGTTACTAGCTAATTCCGCTTTCAAGTACTGTAATAAGGATTTTTTTTTTTCTCTGGCGATGTCACTTCTCTGATAAGCACTTGTCTCTCTGCCTAATCATTAAGTTGGCATAAATGCCACCAATTTTTACCATCTGGTCCACAGTCGAAAACCCTTGCCTGCTACTGTTCAGTAATTGCTGTTTCATGTGTCTACCTTGACAGTAACTGATGGGAATGTTTTTAGTGTGAATTCAAACAACTGTTCCAGCTTTACTAGTTCTAAGCTTCAGATTTTGCCTAATTGTGGAAAAGAGAGTAGGCACTTCTGGGTCTGTCTAGACATGGCTCTGTTAAGTGCATGTCTGATCATATGAGTTACTCACTCTGGTAATATTAATAAATGGGACCAAACCAAATAAAAGACAGTTCCATTAAATTCTCTGAGCTCATAGGGTGGTTATAAAGTCAACATGCTGTGCTATGTTAACATCTGACCAGTGAAATGGTTGTTTCCTGATCCCAGCTTTGGCTTTCAGCCACAAAAAACAAAAGACAGATGCTGTGCTTTAGTAGGGTCAGGGTTATCAAAGAGATTTGATTAATAGTCGGTTACTTTGCTTTTTTGACACTTTTGTTCTGTTGATTACAAAGGATTCCTAGCCATGATTTTTCATTGACTTGGTGAACTGTATGATAGATGAGAAGAAAGGAAGGACCTTTCTGAATCTGAGCTCTTCCTGGAAAAATACAGGCATGGGCGCAGTTTGGACTGCGCGTTTACTTTGAGCTTGTTTGATGTGGATGCTACTGATCCTTGTATCTTAGAGGGCAAAGGGGCTAATGCCTCCTCACAGAGGTAACAGTTGTAAATGCAAACAAGGTGCTCTTAGCTATCTAATGATTTCCCATCAGGGAAAAATGCCAGAGAATTGAAAACACTGACTTTAAAAGTGCATCAAAGTAATTTGTTAGTCTTTGAAGTAGGAAGCTATTTATAATGGAAGGTGTTCTCTGATGGAGTAATAGGCTTGCAGTGTGCGTGAGTGATCCGAGTCAAAAAGACGTTTGTAAAAGGATATCAGGGTGTTACAGCTTGAATTTGTGAGCACTTTATTCCCTGAAACAGGGGCATTCTGTGCCATTTGATTCTTGTTCAGTTTTTCTTCTTTCCCAAGCACTGCCCCCTATGCAGTAATATATGCAATATTGATTTCCCTGATTTGACAGTGACACCTGAAAATAAAATCCTAAGCAGGTCGATACTCTCAATCCCAAATCACTGATAAACAGAGATGATAACCCTCCAGGCAGAACATTGGTGAGTCAATTGAAAACAGATACTTGAAACCTCTGTGCATATGACTTAGATGGGATATATCACTAACGGGCTGTCACTGTAGGAGGCTCTTTTAAAACTTTTCCAATAACTGGATGAGGTAGAATTTGACACTGATGTGCCAAGTCCTGCTTGCTGCAGAAAACTGCTCATTCTCTTCGGATACCTATCATATGCCAGAAGGGTTTTTCTCCCTTTTCCCCGCTTTTACTGCTCTCCCTTTTACATTTTAATACCAGAAAATGTTCTGATCATTATTGAGTTATGGTAGGCATTCAGACAGACTGCTGACAGGGATACACTCAAGGTCAGGAAACACTTCTTCTGAGACACCTCCTTGCCTCGACTACCTTGACTATCATCAGTGGTTGGATGTTTGGTGCAAAAACAGGGAGTGAGCAACACAGTATCTTGTCCTGGGCATTACTGGCCATTTCCATATTCATCTTCTGCACAGCCTGCGGCGCTGTGGTATGTGCAGTGCTCCCTCCCTAAGCTCAGGTTTCTTCAAATCTATCACCGCCTTCCCCAATTTTTTTGTTACCTTTACTTTGTAGTAATAACATAACTCCACATTAAATGCAACAAGGTACTTACTTGGCCCAGGAAGTAGTGTGGTAGCAATATTTTACTAATAATTGTTTGCAAATGATACACATGGGTTGTTGTTGTCTTCCTGGTCTGGTATTTAAAAAAAAATTAATTCAGCGATGTTTGTGTACCCAATTAATTTTGTCTGCTTGGTAAATTTCAGCTTAGCATTTGAACATGTTTTCTGTCACTTGGACTGTTGCTTCCTGTGTTTGTTTGCTTTTATTTTTGTTAAAGGAGATTATAAATGGGCAGAACTTTTGATTCCAAGTAAAAATATGTCTTCCTAAGTAATTGCCTGAATTGCAATATGTTTGTTATTGTTTCTAATTGCCAATTCTCTTGATGCAGGTCAGCACCTTTTTGGTTCAAACGTCCCAAGAATGAGTCACAAGAACAACAGAAGATAACTTCATTGTAATACTGCTTGGAAAGAATAGTCAACATAATTACTCTGCCCTATTGCTCTTTTCCCTGGCTTAAATAAGATAAAATCCTGTTTTGTCACAAGAAAAGTTGAGTAACAGGTTCATTTGGATGTCAAGAGGAGCAGTTTATAAGCCTTCTGATTTGAACCTTGACCTACTGTCTAATCGGCTGACCTTTCTAGTTCCACAAACGATTTTCAATAAAATTTTGTTTTAGGAGGTAGCTGGAAACATAGCTTTATTCCCTGTGAATGAATCGTTAATTTTTTTTTTTCTTTTAAATGTAAAAGAAAGTTAAAAATAAGGAGAGATTCCTTTCATATAACAGTGGGGAAAACGGTAAAGAAAAGAGAAAAAAAAGAAAACTAAAATGTAAATGTAGAACATAAAATGTAAATGGTAAAAAAATTGATGAACTTCAGGAAACGTTAGCATATATTGCTTAAAGGGAACAGTTTCTTGTGGAGTTAAGATTAAATATTTACAAAAAGCAATGAAAGGAACCATCAGACATCTGAGAGAAAAAAGTTACACATATTAGTAAAGAAGTGTAGTAAGGAGACAAAGCACCTATTCTGTTAATAAGTTTGTTCAAAACAGGTTACAGAGAAAACAGCCTGGAGAAAACTGGGCAGGAGAGCAGTGATTTGTAGTGCTATCAAGAGATTTCAGCTTGGCCTGACCAAAGATGAAAATAAAATTTTATGGGAAACATTAAGAGAATTGAGTTCAAATAAGGTGATATCTCTGCATCTTAAGCTTGTCTCTGGAGCAGCACTGGAACTACTCCCTGCACCTCATGCAGGATAATTTTTTAAAGCAAATGTAGAAGCTGCCGAAGGACAAGACTGTGAAATGAAGCCTGAGCTGCAAAGAGGGCGGTTGAAGAAGACAGTGAGATGGTCAAAGGTGCAAGTGCACCAAGGACAAGTGCGGCAAAGGACTTGGCTCTGCAATCTGTTGTCCCCTCCCTGGCGTAGTACCTGCGTGGACATCTGCAGGCAAATCAGACCTCTGTGACTGGCACTCAGCCGTTGCACATGAGGTTTTGCAATTAAGCCTGAATCTGCAGCGCAGACTGATGGGGTCTGAAAGGCCAGATAGTGTGCTGGGCCGTGCACCTGCAGAGCAGCACATTGCCGGCAGAGAAATGAGAAACCACAGCTCCCTTCAAGACTTGCTGCCTCTCTGACCTTAACCGCAGGTAGCTTTCTGCAGCTCATACAGCGGGGCTGTGCGCTGGTGTAGGCAGAATTTGGCATCCATGGAGAGAGAGAGTGCAAACGGAGGAGTGAGAGCCTGTGAATGAATGCATCCTCGCAGGCTGAGAAATGCTTGCTGAGACCAAGACATGGGTTTCCTGGCAAGACGGACTGAAGTGGCTGCTCCTCAGGACAGCGTAGCTGCCGCGCGTTGTACACTGGGAAGGCATTTGTCACCAAACGTTGACAGATGGGATGCGGGCACAGGACAGAAAAGGTCAAATGAAGGAATGTGCTGCTGCCGGCACTGTTTCCCATGGGTTCGGCAGCAATGCTGGAGGCAGCTCACAGCAGTCCATCAGGCTGCGGAGCTTGCGGACCGAAGGAAGGCGGCTCGCCCAGCACTTGCCCGGCTTGCAGCATTGCCCACCAGAGCCCTGCCACTCCTCCAAGAGGACAACAGGGCAGGGAATAAAGCAGATATCTCACAGTTGTTTTGACCTGCCATCCAAGGCCAGGTGCTTTCGGTTGCATGGCAGCACAGAACATGGCTCACGTGTGATGCTAACAGCAAGTCATATCCAGTCTCATAATGGTGGAGGGGGTATGGGGCCAACCTACCAGGAGATCTGCTGCTGCCTGCGGGCTGGGGCTCTACCCCTGCCCTGCCATGGGCTGGTACACCCTGGGTGCAGGGCAGCAGCAGCTTTGTGAGCTCAGGGATGCTGTGGAGATGGATGTGTAGGGTAGCTCCTCACCCTGGGCTGAAGCAGGGTGGAGGGCTGGGGAGACGAGTAGGATGGGGCTGTGCTGCGGGTCCGGGGCTACGAAGATGGGTTGTGGGAAGCTAGGACCATGCTTATGGGGCACTGATTTTGGAAGTTATTGTGGGCGGAGGGGAGATGTTTGGCTTTTAGTGCTGCACTGTTTTCTTTTTTTCCTAATGGGGCTTTTATCCTCAGGAGGGTTCTCCACCTCAGCTGTAGGCTGTATGAATGCAGAGCGCCATAGATGTCTCTACATGTACAAGTCCTTAGGCAGGGACAGAGAAGAAAAGGGTGGCATGGTGTACACTCTAAAGCTTTGCGTTTGCTCTTCCAGGACAAACATCTTTTGCTTTCCGTGGATGTTTTGAAAAGTTTCGGTTTCTGTCCAATGCAGAATAAAAATCATGCCCAAAATCCACTTGCTATTATGTTTGTTGTCACCCTTGTGTTTTCATGTGTAGCTCCAGCAACCTCAAGCCCTAGAGAGACAGGAACTCAATATTTCTTTTGGTGGAATAAAGGGAAAGAGCAACCTCACGAAGTGGAGGGACCGCTCATGTCTGATATCTTTAGGCTTGATTTTAGCTTTGCAACATCTTGAAGTAAATAAATTAAAACGCAGGACTACTTTAAGGTGCAGGAATATCTCACCTGTGCTTTTAAGGTGAGGGGTCACCCTGATCAAACTAAGTTTGGGTGTGTGAGTTGAGCTGAGAGGGGAATGGATCCTGCCAGAAGTGTCCCTCCATGGGCAAGGGACCCCTCTGGGGTTCTGTCTGCTGCCATCCTCCCTCTGAGCAGCTTGGAAGTAATGTGCAGAATAAAGCTGTCTGGAGGAACTTTGAGGACTGAATGAGTGCTAGAAGGCGTTATCTCATTAGTCTCCACAAGGGCAGGAGGAGGATGAGGGCTAGTACTATTATGAGTACGCTCCAGGGCATGGGAGTCTTGCTTAATAGATGTTGCTGATTTATTTGTTGTTGGTTTTCGCAACATATTCTTCTGCCTTCTTCCTCACTCAATAAGTTCTCTTAAATTCAGATTTTGGGAATGAGGAAGTTGGCTTTATACTGGTGTTTATGAAATAGGTTTAGTTTTGTTTGGCAGGCTTCTGGGCAAGGGCATTGACTTCCTACCTGCTCTTTATGAAGATGTAAATAATGCTCCTCAAACCTGGCCTTCTTTTTTATTGACAACAGCACCAGAAGAAGAGTCATACTTGGATCCTGCTTTTGCAGGTGTAAAGTAAAAGTGTATTTGTGCCTTTTAAGTTAAATGGTTAGCTGGTATTTGGGAACTTGCAGGTTGTTTCAACCAAGAAAGCCAGCAGTCAGGTCTCATCCTGTTTATCTCCAAATCCTAACTCCCAAACCAAGTAGAAACATAGTTTCTTTGCTCAGAGATCTAAACCTGTGTTCTTTAGCCCTGGATTTTGGCTCCCTCCCAGGGCTACATACAGCCATTATTTTGCTCTCCAGTGGCTGTTTCCTTGGTCTTAGGCTCCCCATTTTCTTGCTTTCTCTGCCCTACTGGGAGAACTTCATGTAGGCATGGTGCTGGCCCCTGCAGAAGACCTTGCCTTTTCTAACAGTACTTTGGACTACTAGGCAGTGGGCAACCACTTTTGCAATTATCATTCAGTGGTCAAACAGTTTCTCCTTTCTTAAAAGAAAGTTCATATCCAATTACTGTAATAATTAAAATATACAGTATACATGGAGCTTCTTGACCTCATTTCCAGGGGCAGCCCAGTATAGGCAGGGAGAGGTAACGTAATCCTGCTGCAATCTGAAAAGGAGTTTTCAGCTGCGTGTTTGAAGTACGAAATGAGAGAGACCTGTGAAATCATTGATTTCATGGAGGAAAAGCAGGGGGCAGGAGGAATGTCTCCTCATTTTTCTGTGGACTGCTTGGTGGACATCTCAGGTGAAGAAGGTTGCACTATGCCCGTGCACTGTGGTACTCACTGCTGGGAGGTGCAGAGCCTGAAAACAGTATAAGGGACCTTAAAAACTACCGAAACCCTGCAAAAATATGCTCTTTGGTGCAGTGGATGCAGTTTCCAGCTTTGGATGTCCCCAAAGAATGAGTTTCTGGAAAGAAGAAGGATTCATTAATGGAAACAGAATTCTGTCCATGCTTTCCTGAGCACCTGCTGTCAACACTGCTGGTATGGGAGACCAGGCCAGAACTTCCCTCCTGTGCGGCAGCTCCCGTACCCCGTGTCTCATTCCCTGATGACAATCCCAGCCGCGTCCTTGCTGCCACTGCAGAAATTTGCTTTCAGCCTTCTCATGTCCTTGGCCTCCTGCCTCCAGCATCTCTTCATCAGCAGCTTGCTGACCTGTGTTAGTTTCTTCTTCCTTTGATGTGGAGAGTATGGGGGCATATGGTGATTAGATTTTGGAAGGGGGTGATCAGGTTTGTCAGTCGGACACTTTTTAAAATAAATTGACAAGGAATTAGGAGAGAAGTTGTTATAATCAAGCTCAGGATTAAACATCAAGTAGAATGTAATGAACCTGTAAAAGAGCATTCAGGCCACTAACTTACTCAAGGGAAAGAGTTATCTGGCAAATGCTGATTAGGATATGCTACAAGACAAATTATCTGCTGCATGGACAACAGTGTATCACCACTGCCAGCTTGAGTTTTGTGACTTCTCCAAGGAGCACTGAACCTATGTGCATTTCCTCTTCCCATTACTCTTTGCTAGTGCTGGTTTTACATTTGGTGATTATTCTTTGGGAAACATAACAAACAACATATAAACTGAAATCACCAGATCTGTTTCTCTCTAACGAGCAATGGCAGAGTTTCATATAGGTTTTTTACACCTAGCTAGAGCTGCTAGGACACTCTCCAAAGAGTGCTGCACTGGGAAAATTATGATGTCATTGTAGATGTCTTGCTTATTTCCTCAGAATAAATGAACATCATCATGAAACTCCAGGAGGAAAACTTGGCGGTGCTGGAGTTATGGAGCTATTAAAGCAGCTGAGACTAAGGTTTGCATTTAAGTCAGGGGTTATTTGGAGGTCGCCATCATATGCTTTTATTTGGAGTCCTAAATACGGCTTTAAGTGCCTCACTTAATAATTTTGTCCATAATGAGGTTGGTTTGGCTTCTCTTCTCTGAAATACCATAGAAGAAATGTGTTACTGAATCACTGCAATTTTTTTAAAATTCTAAAGCTGTAAAAAGAATAATTTCTTTCATAATTCTTCAGGTGTCTATTTTATAGTGTTCTTTAAATGAAAGCTGTAACATGAAATCACAAAGATTAGCAGTGTGCTGAAACTAGCTGTCTCTTCTTTCAAAGAACTAGCTGTCATTTCTTCCTTAAGATGATTTACCCTTCTAGATTCAGCAATTGTGCATTCTTTGAAGCACAGTAGGAGAGGGTCCGTATCAAAAGGAAGATAATTTCCAAAATGCTCTTCATGATTATTGTAATAATGGTCTATTGCTGCAATTTTCAGGCTCTACAGCTGAGAGAATGATGAGCTTACATGCACTGATTGTTTACAGCAGAGAGTCAAACAAAGGCAAAGATGTAGCTGGAGAATAGGATGTGCCATAGTGTGCAGGATCATGGCTGTGGAGCCATGGGTATTGCTTTAGGAAGCATACCTGTGGTTCAAAACCAAGGTTGAGCTGAGGAATTGCGCAATGTTGTGTACCAGGGAAATATTTCTAGCCCATGCCATTTGCAGGGTGTAAATGTAAATGATTTGATTTCCTACTGACTGACTGAATATCAGAAATTATCTAATACCTTAAAAATGAGATCGCTCAATGCATCATATAGTTCTACCACACTAGGAACAAACTGACTTATTCAAATTTTTATCAGATGCACTGTAATTTCATGAAGTATCATCTTCTCTCTTTTAATAGCTTGAGAATTTGTGTTGTCATTCATATTTTTAGATATCTGAAGTTTCCTCTATTCCTTCTTTATGACCTTTCCAAATGGTCACACCATTTGGAGTGTGTGTACATTCCACACACTGGAATGTATGAGTACATCAATCTTTAGCCTTCAGTACCTATGTTAAGTTTATCATTACACTATCTAGAAAGACCTGTTCTAGGAAAATCCCATTTACTTTTATTGAAAGGGTTGTATCTGGGGTGTTTCTGTGGACTTTATTTCTCATAGTATATTCAATATTTTCCTGATGCATTCTTTGGGGGTCATTTAGCTTTCCTCACAGTAAAAAGCATTATTGTGTTTATGTTGATATTCACTGTTTCATTTTCTTAACTCAAAACATGAACACCCCCTTTTAATTTCTGTCTGCTCTGTCCTATTTGTTTTGATGAAGTACCATGGCTCCTATCAGCGTGCCATCTGCAGAAGGGTGATGACTGTGCATTTCTTTTGCCAGCAAGGAACATTATTCTTCATGGTGCTTTTGTTTTTCTTCACCACTTTTTGGCCTGACTTGGTTTTTCTTTCACAACTTCATCTGGTTTCTTTCTGATCTGAACATCCATTGAAGATGTACTTTATTTTAAATCATAATATCATTGATCAAGAGTCTTTCTCATTTCATGGCTGGACCAAAACTTTACATTACATTTTTACAGGTCAGGTAATGTTAATTCTGAAGATAGCATCATCTTGTGAACATCTGTGATTTAAACTATTTTCTTTCCTCTGGTCATTAATCAGCAGGCAAAGTCTCAGTGCTTTATTCTGCTTTTTTTTCTTCATGCTAATACAATGAAAACCAAATTTTGAATTTTCTTTTTGACAATACATACAACTACAATACCTGTTTCAGCTCTGAGGTGTTGGAAGCTACAGACTTTCTATCCCAGTAATGAACCACAACTTCCTTCAACTGTTCCTGAGTTGGCAATGCAGAAGGAGCAGAATGATTTCAGTGAACACAGGGCTTTTGACTTCTTGGCCTTTGGGCCAGCTCTTTGTGCTGGGTTTTCCAGCCACCTAGGTGGATGTTACATGCTGATTAGGTCAATGGTGGATGCTTTGTCTTCCCTATATGGGGAAAAGCCAGAAAACTTCAGTCTGGGGTCATAAATCTGGAAGCATTCATAAGCATTGAACTCACCTTAAAAAAAAGCAAAAAAAGAAAAAAGAAAAGAACTTTCATGATGATAGATTATGTTTGTACATCTCTCTCAGTATTTTGTTCAGCATTATTAGCATGTAGGGCTTGATTGAAACCCTGCTTATTATTTGACTTGGTTGGAATCCAATTTGCAGCGAGGCAGTTACTCACTGCCAAGGTTAACAATTGATAGGATAGAGAAGGGGACTTACAGACTCTGGTTCTCATGTGGTTTTTGCACTTTCTTTTTTTAAAAGTGTACTGTTCTTGTTCATCTTTCTACTCCTAAGCTATCATTTCCAGAATTTCCAGCTATCCTGCTTTTCTTTTTCCCCATTGTCTCTTGCAACCTTGATTTTACTTTTAATAAAAAAATACCTCTGAAAGGCTTAGTTTAGATTTGTTTTAGAAAATAAGTGTAGGTGCACAAATGTGACTGAATAAGTATAGACGAGGTGTCATGTGATTATTGTTCTTAGTTTTTTTTGTTGTGGTCTGTTTTGTGGTTTTTTTTGTTGTTTGTTTGTTTGTTTTTTCCCATTTCTACATTTAATATCAAAATGACCATTGCAAGAGCAATTCAGAATGACTTCAAATGTCATATTTGTCACTGAATAACTTTAGGGAACAGCTTCCCCTCTAACCTCATGGCACCTCCTGTCCTTTGAAAAACCCAACCCCAAAAACTTGGTACTTGCAGACTTAGGGTTGGCTGCTGTTTTCATAAATCTCACAAAGCTCATTTCAAGCCTTTAGTTGTAGCAAAGAGTGAAGGTACATACCTGGGAGACATCATGCCTGCCTTCAAGAATAGGGCAATAGCTAATGGATGGTGTTGAAGCCTGGTAGCTTAGTGCCTTGTAAAGAGAAGACTGGTTGAGTGGTGGGGTAACACTAACAGTTGTTACCATGATAAAGCCCACCGCACTGTTCCTGACTTGTGTGCATGTGTGTAAGGGAGGGACGTATGTGTGTTACCTGGGAGATGTCTTATGCGGGAGTTACTCCTGCTCTGGCACTAAGGTCTTAGTGCCGTTTCAGCAGTTAAATAGGAGGTGACTGCTGTCTGCTGTGCCTGAGTGGTGCTGAAAGCATCATGTGTAGAGGCACGAAGGACTGAAAGGAAGATGAGGGCTATATGGTAGTCTTCCTGTGGATGGTACGGTGTTAAGGCAGACGCGGCTACACCTTGCAGAGACATTGCAGACACTGAGCAGAGCAGAGTTAGCTGATGGGGGGTGCGCACTGCATCCTGTGATTTCTCAGGAGCTGCTGAATCTTAACAGGAAGGGTCAAAATACCAACAGCTGAACTGGATGGCACAAGTTTCATGGCACAAGACCCATAAATGTAAAACTAAACTTCTTGCCTTTACTGCTTTTTGGTCAGAGAAATGCATGGTTAGAAGAGAACTGAAGATGCCCCTTAGTCTATTCCTCTGCGCAGAGGCACCAGTCTGCACTGATCTCCTCAAGCCTAGTATGAGGCTTGCATAATCTCTCTATACATGCATTGCTGCCCTAGCTATATTGTGAGAAAAATGTATCTAATGCTTCAACCACATTTTCTTTGCTTCAAATTGATAGGGTTATCCTGTTCGGCTCCTTCTGGCATAGAGAACCCTAGCATCAAATAGTTGTGTATGGTATTTTTTCTTTTAGCAGGTTTACAATCCCATATTAACTTCTGGTTCCTCTGCCGCCTCAGTGATTATTCACCATTTCCTCATTGTATAATTCTTTCCCCTTAGCTGCTTATTGCAGTTACCATGAAGTGTTTTATTACAGAGGTGACTATTTGATAACTACAGCAGTGAAAATGGTAGGTCCAGAGGTCAAATGCATCTGCTGTTAGGTAAATTGTGCCATGTGGTTCCTAAATTTTAGTAATCCCTACTATACCCTTTGTTATAATAAGATGGGAATTGTGGTTGTGCTGTGAAATGTTGGAAGGTTTAGTAGCTAATGAGTATGGTGAGAGAAATTGCAGACATGGTCTACTTTCCAACATCTTGACGGTTTTATTACTTAGTGGTTATCATAGACTATTTCTTTCTTGTCATTCTAAAAATGTTCTCTCTCTTACCTGGTGTCTCTGTGGCACCCAACGTTACCTACTACGTAGAAATTTGGATACTGTTTTCAACTCCTCTACCATGTCACATAGCTAGAAAGTGGAAACTTGGGTATTCCTCAACATAGGGAGGATGGGCTCTGACTGAGGATTTGATATCAGTTAATCACTTCATCTTGTGAACACCTTGAAACAACCAAAACCCAAGTGTACAAAGTAGCCTATTGGCTCTAGAGCTCTTCATTTGGTAGAAGGTCCTTTGAAAACAAGCACACAAACAAACTTCAGCCTTCGAAGCAGCTTCTTAATAATTTGACCCAGCCTCTCATTCTCACAGGCTCAGCTATGACTGTGCCATGGTCTTAGCAGCTCCATGTTTAGCTGTGCTGTTGCATCTTTTTTATCTACTATGGGCTATTATAACAAGAAGTCTTATGCAGAACAAGCTAAAATACTCCCTCTTTCTGTTTTGTTTTGTTTTGTTTTGTTTTTGTTTGTTTGCTTGCTTTCTTTCTGCTGAGGGGTTGCAGGAAGCATCTTACTGAAGGACTGCAGGCTTCCTTGGTTATATGATGAGGGCTGTACACTGAAATAAGCCCTTGGTCTACGTGGAGCTCCAGTTCCAGCTGACTTCCCCAGCAGTCTCTGCTGAGGCTCCCCAGCCCTGCTGTCCCTGCTCCCTTGGCCCAGCTCCAAGGCAATCCCTCTTCCACACCACACACTTTATATCTCAGTTTTATATTTCCTAGTTTTTGATGTCTTCCAGTGTTGATCTTGCATTGCTTTCATACACCACATGTGGCAGGCAGGCAGAAGGGAAGTTAGAGCATAAGGACACATGAAGTCTGGAGGGGTTTGTGAGGCTGATGTAGCATTTATCTAGTGGTGGAAATGGAATGGGTGAAATTCTTCAGGTCCTTGTTTCTCCCTCACCTACCTCCATGCCATCAATGATGTGGTTTTGGAACCTGCAGTTTAAATAACTCAGATTTGGAATCTTATTTTATCATTTAGTGTTGCAAATCCTGCTCTAAGGCAGTTTAAGTAAGTCTGTGGTCTGTAACCATTACAGTCGTGTGCCAGTCCCACAAAATAGCTAAGATGTGCTTGCAGCCACTGATCGCTCCCCATGGGGAACAGGGAAAGATGTTCTTTTACACAGATGAGTTGCTGTATAGCAGTAAGTACTCAATACTGTATGATGAGAGCAGTAGAAGATTTCTGGTAATTGTTATATTATTTCTTATGTGTACATATGTAAGTAGTCTGCATATATTTATGTACATACAGTATGTACATCCAACTCCTTCAAAGAAATCTTCAAGGGATCTTCCAGAAGTTGGGAGCGTGCAAAACTCTGCATGGACCAGCCATGCTCTCAGTGTATATTATTTTAGTGGATCCTCAGGAGAGTTTTTCTTAAGAAAGATGCTTCTGAAAAAGGGGAATCAGGAACTGTCCATTTAGGATGGCTTAAGGATGCTTCATATCACTATAGTGGCAAAAACCATGTATATGGGGCATCTATTTGGAAAAAACATGCTCCACAGTAGTACAGCATATTGGTTATAAAAATAATTCCCAGTGTGGATCTATTACGCATTCACATTAGAAACATTCATGCAGTGTGCCTTATCATAGTTAAAACGTTTTTTGCCTTTTCGGTCACGTTAAGTAACAAACGTAACCATCTGAATAAATCAGCCACTGAACTCCTTTTTACATACGATAGATGGTACATCTTGCCAGCAGAGTAATGTGATTTAACAGTTGTGCTTCATATTATACATCTCTGCAAGCTGGAAATCTGGATGATAAATGGTGTGATAAACATTGGAGAGGCACCAAATTCCAAGGAGATCACTATTGCCTCCGTTATATAAAACTAAATGAGAAAAAACTATTTTACATTAACTTTTCTTTTAAATTGACAGTTGAGGAAATAGTAAGATGTGGTTAGATGGCAATCAGCCTTTCTCTTTAATTATTTCATCACGTCCTTTGTCACAGCTGCTCTGATTAGATTTCCTTTACAGAAATCCTTGTAAAATCATAGTTGGGTGTAGGATGCCCTGTTCACACCGAACATTTGTTTCAGAAAAGTTGGTCAGTGGCTTCTTTTCCAGACATGCGCTCACACTGATCTCCACCCGTTAAAACGATGTAATTAATTTCCCCCTCTCTCCAAAGGTGATGGCTTCGAGGTTCACAGTTGCAGTTGCCTTTCTTCTGCTGGCAGTCGGTCTGTAGTTTTTATATCAATCTGGCTTGTTCAGTTTCTAGCCTGGACTAATTTTTTTATTTTATTTTATTTTTTTTTAATAAAGGGTAAATACTTATTCATGAGAACCAGGGTCCAGCAGTGAGGTATTGTTACTTTAAGCGATGCTGACTTTTCCTGGAGGGTTTCAACACCAGGATGCTCATTGGCTACCAGACTAATTGCTTTACACTGCAAACGATGCCCAGGGGTGAAATAACACAAATACTGAGGCAAATTTTCCAACATGTGTTCTTTAAAATTCCCCCCTGAGCTGGAAGAGTGACCTTTGGTGAACAAATGTTCTTTCACCTTCAGTGTTCAAAACTATTAATGTTTTAGTACGCTTACATGATTAATTCACAGGCTTTCTTTTCAACACAGTAATTTCTGGACTCTGCCTTTCTTGTGGCCTCAGATTTGAGGCAATTTGTTCTCTAAGTCTGTCAATGGTTTATTCAGTACAACTATGATTATATCTTTAATAGTTACTAAGAGCTGCACTCAGTTACCTTGGCTTTAGCCTTTCAAAAGAGGAGTCTTTAGCCACATTATTCTGTAATGCTGATCTTTGCAGCTGAGATGGCTTGCTGAAGATTTTGTAGGCCGGGCAGATCTATTAGCAACATACTGAATTTCCCAACAGTTTTGCTTGTTATGTTTTTGCATGGCGATGAGTGATGAATCTTTTCTATTATAAAGCTTTCTCTTACCTTGCAAGTATTTAAAAACCTGGTAGGACGAAAGCTGCAGATTTTTTTTTCTCTTTTTTTTTAAGCAAAAAAATATTAACGATGGTAGGCATCCCTGAGTCTGAGCTGTAGGGGCAAAAGGCTTGCCGCAGGTCATGTAGTAGCCCTGATTCCTGCTCTCACTTAACAGCATGTGTATAATTTAAAGTCTGCTTTAGGTGATGTGACAACTACTTTCCAGTGGTGGACCCCATTTACTCTTTGTTAATTACTCTATCATTTACTGTGCAGTAACTACTACAGCTGGAAGACAGGGGAACCAAACATGTATTTCTGCCTCCCGTTATTTTTGAGTAACTCTGGACTCTCTGATAAAAGGCTTCCACTTGCTCAGATTTCATTACACCCTTTCCTCAATAGTCATGGGATCACTCTTTGAAGATCCTGAAGTACAGATCAAGAAATCACGATCTTGGCCAAGACATTTTCCTGGCTGACTTCTATGTTGTTAATAATTCACTCCTATTCTTTGACCAAGGTGGTGCTCTCTCTAAGGTTTATTTCTTGAACAATTCTGAATAATTCTTGCTCATTTTTTTTCTCTGTCCCCCCCCTCCCCCCCCCCCCCCAGCAGGGTATATTGTCTTTGTTCACTCAGTCTGTATTAATGAGGAATCCTGCTCAGTTAGACTTTGACTTTACAGGTCCTTGTGTATTTCCCCCTTGCCCTCTTCTGTGTTTTACAGGACAGTTAGAGTCTATGGTAAATGTGATGTCATTTGCCTCTTATAAATCTAATGCATGTATCTCCCCCAACCCAAAATAAGTGATGACTGTATGTGGTACTTAGTTGGTGTAATGCAGTGTCAGAAGGCATTAAAAGTGTCTGCTCCGTGGGAAATTCTAAAAAAACCCCAAACCCCACCAAACTGAGAAATAGCTCTGTGTTGGAACAAACCTTTAAATGTGTTTTCAAAACAAAATTGATGCTGGACCTCCAGTCAGCACAAGGATTCTCAGCCCTAGCCCCAGTCATCTAGATGCTTTTTGCTGTGCAAACTCAAGATTAGGCTGCAAATCTCCAGGGTTTCAGTGTCTTAATGAGCAGAGTTAAGTCCTGAACACTGTGGATTGTGCCTCTTGGGTCCTGACTCTGTGGCTGTCTGCAAGGTGGGCTGTTGGGCAAGCAGGCAAACTGGCAGGAAACCAGGCAGCTGGTTTCCTTCTAAGTATTTGACAAAATCAAAATGTACTGTGGGAGGCTGCTGATTTCATGGAATCAGCATTCTTCTAACGGAAAAAATTTAGGTTGGAAAATTTCTGTCTGACTCTAATTGTAATGTTTCTCTCCAGACCACGGCGTTTGACTTTTCCTATGGGAAATTATGGAAGGTCCATCATTGACAATGAGGATATTATTAAAATAAGAAGAGATAAAATCTTTGCATGTGTATTGTATGCTACCTATCAACCCCTGCTGCCTTTGAACATGATGAATAATCCTTATCCATTCAAGTTGCTTAGAAGTTACTGAAGTTAACACTTTATTGGAGTCTGTATAAGTGTAAAATACATTCCTCCCTCCATTTAGGCATTTTTAATTGTTCAACAGTCATTCTAATCCCGATGGCCATGTCTCACTCAGCATCCCTGCTCCAGAGACAACAATACAAGCAAGGAACAAAGCGTCTTGTGGATCTGACAGGCTATTTTGAGATTTGGGGATGCATATGGTGTGAGTAAGGAGAGGGAAACACAAATTCTCTTGACAGCTGTGTTCACTCGTCCTGCTTCCTCTCTGTACAGATGGTTCACAAATGCTGCAGCAGGATTAGGATGGGGTAGAGCCTGACCTGTTCATTAGTCTGCACTGATGAGTAGGGTGGAGTGTCGCCTACTCCTGCAATAAAGCAGGGTAGATTTAGGAAACTTCATGGACATATGGAAACTGAGATTTTCTGTTGGGAGTAGTTCAGCTTAGATGGATCCCACTGCCTGAAATGTTTTGGGGGAGAGAAAATTTAAAATTGATGAGACATTCTGTTTTTAGACTTAAACCTGGCTTTTTAGGTCATCGTTTTTGTTTAAAAATGTGACATGGGGGGAAATACAGTTGAGGTTAAAAGAGTGGTGAACACTACATATGTTTCTACTTACCTGGAAAATATCATTTTTTCAGTTTTTTTTTTGACTGTGAAATTCTACCTTTCCTCCCTGAACAAAGAAGATGAAAACATCCAAAATGTTAATGTTACTAGATGAGAAAAAGGTTTTTTTCTGTGTCTGGTTGTCGCGGGACAAAAATTCACCACCACAGTGGTCAGCTATAAATTATTATGTCTTCTTCTAATGAAGTGTATCAGAAAAGGCCATGTGATTTAGGATTATAGCTCCCTGATAAAATGGCTTTTAGAGTAGGGCAACTTTAGCATAAATCAGAGCAACTCCTTCTTCAAGCAGATGTTCTTTTTGTGCATGCACTATTGAAATAAAAAGGCAAAGAATTATGATAAAATAAGCAGAAATAATAATTAAGAATAAACAGCAGCGAGTGACAATTTTTTCACCTCTAGCAAGCAATAACTGTTTTCTGTTCATTGGTTTCATCTGCTTTTGTTTAGGCGTCACATAGCCTATGTTTGAGAGAATGCAGGTGTTCTCCAGAAGTCAAAAGGCACTCAGGTTTGAAGGGATGGAGGGATTTCTTTTTATTCTTGTCTGGCAGTCCTCCTGGCTTGAAGGCAAGCTGTGGATGCCTCTTGCCTTTGCACCTGTACCCCCAGGATGGCTCCTGGGAGGGCCAGAATCCAGAAAGAGCAGTGAAGTTGGGGCTCTTGTGGCTGTCCTTCCTTGTCTGAGGCTGTTATGTTGCAAAGACAGTGATTGAATCTCCCATGGCTGGGGAAGCAGATAGTTATGGGGAAAGGAAAAAGCAGCTTGCAAAATCACAATCCACAAAAGACTTCAGGTGAGTTCTGTACAGAACATGTGCTCACAGGCTTAGCTAAAGAATGTAAAATGCTACAGCTCTCCATTTGAATAGACTCATGGGCCTTCTAGAGCCACTTTTTTTCTAAAAAGCAATCAGTACCACACAAAACTAAAGAAGTGCAGAATTCACACATGGATGATGCTGGAAGGTAACAGCATTATATGGAATATATACTTCACTAAGTTCAGTCCTTGTTCGTCCTTAACTGTATTCCTTGTGTGATCACTCCTTGCATACAACAGGTACATATGCACTTAGGTGATTCTTGCTTCTTAGTAGTACAAGAGGAAACCACTTGGTGAAATGAAAGTGCTCTATTATTACGAGATCTTGAAGACACACCACCCCACTATCCAAAGTATTAATTGAAATAAAGAGTAGGGCTACAATGCCAGCAAAAGTGGGCTCTGAGAATAAGTGCGATGGAAAAGTCCCTGAGCAAACTGCCCTTTGGGGGTCTGCATGGGAATGGCCCCTGGGACAAGCCATCTCGTAAGTGCTGCTTCCTGGAGTGATTTGTGAGCATCTTGGCTGGCACAGGACAGAGGCATGCCAGGTACCCTGGTTTGAAGGTTTGACAGTGCCAGTGATGAAATACCAGTGTCTGGGAATATTTCTGAACACTGTTTTATTTACTAGAGTAGGCACAGCTCTAGAGATATTTCAGTGTCCCCCTCCAAGTGGAGGAAGGATCATTATAATGCTAGAGCTTTATCCTGCTGAACCTTCTTTGCTTTACTTCAAATCATTACTTCTTATCACATCCATCAGGAAATAAAGAAAATCTGGTTCTTTTCCTCTTCCCATTTGTCTGCTTTACATTCGAAGACTATTGCCATGTTTCCCACCAGTCTCCTCTAGACTGAACAACTTCAGGTTTTTCATTCTTTCCTTGCATGTTTTCTAGACCTCTACTTATTTTCATTGCTTCCTGCTTTTCCTGAACAGACATATAACAAAAAAGCATGTTCTGCCTGGGAGCGTTTAACTAAGTGTTGAGGACAATATTGATAAGAATAATTAATGTAACGTATGATTATCTTTCCCTTTCAATGCAAGAAGTGAGTGGTAGAACTGTTATTGGTAACATTATCTAAACCTTGACTTGACTAGACAGGATATTCTTCTGATACTTGATCTCTTCCCTCTTAACGGAGCTGCACTAGGGATGTTTCTGAGCTCTGGAACTTGTACAGTTCACATTATAAATACAATGGGACTCAAGTTTTGAGGCTTATTTTTACCCTAACTTTTCATCTTGATGGTATATAACAAATTAACTTTATATAGAAGTATTTTATGTACTTAATGTTTTTAATTGTTTTAGGTATAGTTTCAGGTTTCCTCTCACTGCTGCAAGCAGACTTGCACAGGGAATGCTCATAAGTTGTCGTCTCAGCCAGGGTGCATCAAGCCCAGCATCAATGGGGGAAATGAGGCTGGCCCCATGATTTGACATGTGTGAGGTAGACCAGAAGGGTTGTGGAAACAACACCTAGCTCTGGGACCTTCCTGAATTTTCTCATTCTGCATGCCAGGTGAGAAAAACGAGTACTATGCTGAGTTCCCAGTGCAGGCGCAGGAACAGAGAATTAAGGTGGAGACAAGCTCCCTGGGTCCTTTTGGAAAACGCCACAGCAGTAACAGGATTACATTTTCTGTCTCTGCTTACTTAACCTCTTGTGTCCCTGCCTTCGCTGTATCTGAGCTTTTTCCCTTTTGCTACCTTCTTCTTGAGTAACTGGAGAAAGAGACTTCTCAAATACTTCCTTCATGGCAAGGAGCAGGAACACCCATAATATTCCCCCATCGCTGTTCCTGGGAACACTCCACTAATACTTACAACCTGCAAGACTAAAATTTCTTTCACAGAAGCCAGTCTACTGTTCGAAACATTTTTGTAGTGGTTGTGAGCTACCTAGCAATATTCAGGGGATCTAGACAATTCCTAGTTTACACAGGGAGATGTTTGCACAGGACAAGTTGTTAAAAACAAGCATTTTCCAAAGCATTAATGGAAGTTCACTAACAAAGTTCTCTTTGAGAATAATATCTTAAGTTGTTTTATTTTTTTTTTTTTCTTTTCTCAGAGACAGCTAAATATAGAAAGAACAAATATTTTTCATGTGGTAGGTCATGATTTTCAAAAAGGATAAAAATGAGGTGTCTTCTTGAAAAAACACCAGATATGGAGACCATTGTAATAACACACAGAAGCGGATACATAAACACACAGAACTTTATTCATATTTTTATACATTGAAGGAAAACAAATGCAGCCCTGTAATATTGAATTTTGGGATGCCTATTTAACACAAGTCCTACATAAACCACTTAACACTTGTCACCTTTCTGTATAACAGCAATTCTTATTCCCTAAGAGGCTTGTTTCCTCTGACTGTCGTATCATTAAGGACAAGGGGAAACAGTCTACATCTATTGCCTTATGCATTTGAAGTTGCTTTGGTGACGAAGTCCATGTCTAGCAGCCAGAGTCCCTGATTCCAAGTGCAGAAAATGTTATTTGAGCCCAAAGGGTGGCTGTGGAGTTCCAACATGAGCTTAAGAAAACAAAACACTAAAAACCATTATTAGACATTTCAGTCTGAGGAATCTGGGAAGACAAGACTGTTCCATAACTGCTACGTGTTCCAGGGACATGGGAGAGCCATGAGTATAAACTTGGAGTAGTGTTAAAAAAAATAAATAAAATCCCACAGTGTCTTAGCAGCAGCTGAAACAGGGCAAAGCTGGAGATGGGATGCATTCCTGAAAGACCCTCTTTCTCCTTGTGGAAAAATTCACATTTCAGAAGGTCTGGCACTGGTCTGGGCTTCTGACATGACTTTTAAAGTTCAAAAGGCCACTTTTCTCTTTCATATCTATTTCTAGAGGCTTTAGAAAGGCAAAGAGCTTCCTTTCACCTATTCTTATTGGGAAAAAAATCTTTATAATACTTCAAGGAGTTGAATATGGATATCTATGCCAGGTTGAAGATCAGCAGCTTCAGCAGTTTGCTAAAACTGAGGGATAAAGACTGCTTTCATATCTGCCTATATAGATCACTCTCTCCACAGCTGCAGATTTTCTGTCATTGATTTCTCTCCACCTGGTTGTCAACAGCAGCTCAAACCCATTTGCAGATTTGAATTCAACTTCTTGAACTTGACTGTGCAATCTGTTTTTATGAGCAAATGTCACGCATTGCACCTGTACAGCACGATCCCTGCATTTTCGGAGAATGATCTGCAAAGACAGGCAGCTGGTTCAGAATGCTTTATACTGCAATTCAAGGATGGAAACTGTTTGGAGACGAAGTGCTCAAAGTAGCCCTGAAGAAACATTTATGAGACAATGCAATGGTATTGTATTGCTTAATGGAAGGGAAGTGCTTTAGCTATAGCAGGGTTTACTTTTTGCCAGAAAGCATAGCAAGAGTTAAGAAAATTATACAAAGGTCATGCCCTTTTGGACTGAACCTGGTTCTTAAAGGGTGATGTAAAGGATGATTACAACTCTGTATAGCCTATTGCGCAGTCAGTGCAAGCTCTGCGAGTCCTTACCTTACTCAGTAAGTTGCTGAACCAGAGTATTGTAAGGTCTATGTGTCCATTAGGGGGTATATTTCATAAAACACTATGGGATATGCTTCTTTCTTCAAATTTTATGGTGTGGAGTACCAGGTGTTGGGGCTGAGATTAGGATGAGCTCAGGACTAAGGATGAAGAAGTGGCCTGGCTCTTCTGTCAACCCGCTGTTAACTGCTCAGTGAGGAGGGGCTCCTGGCACCGCTTAGACCGCCCTGCCCGCGGTGTATTGGGAATACCCGCAGTTCAAGGTGATGGATGTTACAGCAGCCAGGCACGTACAAAAGTTTTTACTTTTCTGTGCCACGTATTTTCTGCTGGCCGTGAGGAAGGAGTGACACATATGAAATGATCAGTCTGTTATCCCCATACCATCCCACAATTCACCTGCTTCAGTCACGTTAGCTGTGCAGGCAATGCACCTAAGTCCTTTCATATAGCAACACCAGGGCAGTACTCTGTAATCTTTTTATGACTTACTAAGTAACGAGGAATAAAATTTGCACTGTAAATGACTTAATCTAATTAATATGTTGGGGTAACTGCCCAATTAAGTAGTTCACTAAAACAAATAAACCTCAAGTGACTGAACTGTATGCAGAAGAAAATGCTTTAAACAGATTTCTGAGAAATTATATCTGGGATTTGCCTATAGGGCAAATATATGTTCAGCATTTCCCTATAGGGCTCTTATATAGTTGGCTTTACATCTGTGTGTAGAAAATGTGGAATTGTGATAATTGTTCACCTTCTTCCCAACAGTACAGTTGCTTAATTTCATGGGGATTAATCTAAAAATAGAAGCATGTGTAAAAAAGCAGTAATTTAAAAAACTGTTTCTAGGAGTGTCTAAGCTTCTTGTAAAAGACACATATAACCTTGGCCTCTAGTGTGGAACTGAGACCTTGTATATCAGTTCTTTGTTACGCTTTGCTTTAAAGATATAAATCCACCATAAGGTGAGTGCAAAAGTGGTGATCTACAAATACTTTAAAGCTGCTCCACATTGTAACAGCGGCTGTCATAGTCTCATCAGAAGTGGCCATCCGGCCCAACAGCATGGCTTTTGTGGTCCCAGTTATTTCTGAGCACAGGAGAGCTGTTTCGCTGTTCAGACAATGTAAGTGGCAAGGGACGAGGTGCTGGAGTAGCCGAGCGTGCAGCCGTGGGCTGGTTCGATGGACCTCTTGCTTTGGTTGCTCTAGTGCCACTGACATCTGCTTGCCTTTTCCTGCTTAGGCAGAGAGACCAGAGCTAGTGTTAAGCCACTACAAGCAGTTTAATCACAGGGACATGGAGCTCTGTGCAAAACTTGTCTGCGAGAGGGGCTGGGACTGGGCGTGGGGAGCCTTGGCACGTGCCCATCGCATCTTCCCGATGGCAGGAGTTTCCTGCCTGCCACAGTTCTTCATCTGTTGTACTTCATGATTTTGATACCAGACCTCAGTAACGCTGCTCTGGTTGCATTTTCCCGAGACAGCTTGATTGTTTTAGTACAGTATTCCCTGGAATTAGCAACACTCCTAGCTGTCTAAGCCTGATCAGAAAACTCCCTGCAAAGCATGTGCAAAATAAAGTAAATACTTGTGCTGTTTTTACAAAACATACTTATTCTAAGTTTTTCTTTCTACTTCATTGCTTAATTCTTTATTAATCTTTGTTTCAATGTTCATAGATGAGAGGCAGACTGGGTTGCTAGATTTGTTCTAAGCTGTCTTAAAAAAGACTTTGAGTGAATGTGTCCCACAGGGTGTGATAAAATAAAATTCAGTACACTTTAGGCCAATATAAACTCTGCAAAATTGAAACCTTTCATATTGTTGGAATCATCACCGGAGAAGCTTTCCAAAAGTGCCAGGAAATAGTTTTATGTATGTCTGATTAACCCTGTCCGAGCAGAAAAAGCATTAGCAGCTGATTAGATAAAATGCTGGTCTACACTTGTGGCTTAACTTTTTTTTTTTTTTTTTAAACTGCTTTTATAGCAGTATTTCAATGCACTGAAGTTCAGTCCTGTACATATCAGTGTTTCTGACTGAATTGCAGGACCCAAGCTTTTAAAATCCATCTTCTCTGTGCATAAGAACATGTCCTGCTATGTTTGCAATTACCCTGCATTTGCAGCTATGGCTTTTGTTTGCCTCCAGTGTATCTCTGTGCCTGAGCTAGCGAGAGGGGTGTGCAGGAATGGAATATTGGCTTCTCCCAGGGAAGTGAGCTGCTGTGAAGTTTCAGTCTGGGTCCAGATCAGTGCTTTTCCAATACATGGTGTGACAGTTTGGGGATACTGATTTGGGCTTGCATTCAGTGCCTATGTTCATTACTAAATATATCTTCAAAACATAAGCCATGATTGCATTTGTCTTCAGTGAAAGTGATGTATATTATCATTAAATCAAGAGTGCTGGGCTTTCCCCCCACCCCCAATATCTCAAGTGCTGTGGAATCAATTGTAATTCAGTGAAATGAGAACACATTTTACTCATTATGGTTAAAATAATGATTCATATTCTTTCCTGTGGTTATGCTAGTGAAGTAGACTATTGTTACACCAAGGATGAATTTGGCCTATTCTTCACATGCCTGCCAAAATTTTAATTTATTTGGCCTCTCCTTTTATCAGAGGAGTTGGATTTTTTTCTTTTTTGAAGAGTTAACCTTCTGGCATGCATTGCAGCTCCTTAGAGCCAGTCGTTGTTACAGCTTAAATTACTCAGGAGAAAAAAATGAAATGGAAACGACATAAAATGGGATCATAACTGAACACTGTTGATGATTTCTCCCCCAAAAGCACAGACTCTGTCATCTTTGGACTGTACATTCTCATGTTTTAGGAGCAGCATTGCCTCTCCTGTATTAATTTTAACACCCGCTCTGGACTTTTTTTTTTTGCTGCAGTTCAGTAGTCTCAGATTATTTCTTGCTGGACAAGCTGTAATTTTAGATGGGTTGTGGTTCTTTTTTTAAATGCTAGAAAAATGTTATTCTGCTGTGGTAGAAGGACAGACTAATTAAAATTATTGTTCCAACTCCTTCATAGGGAAATAAGATCATAAGTGCCTTCTTTGAGTGGAGATGGGAATAGATATCAGAAGCTAATGTTACTGTATTTTGTTTTTTCTTTTTGAGTGCTTCTCGTCTGGAAGCATTTTGACTAGTGAGCTGGAGCATCCTGCTTTCTTTGTGGCTGAGAAAGTGGGAGTGGAGGTTTTAATCTGGCAATTATATCCCTTTCCTAAGGGCCTCTTGCTGAGTTTTGAAGTTTTCTCTCACTTGGTAATTTAATGACTGCACTGACATCACTGTCAGTTTATAAGCCTAAAGCACAAGACATCAATGAGAAGAATGAGCTATTTTAGCTTGAAAATTGCAATTTTTCTTTCTCCTCCCATGCAATTGGTGTTGCAGTATTTGGTTCTGATTAAAATGTAGCCTGAGGTTTGATATCTGCATGTAGCAATACTCTGTATTTTGCGTACTATATAATCTACTGAGCGTACAAGCTAATAGGTTTAGTAGAGCAGGCTTTGAAACCAAGTTGATTTTTTTTTTTAAAATGAGGAAATTCACTATGAGGGAGTATCAACAAAATGTAGCAGTTTCTGCCTGAAAGAAGTACATACTTACTATCAGTTTGTTGGTATGTGAATGTCTATAATGACAACCTGTAAAAGTAAGTGAGATCCAAGAGACAAAAGCAATGAACTTTAGATGCTCTGTAACACAGCTCTAGCCACATCCTTCTTGTCCTGTAAATAACAATCAAACTGTTATTCTCCAGGGCATTGCAACTCTAACTGCACTTTTCTCTCTCTTTTTGGTTTGGCAATTTATGAATATATTAAAAATGTTTACTGAAAGGTCCCTTCTGTTGCTGGCAGTTGGTTGCCAACTCTTGTTTTTATTGCTTTTGCCAAATGGTCCCTCTGCTTTACAGAACATCACCTGGGCTCCTCTGAGCTAAAGGGAAGGAAAACGCTAGGAAATTTGGAAAAGTAGTTTTTGAGCTGTTGTCAAGGGTAACAAAACATTGACTAGGACTACTGCAAACAAATTGTTTGTAAAATTTACATGGAAAAAGTATGAAATCTCAATAAAATTATGAACTGACATTATTGAAGGATTATGTTAAGACTGTATTTGATGTAAAAAGAGTAGGAGATGAGGCACAATTGAACCAAGCATAACATGTTCCTAACTATTATGAAAAAGAAGACAGCTGTGTGTTTACCAGTAAATAAGGTTGGCCAAGGCCTGTTCTCTGGCTCTGAGGACAAGTTGCATGGCTCGATGTGTGTCCACGTGGTGGACATCTGTGCTGCAGCAGTAGCCAAAGGCTAGTTTGCTAGGGAAGATGTAAATTTTGTCACTGTTGCTGCTATTTCTACCAAATCATGGGATTCTGTGTTCCAGTATGATACTGCTGGGACTTCATCATCCTCAGCTCAGGAAGAATACCTAAGCGGCTGCATCCTAAAAAACAGGTGGGTAGTGACCATGTAGTCCTGACAGCCTGCTGTTGTTTGTTCTCTTTCTTCCAAGCTGTCGTGGTTTAACCCCAGCCAGCAACTAACCACGCAACAGCTCACTCACTCCCTCTGGCCTCCCAGTGGAATGGGGGACAAAATTGGGAAAAGAAGTAAAACTCATGGGCTGAGATAAGAACGGTTTAATAGAACAGAAAAGAAGAAACTAATAATGATAGTGATAACACTAATAAAATGACAACAGCAGTAATAAAAGGATTGGAATGTACAAATGATGCGCAGGGCAATTGCTCAGCACCCGCCGACCGACACCCCGCCAGTCCCCGAGCGGCGATTCCCCGCCCCCCCCTTCCTGGTTCCTATACTAGATGGGACATCCCATGGTATGGAATAGACCGTTGGCCAGTTTGGGTCAGGTGCCCTGGTTGTGTCCTGTGCCAACTTCTTGTGCCCCTCCAGCTTTCTCACTGGCTGGGCATGAGAAGCTGAAAAATCTTTGACTTTAGACTAAACACTACTGAGCAACAACTGAAAACATCAGTGTTATCAACATTCTTCGCATACTGAACTCAAAACATAGCACGGTACCAGCTACTAGGAAGACAGTTAACTCTACCCCAGCTGAAACCAGGACACAAGCCCATGCTTGTCTTTGTTCCTTTCCCTGCTTTGGAAGACTTTTCCTTAATCAGCCCAGATCTGCACCATTGCTGAGTTTTCCTGAGCAAAAGACCCTAAGAGCAGCACTTTGAGGAGCACAACAGCCATATAATTTTGCCAGCTCTTGAAATGGCTGATGGATGCCTGTTGTTTACAAGAAGTGTGCTTGAAAAAAAGACAGCACTAGCATTGAACACTTTCTTTTCTTTTTACTGCTCTTTCCCAACAAGAACAGACTTTAGCCTTCAGCTGCAAAAAACCTTTTCACTCTTTCCCAGAGTGAGTAGTTAATAAAAAGATGTTGAACATACTCACTTATCTCTGCAATGAAAAGGAGCAAGAACTAAAGGAGTCATTAGGATGAAAGCCATAATAGTGCTTTACGTCTCTCCTTCTATAGCTGAGTTGTTTCATTTGAGTGAGATACTTTCTGTTCTGATAAAGTCTGATAAAGACTTTCTGTTTAAAGGTGATTATGGCAAAGGTAGGGAATCTAAGTCTCTGCAGGTCACACCCTGAATGACTAATGTACAAAGCCAAAGGGTTATTTGTCCTTTTTGGGGATATTAATTTCCATCAGATTTCATACCCAAACTCCCAGGGTGAAGAAGGAGTGCTACCTGTGCATGTGGTACTAAGCACCCTGTGAAACACTGATGTAGGAAAGCTTTCATGAGGAAGTCTAGCTCAACTATTAGAAGCAGTCTTGCTGTGGTGGCGTGGACGTCAGTACAATACACATTTTGCTAAATATTTTTATTAAGTCCGTTAGTCTAGCTTCCCCCACCTCCCCAAATAACTCTTTCTCAGCTTTTCATTTTGTAGTGATTCCTGTTCACAGTTCTAACACATACCCAATCCAAGCTGTTGCATACTATAATCTGCTAAATTTTCAGGCAAAGCTTGGCACTGTTTCTACATTTTACCTTTTTTTTTCCTTTCCTTTTTTTTTTTTTTTTCCTTGTATTGACAGCATCAATCCTGTCTCCAAAACCTGAAAAGAAACAGAGCAAATTGTGAGGATGAAATTTTGCTTTGGATGGGAACACACTGTTCCCATTGAAGTCTACTAAAGTCAAGGTAAAAGTCTGATGACAGAATTTCCTTCCTAAGCAGAAAGAGGTCACATAGCAGACACACTTGGTATGGCCCCATGGAAGAATTTGACGTGATATAGACCATAGCCGGAGGGCACAAAATTTTACGTTGTCTGTTGTATGGAATATGACAACATTTTCTTGTGTTTCCATCGGTAAGTCCCCAGTATTAATAGGAGCTGACACACAAACCCCTAAATTGGTAGATGTTATGTATAGAGCCCCACATTCCTCTTAGCACAGCTAGAAGCCCTGAAGTTAGCATAACTTACTTAAATGGTGACAATTTTGTGATTTTTCAGCATTTATGTGTTACTGGATTTACTAGACCAACTGTACCTCTCACTTTAAAGTGTTGTAAATCTGTAGTAATTGCACTGAGTTTGGAAGACAGCCAGAGGCATTTACAAGTCAAATAGAGGACTTGGCCCCGATTAACTGTTCACTGCTGTGCAATCTTCGTTATGCGCAAGACATCGAAAGCAGTATCTTGTCAGTTTTGAAGCCGGTTGAAGAAAGGAATAATTTTCCTGGAGACAAAAGAAACAGCCCAGGCCATAATATCAGTTTTATTAGGTCTGCCACTGAAAATTTAGGCAGACCATGCTGGAGTCACTGTAAACAGAGCTGGGCACCTAGGCAGCTGTGGGAAGGGCTTTAGTGAAGGTGTGGAAACATCTGAAAACATCCTGGAGATGACAAAAAGTAAATTTATAGGTGCAGATGACGTGGGGAAAAACTGGAGGTAAAGAACACCCCAGGAACAAAGGCAAGTGAAAATTTCTTGACCTGAATTCAGTTTTCATCATCTTGGGAAGAATAGTGAGCTATTAAAAAGAAAGACAAAAGGGGAAGAGAGATACTAACAAAGCAGAAATATTTATCCTTAAAATCCTGTGATTTAAGAGTCAAGGAATGGTCAGGATCTGGACAGGATCTGGAGCAGTGGGTCAGCACGCAGGTTGAGGGGAAACAGAAAAGAAAATATGTTTAGGCTGATGCTCTGTGTACTGAATTGTAGAAGGCTGTAAACTACTGAGATAACTCCACATCACTGTAGAAATAAAGAACCTTTAACAATTATTTTTAATTCTCAATTATGTTTTCTGTATACAGCCAAGTTGAAGTTGTTATGTGTTTTTGGGGGTGCTAATCAGTATTTTTACACTGTATGGAAAGTGAATTGAGGAGAGATCATTCTTAATAAATCCCTTCATCAGTAGGAGTATTTAAAATCAAATAACATTACCAAGGGTACTTGAGATAGACCTGTGTAAAAAGCAAGTTGTGTTTACCTGCATTATTCGGAAACATACGGTTACAGGCATTGCACTCGGAGTGAGGGTCTTCCCTAATACTGAGAACAGTCTGTGAATTTGATGGAATGTGGTCAATACCTATTCTCACATCCTCTTTTTCTCTAAAAGTTTCAGACTGAAATGTTCACAGGTTTTCTTTCTCCTCTACTTTTATCTACAACATCTTGTTTGTAATGAGTTAGTACCCCAAACAGCGGACGGAGAACAGTTTCTTCTTTCCCTGATGACATTGTACAAGCCTTTGCAAATTACTTGCACTTTATTTTTCCCCTATGCTATAATGTCATTTTAGGTAACTTAAAATAATATAATTGTATATATTTTCATAGTTAGTCTTCTGTACTTTGCAATCCCTCTATCAATGAACTGCTAGAACGCAAAAATATCTTTAGAAAATGCATGGAGCACAAGAAAAAAATGCATTTATTCTTTGTTGAAGAACAACCTTTCCTTTCCATTATGACAATGAGCTTTCTGCCCTTGCACTGGCACGTCTAATAGCTCTTTTTATAGGGCCTCCATTACCTGGTGACCCAAATCATTCACAACACTGTGCATTTGCTAAGTCTGCATTGCATTTATGGTTCACTTTGTAGTCTGTCAAACACTGTTTCTCTGTATGAAAGCTAAAACTTTTAAATTTTTCTGTTAGTGTTTCTTTCTTCTTTGCTAGGAAGTGTGTTTACTTAAGGCTAAATTATTGCATTTGGAAATGGAGGTTAGTGAAGAGCACTGGATTTGCTATCTAAGCTTACTTTCAAAGGTTCTTGTGACTCAGTTTCTTGTCTCTGGCCCCAGTTTAGATAAGCAATTCTAATACCCCAAAACTCATGCCCTTAAAGCCACAGGTGAAGTTGAGTGTGTGTTGTGTAAAGTACTTTCTTGAAAGGGAGCTTAGAAAATGATGGATAGCATATGCTTCAAAGGAAGGCTAACAGCTCCCTATCCCTACAAAAAGGCTAAAGACCCTCCACTCCCCAACAGAAAAACTGGCAAGTAATTTTGTAATAACTTTTGCAGAAGAAAAATTCCCTCTTCACTGCAAACAGTAAATGGGCAGTGGCAGTTTATGCCTAGTGCCTGAGGCTTTATATCCCTTTGTTATTAAACAGAAAATATCCTGTCTTAGGTAAGTGAGGATGATTTTTATTGCCCATCCCTTTTGAATATTTTTAATTGCAGGGATATCTTGTATTGGTGAATTTCACAATATACTGTTTAAATATATTTCTTATGATCAATCTGAAACCACATTTTTTTTTAAATTACATTGGATAATGCCTTGCTGTGTTCTTTATTGTAAGTTTTACATAGACTGTTACTGTTCAGATGCCCAGAAATTGCTGGCTGTTTGGATAGGATGTGCAGTGTCCAAAATATAAAGTTGTGACTAATATTTATCACCTGCATTTCAGAACATAAATCCTTTCACTTCTCAGAATGCTCTGGCACCTTGCAGTCCAAAATCAACAGGCTACTTGGCCCTTCAGTGCCTGATTTGAAAGCCAATGCTGTAAGTTTGTTAAAATCTGGGGGGCTGCAGTGAGTCACAAGAATAAATAGTACTTGGAATTTGTTAAATAGTCATTAAAAGTTAATTGATATGAACATTAATATTTTCTTTGAGTTATTCAATATGTAGACTTGAATTCACGACAATATCAACCAAGAAGTAAATGCAACACTGAATGCTATTTATTCTTCCAATAATGGAAAAATCTTCTGGTAAGGTATGTGTAGGGACCAGAGGCTTTGACTTGAGATAGATGGTAAAAAAGAAAAATCAGATTATTAACTTTCTTTGGTTTTACCTTGAGCCATCCCATATGTCTGTTAAGTACAATGACAGGAGGATAAGGAGCATACTCTTTTAAACCAACCTTCAGCATTGCAGAAGTGCCAGGTGGGCAATGATTTTTCTCCTCTAATGAAAAGAAAGAAAACGTAGAATATGCTGTGGAAGCAAAATGCTTAAGAACTTTAATTCAAAAGAATATGGGAAAGCATTTGAAAATGTCAAGAACTTATGACATTTTCAAAATAGTTTTCACCTTTTTCAGACATGCCAAGAGGCTTTGTTCTGCCTTTTATTTGAAAGAAAACTTCTTATCATTTACTTTTAGAATAGGCATCTTTATTGCCCAACGTTATATTTAAAAGAAGAAGTAAGGAGAATGTAGAAATGGTCAAACATCCTGGAAAACACAACACTTCATGTCTAGTCAAATTAAAATTATAAAGTTGATCTTAAAATTAAATTTTGCTCTTCCACATCAAAAAACCCCAATCATTTGTCCACCTCTACATCTAAGCCAAGGCTTTTTGTTGCTTGCACTTTTATTTCTTTTGAAGAGAGCCTGATGATGGCAAAGTCCAATGAACTCAGGAAGTCACAACTGGGCTTTTAGCTGATATGATTGATTTAAGCCACCACAATGGTTGGTGATCAAAACTTTTATGCAGCAAATAACACATCTTGCCAGATTATGAATAAAAGTGACTGTGGTAGGTAACCACAGAGTAATTCCATTCTAATGGAGTAAATGAATTCAGAAATGAAAGAAAAGACAACGAAAAAAATTGATTACAAGACAACTTATATTTTAATTTGGTTTCATTTTAGTGAGACCAATTTACTTCTAATATGACCTTTTCAGTGATGAATGCCACTTCCTACTCTTTCCCTTCCATGTTACAGTGTCCATCTGCATTGTGTTAGAAAGAACATCATATAGTTTTGGCAGTGTGCTTAGAAAAATTTTCAACTAAAAGTGGAGAATTCAATAACACATCATAAACAAAGATAATCCTTTTCCCTGCACATGTTCTCTCTCCAGTATAAAAGTGACATTTTTCTTTACCTTTGTTTTTATGGATGGGAAAAGAAGATTTTGAATTAAAATAAGTTCTGCTACTTCAATAAAGCCATTCTTATCTTCAAAAAGATAGTATTTATGTTTCAGACAGGTTTGTGAAGATTAGTTCATTCATGTCTGCACAGCACTTTAAGATGCTTGGGACAGAGAATGATAGAAATACAGAAAAAACCCAAACAATCTGTGGTTTTTATGCCAGGATGAAAAAGAACTGCAGAGGTGACTTAAAAAAAAAAGAGCTTTTTTGTTTAATAGAGTAGTATTTACTGACATTGAATCAATTATTATAATTACTTTGCAAGTCAGTCTCTGGAATAGGATGGTGGGATAGGATATCCCAAGGTTCAGTTTTCACTATCAAAGCATATATCAAAGTATAAATTACAGTTTAGGAAACTGCTTGGGCTGAGATATTTATCTCTAAAGTAGATAATTTTGGCCCGGATACTTTAAAGTTTTTACTGGCCTTCCAATGTGGGAAAAAGAAATGGAGACTGAAATGAAGAGAGACAGACCTTATGGAAGTGGAGACTGGAGGACCTGACCAGCTATCAGTGTATCACGGGCCAAAAAATGTTGACAGCTAAAACTCCTTCCTGAAACTCTGAGGATTGTGAAGTCTGGATGATTTTTATTTTCATATCCTCCTACCTTGTCCCAACACTATCAGTTTTGCAAATGAAATGGACAGTTTCTGGAGAAACTATTCTGAGGACAAACCTGACCTGACTGTGCACCACGGGGGTTGGTCATCTCGGGCAGAGCAATGTTCATGGGAGGTCACCTGCTCTGTTTACACAGATCCAGGTAAGGTGTGATATGTCCAGTTTCATCACTGAAAGGTTTTTAAGCTTATTCAAAAAGTCAAAGGCAGGCTGGGGGGTTTCGGGACCTTACTCATATCTGGAAGCAGGTTCTCGTGAAGGGTCTCAGCATCACCCGACCCTGCATATGCTCCTTTGGGTTTGAATGTGACAGTACTAGTAGTTTTCCCATCATGACTGTGTGTGAGACGTAGTGCATTTTTGAGTGCTGTATTCTGTAATGAGGTCAGGAAAACCTAAGGGGAACAGGACTCAGTTCACTCAGCTGAACAGGGTCTTTAAATAAGCTCCTCCTGGGACCCAATGTCATCATTTTGGAGGAGGCATCTGCAGTCAGTGACTATGCTACGCCCTCTGTCCTTTCTCCTAAGGCAGTCTGGACTCAATACCTGATTACTAAGCATTACTAGCATTATTTTTTGTTATGTTGTTAGAGACTTGAAAATACTTTTTCCTTTTTTTCATGTTTGAAAGCAAAGTGTACATGAGAGCATGAAGGACAGCCCTGCTACATGGCGGTGCAGGTGCAAGCTAGTTTAATGCTCAGCAAAAGACCACAGAACATCCCATTTCACTGCAAACTCCAGGAAAGAATTTTGGTTTCTGTTTTGAGGGGAAAAAAATTACATTGCCTGAGGCTAGCAGGTAATACAGTAATAGAAATGGTGTACTACAGTAATAGTTCTGCAAATGTACTCAAAAAAAAAAAAAAAAAAAGGAAATTGATAACGTGTTTTGTGTGTAGCAAAACAAGATATATTAATGTTGGTTAAGACTTCTTTCTCCCTACCTGCAACTATAAGAGTCTTGAGAAAACCTGAGAACATCTATTTATTATTTAATAAACTTCCCTGCTTCCTCTTTTCTACTGATTTAATACTATTATGTAATTGTGTTCCAGGACCTTTACTCCTGATTTACACTGGGATAAGCAAGAAATAATGGAGTCAAGATCTTGGTAGAAGATATGACATGTAAGTAGCTGCCAGTTTTCTGCTGAGATAAGCCTGAGAGGTCTGGAGGTTATCAAAGAAATGGCTTGACTGCATAGAATACAAGGTTGGACAAGTTGGGCTTGACCTGGACCTTACCTGGAACTTGCTGGCCTGACAGACTCACTGGCAAGGGTTTGGGAAAGGTTTTGGGGAAGGCAGGTACTTAGATGGGACAGAGACAATGGCTTCTGAACTCCTGCCTCTCAGGTAGGTGGGTGGAAGGGCTGCCTTCCCTCTCCTAGTGCTTGTGCAACAAATTTTTCCTCCTCGTGATGATATCCCAGTAGTCCAGAGGAAGGCTCATTGCCGTGGCTGTTTGCATGCAGCTGTGGCCTGTTGCAGAAGAACATAAATATAAACCTTTAGAATAGGAGTAACAGGGTTTTGCCCTACTTACAACCAATGTCTTTTTTTGTTTGTTTTTTTTTTTTTTTTTTTTTTTAATAATAAAATTAAGTCTTTTAAGTTTATTCTTTTTTTTGGGATGGACAAGACTGTTGCTCTCCAACTCACGTGTAAGAAGCTGCCTTCTGCAGATTGACAGGGTTTGTAGAGAGAATTAGCACATGCAGCACGAAAGGTGCAAATTCAAGGACACTTTCTGCCACATGCCTGCAGCCTTGTCAGCCCTGCCTTTACCTGAAAATGCTTTTTGGTATGTACATTGTTCCAGGTGATCATTTAAAAAAAATCAGACTGCAATCTACTACCCTAATTTTGTACTGAGACTATATTAAAATGATTTTCTTCATTGAAAAGTTATCTCTTGATCATAATTATCTAATTGATGCTGATTGTGAAAGCAAGCAAAAGATGATAACCTATCTTAAAATACTTAAAGCATCTGTTGCAAGTTTTGCCATCAGTTTATTCATCTGCAGCTTGCATTTTTGTCTCTTTCTGAAGGTTCAGAAGAAGAAGAAGAAATATTTTATTCTCCTCAGGCAGACTTACCTGTTTCAAAATTCAAAACTAATACATTTGTATAGTTTGTGTATCAGTAACAGGAATGACATGTCTGTGCTTTGCCGCACAACTCCTTTGACAGCTCACAATCTGAATTCTGTAATGATGTATCTGTTATGAGGATGAAAAGCAGAAGTGTGCTACAGGGAGTGAGAAAGATCTGCTGACCTGGAACCAGTCAAATCTGTAGAGGCATTTAGACTGAGAACTTCATGAGCCAGGAGCACTACTTAACAAAGCATAAATTAAAACTTCGGAGAGATCAATTTATTAAATGTGTAGAGCATCTGTGATTCCTACTTTAAAAAGCACTTTAACACTCATAAAAATGAGGCATGTCTCAAAGCAAGATCTAATGGCTTTTGAAGATTCGTAAATTTCAGTAACAATGCACCTTTGAGGACCTGATGAACTTAAGCTGTACTAGTATAAGGAATTCCATTAAAAATTCAGTGCCCATGTAAGTGGCAAAGGAGAACTAATTTTTTACAGGTCCTGATTTGAATGCATGAATTGCAATTTCTTTCATGAGTTATAGGGCAAAAATTTTATTCTGGGCTGCGTCATCCTGGGACCATAATCTTGGGTGTAGCAGAGGTAAAACCTTGGTTTGCTATTAGCAATAGTATTGTTTTAATTGACTCTCATCAAGATCTTAGGTAGAAAGACATGTTTCCTATCTACTAGCATGTAAGTGTGGCAAAGATCTTCGAAGACGGCTATATCACTCTACTAAGAACTTCTGGCAGTCTATATTGTCATGCTAGCTTACAGGTGATTCTCATATAATCTAAAAACCATTCTAAAAATGGTACAACTGTTTGGGCTGTGCTTTGCTTTATAATCCTATGAAATTGGCACAATCTGTTTTCTTCTGGTCAGTTTTGGTGATGTGAAACAATTACACTAATGCTACTTGAATTAAAATGGAATAAAATTGGTCACATAAGAAAATAATCAAGATTTGCATATTATGAGTACCATTTAGCAATCTTTGCTGCAAATAAGGTACAGTTTGAAAGGGCAAAGTATGATCTATTATCTAAATTGAAGATATTACAGCTATTGGCTCCGCAGCAATATCTCTGGACAGCTTTCTTTACAGGAGTTAATTGTAAAAATTCCTGTTGTACTTGGTGGAGAATGACTTTCCCATTCTTTTTATATAGTTACATACGTACATATTACATGTTTGTAAACACATGTACAACACACACACATATTTTATCTAGAGATGGACAAGAAGCCCATGATATTTTTTTGAGCAAAGCCATGAGTATTCTACCTTTTCTGCAAGGGCTTTCCTTTATGTACCTGAAAGAGACAGATAACAGGCATGTCTTCTTTTGATTTATTAGGAAATGATTATTCCTGATAGAACTAGAGGAGTAGGAGAATACATATTTTTATTCAGACAACCATTCCTGTCTATCTGCTTATTTAGTTTACAACACAGCCACTGAAATAATAATGAGAGCACCTGGACTGAAAAATTAACAGGTTTAAAAAAATCCATAATCCATTCTTTATTATCTGATACGCAGTTTTCTTTGTTCAGTGTATAAGGTTTACATCTCAGCAGTGCAAACAAATCAGCAAGGGTATGAATTTCCTTTCTCCTGCAGTCATTGGGCTCACCTTTACTAACTTGCCTAGTACTTTGGAAGATAAAATGGTTTTACTGCATTGTTCCTGCTTTGTTCAAGATTTCTCTCTAGGACGTACAAAGTCCTAGGACGTACAAAAATTCCAGGTGTTAATCCAGTTGCACTGTGGATCATGGTGCCTCACAGCACCATTTGTCTCCTTGCAAAGTGGTACCTAAACTGGGTGCCTCACCCATCTCAGCCTTGTTCTGGTGCTCATCCTGAAATAAAATCATACGTGACAAGCCCAGATTTTCCAGCCCAGGAGGATGAGTGCAATCTTTAACTAGTGATTGGGAGTGTTTTCCTTGAGCAGGGAGATGCTGATTGTCTCTAATTGTTGGGAGTTGCCCAGTTCTTGCATCAGGGAGAGGGAGCAGCTTGAGGGGCAAAGCTGCTGCTTGCTGAAGGACTGTGGGAGAAAAAAACCCAGTTGAGAGAGAACAGAGAAAGAGTTTGGAAAAACTATTCTTGTCTGCATATATAACTGAATAACGGCTGGTTATGCTGGTTGCTGGTCATTGTTGGGGATTCCTCTGGATGTTAGAAGTAAACCCTGGCTAGACTTTATCATCTGTCTAAGATTAATTAGACTGTAACATAATTTGCAGTTGCAATGTATATTTAAATGCTGTTTGTGTGCAGCCGATTTCTTCAGAAGGAACACGTTGAGTATGCCAGAATCAGTCCAACGGCAGTGATCCAGCCCAGCTGGGGGTCAGATTTTCTGGCTGCACAAACCCGTTAAAACTGGAATGCCTTGGAAGGGAGGAAGGTGAGCCTTCTCTCTGTCCAGCTACACAAGGGATAACGACTTCACAGGGATGTGGCAAGAGTTAAATCATTACATGTCGAAAACGTTTCAAAATTTTTGGATGAGAGTTGCCGTAGGAGTGAAAACGAAGTCAGTGTCACGCTAATGCTGTCCAAGTCTAACAGCTCAGAAAGAGCCGGAGGTGAAAAGAGTCTTTGGAGCTGGTCATTGCAAGTGTGCGTTGGACCTGGGAGATCCTGTTCCTAGTGCTTAACATTAATGTGTTTACTTTATGGTAGTTTATATCTTGGGTACCGATGAAAAATTAGCAAAGAGGAAAAGCAATGTGTGTGTACCTTCTCTAATGCGTACACACATAATTAATCATTTTATGCAAACTGAGGAAATCGCCCAGAGAAGGTGAAGTTACAGCAACAGGAAATGGGCCATTTTAAGAGGTCTTTGTTGTGCTTTTTCAGCATGTGGGGGGTGACTTTAAGAGGGGAAGGCTTATTATATTAATAACTCAGGAAACAGTAAATAAATAAAACGTGAGACAGTTAATCTAAATTTAAGTGCCAGGGCTTGGATCCAACTTTGGTGGATAACACAGGAAACTCCAAAACATGTAGTGCTTTTTGCAGGAAAGTTTATCTCAGCATTGCCGTCTGGCAGTGAAGGATGGGGGGCCCTGGGGCTGATGGTTTATGCAGCCACAGCAGCGCAAATGGATCGGATCGGCAGCTGAGGTGGGTCTCTGCTGCTCCACTCACCAAAGCTCACGGTAGGAGCTGTGCAAGCTGAGGAGGTGGCACAAGAGTCTAAGGGTTTTCTAAGAGTTTCCAAAGTGATTGTCATTTATGGGTTATTTCACTTTCCGGGGGCGGAGGAACAAAGGGAAAAGAAATCTGCTTGAGTGATGTGATCTCTACTTCTTCTGGATGTGGCTTGGACCTTCCACTGTCACAGACTATTGCAGAGAGGCTCATGCAATTAGTCAGTCATAATGACCATCAGAGATTTTAAAGTCCGCGATAACGACATGTAGTGACAACTGCTCTTGTCCATGCACTTAGAACAAGAATGATGAATGTCTAATGTAATAGCTCAGAAATACATGTCTATCACACTTCATTTCCTATGAACACATTGCTTTTAATGAGACATTTTGTTATGTATAACAAAACAAAAGATGAAACTTGCTATGAAAGACCTACCTATAATGTTCAGCATGAATGAATGTTAGCTAGAGCTAGTCATTTCTGAAAGCTACTCGCAAGTGTAATTAAACTCTTTAAAGTAATGACTCCCAAAGGAATAAGCTGCTTTAAAGAGGAAAGTGATTTTACACTCCCTCCTCCTATTTAAGAAGTCTCAAGTGTATTTTATAACCCTTCCAGTTTGTTCTTTACCTAATAGTTCTTGTGTAATCTGGTACTCTTCAGCTGACCAACATCTTTGCACTGAAATTTGTATAGTAATTTGTTTGCAGACTCTGGGGTGCTCTTTAGTTACTGACCAAGTGAGGTGGTTCAGATGTTTTATTATTTTGGGATGTCCAGCTGGCATGTCCCAAATATCAGTGTAGTAATGGGGTTACTGAAAATAATAGAGATGACGTAGTATATAAGAGTAGTAAAAAGACCACTAGAGGCCAATATGACTCTCTTAATAAAGTTGTGTGGTACAGATTTTGTAAAATATTTAATATTTTGCAAGAACCTTATTAAAATGGGTGTGTTTAAATGAGTGAAAAGGTAATAGAGTTCAAAGACTTAGCTTTCAGTATGCAATTTCTGCAGTTTCATCAATTTTTTCAACTGGTGGTTTTGTCAATCACTTACATTTGTCTTTCTGCTCTGAATTTTTTGAATCAACTGTGCTAATTCCCAGCTTGGGGATTTTTTTTAGTTTGATGTTTTTCTGAGAGCAAAAATAACTTCACCTCCTCTCCCTCTTTGAAATTCTCAGTGAGCCTAAATTCCTTGTGTCTTCACTTCAGACACAAGCAGCAAAGTCCTGCGAAAAGTGGTGGAATGTGAGTCAGTGGATTTGCTAAAGAAATATTTCCAATATGGTGCCATAAAGGTGCCTTTTTGGCTGTTTTTCTGATGTTATTTCCAGCTTTTAGGGAGTTGATGGTCATTTTTTCCCCTCTGCCCCTCATATATGTGTCTGTGTATGTGAATATGCAGATATACATATAAATATATACATGTTTATTTATACATACCCATACATGCGCACTGTAAGTACACATGGTATATAGATAACACAAATGGTGCCATTTGTAGCATGTCATGTGTTCTCTAATGCTGTGATTCTGCTTTATTTTCTGGCCACTTTCTGTGTTGTACCTGTCTTGCACAGACATTCTTTTACTATTGTTCTTGGAGCTGAAGTTGCTTTGAATGATGGTTCATGCTCTTCCACCCCAAGACAGAAAACTTCTTGGTCTTCTAGAGATTATATTCTCAAGCCACAGTAGTCACCAGGAGAAAAATATATTGTTTTGCTTTACAGATTTGGAACTCATTTTTATGTAATATCTGCCAACACTTAATTTAAAAATATTTCAAACATCATATATTGACTTTCTGGGAGTTTTCCAGCTGATGTGATAGCTTTTTCAGAGGCATTGCTTCAAATTTGGGAAAGATATTATTTCATTGGCCACTATTCTAGTAAGATTAATCAGTTGTATCCATGAGTGAGAATCACGTACTTTTCTGACATATCTTTTTGATAGCAGGTGTGTAACATTAAAACAAACTTTTCTGTTGTGACTCCCTTCCTGCTTTTCCCATAATATTGCTGAGTCTTGCTTCACCAATCTTTGAATCACCCACTCAGAAAAATTAAATGTATTTTCTCGTCTCCAGTGTTACTGCATCAAATACATTTCAGAGGAACGGAAGCCATTAAATGTGTTTTCTGCTTGTGTTAGGCAGACAAATGTTTTTGATTTCCTTTCCTGTTATGTGATATAGTCCCAAAATAAATTAAAGGGAAAGATTCAGCTTATTAGACTCACTTCATTATTTTCTTAAACTGGAAAAGAATTTAACAGTGCTATTTGATATTGAGTCCACTTTTCTGCAGTTACTCTGAGCCTGTCTTCAGCTTTTAGGGATTTTACCTTTTCCTTCCCCCAGTTGCCCAGTGAAGAATAAGGTTGCAATACATGAAAGTGACCCTTCATTGCCAGAGCTCTTTCATTCTTGGTTTTGCAGACTTCCCAAGTGTACTGCCATAATTCGATGTCAGGCGTATTGTTCATTATGAACCCTGTAGGTGTATTCAGACACAAAATGAAGCACTGAACTACGTCCTGGATAACAGCTTTTTTGTGAAAATGCCGGGTCTTTCCATAAGTACACCTCCCCTCCCTTTTTTTCTGAGAGCAAACTGAAACAAAGCAAAACAATGGTCTTGGAAGAGAAGGCTTAATCCCTGCCCTCAGGATTTCAACAGTACCTTTGCACAATCTGTGACTTGATGATGCAAAGTGCTGTTAAACCTTCATTCCTTTTTGCAGTAAAAATAATTTCCATGTGTGAATGGTCTAAACTTATAATTTAGACTATGATGCATTATTATTTAGCTCAAATAAATTTAAAAATTTAATTTATGTAGGCTTTGCTCTGCCATCTACTAAGAACTACTCATGTAGGTTTTCATTTGTTGTACAAAATTATTGCTTTTGTAGAATAGTAACCATAAGTAATCAAACTACTAATGGTTACATGTACCAGCGTATTTGTTTGATGGGTACATGGTGGTTTCATATAATACTAAGGCTTTAAAGATTCTACAGAAAGTTTTCTCACAAGGACTGCACTCAACCATGAGAAAGCTACCACTTCTCTCTATTATTGTCATTGTTCCCATTTCACTGATGACATGACCATGACAGTGAGTCAGTGGCAGAGTCAGGGGAAAAGAATTTGGGGCTCCAGATTCTCAATGTCCATTTCTACATATTTTTCAATTTATTCCCAGGCAAAGTAAACAAACAAAACTGTAAACCAAACCAGAAGAACAACTGTAAGAATATTGAAATAGGGGAATATGACTAAAATCTCATGTGAAGTGAGATAAAGGTCAAAAGGAGCTTAGGCATATTGTAGTCATCTCCTGATCCAAGATTCACGATTTGGTCAAAATGGACCTGAATAAGACTGAAGTTATCTTCTAGTGCAAGCTTACAAATTCCAGTACAGACAAGTTTAAGGCAACCTTGACCATGAGAGAAATTAAAAGGGGAAAATGCTTTTTCCTGTTAAGTGAAAACAGATCTTTTAATAAAATTTAATCTCATCTGGTACCACAAACTTGTATGCTGGCAAGAGATACGAAACTCGAGTTTTGTAATTAACTTTGTCTTAATGGTGGTGTAGCTGGCTATCAGGACTGTGCCTGCATCAGGACATCTGATGCACTTGAGGCATTAATACTCCATGTGGTCCAAGACCCCAGCTAATCATCTACACAGCTGAGATTATGGATAGTTTGAAACAATGGACTAACCTGACCCAAGGTGCCTGACTGAGCTCCTGGCCATCTTCCAAATTCAGTATATGGCTAATTGGTGCTTTAGCTTTCCAGTTTTGGATTTTGAAAGGTCCTTGAAGGTCCTCTGGCAGCTCCTGCTGTGTCCAGACTGATTTGTATACCTAAATGTGTCTATTAACGTCCTAGGTGGATAATCCACTCTAGACACTCCCCAAGCAGTTCCTGCTGCAGAGCTGAGCAAATTGTCAGTAGATAGGGCACTCCTAAGGGATTGGTAGAAACTTTTCCAAGGGGTGCAGAAATGGTCCATTTAGGGTTATTTTGAATATAGTTTAAGAAAACTCAATAGTGATGGATCATGCATATGCTATAGTGGTCATGTGGGACCACTGGTAGGTGAGTTTGTAGGAATTCAGCAGAAGAGGAGGTTCAGGGAATCTCACCTGATCCAGCTGATGATGCTATCATGAGGACCCTTGAAACAGAGAATCCTGTTACCTTTCCAACAGATGACTCTGTATGAGAGACCTGGGTAACATAAGTGCTACCCAATGCCAAGATCCCAATAATTTAAGCTTATTTTGTAAAAATACATGGTTCATGAGTGCCTGTACAATAGTGCAAATTGTTCTGTAGTCAGGGTCATTATAGGACATGGTAGAGTGCCATTTTAGGGCAAAGTTAAGGTTCATTGTGCCAAAGGGACAGCCATGCACATGATGTAAATCTTGATGCCAAGATTTGTTTCCCTTTTAATATGTAGTTCAGTTAGTAAGGGGAGTTATGATACCTGAATAAGAGACAGTGAGACTGCTTAACTTATTAAAGGCAGAGGGCAATTCACTAATAATCAAAACTGTAATCTTTCCAGCTGTTTGTGCAAAATATGTACTAATTAGTGAATTAGCTTTTTGGGAGCCAATGATAAGTTGACTTCTTCCTCTGTGGATACTGCTGCTCCACTGATATCACTCATTCAAAGAAAGAACACAGCTGATATTTATGAACTTTTAATATTTATATTTCACAGTCTGGGAAGAAACATGATTGCATGATTCAGATACAGGTATTTATTTCCTTCCACAGTTATATACTTTGTGTAAGCTACTTCTGAAAATATAAGATGCCTCTTTATAAAAATATGACACCAAATTAATTTTGTATCTGTGTTGAACAAGACATTCAGAACTGGATTCACAGACACGGGGAGAAATACGCCATTGATTTCAGTTCAGAATACAGTTTTATAAATGTACATGCTTACAAACCCAGACTAGTGTCTTTACTGCCATGTACCAGGGCTAAATATGACTCGGAAACCTTATATTTTGTGTCTCTTCAAAATTATTGCTACTGACTCAAGGAATATCCCCTCAGAGAGGAAAGTTGTCTTGTGCCCCTCCATAGCAGGCTTTTGGTTGGTTTGAAAAAAGTGTGGATGGTGGGACTTTGACTAGATCCATGGTATTTTGCTGGCCGGAGGGAGAATGAGGGAAGATGCTCAGAGCTTCTGCATGGATGAAGAACATCCTATCATTCCTTTATATTTCATAACGAGAAAACTAATTCTTGCTGGATGTCATGTAGGGTTTTTAAATGAAACTGTTATCTGCAGGAAGTTTCTTTATGTGTGTCCCTGATGAAAGGAAAGGTAAATAGATGATGTGGCTGAAAATGTAGCCAAGGAGATGTATTCTGGGAACAGTCTTTCTTTCAGCAAGCTGCAATCACTTAATGTCTGCGGTGTTTCCACAGAGTGCTGCCTAGATATTGGCTTTTTCAGGATTTTTGTCTTCAGGTTTTTGTTTGGTTTATGGAGGTTTATTTGTTGGATCAGAAATTGGTTGTGGCTCTTTGTGAATGCAGTGGCACTGTATGTCCTGTCTGCAGATGACGTGGAAGAAGGACCCAACTCCCACTGTATTCAACAATTTTAATACAGCCTATTCTAACAGTGGGGATGGTATCTTTGTAACATATAAGCTATTGGCAGTTCTGTGTTATGAATCCAGAAATTTGTTATCAAAGCTTTTAAAGAAGAAAAATGTATTCCTTATATTTGACTAAATTTTTGTGTGTCAATTACATTTAAAATGTCTTATGTTTCAGTAAGCCACTGAATCAGACTTTGTAGAAGTGTATCAAAGTATGTATTGCATGTTCTCCACGTAAATGATCATGTTAGCACAGGGTTGTCAGATACTGAGAATCACCAGCCATAGTATGTATATGGCAAAAACTTGTGCTGTGCTTTGCATCAAGAGTGCTTGCTTTTGTTGTAATGGGGATTTAAACATCTGTCCTAAGTTTGGGGTTTTTTAAAATCAAATATGGTCAGGAATTTTTAATTAGAAATGACTGTATTCAGTTTGCCTAATTTCTAGCCTACCTAAACATAAGGAGTTTAAAAGTTCAGTTAGAACACAAATGTTCTTAAGATTATGCTTTTCATATGAGTGATTAAGTTAAAAAAAAAAAAAAAGGAGAAAAAAAAGCTTTATGGACAATCCAATACACAAATAAAAAAGTGGATTGAAAGAGGGCGGAGCAGGAAAATGAAAAGGGTGGATGATTCTCTCCTTTCCCATAAAAACAGGTAGAAATAGAAAAGAAAAGAAATTCACATCTTAAATTAGATACACGTAGCATTCACTTTCATGGTAGTTTAGCCATTTTGAAGGAATACATACAGGATTTTCTACATTATTTACACATACAGTCTTTTTCTTAGTTAGAAAAAGCCTCTGTTTTTAAGCTGAATTGCTCTTGGGAGAGAAAAATGGTTTAAATTAAAGGAATGAAATTTTATAGACTCATGCTAGTTTGAAAACCCAAACAATTGACTAAGAGGATTGCAAGCTCTGGACTTTGCAGCATTCATCTATTCTGGCTGGTAATGATTATCCTAAGCCCTGCGGAATTCAGGGATGATCAGAAATGCTCAAGAAACTGGAGGTTTAGCTGTATGGCTGCTAGAAAAAACAGACAATGGTGATATGTTTTGAATGTGCTTTATTCATTCTGAAAGTGTTTGGTCTTTTTTTTTTTCCTCAGCTGTTGACTCATCACTTGGTGTGCAAGTGATATTTCCATATTCTGCTGGAAGTGTTGTGTCTGTTACAGGCATACTCAGCAGGGAATCCTAAGGATGAATGTACTTGCAGTGGTGGATGCTCAGTGTTACACATTGTGAGACCACAGTGTCTTCTCTTCCAATCCCTCTTGCTCCCCTGAGCAGAGATGCCTCAGTAAGCATCTTTATGTTCCAGGAGTATATTCTTCAAAGTGCAGATAAATGGGACAAGCACTGTGCCTAGCTTCAACCTCCCTATCCCTAAACAGGATTTAAGATGATTTTTACTACCTTCCTTACATGGAAAGAGTGCATCCAAAGGGCAGAGGGTTGTGCACATCCTACTAAAAATCTACCAGCTGAGGTGAGGAGAGGGCCAGTGCAGGGCAAGTTAGCCAACACCAAGGTCTCCTGAGAATGGTGTGCATGTATGGGGAAAGAACCTGAAGCGCTGCAGCTGTAGCCTTGATCAACTAACAAATGAAGAGCCTATGGTGCTGTTGTGTGGTTTTATTTTATGTAGGCATAATTCCATGATCAGATTCTATCTGGAGCTGTTTACATATGGAAGCATTAGTTCTTCTAGAAGATCCAGAGAAAGTCTCTTTCTTATCAGGATGGTAGGAGCTGGAAGCTATCCTATTTTCAACTTGTACTCTGGCCCCAGACACCTGCAGCTTAAACTTTTCATATTAAATTTGGTTTCTGTAGTAGTTGTGCCACAAATCAAGCCAGTTAAACTGAGAACTGTTGTCTGGATGTAGCTGACAGTTGTAAGTTATCTGTGAAAGGAGGTAACCAAAAGCATTATAACATGAGTGATAAAAACATTCCCTTATCCACATTTAAATACCCTCCAAGTTTAACAACATGACAAACCAATTTCTTTGAGAAAATACATTTCTATACAATAGGTTATGGCTAATTTAGTAGCCTTTCTCACTTTTTGGATGATGACCACTCAACTTTTGGGTGGTGATCACTTTCTCAATTGTCAAATATAGCCAGAGGTGCTTCCTGCACTGTTTGTTAACAGGGGGAGTGGAACATGATAGGTATCACCTATACTAGCTAGGTTTAAAATGCCAGCTGGAAAGTCACTGCAACAGGGAAAGGCCATATATTCTTTCCAAGGGATAGGTTGCATAGTTTGCATACAGATGTGGGAATGTTTCACCAAGCATTGAGTTCAGTAGCCCACTCATTACTTCTACATAATATTTTTTGGAATTTAAAATACATTTATTTTTGGCCATGGAATGCACTTCAGAGAAGCAGTGCTTTCTAATTTTCCTCCCACAGTCCTATCTGTCTCTGCTGAGCAACCATGTGGTTTCCCTTTTGCAGTGAACTGCTTAATTGCCTTTGAAATGGTGCATTTGGTGTATTGAGTGCCAGGCCAGAAGAGTGATGGCTACCACACAGCTTTTGCCAAAACTAAATGCCTAGCTGCAAGTGATTCTGAGCCATGGAAAACAGCAATAGGTTTTAAAATTGGTAGTTCATGGGCAAATCATTTTCGCTACTCTTTGTGGTGTCATACAATCAAAAACCTATAACCCCCCCCCCCCCCCCGCCCCCCGCCGCTACTTCTGTCACTGTTTGTTGTCTTTGCTTATGAGAGACAAACTTGGCACACAACTGCTAGTAGGCAAAAACACAAGGTGACTCAACTCAAGGGCCCTTGTGGCAGCTCCTTGGAGTGCTGTTTTGTACTCTGTTTTGTGACTAGCTCCAAGTGCAGCTGAATTGCAGAATTCAGTTTTACTGGACTAGTAAATAACTAGTGAATACCAGAGGAAAAGACTTTTGCTTCTCCTAATACGGAATTAAAAACTAAAGGTGCATCCTGTCCATTCCTCTGTTTTTGGTTTGGTTGTTTTTGTTTGGTTTTTGTTTTGTTTTGTTTTGTTTTGTTTTGAGGAGAATAGATGATGAGTTCAGATCAGAAGTAAAGAGAGGGCGATAGACATTTCCTAAGGTTTTACCTTACTCTCTCTGCCTAATTTCAGTTGAGTTCCTGATATCGTTCTTGATTTCACTACATTTTCTAGCTGCAGAACTCTCACTGGAATTCAATTTTGTAAGATAAATCAGCATCTTATGTATCTCTAGAGTTATGAATCCTGTCCGCAGCCTCAAAAGATAGTTAATTAAAGTACTGAATAAATAAAACGAAATCACCAGGTGAGCAACAAAGAATATTTTCTTATGAATATTTTTTGTGAAGGTGAGGACAGGTGCAGAACAGAGCCACATCATTTTCAAGGAAAATAATTTCCAGGTTCAAAGAAGTAATCAACAGATCTTCAAGAAAATATGTTATTCAGATTCATCTTGACCACGAATATAGATCGCAACAATATGTCAGTGTTTAACATAACAATTATTATGGCAGTTGCCTGTCTTTTTCAAGAAGATTCTTGATTCTAGAACTCTTTCATGTAAAAATGATACTTGATAAAAGTGTTTGTCCAAAAGTTTAATACTTCTGTATAATTCAAAAACTTTAAATTATTTGCATGCTTTGGATAAATCTTTACATGTTCAGTATTTCATTTCTCCATAATAAGTTCACAGAAATTCAGAGGCACTCAGTGGCTGGTGAGAGTCCATGCAGTGTGAATGCATTACAGTTCATACAATAGGAATAAAGCCATATAGCTTGTGCTGCATGAACTGAATGCTGTGGTATGTCTGGAAATTAAGAGTGCTGTAGGGATATTTAGAGAAAAACACACTTTGCTTTGTGCAATGCAAGAATTATTAATTAGTAATCTCTTTCAAAATTACATTTCCAAACCACATAGATTAGTAATATATTCATTGTATCTTGGTTCATTATAGCGCAATTGATTTTTCCAGCCTATACTTAGCAATTTTGGAAGAATCCTTCCTACTGGTGAAGTTTCACAGGGGAGAAAGAAAATAAAATTTAGACCGTGAAAATTCTTAACAAGGTTGCAAGCCTTTCCCCCACTTTTTAAATGGTTTTGACATGCTTTCTACTTACTGAGAGATGTACTGTGGTTTGTGGCTTAGATTTCCATGCATTTTTATGCTTCGTTATTTTCTTTCATAGCGGCTTTTCATGATTCCAGAAAATTATATATGGGTCTTTAATTTTGGGGTAGGATGCAAGGGTAGGCAGGGGTGAGGAAGGCCATTCCATCCTAAGGTAAATGCATGAGATTGCTTATTGCTTCTGATTACAGAGTTCCACCAGATACAGCATGTGTGCATATATGTTTTAAGAAGAATTTTCTTCCAGTGTTTTCTCTTCGTAGATTTCCAAACCTCCTCTGTTAAGCTATGGATCATTTTACTTTTGTATTCTTCAAATACAAAAATTATTGGTTTTTCTTTCTCAGAGGTAATTATGCTCCAGTTAAAAGTAGTTGATGCAGAAGAGATGCAAACTATGTTCAAGAATTTGAGAATTTTTTGCTTGTAGTGCTAGGAGAAAGACACATTAGGTTTACCTTCCAGCTAAAGAGTGTTAAGATCAGTAACAGTGAAACATAAGTTCAACAGGGCCAAGTGCGAGGTCCTGCACATGCGTCAGGGCAATCCCAAGCACAAACACAGGCTGCGTGGAGAATGGATTGAGAGCAGCTCTGAGGAGAAGGCTTGGGGATGTTGGCTGATGAGAAGCTTGACATGACCCAGCAATGTATGTCTGCAAACGAGAAAGGCAAATGTATCCTGGGCTGCATCACAAGAAGTGTGACCAGCAGGTCGAGGGAGGTGATTCTCCCCCTCTGCTCCACTCTGGTGAGACCCCACCAGCAGTACTGCAACCAGCTCTGGGGCCTCAACATAAGAAGGACATGGACCTGTTGGAGCAGGTCCAGAGGAGGGCCATAATGATGATCAGAGGGCTGGAGCACCTCTCCTGTGAAGACAGGCTGAGAGAATTGAGGTGGTTCAGCCTGGAGAAGAGAAGAGAGGAGAAGAGAAGAGAAGAGAAGAGAAGAGAAGAGAAGAGAAGAGAAGAGAAGAGAAGAGAAGAGAAGAGAAGAGAAGAGAAGAGAAGAGAAGGGAAGGCTCTGGGGAGACCTTATGGCAGCCTTCCAGTACCTAAAGGGGGCTTGCAGGAAAGCTGGAGAGGGACTTTTTACAAGGACATGTAGGGGAAGGACAAGGGATAATGGCTTAAAACTGCAAGAGGGGAGATTTAGATGAGATGTCAGGCAGAAGTTCTTCACTGTGAGGGTGGTGAGACACTGGAACTGGTTGTCCAGAGAAGTTGTGGATGATCAATCATTGGAAGTGTTCGAGGCCAGGCTGGATGGGGCTTTGAGCAACCTGGTCCAGTGGAAGGTGTCCCTGCCCATGGCAGGGGGTTTGGAACTAGATGACCTTTAGGGTCCCTTCCAACCCAAACCATTCTATGATTCTATGATAACTACTTTTTGTCTCTCTTTCATGTGAAGAACACTTTACGCTATTTTGATAACACACAAGGTCTTAGAGTGGGTATAAATTACACGGGAGGAAGTCAGAAGGGCTGAGCATTTTATTCATCACAAACCTTTACCATCAGAAATCCTGAGTGATAAATTCTGCAACATGCTCTTGCAGAATGGAAAAAAATGCTAAATAATGGTATGAAGGAAGATAACTAGCTGCTGAGAGAAAATCAACAGAGCCACTTGAACACTATTGATGTGGCTGCTGCAAAGTTGTGGCTAGTACAAAACAAACCCCTGCACACAGCAGGTTTTCATGCCCTGAGTATGGTGCAGTAAGTCAACTGCTGTAGTGCATCTGTTTATATAATGCAATATATTTGCCTTCATCAGTCACACTTATAATCTCATGTTTAAAAAAGTAGATTTTTTTTCTGGCAAGACACATTTCCCATAAAATCAAGCTAACTGACACTGACATTAACTACACTGCTGCTTTCTAAGTGAATACCTCCCATATTGGCCTTTCAAATATTTTGTTTAGATCAAAATCATGCTAGCTGGGCTATGATTTCCCATGGTATGTTGTATATGCTTATTCAATTCTAGCACAATATTCCTTTTTCCTAGACATTTGAAATTTCATTGTCATTCAGAACTTTGTTAAAAGTAATTTTCTCTATACATAAAGAACTCGGTTATTCTTTCAATGATGTTATTATGATGTTCCTTAACATCGTCTGTGGTTGATAACAGAATATCTATTAGATATTCTGCAATATCTAATTCTGCAGTTAGATGACATGAAATCTATTCCCCCTGCATTGTGGTAGACAAGGCATCATCCTTGTCAGGGATTGGATATAGTCATAAAGTAAGATATTATTTAAAGTATCTCTTGCTAAATCCTACTGGCTATCTGCTTTTCATTCATTCATTTGTTAGTTTTTCCCACAACAGACCTCTATTTACCTGGCTATCTCTTTGTAGCCATTGCTATCAGTGTCCCTGTTTGGTATAATTATTTTACTTTAATCTCCTTTATTAACCAGGGTACTTTTCACTAGGAGAAACATGTACTCATGAATGTGAAGTTCTTGCGGAATTCCCAGGTACCCTTTGCATTTTACTGGTCTTTCTCTCATGCTGCTGATGGCAGTCCAAATGACTGCTCTGAAGACATGTGTACCATGGGACCATGCTTACTGGTGAAGCTGAGGAAGAAGGTAAGTGGCACAGATAGATGAATGGTGTCAAAAGCTGAGCAGAGGCCAAGGAATATAATGAGATCACTTCAGAGTCTTACAAGAGGCTGTTCTTTGCTACAGTCTACTTTGAAGGCCAGAGGCTTTGGTGCATCTTTCCATCTGTGGTACTTTTTCACGTTAAAATTCATGGCAGAGATGTATGACAGCGATATACAGTGATGACTACCAAACCAATACCAGAGAACTTTAAAGTCAATCTCGACTTCTGCAATTAAAAACAGTACACTACATATTTTTTGCATTAGAGTGAGGGTTATCACAAACAAAATTTGTCAACCAGAATGGAATATGCTTTTCTTTGTTCAGTTCTTGTTTAAAAAATATTTGATAATGTTAAAAAAGCACGGATGGTCTAAGTCACCTTTATTTTCTGTTGTCTACATTGGCTTTAAACTTTGACTTTCTGAAAGGTCTTCCTTAACATGACAGTTTGGTGTTTTTTTTTTTTCTAATTTTCATTTGTTTTAGTAGAACATATTACTCTCTTTCTTTCCTTTGTTTGGTATCCGACCCTTTACGATAATTTTCCAGCCTAGTCATGGTGAACTAAATGGGTGAACTAAATGGGTGAACTAAACCATTTGGGCTTGTATTTAGAACAATTTGGATTCAAATAAAAAACATGGCAATAACTGCTGAAAGTCCTATAGAAGTTATTGGAGCTGCAAATGACTTAAGAACCGTGTAAAGTAGTAGGAATCTCTGCTTTTCTATTTCTGTTGTGTCGGGATGCTATGACAATTCAGCACATGACAGATGCCAGGCAGCTGGTAGAGAGACTTTGTACCAGCTGCTGTGGCATGATCTGTAACTTGGTTAAATTTCTTTACACTGTGTGAAATTTGCTCACAGTATTTTAATTTTTTTAACCAGAAAATATATTTTCCAGAAGTGCTGAGCTGCCTAAGACTAAATGTGTGGTACTGCTAGGAAGGGAGCTCCCCAGAGGTGAAAGTGGTTCCCTTTCAAACCCCTCCATGGGCAGAAGCAAATCAATCCATGTCTCCTTACTGTAGTCATCTCTTCCAGCAGAAGCCAATTCTGTGAGTAGACACCAAGTTAACTTTGACTAAATATGGAAGATCTAGTGATCTAAAAAGAAATACTGTGACATGCATTTTATAAAACTCATCTGTTTTATAGATTTATGCCACTAATTATGTAGATTTGGGACAGGGTGGAAGGCCTGGCACTTTGGAAACTGAAATGCAGAAAAATAAGGAGTGAAAAAGTTTTGTGATGATATCTGCTTATTTTTTTCCACAGAAACGCAACATCATTGTGGGATCGGGTAGTGATTATATCTGAATATTTGCTGCTTTATCAATAAAAATTTTTATTCCTTACTCCCATTTGAGATCCAACTGGGAACAAATGGGAAAAAAACCCCATCCACCTATGTGTACCATATCTGTAATACATGTGTTTTGACCTAGGAAGAAGTATATCATGGGTTATAAGGCAGTGGTACTAATTCACAGCTTTGTTAAAAATCTCTACTTGCTTACATACACTTTACCAGTCTCTAAAAGACCCTTCATAGTTAGAAACCACAGCAGAGTCATGGCTTCAGATTTTCTTTTTCCTATCTGTACAAAGAGCTTTACCTTTCTCTGTTATAGGTAGTGCAATGGATTGCTTTACTTTCATGCATTCATTTAAAATTAAAGGGGAGAGAAAAAAAGACCATCCTCAGGACAGAGGTGATTTTATGCCATATCTTTTAGGATGAACCCTCTGTCAGGAGCGTTGTTCTTAGTTCCAACTGGTTGCGCAATCTTACCCATGAATTACAGCAGCCTCTTAAAAAGCAGCCACAGTACAGGGCAAGCTCATGTAGGTGCTAATCCCTCCTCACACCATCCATGGAGAGAGAAGTGCTGGCATCAAGATGGTTTTGGAAGGAAGCCATTGTCCTCCTCTGTTACTCTCTGTGTTGATTTTGGGTGAGCTCTGCTTTCTGAGAATGCCACCTCCTCCTTTCCAAACTCAGCCTTCACCAAGCAGGAGCAGACCTAGGAGCTCAGCATGCACTTCACATGGGTGGGAATGGGCACACCTTACTGTGTGCATTGCAGGAAAAAATAGCAACATGTAAGTTTTCAGAACAATTATCAACCCAAATTATGAGAAATTGTGGAGTGGAGTGAAAAAAATATAGAGCAGGAGATAAGTAAACCTTTAAGAACCGCAAGGAAAAATCTCCAGAGTTTAGCAGCATAGAGGCAGCCCGGTGGTTTAACACAGAGAAGGAAAAGCCTTCCAAAACAGAAACAAAGAAGATTTTTAAAAACCTTACACCTCTTCTAACTTTGCTTTTGAAAATCAGTTACAAGAGTGACTGTATTTCTAATATGGTTTTATTTAAAAGCTTTTAAACAATGCTGGGGAAAAAAACCTGCTACTCGGCTTGACCTTAGCTCGGTGTGTTAGCAGTACACATGGTAGGAGGCCTTTTTGGTAACGAGAAGCAGCTGTTACTGCCCTCAGCCCATAATCTACAAAGCTATTCAGTGGAAGTGAATAACTATTTATTATCCCTTTTCTTGCAAAACTTTTAGGACTAAACAGTAGGTTCATAAGCATGCCAGAAATAGCACCTCATTTTCCATTGAATAAGGTCAAAACAAGCCATTGAAAACTGATGATCACCTACTTTAGGAAATAAGAAATGCATGAAATATCCGATGTAAAGCAACCACACGTGGACATCTTGCTGTCCGGCATTGCAAAGTGGGTAGCTCCTGGTACCTAACTGCCAATTGCTGTTTGGATTTTTACTAGGTGACATCACTACTGAATTTACTGTTTGGTAAATGATACATAATATATCTCCTTTTCTTAGAGGAGATTCTCAAAAGAAAGGGAAAAATTTCCCAGGAAGAGTAGATCAAAGACAAAATTCAGTCTCAGGACATGCTCTCTGTTCCCTTTTTCTTGATAGTTGCACTGAGATTTAAAAATTAGCCAGATATTAAAAATTAGGCTGCTGTTTTATCCACAAAAGCTTATGCCTTTCATAGGTCAGTGTGAAAATCCAAAGGACATGTTAAACTTTCCCCTTAGTAAGTTGTAGCTATTTTCTCAGGAAAGTCTGAAGCCAAAGTTTTCCTTGCTCTGACAGACTAAAGCAAGAAGAGGTTTCCTAAACTCAAGTGTATGGAAATGATGAAAGCTAGTATAATAACTTCTGATACCATTGCATGAGGATTAGACTAGCCTGAATTACAGATATTAAATCATAAAGCTCCCCATACCTATCAACTACAATAGCTTCCAGAATTCCTTAGCATGGCAAATTAAAAATAAGGAATTTGTGTAAGAGAGCAATGAGGCTTGTATGGATCTGTTGCTGAGCACTAAATTCTCAAAAATACACAAACATAAAGTTTTCAACATAATTTCACAAATTCCATCTGATTTAATGGATACTTTTGTGGAAATAAAATAGGAAAGATCCCTAATATCTAGCTTTAATTATAGCCAGATTCTCCCTGCTCTCATCACCATATTTCTGATATCTATTAGAGTGCAGTCCATAGAGTTACATCAGGCTTAAATCTATCATCCAGCACTGACTTTTGAAAGTGGACATATGGACAGTATGACTTTGTGAGCAGGTGAGTAGACAACAGAAGTAGCTGGGGAACTAACTAAGAGGCGAGAGTGTTTTTCATCTCCTGGAAATTGGGCAACCAGTTAAAAGGCATAAAATGTTAGAGATGTTGGATAAAGCACAAGTGATTTTGCATGGTAGCATGTGATTTTAATTTGTTTCCAGAAAGAAAAAAAAAAAAACCTAAAAGAACAAGCCAAAAGAAAATAGACTCCTTAACAGCAGTTCTGATTTCTGAGTATATTATTATAAGTTAATTTCTTTACCTAACAAACAATGAACCTGATGCTTTGCATGGTAAGTCTTGGATAACCATTGTGGTTAATAGCAGTGAAGTTTTAAATACAAAAGAGTCTTGTAACTCCTGTTTCTCATGTAATAAGGAAACTAAGAAAGGTAACCTGCTTTGAGGGACTCCTTATCTGTCTGTCTCTTGCTTTGCAGATTACGGTTGACTTGGGTGTCTGACTCAATCCTGAATCTGAAGTAAATACCTAAAAATGTATGTAAATAGTGGTTTGGGGGTTTTTTATGCTATGGATTTTAATTAACATAAAGACTACAGCATAATGAATTTTTGTTTCCACAATAGTTGCCACAGAAACGTGGCCCACCTCAAACTTAAATACTACAGAATAAATATGAAAATGGTTAACAACAGAGCAGTATTTTCCACTTACTAGTTCTGAGAAAATTGGAAGCATATGTTTAAGCTGTGTGCAATTTTTTTTCCTTTTTGTTTATCTGATAAAATTCAAATCAGACCAGGTTCAGGCCTCATTATCTCCTTCAGTACCTAAAGGATTGCTACTTAAACCTGACTGCTTTTGTTTTCATATTTCCCTGGTTGCCTAATTATGTAGCAAAAAGAAACCCCTAAGTTTAGGTGTAAATAGATGATATGTCCGCTGGCACAGCTGAACCTCAGGGGATTTCAGCAGAGATGCTCTAGCTTTGCCTCCATGTAAGCAGGAGGAGACGTCCTGCACCTCAGGGTCTCCGATGCCTCAGTAAGCTCTTGGGGCAGCAATAGTCACTAACGCCATAGCGATAGCAACAGTCTGTGAGGTCCTTTGAGGTAAACACCCATCACACTACAGAAAGCACAGGAAAGTTTGGATACTACCAGTGCAAAGAGTGGGGTAGCTTCACCACCTCGTGTCTGCGTCAGATGTTGGTAATGGGAGATCACCACCCTCTTTAGTCAGTCTCAGTCCCAGTCATTCATATTAAGTGAAACACACCTGGGCTGTGAGCAGCTATTAGAGATGTGTGGGAAAGAGGGTGATTATCATGAGTTCTCGCTATCCTGACAGAAGCCCAAGAAGGAACAAAGCCAAATGGATAAATGTTAGACGTGGGCTGATATTTTAATGGTTATTTTCCAGCTATATTTGCTATCAGAAGGGTTGCACTCTGAGGGTTTGCCTTAGCAAAAACAGCAGTGTGCCACTCACCTGGAGGTAACAGCACCTCTCCACTGGCTCCGGTTGCAGAAAGTTCACCACACACATGTATATGTGCACTAATAAATGTGTGAAATGCAAAATCCATGCTGCCTACTGTGGTGAAATGTTTTGCATCCACTGCTTGTTTCCGAGTCCTGGGCTGCAGTGCTGGAGCATCTGGTGATTGTACACCATTTTCATGATTCTTAAATTTATTTGGTTTTCCCAGGCTGGTTTAGAGAATACAGAACTAAAACTACCATCTTCACACTTGCTTTATGCATTTCTGAGATGGCAGATTGGCTGAATGAGATAAAAGAACAGAATGAGTTAAAAAGTTACAGCTTTTGAGGTAATCTCTTTTTAGAAAATGTTCTTTAGCTGATAAAATTAATTTACTTAGCACAGGAGTGAATGGCATTTTAGAAATTAAGAGTCCTGAGTTTGGGGCATGATCCTGCATTCAAGATGTTTGACTGTGAGGACCCTGGTACCTATTTGTACCTATTTGTATGTGAGTGTCAGACAGAGGAGCAAATCAATTAATCCATCCACCAGAAGCGTGCAAGTGAAAGACCTGATTTTGCAAATCGTGCATAGTATTGTTGACATTTTCTGTGGAGGTGTAATGTGGATCCGTTCTTTGTAGGGCTTCTAGCTGGTTTTGCACTGCTGAACAAAGCACACAGACTCAGCAGTGGGCTGGGAGAAGTACACTACGTGGGGTAGCCTATACATGTGGTGAGCACACCGATTTCAAAGACTCGTCCACATGACTGTTCAAAGACCTGTATTGCTCTATCTAGCATTTGGGTTTTTTTTTCTTTCTTTCTGTTTTTCTTTTTTTAAAAAAAAAAAAACTTCCAAGCTCTAAATTTTACTTTTGAAATTTGACTGGCAGTACAGGTCAGTGAGTTGAGTCACAAATCCCTCATGTTGATGTCTCATTTTCAGGTATCAAACACATGCATGTTTAATGAACAGAGCCCTTCAGGCTACAAAAATAAACATTCAGATGAGACCCTTTTCCCACTGCTACCACAACCCTAGCTCACAGACAAATGAAAACCTGATGAAGGATATATGACAGGACCTATTCCACTCCCTCTCAATGACCTCAATCTATCATGAACACAACTGGCCTGTATCATGGCAAGCAACCCAGGCAACTGTCAGTGCTGCCAATAAATCACCGCAGTCCTAAAGTTATGAGCTCCCTGCAAATGCTGCCATAATTCTTGATGTTCAAGTAGTCACACGCCTTAGGGTTGCAAAAGTTTTGAACGAGGTTCGCTCATGTTGGTGTTATGCTCATTAGATCAAAAAGAAATGTGCCCCCTCACAGAGGAAGAAATGGGAGCAAGTTTATTGTTGCTTCATTCTTGGGGCAAAATGCCTCCTTTGTTCTCCTGCCGGTAATAAGCTGAGGCACCCACCATCATGAGAAGCATATGACAGATGCCTTTCGTTCTTAGAAGAACAGAAGGTTTTCTAAAAAGAGTGGGGCTTCTGGTTCCTCTGAAGTAGTTGCCATGTAAATAGTGGCTGGTAGGTAGTGCTGTGCTGAAGACAGCTTTTGGTCTGTTTTGCATAAGCGGCAGTGCATACGTGGGAGTTTGGCTGAGCCCTATTCCTTTTAGTTATTCTATCCCATTTCTGCCTCTTTCATCCTACCCACCATGAAACACAGACAATTTTCAGTAATGGAGAGACTTTCTTTTCCACATTTTAGCTGCTGACCCTCTACACTGATATAATAGTCATAACAATAACATGGTAATAATTTATTGTCATGCGGATTTCTCCAGTGTAAATGGGATTCCAGTTGGTGCAGCACAGTTAAGTGTCAATAGACCTGAGCCCAGAAAATATTCTGTGCAGTGATAATAGCAGTTTTCCCGATGCATGGCACTGCGGTCAGTCCTTGCATCGCAGCACAGTGCCTTGCAGCCTCTCTTTGTGTAACACAGTGTTGAGAACAACGTGTTCACTGCTTTGTTCATACCTAACAGGAGTTTGCTGTTGCATTGCAGGATTTTTGATTTTTGGAGTGGAACAATTCACCAATTGCTTCTATGCTGAGAATAGAGATGCTTGTGACTGCTTGATGTTTCAGTTCAATCATTTTTTTTTCTGCTTTTACGTTTTAGTGGCATTATGCTTGAGCAAGACAGCAGCTCTCTTGATATCCTTGTCCTTCGTGCTGGCTGTCGCTTCTGTCTTTTTGCTTCCTTCAGGATGACAGATACATTGCTGCTGAGCAAGCAGAGGCTTCGTATCAATCAGTCAAATGCAGTTCTGCTTACACTGAATGAACTACAGATTTATTGACACATACCAGAATAAAAAGGCAAGAGAAAATAAAACCTGATTTTTGAAAAAGAGAACTTTTCTACATGCACAGTGATAAGCAAAGTATCCATATTCTGTTTGAAACAGGAACTTAACCTGCATTTTTAATATGCTTTGAAATATGGTAATAATCGTGCTGTTGTGGGTGTGAAGGTATAGGATTAGAAATAAAAGTTTATAGGGAGGAGCTATAGCCTTTGTTACACCAACTGGTAGTGTATTAAAAGAAACAAGCTTTAGGGCATGAAAAAAAACCTTTTCCAGGTCTGAAATGCAAGTATGAAATACCAAACAAAGGAGAAACCAACTCCTCTGCTCTTGCCTTGATTATAGTAATCAATTATCAATTTGTGAGAAAAGATGGGAGCAACATCTGAGAACAGAGCTAACAGAAGTACTGGTCAAATATTCCTTCTGTGATCCTGGGGTAAAATCATTATCCACAGAAATTAGCAAGGAGTAATATATTTAAAATACTTAGGGAAAAAGTCAAAAAAGAAACAAGTCACCAAGCACGGTCTATTTAAAAGGAAAGAAAAAGCTCTTTTTACATCTTGTCCTGAAACAAAGATATCCCATGGAGTCTGAAAAACATACGTAGAGTTATCAAACTGTGATACACTCTGTGATACTAGACTCAGACTTCCTATTCATTTTATTGCACCTTTTCCTCTCACTTTGGCATTAGGTTAATCACAATAGTCCTCCAACTGCCTTGTCCCCAATCTCCTGAAAGGCCCAAGCACGGATGTAGACTCCTAGCTAGATTCCCTGAACATCCATGAGGTCTATTCAAGTGCTTTAAATTTAAACATGTCTGTAAAATGTGCAGATCAGGGCATATATTGATAGCTTTGGCCTGAACCTCATATTGTTTTGCCAAAACTATCTTGCTGCTACTTTTACAGATAGAGGTGTTTCACCTTGCCAGAAGCGTTTCTGCCCAGCAGTGGCATTTTGGCACTCCCTTGGTTTTTGGGAGGAGTCAGACAAGGGATCAAAGGACTGATGGATACACATTGCCTTATCCATGCAAATGCCCCAGCCACCAGTGGAGCTGTGCCAGTGGGAAAATATTGCCCTTGAATCCTATAGCAGAAAAGGCCTTTGTGTAGGTCAAAGAAGGGATTTTCCCCACCCCCTCCCTTGTCCTGCTACAGCTGGATAAACAGGGTTAATTTTAATGTCTCTTGTTACTCAGATCCCATTCCATATGTCCTAATTAACCCTGTCTTATTCTGGCTAAAGGTTTCTGTTAACACCTTCTTTTCAGTATTTCTCACATGCTGAATAAACAGTCTCATGTACAAAGCCCCATTAACATGCAAATGCCTAAGTTACACTTTATGTTGAACTTCATTAGTATGGAAAGATGCATTTCCCAATGGGAGGTCACTTGGACAAGACTTAGAGCAATTACACAGTTTTGGTGACAGCTCAATATCATGTGGGTGAATACTGCAACATTTTCTCTAGCATGTTTGCTTTAGTGGAAATTAATTTTCTTTGAGAATATATTGAACCCATTTGCTCAACTTTTCTGCTGAATAAATACATTGGTAAGTTATCTTGCCAAACCAGTGAATTTGAAATCAGTTTATGAGAAGGTTCATGTTAAGTAACATTTGAATGTATAAAGAAGAGCTTTCTAGGGCCAAATTCCTGGAATATACTTTTAAAATAATTTTTCACTAGTAAATACATGTAATATCATGAGATATGCATGTCCAGTAAAATAAATTTGGCTTAGATTTTGGTACTGATTTTCCAAAGAGTCAAACAGAATGCTTGCAAACAATTTTAAGTTCAATATTAAAAGAAGAAGTAAGACTAATTATAATTTATTATATAATTGCAGATCTTAAGATCTGGGCAGTTTTGAACTCATATACAGAAAATGAAGATAAATTGATTAATCTAACAATTTTATTACTCAAATTCCTTTCCCCCTATAGCACTCATTATAAATTACTCACTTGGCTGCGGTGAATGTAGAACATCAATACTTATCATCTTTAATTCTAACTCAGAAAACAGATGTTTTCATTATTGTATTAATTCTAATGTGTAATAAAAATATAGTATTTTGCCTGGAAAATTATAATGAAGACCTGGGTTCAGCTGTGTTTTTAACCATCCATCTAAACTTAAGTGCTTATATTGTTCACGTAGGGATACACAATTAGTTGTATGCCCTATAAAAATATTGTAGAAGTGGTTCTGATTCAGAGCCATGACTTTTAGCTTCAGGAGTAAGGATGTAGACAGTCAAAATATTTAAGTTTTAATTCAAAACTTGCAGCACTTATTGGAAAGAAGGGGTAGGAAAGAGTGGCGGTGGTTGCCCCAAGCGGTGTCCACAGTGTGGCATGGGCCGTGGTGGGAGCTAATAGCAGTGGCTGGGCAGAGCTGAAGGAAAATGCTGTGGAGCACCGATGGTCTTGTGTGGTACCAACTGACAACTTTTCTTGTAAAAGTGAGGACACAGGGACTGTTCTGAGAACTCAGTTAGCTGTTTTGTAGCAGTAACATCATGGGTTCATCTGTGTCATCGAGCACAAATCAACAGGTTGGTGGCAGCTTATATGTCACTGCTGCTGCTGCTGACAGTGGTCACTGCCAGGTGCTTCAAAAGAACAGCGAGACATTTCAGTAACAGCATTTTTTCTTCAGTTAGCTCCAGCTGCTTATGATGGTGGAGACAGTGGCTTAACTGTTTTCATATCAGCTGAAGCGATTATATTATTTATAGAAAGTCCTATGCGTTTTGGGTATGGTATGTTTTGGGCTGCAATGCTACCCTCTGACAATGAATTTCACAGCTCTATTATTATCCTGTATAAAATAATGAATTTTAGCCTTTAATTATTTGCTTCCAGGTCATTGAATAGTCTCGTGTTTTTATAATTATTTTGAGAAATCACAAAGCTATGAGTTTCTTACTCACTGTAGTCTTGAAATGTAACTATCATTTATCTTCTGAGTATCCTCTGTGCAATAAGTATGCCAGATATTTCCAGTTTCTTTTCTTATGGAAGCCTTTTCATGTTGTTATGTGACCCTTCTATTGTTACAGTACATCTTTTACAGTAGCCAGGGTTGTAGATGAGTACCCCACCAATTTGCTGACTGACTCCATAATTCCTTTGGTATTATTTTATGCACATATGCTTTACATATCCTTAAAACCCCACATCTGTCCCTGCATATTTCAAAAGATACTTGCAAGATCTCTCCATAGTGTCACCAGCTTTTTTTATGAATGGGTTTCTTGCTGTAGAAGACATTATTTCTTGCAATACATATTGTTTTGCATGTCTTTCATCTGCCAGGTTGATGTATAGCTGTAGCTTTTTCAAATCTGAAATTCTTCGTACTGTTCTCTCATCTCAACAAACTGAAATAATTTTGCCTCTATTTGTAATTGTTTTTTCTCTTCTTCTGACTCTTTCTGCCATTCTTGAGTTCCTTCTTCAATGATGTTCTTGAAAAGGTATTTACTGCCAAATATAGTGCATTTGTAGCATAGCATTTACTTCTCTCACAGTTATTCCTGGACCTTGTCTGGTATTTCATGTGAAAAATTATCTGTTGAAACACATTATATATATTTAATGGAAAAATTTGGATAATAATTTCCCTTAATGTATTTGTTTCTTTGTTTTATGCCATTGATAATGAGGCCCATCAGAAAGCTGTGGTATATGCAACATCATGAGCATTTTCAAAGAGAGAAGAGGACAGATTGCATTCTAAATGAAATATTAACTATCTATGTAGTGTGAAGACAGGTAGTTTTTTTTCTAGGTAGACTCAATTCAAAGCTCTGTAACGATGAAAACCCATCATGTCTGAAAAATAATCAGTGTGTGGGTTTTGTGGTATGTTGATGGCTTGTAGAAAGCCTGGTTGGTCGTGGTGGCCCATAGAAAAGCTGGTTGCAAAGTCTCTGCACATCAGGGTCAGAAGGCATTTGCTTTTGGCAGAATGTATGGATTACTGGCAAAAGATGGGGTTTCTCAACCATGCATAAAAATCAGAGCTGAATGAGGAAAGAAGTAGGGAAAGCCTGCAAGAATTTCCAAGCTGAATGTTTTAATGTAGAAAATGCAAAAGTGGTAGAATGTTCCAGATTAAATTGTTTTGGAGCATGTGTGGTGTGAAACAAATTATTTGTGTTTGCTATGGGATTTTATTTTAAGAAACATCTTTAGGGTTCTGTAATGTCTGCCACTTACTACTGTGCATTGTAAATAGTTTAGTTTAATAGAGAAGTGGTGCCAGAGCAACAGCAACTTTAACGTCTCTGGTTCCACCCTCTTCAGAGAGCTGAAACTGCTTCAGGATCCATTTGCCTTTATTTTACCTTGTGATATATTACAGAAGTCCCCCAACTCCTGGACTGTCTTGCTGGTTTTCTACTGGTGGTGCATCTCAAATAGCAGTGGTGGAATTCTTCCTGATTTATTTGAGGGTCTGAGTGCAGAACTCCTCAACTGTGTCCCTAACAGCTAAACGATTTAAGCAGCACATATCAAATAAAAGGGAGAAGGAGTTCTTGCTGTGGAGAAGAAAGCTGGCCTATATGCTGCAGGAGAGAGGGTGTTAGAAAATGCCCAGCATATCTAAGCTGTCTTTTTAATTGTCTAAGTTCTTTTAGATAACTTCAGAATGGATGTTTCTGAATTAAAGTCTAAATCACAGTTTAGATAATTTAGATTATCTAAATAATCTGCTTCCAGGCAACTAATTGAAAAAATAACACAACCCTCCACCATCTCTCCCTCTATGATAAGACGTAGCAGCATAGAAGACCAAGAAGCTTGGCTCTGATGTATAGCAAAAGCCAGCAGCTTTGCAAAATCTCTCTTCTTTATCCTAGAAGACACTTTTGTTTTCTAATTTGCAAGGTTAGTGTGCTTGTAGCAATTTACTATGAAACAGTATTTTTCCTATGTACACAACTCCTCAATTGCTTCTACTTGCTAAAATATTAAAAATTCAGTTTTCTTTGTATCTTAAAAGGTTGACAGCTGACTTGAAATAAAATCTTCCTTTTTTTTCTTGAAAGATTTAAATTTTCATACTAAATTTTAATGAAATCAAAACCAAAATCATAATTACTGTTCAGGATAGTAACATTAAAATTTCATGTGTCTTTATGGTGACCTAAGGTAGCATTCTGGCACTCCGTGTACAACTTTCCATGCATTTCAGCAAAGTCAAGATTTCATCACTACTTTTCAGTTTTAATTTCTCTTTTTTTTCCTATAATGATTGCTAGCAATATCTTCATTGACAAACTATCAATATAGGGATCTGAGGTTTTCTCACTCCACATTGTTCCAGTGCTTTATAATGCAAAATAATTTTTCCTATAGGAAATGCCTACATGGAATTGACTTTTCAGAGAAAGCACTAAAACTATCCTGTTCCAGAGACAAAAGAATTTCTACACTGGTTTCATCTGGAAGGCACTCTTCCATGGTCATGCCATTTTCTTTTAAAAAAACCCTGTCAATAGGAATTTTTTGATGAGGTGGTGATCTGATGCTGGGATAAATACAGGATAGAGAAAAGCAGCATTATGGAGTCCCAGTCAAATATATCTTCCATATTCAGAAATAAAAACATCTGCGTTCTGCTGTTCGTGTTCCTCAGCATCTTTTTGTTCAGATCAGGATGTTAATATTTAGGAAGTAAAGTTTAGGTAATCGTACATTATTTTGAATTCCTTGTTGAGGGAATGGTTGGGGTTTTCTTGTGAGCTCCTGGCATATGTAGAAACAACTACGATAGAAATGTCTACTAAAATCCTCATTTTTTTCAGGGGGAGAACATCCTCATACCTTTCCAAGTTACAGTAACAGTTCATTTCTAGCATTTAACATCACAGTAAGTGCATATTACATGTGTACTCTACATGAACTGCATTTTGAAGTAAATGAAGTTACACGCTCTGTTCTTTAAATTCGTTTGTCTCCCAGCAGAACATATGTAATATTTCATAACAGACTGCAGGCAGGATAATATTTCTGCCATTTGAATTACCAACAAATCTTTTAATTTATGAGTTTTACTCCATTTTTAAAAGAGTGCTTGGCCAAGTAGTTTTGTTTTCTTGTTAAATATTATGCACAGAGTTTATTCCTTGAAAAGTTAACAAGGGCATGTTAAAAAAACCTTACCTTTTAGCAGATTTATTTCAACTGTATGATATGAGAATTTATAAGATTTTCATGCAGTTTAAACAGAAAAAAACCCCAACAAACCTGTTAGAATATAGAGTATTATGAGACATTTGTAATGAATTCAGTTTAAAAGAGTCTGATTTCTGCACTGTAGCAGCACCCAAAGCTGCTGCCCGGAGGCAATTTGTGCATGTCATGTCTCAACTTCAGCAGAGTCTACAAGTGTGCAAACAATTGTCAAATCAGAATCTGCACCATGTATAAGCTTTGGGCTGAATCTGAGGTTTCCTGTTGCCTGCACTCGTCCATAGCTGTAGACTTGTAACAGTACAACCAAATTCTGTCCATTTCTATGATTCAGCATCTGCTGTGCTGAGCTGCATCATCCATCCAATGGTTTGAAGGGATCAACTAGGGCAATCTTATAATTCTGTGTGTGTCCTGAATTCTCAATATGACACATGGCCGTGAGATAGGACTATAATTCAGGCTGGGTTTTGCTGTGAAGAACTGTGGGAATAGCTGACTTTCGTCTCTGCAGATGGGCTGAGAAGCTGCAAACACATTTGTTTTTTTGGAGGGGTGGCTGAGTTGGCCTGGAAATATTTGAATATTTCAAGTGAAATGAAAAATAAAAATTTGTTTTAGCTTTAACAGCAGTTTTATTGGTATTTAACGTAATCCCGTTCCCCTCCAAAAGTAAGCAAGAAAGTATTTAGAAGTGAAAAATTCAGGTTTTCTGTTAGGAAAAAAGTATTCAAAGAATTGAAATGAAAATGTGAATTTTTCTGTCTTCTACTTGGCTAAAAACATTAGTCAACAGTTAATCGTGTTCTTTAGCCTGATCCTGCATTTCAGATTAGGAGTTTTAACACAAGTTTCTCCTCATAACTGCAAAAATAACATAGTAGGGGGCAGGGATGGACTTGGGTCCACGTTTTGCGAACGATTGCCAGAAGGTCCTATCTTAAAGGCAGAAAGAGAAGTCAGTCCAGAAGAACCCTTTGTAGAACAGAAGTGAGGGAAACAACATTACCAGTTTGAATAAATTAAGAGAGCTAGAAATAAGTGATCTTACAACCCTAATGCACCTGTTGATTGGAGGAAGAGGAGGGTCTTAAATTTTTGAGCTGCGGTAATGATCAGAACCAGTGATGTCAAGTACACTTTTGAATAATTTTGAATCCTACTGAATATTGAATAATTGAATGTAACATTTAGTGTTCACAAGGTTTTAATTTGCAGTGTGATTTCCAAAGACGTATTCCTTATTTGCACGTTGTGGCCACACTGGTGGCACAATGGCTGCATGTTATTGACAAAATACCACTGTTCCTGCAGGTATCAAATCTCTAGTAACTCACCTCACTTAGGGGTTTTGCTCTTTAGCTGGCTTATTAAAACTTTAAATGACAATGCCGTCCCACAAACTGCAGTAGCATGGCTCAAGCATCACACTGTGCTTTGAAAATTTATCCCTTCCTGTTTAAGTTGTTGCATTAAAGAAATCTGCCTCAAGGTCTTATTCTATATAGCTGAAGGGGTGAGGAAACAGAATATATAGCAAAATTTTATTCTTAATTTGTTATTCGAGTATCTCAAAAAAATAAATTTATTGTTTTGATGGGACTAGAGAGTAAGAAAGAGTTCTAAGTTTTTGCTTTATTGTGCTTTGTGGGCCTTTATTTAGTGTTACAGCCTATATGCTTTCTCACAGGCTTTCATCCAAGCATCTGTCTAGGGACAATTAGGCAAGTATTCATTCTGAGTATACATTATGAGGCAATTAAATAAGAGCTGCTCTCCTCAGAGAAGAGATGGAGTGAGATCTGGGACATTAATTACCGAGATGTCATGAGAAACTGTAGTGAAGTAAGTCATCTGGTTCCAGCTTGAACTTGCAGCCAAGCTGCAAACTCACTGCAACTCGATACCGCAAGGCAGATCCAGCGATAGCCCCTTGCTTAGCCCAGTGTGTGTGTACGCTTGCTGCAAAAGGAAGGGAGACAGGAGTAAGAAAAAGAAACTCTACTCTTCTTAACAATTTTGAGAGATGTGGGAGCTCTTCATAAGCAAATAAAGCAGTTCCCATTAATCCTCCAAAAAGAAAATGAAGGGGCTTCTGAAACTTCCCATTGGTTTTAATTTCCATGCTGGTTACTGAGATGGTCTTGTGAACTGTTTAACCTAAGAAGACTCAGAAACTGCAGTTTAACAAGTTTTTAGTGGGTCACACGGGCTGCTTATATGTTACATGCACACTTCGGTGTTACGGTTAATAATATTTAAAAAATAAGAAAAGTTTTCTTCCCAAATTAATCAAAACCTTAGTTTTAAGCAGCAAAACCTTGAACCAGCAATCTGCTGCAAACTACTCTGTCTGGCACACTTTAGAGAACGAGCCTGAATTCTCCATGCTTGCAAGGGCCAAAGCAGTGAGAAGGCAGCTCTAAAGCTGATGATTAATGTTTTCCAAGTTGGTCCCATATTTTCTTCTGAGGGTGGTGGGACCGCCTTGTAATTTCAACAACTCCTTCCTGCATTCTGTGCAACAAGACAGCAGGCATGATAGCTGCAAGAAGGCGCTCATGCCTGATGAAGAGGAAGAGGAGGATGTAGAGGATGACACTGTGGCTGGAGGACACTCCAGGATCACCAGCAGCAGTATATTGAGTGGACGTCAGTAGTGGTAGTGTGAGTTACAGCCATGCAACTGGTGTAAAGGCCAGAGGAAAAGCTGTAGTAGAGGTCTGGGTGGGAATGAACATGTGTTTCTCAGACCTTTCAGGAGGCCGTATTAGCTTGGGCATAGCATCCCTTTAATGCCACTACATGGTTTTCAGTCTACAGCTGGCTTGTGCCCATCTGCCTGGGAGAGTCAAAGCTTGCCTAACACTATCCCTCTGTGTAGACATTCGCCAAGAAGATGCAGTCTTAAATAAGACCTAGGCAGGAAGGATTAAATCTTCAAATGTTCTGAAATTGAAGGTGAAGGGCGTGATCTGCAGAGTGTGCACCTACGGCTGTGCTTAGGTTATGGGCTTGAGCATTTGATGGGAAGGTGGACAAATCACCCACGGCGGTGGAGGAAATTGAGCTGATGGGAAGGTTGGTTGGAGAGGAAAAGTTCAAAGCTTGATTTTATGGAATTTAAGCTGGAAGCTGGATCTGCGCTTAGAGATGCTGTGAGGGAGGTAAGAGGGCTGTAACAGGCAGAGGGGAACAGGATCTTATGAAGTGGGTGTAGCGTTGTCAGATGGACTTGTGAACCTCCTCCGAACAAATAGCAGGGAGCTGTTCTGAGAGAGAGGAGGTGGGAACCAGACCTGAAGGATGACGGTGAAGTAACCTGCTTGATTTCCATCTATTTTATGATCATGAAATTATTTTTACATGTGTAACTTTCCCTGTGCACTGGGTGTGTACAGAAATTCAAGGGGCCAGCACCCTCCCAGTGTGCCCTTTTCCTGATGCCAGTCACTTATGGTGCCACACAGTCTCACTACATCATTGTTAGCAGACAAGTACTACAAGAAAACTGACTGTGGCCCAAAATTGAGCATGAATGTATGGTCAGCTGACATCGCTGGCAGGGCCAACAAGTAGTATAGAAAGGAATTTAAATGCCCTTTAGTTTAGTGTCTGGAAGCTGATTTCTGTAAAAAGCAGCAAAACGTCACGAGAATGGATAAATTTAACAGGGCCCACAAGGAATCGAGAGGGCTGTCTGCATTACAGCAGGGAGGTCGCTGTTAATTGGTGCGTAGGAAGTGAGATCTGCTCCTTGCACTTGCTCCGGTTACACCACGAGGCGCTTTGGAGCAGAGGAGCCTTGCAAACACTCTGATTTAAACTCTTTGCTCTCCCCACGCAACACCAACAGAGCCTTTGGTCAACTCTTGAGCCCAATGGAGTTGTGCTTTAAACCACGCCTGTGTTTTTTCCCTTTGGCAAGGCAGGGACAAACCCAGTATTGGATGGAAGTCAAAGCTCCCCGGAGCTGTTCTCACTTACATCCAGCTGTTTGCTGACCACTGGGGCCCTCATCATGAGTAAGGATGACTGTGGGCAACAATGATCTGTGAACGATTGCTTTTCTTTCTTCTCATTATGTTGGGACAGGGTGAGGGAGACATGAGATCTGCTATGGCGATTCCTAGAGACATGAATATTTCCCATCGGAAGGGATGTTCTCATGCAGCTGCAGTGAGCACTTTGGTGGCTCAGAGGAATGTGGAGGGACACGGTGGGAAGTGGGCTGAAGGGAAATACATTCGGGTTAGGTGACCTGGGTGTTGTGGAACTTGGCTACCTCACTTTGGCATTAGGAGTCATTTTTCTGCATGACTTACTCAGATCTGGTTTTCAGAAACATTAGCTGTGGGTAGATGCTTACGGATGAGTCTTTACATTTTTGGGGGTGAAAAAAAAAAGGAAAAAAGCAAATCTTGCAAACTCATTGCTCAGCTTTCTCTCCTGTTAGGTTTGGGGTAAAAAGCAAAGAATCTTGAAAGCCCACAAATATTTGTATTTAGCAATTCAGTGGTTTTATCTCTGCATGAGACCAGGCTAGGATAAAGAATGCCTTGGAAACATAGATTAAACCAGCTCTTTAAATAGTGGCTCCCAGCCCCCTCCCTGAAACTTCCCATGGCAATTTAATTAAAATCAGAGAAGGAGACTGACTAACACCTCTGAAACTCAGGGACATAAATACCTAGTCTGAACCTCACTCCATTTATGCAATGTGTCCAAGTACATCTCCTGAGCAAAGTTTTAGCCTGGATCCAATCACTATGTCTCAAACTAATTAAAAATGTCTTTTTTAATTATTATTATTTCTGAATTCTCCATCTCAGAAAGACAGTGGGAAATACTGCAAAACATATTTGTTTAAAGTAGTCCAGAAAGTCCAGTCAGTGAACAAGCTGTCTTCAAACCAAGCCTAAAACTAGTCTGCAGTCTGACAAGTCTTTGAATTAATTGCTCTCTCCCTTTGCTAGCAAATGAGAAGTTTTTAAATATCCCTTTCTGCTTGCTGAGTGATTTTCTGAAGTTTGCATAGTGTCTTGCCGCAGAATATTGTGATTTTCAAGAGCAGACCATTGCAAAACTTAGTGAGTGATTGTCCAGGTTTGGACAGCAGGAAGGAATAATTGGCATCAGCCAGGATTGGCTGTACCCAGTTTGCTGGCATGAATTCCCTCGCTGTGAGCTCTGCTGTGGGGTGAGGCTGGTTGGCGGCTAACACATGCCACACAGTAGGCAATGGCAGTGGGAGGACGGTATGGAGGGGATAGGCAGGGATGCATTAAGAGAGGGTGTCTAATTAGGATCCCACAACAGAAATGTAATTTGTCCTTTCCTTGCATGCAGCTGGAACCCAGGACAGGTACCTCCAACCTTGCTACACTTGTAAAGCCATTTCTGGGGATGAGGAGGGTCATGAGAGAAAATACTTCTCCTTGAGCCTGTGCAATGGTTCATCCCCTTTCTTTATGCTTCCCATATGGCATTGCTGGCACGCAAGGGGAGGCCATATAGCTGAGCTGCAGCAGCAGAGAGCTGGGTGTCTTGTCTCCATGCTCCTGTAAGCTGCTTTCACACCTTGTGAAGAGAAACAGGCACCTCCAGGGGGTGATTTATCACACCATCCTAGAGCCCTGGCTGAGGAGGGGATGAATCAATCGTGAGAAGTGGTTGTCACTTCCCTGTGACTATAGAGGGAGAAGAGGCTACTGGTTTAGTTAAGCCTGTGAATTTTCAGTGGCTTAAATTGGGAGGGATGACAATGCCCTCAGAAACTAAATGCATGGAGACAAGCAGCTTAGCGTGGCTGTTGCCGTAGCAAATAGGAAATCGACAGCCATGTCAGGCTGAAATGGAAGGCAGGAAGCCACAAGGGTGATCAGACTTTCACTTAACAATTAGTAATGCCTAAAGCAGTTATTGTTTCAGGAAGCAATTCCACTTGTAACTCATCTTGTTCTCCCATAGCATTCACGTGAGTCACTGTGACCAGTTCTCTGAGAGCTGGGCACAGCTATCACAGACTCCAAAAGTGTTTTCAGACTCTGCCCCAATTCAATGGGCATCCTCCTATGGTGTCTCAGGACCAACCTCCTCCCACCCCTGAAGTCAACCACCAGCACAATCAGTCACAATAGCAGGTCACCAGGACCTCAGGTAGGAAGCACACCAAATTGGAGACTTAGGCTAAAGAAAGAGTGTGACTGATAATCTACCTTGTCTGCCGTACCCATGGCATGTGAAATCTTCAGGTGTGTCTGCGTGGAAATCCACAACCCAGTATGACGTTTCTTTGCCCAACACCACCCTCTTTTATTTTTCTGAAATGAGAGTACTGTTTTTCCTTGATTTAAGGGTCCTTAACTGGTGAACATCTGAAGGAGATAGGTTTTGCCTTGCCAGAGTAACACGACACTTTCTCATGCTTTTACATGCCTGAATTTTTGTGTATAAAATATCACAACCCTTTTGGACAGGGGTAATATAAATGCTTGAAAATTAAACTGCCTTATTCTGAGTATTGATTGTCCTGTGGTTTTTTTAAGAGCCTAAAGTTCTTTAAAACATGGAAGTCACCAAAAATTCTGAGAGGCATAATGCATTTAGTGATGCATCCTGATATAAGAAGGAATTTTCTAATGGTGCCCCATAAACAGTGCCAACTGGGTTATCATGCTGTGAAAACTATAATTCAGTGGCAATTATAAACTGATGCTTGTCATTATCACGATACATACAAACTGGAGAGATGAAAGACAATGTAAGGCTCATGACTTCCTAATCCTGGGTGGAAAACAGCAGAGCAAACATAATATTAACACCAAATCTGCAACCAGACATACCCATGAACTGGTAATAAAACCCAGTGGCACAGACTCAGCCTTGACTAATCTTGTTTAAAGGACCTAAGACTGAATTACAGAGAAAAAAAGAAGTCTAATAAAAGCATCCAAGGATTTTGAAACTCAGCACAAAATTGCTGATGCAAGGGAAAATGTGAAATAATTTCAGCATGTGTCTGTAAAGACATACATTCAAAGGACCTGAACAACAGCAAATACACTTTACACAGCCAATGTGAGGAATAATTAACAATCTTAAATGAAAAATGGAAGCCAAACACACTTAAAAAGAAATGGGCACCAGCATGAAATATCTTACTGCTTTCAATCCAAACCTCATTCATTAACAGCCAAAATATGTCATCTTATAATAATTTGCTGACATAATAGGAAATTTTTGGTGCTCTGGATGCTCAGTTGCCTGCATAGGGGATGAAGAGAAGAGACACACAGGCTTGAACCCACAATGTCTATTTCTAACTTCTGTAGTTATTACTGGATTTTTGTTGTATTTACCTTATTGAAACTGCTAGAATTTTTTCTATCAGATTGAGTGAAAAACGCTAAGCTCTTTTATTGAGCCACACAGCCTAAAAAATCAGGAGTCACCAGTCAAAACCATAATGCGAATACACTAATTTTAAATTCTTAATGTAAACTATTAAATTTTATTAAAAAACATTTAAGCCCTTACTTTTTCTAATTGAGAACTACCTCCTGCCTCTAAACATTTATGTTTATGATAGGAGAGGAATACCAAGATTTTTATGTCTTTACTGGACTTTATTGACATTGTCATACTGAGATGGCCTCTGTTCTGTTCTACTAAAGAAGCCAGGAATTGGGAAAGCCTTTATAAAAACACAGAATTTTATCCAAACGCAATTGATGCTTTTCTTCATGGAAGAAAAAAAAAAAGAAAAAGTATTGGAGCTAGCATTTAATTTAAGCTCTTGGGTTGGGAAAGAGTAGTATTATCTTTGCACCTATCCCTGTTATTTATTTATGTCTGGTCATAGCAAAATGAAACACCAATGAGATAATCACTGTGTATCTTTATTAATCAGTTTCAGTAAAATTATAACTATTTCATTGTTTTTATTTGTGCAACTCTAGTGGCCAGAAGTCCTCCTCCTAAGCAAGAACACTTCTCACTTGGGTGCTTTCCAACCCAAGAATGAAAAGATGATCCCTCCCTCCAAAAGCTTGCAGCAAGGAAACAATAAGCCTGTATTATTTGGCAGGAATCACTGTAATCACAGCGTTTCAGCAACTGCACTCATATCAAGTGACTTTTATGTCACTTCCTTAGGAGGAGAACAGAGTGTCTGTGAGGTATTAGCAATTTACTTGACTCCTGTGAGAGTCATGCACAATTCTAGTTCTTTCTGAAATCTCAGAATCAGACATTTTGAATTTTGAAGTTAAAAACAATTCCTAGGTTAAGTGAAATTCCTCTCTCCAAAAATTACTTGGTGAGCTGGACTGGGGTCCCTTTATAATGCTAAAAACTGATCTCCAAACTCTTTTTGTTGTCAATTTTAGCCAGGCAGTCAATTTTACCTAGAGAGAAAACCAAGCAACTGTCTACATAGAAGACACACTAGTGCATCTGCACACGCACACATGCTTTCTCTCTCACTTTTAGCCTCTTATTTTGATTTACAGGAGCAGACTACCCATTAAAAAAGCATTAAACATGTAATCGCCAGTGTAAATCTAATGGTTTCCACTCCAAAGGCTTTGTCTCTCCAAAGGCTTTGCTGAAGAGCAAGTCTGACTAGTGATATGGCAAAAGCCCTATAGATTGAAAAAGTCAGAACACTTATTTCCCTATTCCAAAAAAACTTTAACAATATGCCATTAATAGACCATTTTTTAGCCTATAAACCTCTTCCTCTGGCCTGAAACACTGACATTCCCATACCTACCTGGAAGATCAGCTTTAGCCACTTAAACGATTACCCAGTGGAGACGTAAACTGGGCTGCCCATGCTGCCAAGGGATATAAAACTCTGCTCATTCCACACAATGGAATAATCAGTAACCACACAAACTGGCAGATGTGAGATCTGGAGTGCTTTCCCCAGCCCACACAAAGACTGAACAGCACAGGTAACTCTCAAAGCAGTAAGTCAAACTTTTGTTTTGCAAGAATCTACCGTATTTCTAGTAGTTCTCCTTTTTGGTATCAAAAAGATTTCAGGAAACCAGATGGGAGAAGGTATTCCCATATCACTTTTCAGCTGACAAATTATGTGATATTCTTTTGAGTAAAAATCAGGCTACACTGTACAAGTCTTTCTTCTTAGCCAGACAGGCTAAAACAAAGATAAGCAATAACCTTTGTTCTCAGGTAGAAAAAGGCAGTTAAATTATCAGCTGTATTATTGAGCCTACATGGGAATATGCATCTTTCCCCCCCCCCCTTAGATGTCTGAACTGTGTGAGAAATTGCCTTTCTTGCAATATAGGCTTCAAATCTTTGAGGCTGAGTCCTGCTGGGGTAAGTAAAAATAAAAAGAGTTGCTGGGTGTGTAATGCTTTAAAGCCTTGAAACTCTCTCTCCTTACCCAGAAACAGCTTGACTGAAGTGAGACGTTGTGGGCTTGCTTGAAAACTCCTCTGTCTTTCTGGGATGTAATGGGAACTCATGGGAGGAAACTATAGCTGAATATGCAGGAATGAGCAGTGAGCTATCCAAAATTGCCATCCTTGTATTTCAAGCTAGATAGAAATTATTTTGTGTGTGTGCCAGTGAGTAATCTCTTTGAACAGTTCTAGGAATCAAAACTAGGGAATTAAATCTATATGCATTTAGCTTTAAAACTGTAAAACAAGCCTATCTCTTGTCCTTCGGCAACAGTGTTTACTTGGGCACATACTTATCTGTCTTCTGTTATGACGCTGAAGTTCCCTCAAGCAAGAAATGGAACTCTACACCATTCTCAAATGTGCTTACAATTTGGCTGAATGCTATCAATAAGCCAAGAGTGCAGACTGATCTAAACCATTATTTTAACTAAGTTATCTAAACTGGTCAATTAAGTGACTATAAAGCAATTTAAGAGTTGGCTTCCTATAGTTCTTTTAATTCCCTTGAATGAATAAATTTAAAAATAATTTATGAAAATACAGTACAGTTGAGAAAATATTCACCCAGTTCTTTTCTCAACTGCACTATTTTGGAGTCTGCAGCAAATTGGTATGACTTTTCCCTGTTTCTGTAAAATGCTCAATGAGTTCAAATGACTCTCAAATCTACTGAGACAGTTGAATTATTACAAAAATCTGTCTAGGGCTGTAGACATGTGTTCTTTTGACTCCCCCTCCATCCTACTGAAAAATAAACTACTGTTCTTCATGGCTTATTTTGTCTCTGTCAAGGAAACTTTCTGCTCTCATCTCGGGAGAATTGTACAATAGCAATCTGATCCTGACCTTTCTACCTTTTCCTTGAATAACAGATGAAAATGGGACAGTGAAAAGTGGTGTACGCTCCATAACTTGTATCCCAGACACAATCTAATGACACTCTTCTTCTAGTAAAAACAATAGTTGCAGCAAAGGTTAAGGTAAACAGGTTTAGCTAATTACCTCTTAATCAAATCCAGTTATAATTTACAGCTGTCCTCTGAAACTCTGTGCCTACTAAACCATTGACTTTGGTTGGATTAGTTTATCTCTGATAAACGCAGTGTGATTAATTTCTCCCACAGTACAGCAGCACGTAAATATCAAACAGGATTAATATATGGCCAAATAAACTCAACTCACACATTACAACAGCAGAACATTCCAAGGCCTTCATGTACCAGACACTGAAATTGAACCCCTTTTTTTACAGAAGGTGTTGGTGAGGAAGCAATCATTTTTATGCTATTCTTTGTCCCACAGACAAAAAAAAAACCCATCAGAAACAAAATGCACCACCACTTTCATGATGAGGAAAGTCACACTGCATAAATATAATGTACACTTTTGCACATGCAAATCCTTGTTATAGGATGTAAATCAGGTGTATGCACGTGAACACAAACATGCATTTGTCATATTATGCTTTGAAAGCATGGGTGTGAACAGCCTGAGTAACTATTTTTAAAAATTTTCTTTCTAGAATATGAAATAATCTGTTTTTCAAGTGAGAGGGAATGAAGAGATCTCAATTAAAAATCCGTTTGAAATGTTTACATGAGATCTGAAACTACATGTACTTCTTGAGTTTATACTTTGGTTTCAGGCTCAGACTGGTTTAATCAAAACATTTGTTACTTTTTGAGCAAACTTTAGACTACTTTTTAAAGAAGCTGCTCTGAGGTATGGTTCTGTGTCAAAATGGTAAGGAAGCCATAATTCCCTAGAGCTTTCTTAGAAACCCTGTGAAATGCAGCAGTTTTGATTCAGTTGCAGTTTGTTCTTTTAACTTTATACATATCCAAAATCTGAGGCAGACAGAAGAAAATGTCTGCATGAAGTCCTTGTTGCAGTGGGAAACTGCAGAGCTTGATGCAGCTGTCTTCTGGCGATGCTCCGTCACACTCAATGGCATAGAAGCAATTTACCTGACCTTCGTGATCTTAAATACAAATCTTGCCTTGCTTTAGCATTAACTTTACTTCAGTGCCACTTGCTTACTCCACAGCAGCAGGCTTTCCAAACAACAACAACAATTACACCAAAACACTGCCCTAACTCTAACACTGATGTCTTTTCCGATGCTCCTGAAGAGCTGCTATTATACTGAATGCCCTTTAAACATTAACATGCACTTCATTGTCAGCCACATGTTGCTTGCTACTTCTGTTTGCTCTAGCAAAAGTTAGGACGAATTACTTCTCAGATCTCAGCACCAACCTACATTTAGTGTGTTGGGCAGCCCTTACTGCTGGGACATCTGAGGAGGAATTCCTCTAAATGTAAAACAGGTGGATTCACACTTCACGACTGCTACTCTGAACAGTGGTTTTCGGTGGGGTTCACTGCCTGAAGGGAACTGTGAAAGGTAACTGAGAAAACCAAACTGGGCACAACAAGGTTGAATATGCTAAATGAGGACCTAAACCTCCACCGATTAATACTCTACAATTTAAAAGGACCAAATGTGACGGGTCTTCAGCGCAGCTGAACTGGCCAACCTCTCAAAGAAACACAAAATTTAAATGGAAAGAGCTGGATATAGAAGTGGTCCTGAATTGGTTATGGTAGAAAATAACCTTGAAGCTGGCCCACATCCTTGCATAGAAACTAATAAATCCCTTCACTGGGTATCGTGTTATGGTGTCATGCACACTATAAACAAATGATGGGCCAAGCTTTAGGAGCCTTCAAACCTTCCCTCTGTTGGACAGATTTGCAGTTGTCACTACCCTTTGATTTTCTCCCTTTTACATATATTTTTGTTAGCTCTTCTGTTGTATGCCTTGTGAAAATAGACCTTGAGTTCAAGGCTGTGTACAGTGGTTGGATTTTTCTCAAGCCATTGGAGTTCCAGCCAGTAAGTAAGAGTCCCAGCACACAGGCCAAATTAATTCCATCATCATCAAGTGGAAACAAAGTGCCTGAGACAAAGTGACTGAGAGGTCAAGGAAATCTGCAGCTGAGAATCAAACCGGGGCCAGTCAGGAATTCAATACATTAAAGGTGAACTAGGGGGCATTCTTAGAGCTTGGGGTGCACTCCAGTGATTGCATGCAATCTTTCACGTTTTTTGTGGCTTTATCTCAGATTTATTGTTGACTGATGCACGAGATGAAACAACAAGGATTATTCTGTTATGTGAATATTCCTTCTTTCAATTAATTTTGTATAGCTGATGTGATTGCTATTTGAAGTGACTTTTTAGAAAACATTTTTAAACTCTACACCAGTACAGGAAAGCTTTGTGTGTCTGACATCTTTGGAGTTGCCCAGTCAGAAGACAGGTCAGGGTTCAACCAATTAAACTTTTGGTAGCTGCAAGATGCTACATGACCTGAATTGCCCATCCACCAAGGCAGACCTGATTGCTACTTCCATTTCCTTATATAGCAATGGACAAAGCATGAAAGAAATTAATGCACACATTAATTTATCCCCTGCAGGGCTGATATCTTTCTAGCTGACTGATAAAAACCTCCAGATGATCAGTCAGGGGAACTGTATCTGCTACATTGACAGCATGCCTCAGAGTAGCACTATTATTTAAGACTCACTTCCATTCAATGGCAGGTCCGGGAAAACAGGGAAAAAACAAGCTAGCTTTTGGGTGAAAACAGCTGTAAGTTTTCAGTGCAATTGTAATCTTGCACCTTAAATTCATGACCCTTTAAATTTGGTGTCATGTGAACCCTGATTATTCATCCCCTGAGAGAAAGGAAGCCTATCTGAGAAGCTCTCACACTTCCAAACTGCCTCACTCTTCATGGCTTTAAGCCACATAAAAGTAATAACTGTTCCATAAGATATTGCTCAGTGGCTTTTGGAAATGCCTTGGAATAGGACTTATTCAGCAGATTTATATAAAACCCAATCTCTTATTTTTACAGTGTCTGCGGATTAAAACATGAAATGTAATCATTCTGACTAAAATCTGTGCCTCTCCACAGTGCTGTTTCATATCAGACCTGATGCTTTTTGGTTGCCTGTTGCAGATTGCCAGCTGGCTCTGTTCTGCCAGAATGGGGCACTGGAATATTGTTCACGTTTCAAAAAAGCATCTGTTGTATCTTCCCCTGCTGAAACTGCCAAACACACCCAAGCTAACCAGGGTCTGCAAAGCCCTGAGTATTCTCCTCCTGCCTTTGGGGTCCTCCTTGCCTCCATGCTCCCATTTTTTCTAGATCCTCTCTACAGGTCCTTACACAATAGCTAAGTCATAATTTAGTTAGTCTGACCTCAGCCAAGGTCTTCTATTAAAGCTTTGTCTCTTGCCCTAGACCTCCCCATTCAGACAACGTATAGAGGAAATTAAGATCTGTATCACAATCTAGATGTAGAGTTAATTATCCTGGAAGACTCCAGGACACAGGACACTTCATCTAACTTTTCATGACTGTAGTATGGACTTCTGAGTCTGGACTAATCACCTTAGATATCCTGCAGAGTTAAGGAAGAGAAAAAAAGTTGTTTTAAGGTTGTCATTCATCTCATAATTGAAGCTAGTGAGATAAATCCCTCTCTCTTGTGTCCCCGGGGTACGGTGGGATGCAGGGTGATAGGGATCCAAGGTAAGCCATGGCATCTGGCTATACCTGAGATCCCCACTGTGTCAAGGAATCCCACCCTGGAGTGACTGGGTTTTAAACTTAAGAACCTCTAATAAAATTCTGATAGTTTCTGAGGATGAATCTAGGCAAATGGAACCTGGGTTTTTAAAACAGTTCCTCTGTGGGAGAATTAACTCCATTAAGCAATGCAGAGTGTCTTTAAAACAGATAATTCTTGGTGGATGTTAAAAGGGTAAGTGTTGCAAGTTATTTGCATTAAATTGTTGAAGCCTGTTGTGCTAAGTAATTTTTTTTTTCCTTTTCATTAGCGCATAGAAAGAAATACTTCCTTTCTGCATAGCGTGGTTAGTTTTATCTTGGGGCTTTTTAAACCTAGTTTATAAGGTTTAGAAAGGTTGTCAGCTGACTATGAAACTGATGAATTTGGAGGCATTAATAAATGTAATCTGCACTGGGAGGACTGCATCAATTGTAAGTTTGAAAGCCTATTTCCAGTGACATTAGCTCTGAAGAGTATTTTACATTTGAAAGAGTGTGGAATTCTGCTTTTGTCATCTCTAGTGAAAAGCACAGATTAAAATATATGTGTGCTTTTCCCTCCCACTTTTATAGTGGGGGAATTGTCTATGTAGCTTTTATGAACGATGAGAGAAAGCAACTCAGCCCTAGCCGTGCAACACTGGTCTCTGTCACTCATTTGTCAACAGCCACAGTTTTAGTGGTATATAATGGTTGAGGCACTAAGAGAATAACATGGGTATTTTCACTGTTCTTCCAAGTTCCCACCCTAGCATTGCAAACGAATAATGCTCTGAACTCTTCTCATCTCAAGGTAATACTCAAGTTTTCACTTATTGTGTGTGATGGTCACCAGCTAGACCTAGAAGATACTGAAAAATAAAAAGGACATTTGAATTGTCGGTCTTGTCTGGGCCAATGAAAGTTTTGTATTTATGCGAAGTATAAGCATCAGCAGAATGGACTGAAGGCTGCCATCCTTCTTCAAGCATGTTTACTGGGCTGAGCCTCACACGTGAGCAGGAAGGAAAAGCACCATCAGAAATGGTGTGGCATCAGAGGAGTCCCTGCCTGCTTAACACTGTTACATCCGTAGGAACCATAGCTATCTTCAGCTTCAGGCAGCAGGTTTGGGGAACTTGGTTTTTGGACTCACAGCTATTGCAGTGGTTAGCCATCCTGGTCACATTCCTGTGCAGGTCTGGTCCTATATCCTGAGGGCATCAGAGCTTAAACTGTTCTTCTCTCCCCAGCATTTTCCCAGTCTGGAGGCTCTTTTCAACACATTGGCTTTGGTGAGTCCCATTCTCACTTTGACAGCTCTCCTGTGTTACTTGAGGGCACCAGATCCAGGTCTATGGGTACTGGTAGAAGTGAGTTGCTGCAAAGCTGAGTCTAAATCCCCTTTGTGAATCCAGTCCCTTTGTGGATGCCAGCTGTGCTTGGAAATTTGACTTAGGATCTTAAAATCACTTTGTAGATCCAGCCCTCGGGCACCTTTGAAAATCCCTCCATAGGAAATGAGCGTTTTTTCACCTTAAGTGTGAAATAGAGTGTAACTCTTACTGGTTTTAGTGCAACTAAGATCATGTAGCACTTTTTACAGACTGCCAAAGGGTCTAAATATGGTCAGTAAACCAGAAGGTGTTTTAAGGGGAGTAGACAGAAGGGGGTTATGTCTGCATGGGCTCATTGCCATCTGTATTTAAAGCATGGGGGGATTGTGATGCCTTTGGGGAGGAATGCAGCTACTTGCATTTTTTTTTTATTCTTGTAATTTGAGTGCTGAGTCCCTGGAGCTGAGGAGAGATGATTCTTTTTCTTTTTCTTGCCTCTGAACATTCAGATAAATAAATAATGAAACCTTGCACACTGATCCACTCTACAGAAAATTAATTCATTGAATAGCTTGGCCTTTCAGTGATTACTTGTATTTCCAATTTGTTATTTTAAGCAGGCTGGGTTTTCAGCACTCAGCTTCCCCTGGAAAAAACCCACTTTCATACATTAAGATTTGCACAGGAGTTTTGAAGCAAAATTGACTGTGAACCATTGAATGGCACAGGCTGGAAAAAAATCTGAACTCTGTAGCTGAATGGATGCATGTTTTGCTGTAGAGAAGGGCTCTTACAAGCAGCCTACTGTCATGTACCTTCTGGTGCCCGAGATGAACATTGTGGGTCTTGTGGAGACAACAATTGCTTTTGTTTTTTTAAAGGAAAAATATGTAATAGTATATTTGTTTTAACAAAAAGTACCCTGTGAAGTGGACTCCTGGGGAACTGAAATTTTACCATACAGACTCCAGGCTGCAGCTCTTAGAAGTTTGGGATGGTTTATAGTCTACAAATGCAGTGACAAATGTGTGATTTAATGTGGAGAAACCCTAGGACAATGATCCTTTCATAGACCTCTTAAAACATTATTGTTTCCTGTCTTCTAGCGGTCACTTCTGGAAATTTGAATGTAATGCTGAACCCTTCACTGGTTTTAATGTCACCTTTGCATAACGGCTCCCTTTTGGAAAGAGATGCGCAGGTGTTAATCTACTTATGTATTTCAGCTGTGTTACTGTTTTAAAGAGGGCTATGAAAAAATGTTCTCTGTGTTTTGCATTGACCAACTTTCTTTTCTTTGTGTTACAAGGAGGCTTTGTGAATACATCCAAAGAGCTTTCTTTTGTAAACTCCTGGAGCTTCCAAGGAATTAATTCTTGAGTTTTGCTCTGGATGGCAAGGTTGTGGGAAAGCAGTATCAAAAATATCAACTTTAAGTTTTGCTTTGAACTAGGTTGATGTCTTCTGGAAGAGACTTCTAGATACTGGAGCTAAGGTCATAGCAAAATTTCTTCTTGTATTCACACAAAATCTTGTTCTTGAGACTCAGTTGCATCCCACTTGCAACCCTTGGTCACTCAGCTCCTTAAATGACACGATCAATGAAAGTCTACTTATACTAGCTACTTATACCAGCATTTACTTACACCAGCTAAAAAGCTGCCCTTGAGGTTTTTGACTCAAATTTTAATTTCAGCAGGTAGGTGTCTTGAAACCTTAGGGCTGTATGCTGTGTGGTTTTTCTTCTGTTTCTTTTCTTTTTTTTTTATGTTGCTTAAAAATTATTTGATTGCTTAAGGGAGAGATGGTGTGAATGTGGAAATGTGAAGTTGTTGAAGCAAATGAGCTCCATTCAGTGGGACAAACCCAAGAAAATAGATATTTTTTCTCTGGTACAGCTATCATTGCAGTTTTTACCATCCTTCCTCTCAGCAGAACAATTTCTTTCCACACAACCTTCTTGATCAGCTCTGTGGTTCTGCACCAACCTTACCCCAAGGGACCTGCTCCCGGGGGTGTCAGTACACACCATGAGACTTAGCATACATGAGAGTACATCAACTGTACACTTTGGCATGTGGCATAAAGAAATGTCCATGTTCAGCTCAGATACGTGATACCAGTGAGCAAATACGCACTTGCTTGGAGTGTTACAGACTGTTCAGGGGAGGCTTTGGCAGAGTGGCATTGCTCATGTGCAAAGGCAGATGGTGACAGGGGACTGATGGAGCGCAGTAGCCTGTATGGCACTGCTACATCAGGACCTTCAAATTTTGTCTTGTGTGAGGACGCTCACACTCCTGTGATGCCTGATGGACATGCTGCTTGCAGGTGCCAGGGCAGTTTCTGCTGGAACTTCTTGCTTGCACATTGTGCTTTTTGCCTACCAGCTTGCCTCCTCAGAGATCTGTCAACTTCATGTCCACCATCTGCTGTTCTGCAGCCTCTCTTTTTCTAACCTGTTTGATTTGCCAGGAACTGGGTAGATAAATGAGGTGTGACTGCTGCTGAGCACTTTGGAGCAAAGAAGCTTGTCAATGAGGTCATGGTGTGGTTTTAAGATCCTGACAGTCCAGGCCGTGGTTATCAGACCTGGGCTTTCTAGGTTTGCAGTTTGATTTTAGCATATCATAATATCCCCTTGATTTATCTCTGTGGATCACACTTCCACACATGCAGTGCTCTTCTATGACATACAAGTGATTCTAGTAACTCTAAGGGCAGAGAAGAACTAAACAGAACAAGATGTACAGTTCTTTAGATGTTTTCATGTGATCTTTCTATTCCTGTGCTTTCTGCTGACTCAAAAGATTTACCCCCAAAGAAACATTCATTTAAAAAATTAAAATAAAAAGCAAACCCCTCCCTTCCCCCAGCTCTTTGACTACCTTCTCAGGAAAGCACAGTGGAGCAGAGCCAAACCTGATACAGGGTTCCTCAATGACAAATTGTGACTTTGAAACTGTGTTTGCTGGGAAACCAGGAAATCTCCATTTGAATTGGTTTAATGAATGTTTTCTTTTAACATTTCAGTTCAGGAAGAGGATCTGAGGGCAAAGAGATCAGAACAACTGCTTCACAAATGTAGAAGTCAGTCTATTTGTCAATGATGGATGAAAAAGTCTCCTTTTCTATACTCTGTCTGTGCGCAGTCAAGTTAATTAAATGTGGGTGTTAACTGGAGCCTCAGCTAAGGCATTAACAGCTTTTAGTGTCATGTGATGGTACTAGATGTAAGTGAAACAGAAACAGGGAGGGACTCTAGACTTGCATGTGCTTCAAGCATCACTTAGACAGCAATCCTACAAACAGCAGCTGATGTAAACTGGCACTGATGCTGGAGGGAGCAGTCCTGTCCTCTCCCCGCTCCTGGCAGCCTCTTCCCACTCCTTACCAGCAAAATTGTCCTGGTAGTCATGAAGCAAGAGCAGACCCAGGTTGAAAGGATCCATAACTGTGCCGTCAGTCCAGCTCTCATGTTGGCTCCTCTCCCCAGATTGGCTTCAAATGTTCTAGGGTGGTATGGGGGCAGGAAGGACCCACGAGGGACCGAGGGGAGGGCACGACTAAAACCCTGCATGCCTTTAGGGACCTTCCCATGCCAGTTGTACTGGCAGATGAGAAATTTGAAAGCCATCCTGCCAGGGGTTCATTGCTGCTGCTATTTCTACTTGGTGCCATCATGATGCTGGGAAGGTTTGACTGAGGACCTGAAGCCCACTGTGCTGGGTGCTGTTCAGCCACAGAAGGAGAAGACAGTCAATGCCCCAAACCAGCTTAAAATGATGAATCTTGTTGCAAGAGATCACAAGTGGTGGAGAAGGGAGATCAGCAGCATCTTTTAAAGGATGTGAAAGCAATGGGGTGCAGGAATGATTCTCACAGGTCAGCATGCACATGTCTGACGGGGAAGGAAGAACACAGGAGTCTCACATCCTAGGAGAACATCATGTTGCCATACCCAAGACTGAGAATAAAAAAGAAATGGAGAAATGCTTTGCCACACATAACAAGCACCTCAGCAACAGAGAATGTAAAAGGATGTCTGACTTGAAGATCCAAGCCATGAGCCTGAAAGACAGGCCAGGATGAAGGGGAGATCAGAGAGTTGAGGTGGGCTGAGGGAGAGGACATAGCTTTGTTGTAGCTATGTTGAAGGTGGGAAGTGGTACTGCGTGAGGAGGTATCACAGAGGTAGCCTAAGATGAGACAAAACTTTTTAGATTTGTCCAATTAGACAAAAGGAGACATCAGAACAGAGATCTACAAGGAGCCTGCATAGAGATGGCAGTGAAATTCACGTAAACAATGGATGTTCAAGAGGGGCACAGAGGTTCCTGATCTGCAAGTGAGGATTTTTAATGCGGGAAATATACATAAATTGTTTAATGTTCTCATTGAGAAGCTCCTCTCTTTTCCGAAAGCAAATAAAAATGAGTGCTGTGACATGTTGCCATGATGGAGATTTATTCAAGGTGTAAAGGAATTCTGTAGTCAGCTATGCTAAACTGCCTCTATGAGCATGTCTGCTTTTGAATAAATGAGCAAACGGTATGATGTATCTGTTTTACTTCATCGTTTATCAAATGGACACTCTTTATACATGAACTACAACTGTACCTGGGCACAGGAGAAATCACATAACTATTTTCTGTCAGATAAAATAGCACAGTCTTTCCATTATTACAAATAGTTCTCAGTTACAACTGGGAAACCTAGGAGATAGTTAATCTTTTGTCATATTCTGCACAAATAGAGACAAAACTGAATATATTTCCAGTATTGAATTACTTGTTCATTTATTCCAAGTTAAAGATGCTAATTACTATCTGTATTTTCACAGCCTTATCTGATTATATTAACCTTACAAAAGGGCAGCCAAATTTCAAGATTAAATTTCAAGATAATGCTAATAGACTCTTTTCCCCCCATCTCTCCCGTCTTTTGGCTGATTTTCATTAGTTCATTTATAAGGCTCCTATTAGCCTGTAGTTATTTCAACACAGTATGCAACACAGACATGGAAATTTGATCTTGATGTTATCCTCCACTATTTAAAATCTGACTTCAGATCTGCCCATTGCCCAAGGAAAGCAGGAGAATGCAAATAATGATCTAAGATTCAAGAAAACAAATAGGCAGAGAAGTAGAAAAGTCTGCTTTGAAAATGTCTTCTGGAAAGGCAGATGTGAAAGATAGTGACAAGGAATCACAGAGATGTGACTTACAGAAACTGTGGAAGAGAGAACCAGTCAGCAACACGCTTAGAAATTTTTTTTATCTCTGAAGTCAGCATCCTCAATGCTCTCTATGGGATGTGTGAACTATAAAAAGGCAGAAAAAGACAGTAGTTTTGTCAGTGTTTTCAAAATTATTATCAGTTTGAGGATCAAAGACTCAGGTCCCACTTTATATGCTAAGGTCAGAAACTCAGCTTGCAATAAAGCAAGAGTATGTTCCTGGCTCTCTTGGTTGCAGAAAAAACAGTGAAAGTATGTATGTCTAAGGCTGTGACAAAAAGAAAATGATATTTTTAAAAATCTCACAGAGCTTCATCCAATATTCTGAGGTCCCAAGTCATGATTTTTAAACGCCTAGGATTGGTACGGAGGAGATTATTATTTTGTGTTATTTTTTTCAGAATTAGTGATAAGTGATAGCTGGAATCAACTTGCATCACTAGATGATTGGTTTTTCAAGCAGTTGGGATTTTCAACATCTTCCCTCCTGCAGGTGGCTTCAGATCTCCAGTGTTCAGAAGCACTCAATGATACGTGTGTGTAGGTCTTAAAAAGAAGCAGGTAGGAGTTTCTATAGGGCCAAAAAAAAGCAGCATGGACTGGAGAAACATCCAAGGGAAAGGAACCGTAGTAATCACTGGGCTGTCAGTGTCTCTTCCGGGAGAAAGAAATTTGCAGGTAATAGATCAGGCCATCCTCAGGTTTGCCAGCTCTCTGTAGTATTTTGCACAGCCGTGTTAGAGATTAACAAGGACTTGTACCTCTCCAGGAGGACCAATAGCACAAGCCGTGTGTGTGCACACAGAGAGGGTGAGGGACTGTTACATGTACTTGCCATGTATGTATAATCCTTCCTCAAGAGGGACTGAGCTCTGACTTTCACTCACACTCGAGGAGATGTTTTACAGGAAGAGTGAAAAACCTTAATATTTTGCTGCTCAGACACAACGGGAACACCAAATTACATATTATGTCTAATACATGTTATATCTCAAGTACTGTATCTCGGCTGCTATAAATGGAAAAGTGACTGAGAAAATTAATATTTCCTATGGAAGAGCTGCAACAACTTAAATACTCAGAAAACCTAAATCTTGTCTACTGAAGGCTCATTTATCTGGCTTGCTGTCCTTAATGAAAAATATGACAAATCCAGTCCTACAGGAAAACTCTTAAATGCCGGGTTACACGCAGCTCCTACCTCCTGGTATTTTTCTCCCTGCCTCGTTGTGGTGGAAGAAGGGGATTCCTTTGGCCGGCAGTAGACCCGTGCAAGTACAGGCATGGCGAGGTGAGATTCATTTCTCTAAAACAGGTCAGACGAATGGCATGTTACAAGAACTTTTTTCTCCCCACGGGTGGGAAAGAGAGTTCAGGTGACAGGATCAGATGTAGATGATTATTTTTTTTTGGTGATGACTGGAGGGCTGGATCCCCCCTGTTGACCCTGCTCCTTGCTATGGGCATGACTTCTTCTCCTGTTGCAGTTGCGTTGAGCAAAGGCTATGCTGCTCCGCTGCTGGGGCTGCTGTCCTCTCCTCCACCTGAGATTTGTGTCTGTGACTGCCCCCTAAGCCCTTCTCAGTCAAAATGAGTTTGCAAAAAAAATTTCTAACCTGACTTCGCTTGCCTGAAAGGCATTTTAGGGGGTACATGAGCTGATATGCTCATGTAGTGTGCGAGCAGACTGGGACCCACCGAGGTGGACGGTGCTGAGAAGCTGTGTGTGGTCTGGGGTTGCAATGGATCCTGCTGGGAGAGGACCTGTGCCTGGGACCCATGGCTGCCCCTGGCTCTGGTGCTGCCCAGGGACTGCCATCTGCCAAAGACACAGGGTACAGATGGAGGGTGCTCGGTTCTATGTATTTCAAGTGATTTCATTTCTTGCATGAAAACAAGGTCAGATAGAGTTTTTTGGTGTGGGTTTCACTGGTCTGGCTAGTAAAAAAAAGAAATAATTGTTATGGATCTTGAAACAGGAGCAGAGAAGCTGGAGCAGGCAGAGTCCCCTGAATGAGCGACGTGTGCTAGTTTGCTTCCCTGGCAAAAACTGGAAACAATCTGTCCTTCTTTAGACGGTCCAAAAACCTACTTGAAAAATCAAACATTGAAGCTGTTTTTAGTTCAAATTATTTAAGTGGATCCAGTTTATATTTTCAAGAGGATTTTATGTCTATATACATATATATAGCTTTATATTAAATATTATATAAAAATAATAAAACCACTAGTGAAACCACCACTGAACCGATCACAGAGTTCATTAGTTTACTGAGAGTATATTTTTCAGTATACTAAAAAGATCAACAATCAGAAATTGGTAATGGTCTTTTTTATTTAAATAATTTCTAAAAATACTCCTAAGGAAAATGAAAAAGAAAAATGTTCATAACTTAGTATAAATGCTTTCAGAAAACAGAAATAAAGGGCCTTTACTGGGGAAAGTATTTTTCACCCAAGCTGCCCACCTGAACATTTGACAAATTAAAGTATTAATGTGTCCATTTGTTGTCTCCAGGTTTTAAAAATTTCCTCCCCCAGTTAACTAGTTTCATTATCACTCTTCTCATCGCCATAGTTGCGGATCTGTATGCTGCTACAAACACCCACAGTCTTGGCACTGAAACCTCAAGTTATTGTAAACCAAGATCCTCCTTTCATTAATATGTATTCCAGCTGAATTGTATGCAAGATTTCTAGCACTATCGTATTCAGGCTAGATGTGTGCAAATGTTTAGGCATCCTTGACATAAGGGCAGGGGAAAAATTATGTATTTGTGTTTGTGTTAAGCCAGCAGGGGCCACAACTGGGATTTATGTAGAAAGTCGGCTTGCAAAACTATGCCTTAATAAAAAAGGAGAGCCGTGTTCCTCTAAATCATGTCTCTGTTGTGTTTACAGGCAAAGTTTCTACCATTGCAGATAGAAAAAACCCTTGCTTTTGCCTGCCTTTAAATAATGAATTGACATTGCAAAGCATTGATTAGGGCATCTGTGACAAACGGCTGCTCGTACAACATTCAGAACATCCTGGCTATAGCACCACATCCCCACTGACGTGCCAAGATTTCTTCTCGTGTTCCTGTTAGGAGCCAGATCCTTGGCTCCACAAAGCACTAGAGGGCAGGCTAGACTAGAGTTCCCCCCCTTAAATGAGGACTAAAAGAAATTAAGTTCACAATTCTACTCAGAAATACAACTTAAGGCTAGAAAGAAAGCTTTGCATCGCACCTAAAGCCTTTAACAGGAATTAGGCCACTTCACAAGGAATTTTTTTTGCTCTTATTGGGAAGCTTTATTTCTGAGCACTAGCAATAAGTGTTTCTGCAAGGAAGCAGACGTGAATCACAGTTAATGTGCAGCCGTGCACTGCTGAGGGGAAAGTCTGACCCCACCGTTCCTGTGGCGGATCTGCTTTCCCCTTCCCACCAGAGCTGATGCTGAGAGCTGTGCCCCTCAGCTCCTTCGGAGGAGGCAGCACCCTGCATCCTCCCCGCACCCTGGCCCTGCTCTGGTGGTCGGCTGAATGACTGTCTTGCCTCTTCGTTGGCCTGTAGAGCAAGTATCTGACTTTTGTGCTGTTAATGGCCCGATTCTGCAAGCTTTCCTAATTGCAGAGTTGTATTTGCTTCTGGCTCGTCCATGCATTGGGGCAGCACGAGATGGGTGATTGTCCAGCATGTCAGGATGCAGAGCTGACCCCTCCATTCCCTCCTCTGCAAGGAATTGCTGCTAGTTTCTCAGTTCTGCAGAACCCAAATTGCACCGACCCATCCCGATGTCGCCTCTGATGTTGTGATGTGATTATTTTCCTCTCCACGTCATCCGATTATTGGTGGGTTCTGAGCTGATCGGGGTGAAGCAGCCCAGCGTGGTGGCGTGGAGGTGAAACACTGAGGTAGAACAGTGGTGTGGGTAAATTAGGCCTGCAGCAGTTCACACAAGAGGCACAGAGTTTGAGTTTTAGTGGATATATGTAATTTTTGTTAGCTGTCTCGCATTTCTTTTTCACCCCTTATCATTTTCCATTCTGATTAACCACACACCCCAAATTGCCAAGGGAACTTTAAGCCTGTTAATGATGTACTTTAAGTGTACTGTAAAAACAATGTACATTAACTGTTAAGGGGATGTCTTAGGTAATTTTGTCCATTCCTCAGTCAAGATAGATTATTTTTCATAGTGTGTTTCTTACCGCTTTGTCCAGTTTGAAAGTGCCTGTCATTTACAAATTTCTTCCAGGATTTTTGAGGCCAAGTTTATCCCCAGTATAACATAAATTATTGAAACTATCTGATCCTTGGTCAGAATAGAAGTGCTCTGCATTAAGATTATTATTAGTTTCCAGGTGTATTTCCTGATTTCTTAGGCTGTCCTTCACAGAATTTCCTAGTGCTTCTCTGCTTAACTAGGCTATCAGTTCCCCTTTGACTCTTCTAATACCAGACTGAAATAATTTATCTACATGGCAAACAAAATTAACAAACTTGCATAAAGGCTACCAAGGACACATATTTTGAGAAATTCATTGGTGTGCATTGTCTTTTCTGACACAGTAGTGATGGATGGAATGAGATGAAAGTAATTATCAGTCTCTGCTTCTATTTTAGTTCTTAAGATTTTTCTTTCTGAGTAAAACAAATCCTGAGTTCCCAGGATAAACAGAAATTTGGTTGAGCACCAGCCAAATAAAACCTTTCTTAGCACCTTAGGATTGTGCCCTGTCTGAACAAACATCCTGGAAGGAGTTTTCTGAACCTTTCTGCCTTTGCCTGACCTTGTGTCATGGGAACTGAAGGAGGTTTGATATCGATTTGGGGGAAGCGGAATTGCTCCAGTGCTGACTTCTCTGTATACCATAGCGTGGGTTTATAACGTGACATCCTGAGCTGGTGGCTAAGGTGATCACAACCTGAGATGAGGTGTGTTCTCCGAGAGATAGAGCACAGGGAAGTGGCTTTCCTTGGTTAAGGAGAGATCAAGGTGAAAATGCCAAAAGTTCCTCTTTTCCTGTAAATTTACCTACTACCAGCACTGACCTGCTGTGTGTGCTCCACAAAGTGTTGGTTGTAGAAGTGAGGGTGCAAGAGCAGATGGAGGGTAGAGAGCACGTACTGAAGTCCACTGGAGATGGTGGACAGGTCCCTGCTGCTTCTGAGTCCAGCCTCAAAAGTGCAAGAGCAGGATCACTCGCTCACCCGTGAGCTGCATCTGCCCGGACCTACTCAGCCACACAGCTACGGGTTGGATTAACGAAGTGAACATGATCAGAATATATTTATTTTCTGTGTTACACAGCTCCACGGAGTGCCAGAAAGAGAGGTCTTTTGTAAGCCAGCTGCCTCCTGGCTCTTATGTTAGACTTGCAACAGTGTCTTGAAATTTTGTACAAACACAGATAATCTGTATGATTTCCTTTGTGTACAGAACGGTATGCACTTCTTTGTTGTTTCAGTCGACAGGGAGGCAGCTCTCACTGTCCTTGTATAAGACTGCAGAAGAACAGGCTGGATTTCTGAGCAGGGTGCTGGACTTTACATCTGAGGCATTCCCTAGCACTGTACAGGACTTTAAAAGCGCATTTGAGGGCCCTAGCAATGGGAAGACCTACAGCTGAAAGGCTGCAGGACACAAAAGGCAGTGGTGAATTTTATCCTCAGTTGAGTCTTATCTTCATACCTTGAATTTTAGCCTTTCTCAAAACCAACACATACCCCAGCATTGTTATAGGCTGCTGCTTCAAATAAAAGAGCCCAGATCTGGAGTATTTGGCTAATATATGGTGATGCTTTCTTATGTTATTTTCCATTCATTCTGAAACTCCTCTGCAGAATGGCGCATTCAAATTAAAGGCAATATTCCTTTTAAAGGCCAAATTTCAACAAAATGTTCAAGCATGTGCTTAACTTGACGTGTTTGATGAGATTTCACCTCATCCTTGTGTTGCTGAATTGCAACCTAAATTATATTAATTATAGCAAGAGTTCCATGGCTCATTAGAGAGTTTATGACCTCCATGTTATATTGAACAAGCCCGTTGTTTACATAATGTGTAATCTATAATATACTATATATAACAATAGTGTATAATATATAGTATAGTACCATATAGTACTACAATTAGTACTTTATAGTAAAACATTATAAATTATATATTACATTACATATCATGTATTCTAGATTATATATTATATATAAATTAGTACTGTTATAGTACCAATATTACAGTATAATATTATGTATTTATATTATATATTTATAGCTAATCTATTCTATTTCTGTATTTATGAATGTATTAATATTTATTTTACATGTAATAAATAATGTATGAATGGGGCTGTGGTGAATCGGTCTGGTGGGCTTTAATTACTGTACAGTTAACCAATTCCCTGATTTTTTTTGTTTGTTTGTTTTAATCTCAGTACAAACACTCTGGATGAAGAAACATCTCTCATCCAGGACATTTAAAACAATATCTACAACTTACACATGAATTATATGCATAGCAATTTATTTTGCTATCTAGAGCGTGATTTCTCTATTAATGGAGTCAAAATCGTATTTTTGAAGTCAAAACTACTGTTGAAGTCAAACTAGAGGCCTTTTAATCCCATTCCCAAAAAATGTATTTACATAATATTTATATTACATAGTCCATTTCTATTATATGTGCTCTGTTTTTTTTCACATTTCCATACAGGAAAACCAGATAATATTCCTACTATAGAATTGTAACTTTGATCCTTGCTCTCAGAAACAAGTATGAACTATGTAACTGAACAATTTGAAGCACATTGGGTGTATGGAATATAATCTTGTATAAATATTTAAAATGTTTTCTGTATTTATAAGGATGATTCCCTTGAGGAAAAATAGTCTCTCAGGGTAGGAGTTAATTCAAAGCCAAAGCAGAGCAGCTGACTTTTCATATTCCCCCACACTGCTGAAATGTTGATTGATTCAGGAGCTAGTCTGGAAAGTGACAGCACTGACATTAAAAAAATAAAAATAAAAATAAAAAAAATCACTTGTCCTCAGTAAAACACACAGAAAAGGGAGCCCCACAGACAGTAAGGTCGAGTCCCAGCAGAGACGTCACACAGAAGAGGAGACCGTGTTTGATGGTTTTATGATAGATTTTTGCTATTTATCCTTGTTCTGAGCATGTCAGAGCTTATCAGCCAGGAAGGAAGACCATAGAGACCTCCTGCTAAAGATGAAGCCTGTTTTTAATGAGTTAAAGCTTGCCCCGAAGTCACTGTCTCAGGGACCTGCTTGGGGACAGCACTGCACTCCAGGAGGGACACACTCTATGGTGCCACCTGAAAAAGCTGAAACGACTGACTTAACTAACAGGAACTGTTGCCAACCATAACTTGGTCAATATTGAGTTTCAAGCACAGACTAGGCAAGGTAATTTGCACACTTTCTATATAAAACTATAGCAGTGCTCCAGACCTCTCTGAATGACATTGTAGGGGATCAGAAATGCAATTATCTTGAAGTTAATTCAGTCTTAATCTTTCTGAGCCTCACTTTCACTGTTAAAAAGAAGTTAATAAAAAAACCCTCAGAGTGCTGAAAAATATTGTTTTCATAGTAAACAACAGCTTAAAAAGTATTAAGTAAAGCAGCATTTATAATGTTCTCCTGAAAGGAAAGATTAACATTCTGTTGCCATAATTTTTAAACAAAAATATCTGTAAAAATTTAAAAGAATCAGAATGGTGTGTCATTTTTAATATTAAATCATGGTTTACAGGAAGTGACAATTTTTTTTTTTTTATAAGGTTTTGTAACAGAAGGAATGGAAATATCAATTTTTTCCTGAGAGAACAGCAAATATAAGCCTTCCCTTCCACAGGTCCTGCTGTGGGTGTTAGTATTTCTAGGGTTCGGATCCTTAATGTGTTGGTCACCCTGGGTAGAAAAACACATTATTATAATTATTATCATAAGTAAACTGTGCTATCTTTTAATTCTCTTAGTTATTTTTGCAGTGTTCTAGGAATGTGCTTGGAAGTACCTTTGTTTCTCAAAATGATATATAAAGAAACTTTTTACCAGAAAGTTCTCATATGAAATCCTGCCTAATTTTTTTCGTGTTTTACTGTTTTTGTAGCGATTCAAATTTTTATTTGAAGCACATAAGTTTTGAACACAGGACTGGAGGCACTTCTGGTAAAATGCACTACTTTTTGTTGAGTTACTGTCTGAGGGACTTACCTGGGATGGGAACACCACCGCGCTGGGAACTATGAAAACACTCTGGGCTAAGTCCTGGACCGTTAAAGCCAGTGGCAGAAATCCCATTTGCTTCGATGGAGCCAAGAGTCAGGTTTCACCCGCAGTGAGAGACAGTCCTCGTCTAGAAACTCTAGACCTCACCACTCTTGCGCTTTGGCAAGTGAGTCAGGAAACCTCTCCAGCCACCCGTACACAGGGTAAATGCTCCAAGAGGTTCCTATCAAGAGGACTCAAACACAAACAAACAAAACCCAAGGATGTGGCCCGTGCAACAGCCCAAGTCCCTTTGTCTCTTTTCTGGAACTCTGCACAGGCCCCTTGATTTCAAATTGAAATCTGTAAAATGCCAAATTCATTATTGTCTCTCCATTGTGCTTCTAGACAGAGGCAAAGACTTGTTATATGTCACTGCTTGGTATCGGCAGCACACAGACAGATAGACGCAGACTTCATTTAGTGTTGGAGAACTATTCTTCCTGGAGTTTATTTTTTGTTTGTTTGAGGTTTTTGGGTTTTGTTTTTTTTTGGTTTTTTTTGGGTTTTTTTTTTGTTTGTGTTTTTTTTTGTTTGTTTTTTAAAAGTCTCAGACTAGAAGTCCCTGCATCTTTTAGCTCCTATTTTGGAAATACCTTCACAGCAGGAGACTCACAAGTTCATAGTCTCTACAGTGTTCTCAGATTGTAAGGTTTTCAACATGCCTTGTATTTTAAGCCTGGCTAATTCCACTGAGTGAGAAAAGTCACAGGTGGCCATGTCTCACATCACCTTCACATACTTTCTTATGTTGGGGATACAGGGCTTGTAGAGAAGGAGGATAAAAAGGTTCCAGGCTTGGTCAGAGAAACAGAATATTTGTCTATTTGCCCTTCAAAGAGCCTCTTGCTTCTCCTGAACAGATACATTTCAGGGGAAGCAGACTGACTGTACTGCAAATATGGGTATGGAATGGCAGTTTTCATCTGAATGAAGCCGTCTAGATGTGAGAAGCAAGTAAATCATGTTGCTAATCTAGCCTGCCTCTCTGTTCTTCTGGCAAGCTCTTTGGCTGACTGAGATGAATTTAAATCTGCAGTGTGTTTGTGTGAAGAGGTAATATTAACAGTTCCACTCAGAAAAATGGGCCAAGCTTTTGGGTATGTGAGTTAACTGGCTATCTTAGCTATTTTAAGAAATGATACTGCTCTTCCTTACAACAGTTGTCTCATTTATAACCTAAGAACATCACACATACCAGCTAAAGCATCTTTACTGTATTCTTTCTGTCCATGTATATAGTCTTTCTTGTGAATTTCTTTGAGAGGCAATGAAGAACCGGTAGACTCAACATTTCATGGTGTTTGATCCACATTCTACTGCAGAATGTAAAAAGGTAAGGCTCTAATCTACTTCCATTTGCAGGATATCAAAAGCAATACAGTTGCTCTTTTGACTGATGTGTTTTGGCTGATCTTTTTTGTATCCCATTTGTGGGATTGCGAAGATTTAGAAGAATGGATTATTGAAAGTCTTAAAACTGTTTTTTATCACATCTTATTCTGTCACCAGATTTTGTATTTCATTAGGCTTCTCCACATTTCAGTTCCATCATTGTTCCCAGAGTTCAAGGGAAGAAAGCCAGAGAAGGCTGAGAAACATAAAAGGAAAATATGAACAAAATAACCATCTTAAGCCAAGTGTTGGTGGGAGGTGCTATGCATAATAGGGTAATCCCATGTTCCTACAATAAAAAAATCACATGATAGAGGATAAAGAAGAGTCACAAATAATGGTGGGAAAGTCTTCTATAAAGAACTTCAAGAACAAATATAATTACCAAAGACGTTATTAATTGTGGGGAAAAGCACTTTGACCAGCCTTTCCTATGATTTAGAATGTTTACCAACGATGCACACATAATCCACCAAGCCAATAAAAAGCAAAGGCTATAAAAATGTTAGCAGAGGGAGGGAGGAGTCTGTGTGTTGTTCCTCAAAGGCCATTTTGGTAGTGCTGAACAATCTTCTTAATTCACCCAAGCGTGATTCAGACTTGTGCCAGGAGCAATGTTTGATGTAACCTTGCCAGCCTGCACTGCTCGCAAGCACTGTAATGTACTTTTTCTGTATCTTAAAGCTACCTGTCTCCAGTGCCACGGCCCCAACTGATGTGTCCTCCCTGTTCCCAGCACCATAATCTGTGAGAGGTCCTCACAAGATAAAGTTCATTGCTTTCTCTCATCATTTCTGTACCAAATCTCTTTGTGGATACTGGACCCAAGTGTTCCTCAACTCTTCTAGCTGACATAAGAAACCACAGCAAGGTTGAAGCTATTGCCCCAAGGATAGAAACAGCTTGGAAAACGTATAGCAGACCAAGCGGCCAATTTAAGCACCACACACTTGCATGGTGACTACTTTGGCATGCCACTAAAATCTGTGAAGAAAGGAAAGGGACAGAGGAATTTTCTACTGGCTGAATGCTAAACTGTCTTGACTATCTTGTATTAAAATTACCTGTTACAGTTGAGGGAGTCTTTTAAAGATACAGGAGGGTAACTCTCTTCAGACTACAAAACCTCCAGGAATCTATACAAGGACGGTGCCACAACTCTTCAATAGGAAATCTGCCTGACAAAGTCACAGGAGGGCCAAGGGCTGCTTTGCAAATCCCTGGAGCATTCCATCATGTTAAGACTTGTGTTGATATGATAAGGGCTATGTTAGTTTTTACTAGCTGGAAACTATTTTTATTTATGTCATACTGTCACAATGATATATGACTATCTTTGCAAGTCTAACTATATATATATGAAGACTATTTATTTTTATTTTTTAATTGTAACAGTCTAAAATATTCTCTGTCATAACTAGATAGAATTTAGCAAAAAAAGGAAGTGAAGTCACAAGAAAGTTATAACCCAAATGAAATTAATCTGAGAAAGATCTAATTGAAGAAACATATACTAATTGGGCAGCAAAATATTGTCCCTAGTCCCAATGACTAGAAATCTGGCAGCTTTATCATGTATAGTTCTCCAGCTTCATTCAAAGCTGGTATCCAATCCTGATTTAAATATATAAATTCTATTTAATATTTGAACAAATAAGGTCAGTATTTTCATGGGTGAATTGTCCCATATAGCCTGGGGCGTATTTCTGTGCTAAACTTCATATCCGTTTACAGTCCTATCATAGGACTGACTATACAGAAAGTTCATTGTTTGCAAGTTACAAAGAGAAGCCTACTAGTTCATGAAACAAAATAATTTTTAACTCTGTTGCTTGCAGAAGCATGTTCTCAGAACAATTTATCACTGCAAAATGGTAAGTGGACCTGGGGACCGACAGTAGTGTGCTCTAGAAAGAGCTAGTTTCAAAAGTTGCTGCTTACTGTTGGCTAAGAACTCCAGCTTATGTTCAAAAAGCCCCTCGTGGTTCATTGCAAGAGACCCTGCCCACTAGACTAAAAATCCAGACAGCTGCCAGTATTTATCTCACTGAGTCCATTATTTTATCTTAGTGTGCAATCAGACAAAGTGAGAGAAAAACACACACACACAACTTTATGAGCACCGAGCCCACATGAGGCACATTTGATATTTTGGCAGTAAGCTTTCAATTTTCCAGCTGTGCCAAGTCAAGAAACATGCTAGGAAAAGAAACTAGTGCATAATTAAGTCTCCCCCCCCCCCCCCCCCCGGAGACTTCTCAGTTGACTTTAATTATTCTCTCTCTCTCTTTTTCTCTCAGCTTGGGAAGTTGCTTTGTTTTTAATTTTTTTCAAGGAAGCTTTCTCACCAAACAGGTTTGTTTAAGTTCTCACCATTCTACTGGTTACTAACAAAACAGTTCAGCTTTCAAATACCAAGCCAGAAGAAGAATTATATAGTGGGGAAAGGGAAATGAGGATGCAGCACTAATATTTATTTTATTACTATTGATGTTACGTTGTCAGTGCTGTTAAATGGCTCCTGCTGGTGGTATTGCCATTTCAGTCATGGGTCCTCCCCCTTTGCTTCCTGCTCCTGGTTATGATCTGTGTCCCTTTCTCTGTCCCTTATGTGAGATTATCCTCCTGTCATCTTCCCACTCATCCTCTTTATAACTCAATCGGTATGTTTCCTTGCACAAATGAGTGGATTTACTGTACGGAAAGGACAAAGAAGATGTTAATAACAAAAGTTCTTGGACTGTGGCTTGTCTTAATCATGATATATTTTCTTGTAAGCAGTAGGCACCAGGAGGCTGAATCCAGAGCAAGGCATTCTGAAATATAACAATTAGTAAAGAAACTTCTGATGCAACATTGCAAAACCCTCAGTGAAAGGTCCAATATAATTGTGATACTTAAGATCCTAGAGCAGAATATATATATTGTTTTTCTTTCCTATCTGTTGTGCTGGGGAATTTTTATATTTCTGCTCAATTAAGGGAAAACACCAGTTTGCCCTATGTAAAAGGTGGCACATCTCAGTCTAAATGTAGGTCCTTACTGGAAAAATCTATGATGATGAGAGCCAGGTCACGGTGCTGGGAACTCACCGCGGCAACTTGTGGGAATAAAATTACTCCCAGATTCATACAGCATTTACAGAGACAAAGACTATAAATTATTTCTGACTATTCTGACTATTCTACGGCTTTCTTCTTGCCAAATATCAGACATGGTGGCTACACCCACAGTAGTAACTGAAATGGGTCAGAGCCCGTTGCTTGTCCCAAAGGCCAAGCGGCAAGTGATGTTTGGGTCCACAGACCCAAAGTTTCCTTCCTTCCCTGCCCCGGGGAGTGGGCTCGTCTGCCCGGCTGTTGGGAACTGGCCCCAGTGGGTGTCACCTGCAAACCATGCACAGGCAATCACCAGTGGAGCACTGGTCAGCGCGGGGTACGGCTGAGCTGGGGCACGAGCTGAGCTGGACCCTGGGGGGTAGTGCTGGGTCCACGCTTGGACCTGTGCCTTGCCTGCTTTTACTGAGCACTGCCGATGTTGGTTTTGTGCACAAAGTGATGGTTCAGGTGAACCTCCCTCCCCCCCTGCCTTTGGTGGTTGTGCACCTTCAGGAAAATAGTGCAAAAGCCCTTGTACCATCCAGCATGAAGAGGAGACATTCAACTGCTGGTAGGTAGGTGGCATAAAAATAAAAAGGGGAAAGGCTTGCTGTGTTTCAGCTCTTTGTACTCCTCCTACAATGGCACCAAGAAGACTCTAGAATAAAAAATGAATGGTGTTAATTAATCACCAGATTTAGTCCGAGTTTAGGAATGTATCAGGGAATCTATGGTCCTTCTACTCATGGGAAAAGTATCATGTAATCATACATGTGCCAAAAATTGGTTTTCAGGGGATAGATTTGTAGGCAAATCCAGTGAATAGTTTTGGCTGAAAGAAGAGATGAATTTTGAAACTAGAAATACGTTAAGATTTTTTTTTTGAACTGTCAAAACATTTTGTCTTTTTTTAAAAAAATTTGGATTTTGCCATTATTTTTTTTTTTTTAATTGACTAAGGTCAGAAAATGAAAACAACTTGTGAGTTAAATGTGAGTAATGTTTTCAGAGTCTTATTTAAAAAAACCAAAAAATCCTAAAGATCTGTCTTTTCCACCTAAGCCTATTTTCTTCCTCATATGAAAAAAATTGTTTGCTGAAAGACAAGAACTGTTTTTCCCCCCAGGCCTTATTAGGATCTCCCGTGCTGTCATTCGCACCAAAAGCTGTCTTTATCTTATGTCTTCCTGAACACAAAGGTAAAAGATTAAAAAACTAATCTATGCAAAACAAATAACTACTTTGTTAGACTAAACTACCTAATGCTTAGAAGAAATGTAAGAGAAATTATATTTTGTAGTGTATTCTGAAAGCAGTCGAGGACAACATTGACGTTTCCCTACTTTGCAAAATTTAGCTGTAAATGTTCAGCCAGATGCTCTGTTAGTGCCTTCTGACTCGTGTCCTCATATTCAGATAGGATTTTTCTTGGGATCCCAAGAAGAAAGGATTGCCAAGCACTCAGATTTGATTTGTACAATGACATTTAGGTAGAGGTTGAGATTTGCAGAGATGCCTAGGAGATCCAGACACATCTTTTCCAGAAAAATGAACATAAGCTTGAAATTGCCAGACAAAATGTTTTCAATCCATTTAAAAAAGATCTTTTTACATATAAAAAGTATTAGGGAAGAGTCTGGTGTTGGTAATTTTTTTTTTTTTTTCTGCGTTTGTTTTATATGTTTTCTACAAGGAACAGAAATCTGAACCTTGCACCACAAACTGGAAAGACAGCTCAAGTCAATTCAGACAATGAACAACAGGGAGGAGGAATGTATCCACGAAATTAGTCAGGAGGGGCATTTCTGCCCACCAGAGAAGAATTCCTCTTCACCAGCTGTGATATCATTTAACAATGACAGCTCTCTGGTTTGTAAGTGCAGCATGTGTTTTCAGTGCCTTATTTGCAACTGTTTTCTGAAATCATGATTTAAGGTCACATCCTGCTCGCTCGATCTGCTTGTAGTTTCTGTGCCTGTGACAAGACAACTGCCATGAGTAAGGTGAATAGGCTTGTGGCCTCCAAGGGAAAATTCCCCGTGTTTCAGACCTTGGACCCATCCTTAACTAGTAAGAGTGAAGGATAAACTTTCTCCCTGGGTGGCCTGGGTCAGCCACGTCTGTCTTTGAAGTGTACCATACTGGCCACAGTTGGTGACAAGGTATTAGATGAGACAGCAGTTTCTGTGTTCATAAACCGTCCCTAACGTTTTGCTCTGAAGGCATCACAAATACCTTGTTAACAACATTTTACAGGAACTGCTATGGGAAGGGAAGGGATTGGAGACGTTCCCATGAACTTTGTTACCCCTTCTTCCCCCCACCCCCCTTAAATTGTAGTCTTAAAGCAGCTAGCATGTGTCTGATGAAAAGCCACTAATGTATATGCTCATCTTGCACAAAGTGAGACGTAGCTGGATATTTACATGGCTTAAGAAATGCTTCGTCTTTCTCAGGGCCAAGAAAAATAAAGTCACCAGCCACCCCCCATAATGAAAAATGAGGTGCTGCTCCCAGCCATCTGCAGCAAGCCTTGCAGCATTTCTTGGTTGTTTGTTTGTTTTATTTTTTTTTTTTATAACATTCTAAAACTTAGTTCAAATTATTTTGTTTCCAAAGCCTTTGCCCCTAAAGAGGCAAATAATATTATTCTTTTTTTTTATTTAGTAAAAATATGTACACAGGGACATCTGTGCATAATTTTTAAGGAGCATGGTACAGGAGAAAGCAGGTTAGTTTGGGACAGGCTGGAACTACACACTGACAGTAGGAGATGCAAAGAGGGCTATTGTCTTTGTTAAAAATAAATAAATGAAAGCTGGAAGAAATTCTTTCATTAAATTGAAAACAGCATTATCCAAGGAGTTTGCAGTATTAATTAAGTCACGTAGCTCTAAATACAATTTTTGCCCCGATAGCATTTCATTTCAGGGCTCCGGCAAGAGATAGCAGCAACAGTCTCATTCTTGCCCTGAGCACAAGGAGGTGAGGATATATTTGAACAAAGGATTACCGTTTATGAAAGCCTTGAACAAGGGTGAGGGGGAAGGAAGCTTGCTTTCTCAGTGAAAGAGAAAATCCTTATCACTGCAGACCACTGCTTGGCTAAGGGGCTCAGCCTGCAGAAGAGGAAGCCTACCTGCCGAATATGCAGTGATCTGCAAGCAATGGGATGAGCTGTTGCTGCCGGCTGTGTTTATAGGAAGGTAGATATTTCTGTATGAGATAAGGCCATTGCTCTTTCAGTGTAGTAACTCCTTTTTGGTGTGGGCAGGACCGTATGATTCATGAGTAGATGCAAAAATCCCTGTTGCAACCGATAATGAAAAATCACTGATTTGAGAGATTCTGATTTTTTTATAGGGTGTATATTATCTTGTGGCAGAACAAAACCTTGCTGAAGCGTATTGGTTCCTCAGCCCCAAAGGGGTCATTAGAAGGGAAAGGTTCTCAAGAAATAAAAGCTTTAAAAACATTTATATTTAGAAATGTCAAGGCATTTCACTGCAAGTTTAATCCATGTCTGCCCATGCAGCCATGGTGATTGAGAAGAATTTTGGTCCAGATGTGTGCTGCCGTCATGAGTTGGAAACCACAGCCTGCTGCACCTCCTATCGTTTAAGTCCCTGAATCTGCTCTACTGTATAAAGGGAAGGAAAATGTTTTGTAGGAAATATGTACCTGCAAAGGAGCCCAGGACATGAAAGAAACATCAGTTCTCATGATGACTCCATGGATGTTCACACTGTTTGTGAAAGAAAGAAAAATTCATTACAAGTCCAACCATGCATCTGTAGGTAATTCCTGGTCAAATCTAGTGATTGACTAGTGCTCTAAGATGTGAAGATTTATGTAATTTCTCAAGAACGTAAATTCTTTATGCAACTACAGATGTTTTACTATGTAAACTTCTAAAGCATAATTAAAGTCCTCCTAAAACAGGGCCTGAGAATTCCTTGGGGTATCATAAGTAAGAAAAACACTGAATCCATCAGTGCCCACTGAAATAACTTCCCATGATGGTAGATTTGCCTTCATTTCAAGTGTTTAAAGCAATCTTGACTGCCTCTTACTAGGGATGCTTTTGTCCAACCACCACTTAAGGGTTAGTGCAGGAATTATGGATAGCTACAAGAAACAGATGGTCTATTCTGTCCTAGTGAAGATGTATGTTGTAATCTCTCCATCAGTTTTTTTCCCCAGCAGTTGTGTTCTCCCCTCTGCAAGTATCACTCTGTTCATTGTGAGTCTTCTGACTGCAATAGGCACAAAGGTCCCTCCCACAGATCCCTGCGATTTCCTAATGTATTTTTGAGATTGTTCAATGAAAATACAGGAGCTGACTTTTTCTTAAGAGCTGCATGAGATAGCTACACATACATGAGCTCCATGTCACGGTTACAGTCACAGGGCATGGGACAGTTTCAGTACTTTACCCAACAACATCTCTTTGCAAGATCTCTTATTTTCTCAGGATCATCCTAGAGGATGCTTTTAGTTGATTTGGGGAGTCTATGCTCTGGGCTCCACCAGATTTCTTTTTGATGAGTTTAATTAGCTATGTGGCAACACCATCCAGTTCCCACTGTCTTACCCAGTCATGCAGCTGCCATGATTTTACATTTACTGAGACTACTCCTTATCCCATGGTAAAACTACTGTAAGATACAATTTCACACCTACACGAGTGTAATTTCAAGAGCTGCACTTGTGTCACCTTGATTTCTTATTTAACAGATGTATCCATTCCATGTATCTAGATTTAAATTAATTTTTTTCGGAAGTCTAACAAATGCAGACTTAATTCCTTAGTTCTTCTTTAGTAAAATCTACTGAAGGACATTATTATGTGGTACTAAAATCACACAGTTACAAGGATTTTAATTGTAAGATTTAACTTTAAGAGCCTCCCGTATCTTGCTATAAAATAGTGTGTTTCCACCATATTAAATCATATGAGGGTTAAATTTTAACCAATTATGCTCTTCCGTCTGCAAAATTAAGTTTGCTGTCAATTATGGTCTAAGCAGATGTGAAGTACAGGTATAAGGTTGCATTTTTTGGTGCAGCATGAACAGACCAGCTACCTATTTAGAAAGTATGTTCTGTCATATATTAAATAGATTGCACTATTTTAATAAATTGCTATAGAAGGTGATGATAACAGGTTGCCAGACTTAAAACAGATAAGCCCTATCGCCTCTGCTTTGCCCAGGCCTCTTCCGTATCGGGAGTGGAGGAAGAAAGGCAGTAGGCAGAATGTGAAGTTTGCAAATGGCATTAAAATTATTATATTTCTTTTATCACTGATCTGTTCAATAATATTTAACCACTTTTCTCCTTGTTGCAAACTGGAAATTATGAAAGTAGAAGAAAATCAGAGCTACCATGTTTCTGAATGTCCTGTCTAGTGCAACATGAAATTAAGGACAATAAGAAGTCCTTCTGTGTGAAATAAGGGTATAATTTCTGATGGATTTGTTCAGAGACATAAGAATAGAATGCTTGCTTTCTGTGTTGTTAGCATAGTTATGAAGTGGGAAATTCCACTTTTCACTATTTTTAATTATCCATATTAATCTGATGGTGTCTTTCACAGGAGACATATATACACATGTATGAATTCTTATTCATCTGTCTGATGTCTTGGCATCGGAGGAGTTACTACACAACCCAGAAGCTGTGTAGAGCAGTTAGCAAATTGATGAGACCTCGTTAGCGCAGCCTGGCTACTAATACTTCTGTCTACAATATGCAATGTCATAATAGCACTGGCAACTCAGGGAGCTGCCAGCCACATTTTGTTAGAGGATTTCATCAAGCTGTTTTCATCTGATGATGTCCTTTCAGAATCTATGTCCTTGATTCTAAACGTATAGGGCCAGGTAATGTAGGTATGAGCAGCTGATTGTCTGTCGGATTGCAGGGAAGATATTCTTTGCTCAAAGAATTAACATCAGGATTTCACCCTTTGACTCCTCCTTGCCAATTAGCAGAATTCCTCTTTTTATTAGAGAGTAATGCCCACTGAGGATAATTACCTCTGATGTTTACCCTTCTGTACCCATATAAAAGTATGGGCTTCTACCAGTCAGAAGAGGAAATTTGGGATCACGGTGGACAGTTCTGTAAAAGTATGACCTCCGTGCTGAGAGATTAGTTAAAACAGCAACTGGGATGTCAAGGATGACCAGGGAACTGTCACACAAGGCAGAGCACCAGCAGGTATCCCTTCCCTGCACGCTGCGGCTTGAACACTGTGGCCACTCCACCTGAAGTGAGCGTCTAGGAGAAGGGGTACGGACAAGCACGGCAAGCTTGGGCAGAGGTGTGAAATGACTTCTGCTTGCTCCGAAGCTGAATAGACTGTTCTCTTCAGCTTGGAAGAGAGAGTGGAGGGGAGGTATATCGGGGGTTTATAAAGCCGCAAAAGATACGGACAAGCGCCCTGCTGCTGCACTGCATCTCATGCTTCTGCCAGAAGTATGTTCTGTGAGGACTGGTGGAGGGAGGACAAGGGCCTGAGTGGACATTTGGTTGCGCTCATTATGGCATTTGCTCTCTTCTTACTTGCTTCTTCCCAGCCAAGTATGGCTCTTCCAGTGGTGTATGGGTGGAAACACTCCTGGCTGTGGGTAGATATTGGTCGGTACCCCTGAGCCCCGGCTCCTGCCCCTGCCCCAGCAGGCTTGCCTTGTCCCATACGTCGTGTCATTGCCAGGTTCTGCCACAGCACCTGCCAGTTTGCAAACAAAATGAGGTATTTCTTTTTCTGTAGCCTTCCTATAACTTCTTCACCTACAAATTTCCCAGGCCTGCCTCTTCCCAAACATGAGTATTTCATAATAACATCTTCTTGTACGAAATGAGATAAATCCCGGTTTTTGTGAAACAAGAACAATAAACGGATGTCACATTCTGTGTAGTACTTAAGGCTTTAATTGCATCCCCCCTCTTGAGAGGGAGGGGAGGTTGTTGTGATAACAGGCTGTTTATCTTACATTTGTCAGCAATTAGCCTGAGAAGGTGCTTGTCCTGACAATTTTCTGATCAGGAGCCAGGGTGCAAGGGAAAGTCTTTTGTCGTGGTGTATTTTCTTACTGCTGTTAATCCACTCCCTTTGATTGATTATTACGCATACGGATTGTTACTAGAGTGGGATTATTTACAGTACTGATAGTGAAAGGCAGAGGGGATCTGCTTTATTTCTTGCTTGATTTACAGACGAGAGTAAAGCTAGGAGGGCGGGAGGACTATATGGATGGGTTTCTTTGGGAGTGTACAGTTTCAAGTCCAACTGCTCTTTCTGTGATAAACATGTCCGAGCAGGGTGTATCCAGCATCCAGGGTTATCCTTGTTTAAGCCATGTGCAACCACGGGAGAAAGGGCCACTGCAAAAAGGATGACATCAGTTTTTCTTAAATTCCTTAAGTGTCCTGTTAACTTGGCTGAACGGGAAGCTGACAGACTATAGAGGGCTTTCAAAAGCAAAGGAAGCTGGAGGGAGACAGGTGATGTTTGGAAGATGAAGTATATTGAACTCTCTCACACTACTAAATCATAAAGGCATGGTATTAGGTCTTGTTTCTCCCCTGCCTAAGTTCTCGACTGAAAGGACCTTACTGATGGGTATTGCACTGGGTGCTTTCCAATTGTTCTAACAGTTGCTTGTCTGACATGGTTGAAAATATTTACAAGTCTTAGGACACCATGTCTTAAGTCCACTGATGAGGTACTCCAGGTGACATCAGTGTATATTTGGCCTGACGAGGGAGAGGGGAAAAAAAAACAGTGTGGAATTGTGTTGTACTAAACCTTTAAATGAAGCAAAGTAAAGCTGCCAAAAGTTTGAAGCGCTTTCATTCTTTCCAAAAGCAACTGTGAAAAGAAGCTCACTGGCTCCTAAGGTTCAGGTTAACTTTTCAAGAAAGTGAAGAATAATCTTGTTTAATGTTAACGAAAACATTTATGATGAGCAGAACCTTTACCTGTGGATCCATATGATATCAGATTAATAGTGATTTTTTTTTTTTTTTAAATCATTTACTTAAGTTGAGGGAAAGTGTATGACAATTTTTCTGGAGTTTCTTGCTATATGTTTATCAGGTGTTTTCTAAACCAGTTAATTTTAAAAGGGGAGTGCTGGATTAAAGGGTTCAGCTTTAGAAATTAAGGTTGTAAAATACTGGGAGTCACCTGTTTGACCATGCATGTACAGATCACAATCAGTCAGGCTTAGCATTTGGTTTGTAAATTTATTCCATTGATATTTTATGTTCAGATGCACCAGACTCTCAAATTACAGTTGTTACTCTGAGAAGTTTTAGTGATGCCTTCAGTCACAGCTGGGTCACAGGTGAGTGAGAACCTGAGACATATACAAAGGGTGTTCAAGGGATATGGATTAGTCCCCTTTTGAAAGCTGTGTGGACATATCAGCTGACGCAAACTTCCTAATTAAGGTACAGTTTATGTAGGGGAAAGTGTTTTATTTGGTAGAATTTGTACCAGCTATAGCAAGAAATGTAGCAGAGGTGAGCAAACCTCTTTTTCTGCTCAGGTAGCTGCACTTATACCAGAAATTTGACAAGATAATAATGCTGCAACCCTCAGAAATTGCTGCTCACTTGAATAAATCAGTAACTGAATTACACAGGGTTGCAAATAATTTTCAACTAAGTTAGTGGGGTTTTTAAATGTGATTGCAGACTCCTGATATTCTTATTTTCAGCTTGATTCTGTTTGCAGTTACTGCTGCAGGACCTTTGCTTTGTCAGAGCTGAGGTCTAGTAGCTTCAGGCCATTTTTGTATTCCCTTGTCCCAGTAAAACTACCAGAAGCCATGTGGTTAAAAAGGTTTCTCCAGAAGAAAATAAGAAGTTAATTGAATATGTACTATTCTGCATGAAACTAGTAACTGGGCACATGGATTTCAGATTCAGTTAGGGAACAAAAAGTTGCTTATGTAAGGGGATAAGAAGACATAATGGGATGGAGTTAAGAAATGGAGGTTTTGGGATGTGTATCAAGAAAAAAGCTTCCTAAAGGGTAGGATAGGCTGAAAATAATCATTCACAGGAGGCATTGCTCAAGACAATTTAACTTGATGCGACAAAAAGCCAAGAAATGACTGAGTGAATCCAACTGAGCTTTTCTGTCTCCTTACATACATCACTGAAGAGTGAAAAAAAAGGAAATGAGAGGTGAACATTTTTGAATGAAGACACTGAAACCAGTACTCATGCTCCCAGGGAGACCAAGATCTAGCTTCGAAAAAGGATTTGCATGCAGGCCTAAGGACTCTGGCATCCAACATAGGTGTGAAATCATGAGTTTTACATCCTGACCCCTACCCCAGGGACCATGCATTTTACCTTCACCCTCCTGGATAGAATTTCTCTAGGGATGTAGGCTCAAACAGCAGCCTCCTCCACCAATGTGGTGACCGCCAGAAGACTTCTTTTTGCATCCTTTCCTGCCCCAAGAGTGCTGAGCTCCTTGCTAGTGCAGCAGCCCTGTTTCAGAGGTGAGGGTGGGGGATGCTGTCACCCCTGGACAGCCTAATTATTGGAGCAGGCTCCCAGCAGGACCATCAGGGGAGTCTCCTGCTGAGCACTGAATCCAGGCCCATCAGGCCCAGATGGATGACCGCTGTATGATTTAGACTGGTGCCATCCAAAAAGTGACTCAGGCATCATACGTGTTTACTAGGAATAAAGAGGACCCGTCCCTGGCTGCATTAGGTGCCCATAGTTTTGTAAGAGATTGTCCAGAGAAGCCTGTGAGAACCGTGGCCAGATCAGACTGCAGAGTGGAGGTGACGTGAAGTTGCGGTGGAGTGTCTGCATGGAAACAGGACTCTCAGTGCCGACAACGCCTCGGGCTAAGGCTGGAAGCACACAGGGTGGTTAGTTGCTGCCAGGGCTAAATGACAGCCAAGTGTGAAAGGGTTTTTTTTGGCTGGGTAGTCTTAGGTCCACCAGCTAAGTTGAGCTGGGGAGTGTTATCTTTTCTCCCCAGTAGGGACACGGGAAATGAGAAAGACCTGTCTCAATGCATAGGCTCTCCAGAGTTGTCTCCACTGAAAAAAACCACAAAGTTTTGGGTTTCAGATGAAGTTTATCTTAAAGTTTGATTGACTGTGTGAAATGACCCATGTAATGCCTGCTGAACTTTTTTTTCTCAAACCAGAAGGGAACTGAAGCATCTGCTGCCTTACACGCATTAATGTGCAAGTATCTGTATTTCCTGACTGACACACCTGTATCAACGCAGGCATTTGATCTGCCTCAGTCGAGGAGTCCCTGTGGATGTTAGACAGTGAATCCAATGGGATGCAACCATGTTGCAGCATCCTTCCTTCACCGATTTGAAACAATTTACAAAAGCAAACCAAAAAACCCCTATCATAAACAAATCCTTTCCTCATTTCTTCTCTAGTCTTCTTGATTAGGCTTTTTAGTGGGTCACGTTACACTTCCTCACAAAGCCTGCTAAGACTTTTTTTTCCCCTCATGTTTGAAACAAATGGGAGTTGTGTAGATACAACCACACACAATGTGTTGGAAAGCTGCATGCCTAACTCTTTTGAGCTGAATTACAATGGGTTTGCTAGAACAAAGAAGTAGAGACACAGCTAAAGCCCAAGCACTGGAGACTTCTATAGCTGCACCATGCCCAATTTTTCTCTCAATCTGTGCACAGCATTGTCAGGGCTCAGTATAAAGCATGCGTGGAAGTACAAGGGGTGAGCAGTACGCAGATGTCAAGGTCTGTTCTGTTGGGTCCTTTATGCCTCAGTTACTGAAAAGATGAGGATAGGCATGGGAGCCCATGTTAGCTACAAACAACAAAAAAACCCAACCCAAAACCTAATATTTCCAGTGAGACAGCTGGAGGAGTACTCTGAGACTACAGCTTTGTGACTATTTCTCCTCTGTACATTCTTCAAGAAAAAGTAGTTTCTTCTTATCAATTGGTATTCTTTGAAAAAGATTAAAGGAAGCTGGTGGAAAGTGTTCTATCATGAAGTTTTAGGACAAGTTTTAGCATTTTATTACAATGTATGTTCAGCACAAATTTCAGTGTGACTAATTAGAAAGAGACACATTTATTTCTACCTGTTGATTCTTTTGGTGCATATATGTTTTTCCAGTTTTGACTATTTTAGCTCTTAATCTGAATTGGAAAAAAAAGAAAAAAAAGAAAAGTTTTCAAAATTCTTTTGTTCCTTCTGAGTTACTCAAAACCAAGCTGTATTCATTTTTGTCGGCATAACTGCTCATCTTTTAGGGGCCACCCACCTTAGGTGTTCATTGCTTAAAGACATATGGGAAATGTTGCTGTCTAGCTTGAAAGAAAGAAAGACCAGAAAGTTCCTTTCTCCATCCTAAAATAATTTCAAAAGCACCTGTAGGGAGGGGTGGGACAGGAAAGGAACATGGCAATGCATATTCACTTTCCCGTTTATATTAAGAAGAAAAGATATGGGTAGAAACCAGCAGCTACTGAGAAAACAGCTGTGCAGGCAGAATAGGTTACTTGCCCTTGTTCTTCTACACATGCCATCATCACCTCTCCATGCAATGAAATGGTTCATCACATCTGGAACTGCCAACGGTACCTGAAATCACAGTTGAAAAACTAGTCAGATCGAGTTAAGTAGTATAAATACATCTTGGTAATATGGCTATTTCTAATGGTTAAGCAAAGTCAGCTGACATAGCCCAAAACAAATCAGGAGCGCTCAGAGCAACAGTCATAGTGTGAAACTGGATGTCAGCAAATTTAGCAAGGGGACTGCAGTGCTGAGTTTGTGGGGTACCTTGGGGTAGGTATCTGCTTCCAGGGCAGGATCCAGAGTGTCTGCCTGCAGTCTAAAGGGGAGATTTTTCTCAAAGACCAGTATTAAGTTAAGGGTAACCCTCCTTAGATCTTCACATTTATTTCCAGAGCTTTAGTTTTCCCAAAATGGTACTGTGTTGCATGATAAAGTTACAAGAGGTAGTTTAATGACAATCATACACTGGAAGCAAAGTCACCTCAAAATCTGAATGGACCTCTTCAAATCAGCAAATCTTCCCTCCCTCCCTCTCTCCCACTTTTTTTTTTTTTTTTTTTTTTTTTTTAACATAGACTTTGTCTAAGGCATTTGATCAGGAGATCTTCACATATTTCTCTTCAGTAGTGACTGTGGCCATCTGGGTATCTTTTATTTTAGACATCTTTTTGCTATTTTTTTAAAGGGATTGAGAAATTAATCCTCTAATCACAGACTGTTCTGGCTCAGTGAGGCTCCTTTCTGGCAGTGATACTGGGATAATATAAAGTCAGGGCCTTGGAAGAACCTGGACATCCATCCCTGGATAGCTGCTTTTGACAGGAGATGTGGAAGGTTTAGTCAAACCCATCACAGGGTAGAGCATGCCTGTTTATGGTTTTCATTAGAGACGCAGAGCAGCAGCCAGGCTTTTTGAAATTTACGGTCATTCTGACAAATCTGGACTGAACAGAGAGCAGAGACTGATAGATTTTAGAGGTCAGAAAAAACTTTTATGACCACCCTGAGCTGGGTGAACAACTGATAATGAAAAAATTAATAGTTTATTCAATAGCATTAGGAATTTTTTAAAATGCTAATCAAGAAACAAAGGGATAAGATTTATGAAAGTCATAGTAAAAAAACTGCTAACATAATATTCCTCTCTCCCATAAGACAATCATATTTTTATTGGAGGTGCGTGGTTTGCCATCTCTTTTTATGTAAAAGAAGATAATATGTTCAAACAGCTCATGCCTTTTGATTCAGTAAGCTGCTTCAACCACATTTTCTGATTTGTAATTAGCAATCCACACTGTATTTTATCTACCACCCTTGAACATCCTGAAGAATGGTGAGAAAGCATGAATGCATCCCAAACCAGGAGACAGAGCAGCAACTGAGTACACAGATGTCACAATTCATTAAAAATTAAGGGAAAAAGTATCTGTCTTAAATATAGACACTGAGTTTCTAAAAGCTGTCTTTTTTCCCTGTATAACTTGAGTAAAGATCACACAACAGTTGATACATTATCTAAGTTGGGAGGACCAATCTCTGTCTTTTTTGGCTGGAAATACTGAGAGTGAGATTTCTGCAGCATCTGTAATGACTGAAGGAGTCTCATCTACAGTGTTCTCAGATTGGACTGGAACAGGAAATAAGATAAGTTTTTGGGATGCAAAAGTAATTCTGTCATTTTGGAGGAGAAAGAACAAACTGCAGGGCTATTGTGCCAGCCCAAGAATAATAGTGCTCTTATACCTCTTCCAGAAGAGTCTCACAAAGTTTCCAAGTGCTTTAGTCACTCTGTAAGAGCTTATAAAGTTTTGGAAGAAACAGAGCAAAAACAGGAAGTGCCAACTTGATGAAACTCTGTTTTGTCCATACTGGTAGGTGGGTACAACTGCTTGTTGCTGCAGTTTTTATTTGGAGCTAGATAGGGGCATATGAAGAGAGGGGTTTGAGAAGATCAGGGCATATTCTAGGAAGGGCATGAGGACATTTTGTCCCACCGGTCCTCCTCTGAAACATGATCCGTGTCCAAGTTCCTCATCAGAGGGGAGGAAAACTTATGCCCTTGTCTTCACAGGTGAAATATTCTTGAATTTAATAAGTGTGCTGCTGGTACAGCAGCTTTTCTCGCTGGTGCAGAAGGGGTCTTCATCCACCCAGGTGCCATGAGTTTGCTTGCAGCAGAACCAGTGCTTCCTGCCCCGTTGTGTCTCCACCACCTGGCTTCTTGAAAAATAATTGGTTTTGTTTGGTATTTTTCAAAAGCAAACCTTAATCAAATTCTGCCTTTTCACTTGCTGATTTAAACAAACAAAACCCTCACAGATAGAGTCTTGGTATTTTTTTCTGGGGGGGCGAGGGGGAATTGCACACAGGGATATGTTCCAAAGTTATGTCAGAAAAGCTACACTAGAGACTTTCACTTATCAAGGCTTCATATAAGTCATTCTGCTTGGGTTTAGTCCCAAGTATAGCTTGCAGTTTGGATGTAAGCAAATGCAAAGCAAAGCTCTTTTGAAATTTGTCAGTTTGGTATATTTTTTTCTGACACCATAGCAAAATATAAATATTGTATGAGTTTCCTGCAACTCTGCAGCTGACCCAGGTACTCTAACCGTTTGTCTCAAGTGCACTCCAAAGGTTTCTGACCTGTACCCAGCCTTTGGCTCTCCTGCTCTGAGCTTCAGGTTTGTAAGAAAAGTTAAACAGTGACAGATTTCACTCAGTAACTGCCTAAAGAATTACTATACCCACTGCCGGATAAAAGAATCCTGGTTTTGAAGGATAAATATTAATTTACAACATATGAATTAAGCAGCTATCAGAGAAATAATTGGAAAATTCCCTGTGAGCTACATCTGGAGCTTAGAAGTACATCTCTTGTTCCACTATATTTGCTATGCTTATAGAGAAGTTAAGATACTGGGTATCTGCTTTCAATTACCAAATTAAAATACAATTATCCAGTCCAAGTGAACAAACAATAATTGCTTTAAAATCTCATTTTTAAAATGTAAAAATGTTTGTGGAAATCAGTTTTCCATGGTTAGGATGTTTTCACTTAAGGAACCATACTGTGAATTACCACCGAGAACAGGCTTTTTTTTTCTTTCTTTCTTTCTTTCTTTCTTTCTTTTTTTTTTTTTTTTTTTTTTTTTTTTTTTTTTTTTAAGGGGTTAGCACATTTTCAGCTCTGTTGTGTATAGAATAGAGTCATTTGGGTTAAGTAGAAGTAATCTTTGCTTTTACTGAAGTGATGCTATGGGGCAGATCCTCAGTGGAATTAAATGACCATAGTTGCTCCACAGAATTCAGTGTTTGTATAGACACAAAATGGGAAGGACTACAATGGCAGCTGTTTGACACAATATGAACTAGCCAGCTTATTTGTGAATCTGAGACAGAAACTATATTTAACACAGTGATAAACTCACACAGTTAAACATTTCATGTTTGAGAAGTCTGAAAGTAAAGGTAATTTGCAGATTACAATAGGTGTCTAGTTATAGACCATTCTCCGATAAATTATTTTAAGTAAAAGGAGCTTTCAGTGTTACTACATATGTTCACGTTCAGCTCTTATTTGCACTGCACTAGCTTTTCCATTATAAAAGGTCATTAAAATTGGCATAATATAGTTATGCACCTCTTTAAAGGCCCTTTTGTCTTGCCAAAATGATGTAGCATTGTGGAGAATCAGTCCTGTATCTCTCTGAGGTACTGTGTTATTATGTTGTTATTGGCTGTATCCTGGTGGAGGTGGGCTATTTAATGCAGCCGAGCAAGTGCACCAAGATTCACTTGTTGAGAGCTGAAGTCAGACAAATGCCTCCTGAAACTGAAGCATGCCTTTCTGTCTAGGAAAGAAGTGGATTTTCCTTCACTCCAAATATTTCAGGATGCCCTGGATGACTGACACACGTGCTCTGAGCCTGGCCTAATGGGAAATTAGGGCTTCAACTCCTGACTGCTCTTCTGTGTCTTGTGTTACGTGGGAAGTCCAACTAAGCTAAACCAGAAAGGCAGCAAAAGAGGAAGGAAAGGGGTGTTAGAAAAACCCCTGACCTCCCATGTGTAGTTTCTGCAGCTGAACTGAGACCCTGACGAGTTTTCCTGTCCTTCTGCCTCTCTCCTCCACCATGTCATCCTCTGCCCCTTCTCCTCCAATGTCATGGGGAACTGGGATCCCGCTTCTCTGTTCCCTGCCTTGTGATCAGCCTGAGATATTTCCCTTTCAGGTACCCTCCTTCCCCTTTAAAGAGACCTTGCCTATGCTCTTTAATATGTAATTATATTACTCCAATGAGTGCAGACACAACTCCTTATACTGTAACAGTTACTGGTGGTGTACTAATGAGTTGTTTCACTACAGGCTTAAGCAGGCATTTCCATTCTGTATGTACCCCACATGGATTATTCCTGTGCATATTACTTTGACAAATGGGCAGATTAAAAAAAACAAACCCAACCAACCCTAATACTGGCATCATTGTCTCTTCCTTCTGTACCATCCTCACTATTCCCTCAAACATGATTTTGTGAAACCTTATGTGTTTCCAACCACTTTAAGGTCTTAGCACTGCATGAGAACTTTAAATTGATCTAAAACACAGGATGGCCTCACATAGCTGAGACCGTATTAAGCAGCTCATACATGTCTCTCTACTTTTAGGTAGTTGACCCTTTGGAGTAACACACAATCAGCACTGAAAATCTTATTGACCTGTCTCATATCCTGGTTATTACAGGGTATCATGAAAAACTGGAAAGCAGTAAAATAGTTGGACTTTAATTCCTGGTTAAATGTCAAGGTAAATAATAAGAAAAATATTTTGCAAACCTAAATATGATTACACAAATTCAGGTTACTGACAGTCATTTCAGTTGTGCCTATTCCATTGCAAAAGGACAGATTTTATCAAACTCTCCCCTCTTCCTGCCATGATATGGAGGAGAAGGTGGGAACATTATTGTGTCTCTGCTCACATTTTCTGTGGTTCTCTGGAGCTATACTCATGTTGTACCCAGTGTGAGCGACACTGGTATTGACCAGCCACAGGAATTTGGCCTGTATGAAGAGATTTGACAGAGTATTATCTCCTAGCATTTCTTATACCGTTTATTACTACATTGATACAAAAGCCTGGGCAGTTCAGTTCTTGAAAAGTATGCGTGGAGAGGCAGCTGCAGTATGAATTTCCTTGCATTCCTACACACTCTTGCTTGCAAATCTGCACAAGTACTGCAGACCTTGCTGAGAAGGAGCACCACCATCAGACTGGTTTGGTCAATTTTATTTGAAAAGACAATGATGCTTTACAGACACCAAGGGACACATTTTCAAGCACTTCGTGGGGTTTTAGCTACATGAGTCCCATCAACATCAATGGGACTCAAGCAGCCAAATCCACATGCATTGCACTGAAAATGTACCCCTGAGGGCCCAATTCACAGCAGCAGAAACAACACAAGCCGTTTTACCCCCAGGACATTTGCTTCCCTGATCCATGAAGAGAGCAAAATACACTTTGTGGCTCATTAAACCTTTTCACAGTACACAAGTGAACAGGCGCAGCTGGGTAATGGTTGGTGCTCTCCAGTTTCTGCATGAGGAGCCAAAGAAGCATGCTGCAGTGTACATTCATTGTGCATTTAAATATTTTACTGAGATTTTCCTCAAAAAAGACACATTAGTTACCTTGAAACCCTGATACTTGTAAAGTATTTGCACCTTTCTCTGGAGAAATGTGTTTAATGAGCCTTTCAGCTTCATGTCTGACTGTTCCAGGGATTGGCAAATCCATCATTTTCTTGCCATCTTTCTTCAATCTGATCATTATTTGGTGGACTGTGCAAAAGTCTCAATCCTGATTTCTGCTGACACAGAAAAACCTCAATTAAGCATGAAATTTCCTTATAAAACATGTGTCTGCTCCTCTTTTTTGATATTTATTGCCTTGAATATATTTATTACCCTGCAGGGAGCAGCAACCCTAAACTAACATGTGCGACTAACAAAAAGGTACGTGAGACCTCCAAAATAAAAATGAAAAATGAAAACTAAAATTAAGATTTTGCTCCTGGCTTCCAGTTGCTGCTAGCATTTTTGCTGCTTGCTACAGCTGGGAAAAGTGCTTCAACATTCAAACAAGGAGTTAACATTTATTCTTGCTTCATGTTAGAGCTTTAATATGAAAGAGCATCTGTTTATCCGCTGTTCTATGCCAATTTTCATTGGGATAACTCGATATCAGGTAATGCTGTAGTCTAATAGCTGTGTTTAGCTTGTATAACAAAGCAGAGAATTGGGTTTAGAAGTTCACTTGCAAGCTGCACAGTGTATTCCTGGGTATCTCTGCTATTATGCATTGACATTAGTGAACAAAAAAAAAGTTATTTGGGCTGTTATCCCTAGATTTGGGGGTAGGGTGAATCATCTGAGTTTTCTAAACAGCTGGGTTTTATAAAACTGTTGTAAGCTATTCTTCTTCTTTGGGAACCTGCTGGTAAGAGGATGTATATTGGGACCTAGAGCTCGGGTTTGGAACAAGTCCATGAAGACAAAAAGGCATTTCCATCTGTATCTCTTTGGTCCCAGTCCAGCTTTTAATAAATAGTGATCCATATAATAAACCCCGTTGCCAGAGTTGGCAGGCACAGTGGAGTGCCTAAAGAGTGGATTGTCTCATGGTGCCTCTGCTTCCAGTGCTGAGTCAGTGTGGGGAGGTCTCTTCCCCTTCTGTGTTATGCCTGTCCCAAATCAATGGACAGGTGTCAGTCAGCAAAGCGGTGCTCTGGGACAGGTCACCAGCAACAGCTTAGCTGGAACATGCCAAGAACCTTCTCTGCCCTCTGCAAAGCCTAAATGGGGATGCAGCTTCATAATTAATAATGGAAAGCCTTGCATGTTGGAGGCTGGAACTGATGGTTGGGATATTCACTCTTTTTTATTTTACGTTTTCACTCGGGTGTGGTTTTTTTGTGAAAGGTGCACATAGGCTACCTGTCTTTTCACCTTGCTTGAAGAATGGGTACTGCACTCTGTAATCAGATTCTCTTTGTGCAGCCAGACTGGCATGCCACAGCCTTGACATACATCACCGCCTTCAGTGCGAAGGCAGCTGAGATTTCACTTGGTATTCAGTTTCAAGGGCGGTTCATGCCATCTCAGGTCCCCTGAGACACAGGCAACAGGTAGGAAGAAGCAAATTCATTACCAGCTGCTAACTTTACTCTGCTGCCTTTCCTGTGATGTCTGAGCAATACAATTTCTTGTCCCAGGGTGTCCTGAGCTCAGTGAGACAACCTTAAATGACTTATTTTGTGAGCTCTCTCCCCTGCATTGGACAGAGCCTGTCTCCAGGATGTCAGACGAGCCACGTGGCAGCATGGTTGAAGCCAGTGACAGAGGCAAGGGCTCTAAAACCACCCTGCTCTCATCGCTTTTCTGCTTTTTTTTTTCCCAGTGGCTGTGACACAATTAATACTGCATTTCCCAGCTTTTTGTTGCTTTGTTTCGATTGTACGTCTCAGAGGGAAAACTCCCTCGTTTCACCAAAGCGATTAAAATCATAAGAGTGGCAGGGATCAACACTCGCTTTGAACTAAGGGTTTCAGCAAGATGATTTACTGCTGTTGCTGAAGTGGGAGCACTCGTGTGTGACTCTGGCTGTATCGCATGTGCCATTCTCATCGGCGCATAACGTGTGGTCTGGGGCGGGTGGCAGAGGTCCAAGCCTGCCTCCCACGTGCAGCGCACTCTAACAATGCCAAGCAGAAGGCCGAGAGCATCAGCCAGAGAAGCGAGAGCAGTGACCATAACTCGCCATCGAGCTGGTCCTCAGAACGGATGTGCTCTCCTCTGAAGACTGCCTGGGAAAACCTACCTACTGCATGATAGCAAAAAGAAGTATTTGTCCAAAGTGCAGGGAACCTGCTGTGTCGCTGCAGCTGATGTCACTGCAAGAATGAGCTCAAGGTCTGCAGTTTCTCTGCAGCAAAACTGGTGGCTCTGCAATGGTCCTTTGGGAATGCACTTCTGCTGTTTTGTGTACACCTGGTCTTCACAAGAAAACCAGAATATAGAGTGACTGTAGGTGCGTTTTGATTACAGCCTCGATATGGTTTACCCTCTAAAATGGAGATTAGTCTGCAGTCAAAATACCCTAGAATCTCAAGAAACCACAGTAAATAAAAAGGGAGGAAAAACATCAGTATTTCATTAGAAGATGCTATTGTTTTTTTTTCCACTGGAAAAAAAAATCAAATCCCTATTCATTTATATTTAAGTTGTTACTCATTTTGTTTGAGACTCCTGCTTTAGGATTCAAGACTAATCTTTTGAATTGGCCTTGGACGTTGCGTCAGTAACCTCTCCACTCCATTTACTGAGAATGAGAAAATTGCCGCTGTCTTTGGGAAAACTGGAAAATTTTATTTGAAAATAAGCTGCCTTGCTTGCTAGTTTTTATATTCACCACCTCCTTTTCCTTTAAGTGCTAATTCTCTGCTGTCTGCCTGAAGACAGGGATCTCCCCATGCGTGCTGTAGTGAGTGTTCTCAGAGCACCAGTGCTGGCATGCCCTTACATTGTCCACATTTTGTGACACTGATTTGTTTTTATTGAATTGCTTCCTTGCTTCCCTGTTTCCTGCAGACAGGTTAGGGTGAGATTTTGGTCTGTGTGAGTTCAGTTATGCTGTTGCCCCACCTCTGTCCCCCAGGCCACTGCAGACTGTGATGAGTCTGGGAAGTCTTCTTTAGTGGTACTGGTATAATTCTGCTGTGATTTTGGTTCAAAAATGCATCCTCATTCGACTTGATCTCGCAGCTGGCTGCCAAAGTGTCTTGATATACCTGCCTTCCTTATGCAATAGTCACTTTTGCTGTGCAATATTTACCTTTGGCCTGAGATACTGAAAATGTTTTGGCATTTTCCTAGCCAGATAGTATTTTCTCAGTTGCAGATACTGGAAGTGTGAGCCCTATTATTGGTTATAGGTCTGTGTAAATATTCAGCTTAAACAACTTGTGAATGACTACAAGCCTGTTACACATTCTAATGACTTTGACAATGATGGCTTGTCTTCCGTTTGCTTTATTCCTCCTCATTGTTCTTTCTTGCAAGCAAGCATGTGCCTAGTGGAGCTATATTTGTGTGCCAGTGCATGGGTACAGCTCAAGTGTAAGGCACAGCTGGTTGGGAAACACTAATTGCTGCTGCTGGTGCTCTCAGTCACATCCTTCAAGTACCTGAGCAGTACATGGTCTAGCAGAGGCTGAGGGCTGTGTCCCATGCTAAATATATAATTTTTGTATCATATTTCTCCACTGCATTCACAGCTCTTCCTTGGTATTTAGTTTTTATGTCTTCTTAGATGGCAATATGGTCTCTGTGCATAGTCTTAGCACAATGGCTCTTTTCAGAGTGGATCATCTTGTGAGTCAGTTGCAACATCCATATATTGATCTTCCCTTTCCTGAGGCTGAACCTGTGGCACTTCAAAGGGCTGAGAAATACTTTTTGATTGTTTCTGGCAGTCTGCTTTGGCCTTCCAAGTCCTTTGTTGATGAAATGAGGTAGAGCAGGGAGCTAGCTTTGCTCTATTACAACCCATAGTAACTATTCTTTAATTTTTTCCCCACTCTGATTCAACCCTTAGCAAATCTATTGTCTCTCTTGCTGTCTGATCATCACCCAGTTCAGGAGCACGTCCCCTTTCATAACTGTCAGCCTAGGGACTAGAAATTGGTTTATGTGGTTTATGTTATGCTCTCATTATTATTGTTCTTTTAATTCATATCTTGGGGTAGAATGACTTGAGCTTCTGAAAGCTTATGTTTGTATGGGCCAATTTATTTGCAACATTACGTGCTATGCAATTACCTTGTGTTGTGCAAAGACAGCCAAGTCAATGTAACATTCAGGCTTTGTTTCTTCATGCAAATAGAGGATGAGGATGGAGGGATGAGGAAACAGTAGCTACCTCTTGAAAGTAAAACAATATAAATGTCTGAATGTTAATTCTGCATCGATGTCATTTGTGAGTGATAACGAAGGTGAACCCTTGGCAGAACTTACTGCATTTTGCAATCTTGGATCAGAGACCAGGAAACACAAAGGCAAGGGGTTCAGAAATGTGAACATGCAGAGTGAGGCCGGAGCAGTCTGGTAACACTGATTTACAGCCCAGCTTGCCAGTTGAACTTTGTTGGAAGAAAAAGGGGGAGAGAAGGTATGCAGGCTAGAGGTTAGGGCCCTCACCAGTGAAAATGTACAAACTGATCCAGAACTCAAGACTCCCTCACTCCCTGTGTCTTCTTACAGAGTCATGCTACCTCCTGTTGTACTTTGCAGCATTTATTTTTAAAAACAATGTAAATGGTGTCCTTACTTTATATGTTGTCATAACATGAAAGGTATCTTTTCAACTTTATAGGGAGTAACACTCACTATGGTTCAGCTTCTGATGAAAAGAGTAGCACTATGTGTATTTATTGCCCTGCTGACCATTTGTGCATGGTGTACAGCTAATTCTAGGAACAGATATGAAAATCCATGTGGAGGAGGCTTAGAACTGTCTGTACCCTGCCAGTACAACTGGTGCATAAGGCACATGGGAAACAGAAGCCTGGAATTTGTATTGCTTTACTAATACAGCTCAGGAGTTCTTTCTTTTACCAAAACTCAGGTAGAGTAGCAGTGACCATTGTTAATCTGCTTCTGTGGGGGCATTGCATTCTCTGGAACAAACACTCCTGAAATAGCTGTCCATTTTATAAACGCATGAAGAGCTTTACTACTGTTTTTTTCTCCTTTTGACAATATCTCTGTCTTGCTCCATTCCTGAGATAGTACCCAGTTTTAAAATTTTTTTTCCAGAACTTGGATATAAATCCATAGGATCTCTGAAGGGCATCATTTAGAGATGTGACTATACTGCCTGGGGCTGATCTGACAAGTGTGCAAAACCCACCCAAAGGACCAGTTCATATTTTGGGACACATCCATGTGTGTGTGTCCTACAGTCCAGAGAACAACTGGTCCAGACAGCTGGGGTGGACTTACCGTTGCAGATATCCTAGAAACTTTTATGTTTTGGTATTCATGTCCTGGTGGAAAGAATTGTTTTATTGACTTGACTGTGATAACAGCATGCTCATCGTTATGGCACAATTGCAGCCCAGGATGATTGGAATGTGGAGGAAGAGGGAAAGGTGCAGGAGGAGGCAATTTTCATTTTAAAGCAAACCTAGTGTGTATTGAATTCTTTCCCTGGCAGAGATAAACTCTTCAAATAGGAAAAGATCTAAAGAGTTTTCAGTTTAAGCTGATTTTCAGAAACCAGAGACAGCTGAAGGCTATGGCTATTAACATAGCAAAGCGATGACAGAAGAGTGAAGTGATACAAGAAAGGATCGATCAGCGAGGGACTGTGAAAGGAGATGGCTGGATTCATGTTGCTAGTTTTCCCTTGGTATTCTAGCTACTGTATTCATATTGTGAGTTTAAAGATAAATGAAGCTCCTATTTATAATGTTTTATGGACAGATTTCTGCTTTTGATTTATTTGAGCCACAGTTTTAATCAGGTTAAATAAAAATGGGGATAATTGCTTTTGCTAATTGGAATGTGCTTTGAATTGGCTGTAGGACTCTGCGTTGCTTGCGTGGTGTCGTGTGATGATTACATCTGTGGCTTGAGTTGGATCTGCTGGGAGTATTCCCTTATACTAAGTTCCCTTCAAAAGCCTTTTAGTGCAAAAAGGCAGGGTTTATTTAAATTTAAAAAGAAAAAAAAAATCCATCTTTTTAAGAAGTGTATGCTCTGAGCAGCTAGGGAAGACAGTGCAGAAGCAAAAAGGTTTGTAAATAAGGTTGCCATCACCCTCTCAGTCTTCTGGTGAGCCCTGGCTCCAAGCCAGCTTCGTGACTTTCTGTGCAGCAGTAAGTGCTGCAACTTGCCTTTGGTCCCCAGGACGTCCCCTCCATCCTGCTGAGGCCTTGCCGGTCTGTCCCCTTTCCTCTCTGCTGTGCCTCGCTTGCTTGTTGTTGCAGCCTGGGGAAGCCTGTTTCTACCGACAGTGCTCAGAAGACCCCCAGGGAAGGAGCCGTCTCCCCCTCCCACACGCGTGTGGGAGCAAACCACAGACCAAGAACAAATGCGTGGTGCAGATGCCGTCCATCACAGATGTCGTCACTGAAGAGGGACTTGCGAGTGTTGTGTGAACACTTTTTCATGTGTCTAAGGTTTTGGGCTCTCCTGTTCAGATCTGCCACATGTCTTCAAAGTTGATGTTTTCTTTCCTTCTTCACTGTCCTCCAACTATACTTGTAAAAGGATGCCAAACCCAACACCCTACATGCAGAGCATTGCAACCTGTTACCGTTAGGTGAGGATGAGAACTTGGCATCCACTCAGCAAGGCCCAGCAACCCTTCTCACACCTGAGGTCATCATGTCCTGCCACACGTGCCACCCTTTGTGAAGTACCACAAAGCAGAGGCTTTATATCAGGACTTAGACAGAAACCTGCATGACTTGCCACAGGCGAATGAGGTCCCATGCCTCAGCTGGGCTGCAGTAAATGGGCCACAGGTACACTTCTGGGTTGCTTCAAGAATGAAGCAGACACTGAAATCCCAGTAAAAAAGGTGAAAACCCAGGTACACCACATCTTTGATGGACTAAGAGCCGGTATGTTGTTGAACACTGTGCTCTGCTCAAGGGGCATCTCACTGTGCTGCCATAGCCCCAGGGTGGGTGCTGGGGCTGCTTGCAGGAATCACTCAAGCGCTCTTTAATAGAGAAAGTTGAGAAGTTGAACATAAAGGATTTTTTTTTTTTTTTTTCCCTCTGGCATAATAGATCCAGGACAGTTTAATATTGCAGCTCCTGTGCAAAGTTGCAAGAGTTATTTGATAACCATATGTGGTTAATACCTCAGATTTATGTACCATGTGAAAGATGAAACTTCCAATAATGTATGTCCCTTCCTACAACTACATTTTAGCATTAAAAGCAAATGCAGAGCAAAAAATATACCGCTACAACCTCTCCTTACAGCACCAACTTATTCTTGGCTCCCTCTGCTGAATAATGCTCGTTTCCAATCCCACTTACTTTGAGTACTTAAAAGCCACAAGGTAACATGAGCAAATGCCAAATGTAGAAACATAAAGGCTTAAAAACTAATTCTACCAAACAGGGTCATTCTTTTTCCTTAGAAGTTTTCATCTCTCCTGTCTTCAGATTCATAACAGATAATCAGACAGTCCAACATCCAAAATGTCTCTGAGAGTGATGTGGGCAGTAAGGTACCAGTTAGAAGGATTTTTAAGTTTTAAAGAACTGCATAGAGCTATTTTTACTGGTTTTGCTGCCTGGGTAACTGCTTGGACAATTTATCTGCAGTTTTCACATCAGTGTTTGCGATCAGTGTCATCTTCAGTTATACTGTGCTCCCATGGTGAATTAAAAAAAACATTTAATGGTTAAGGTCATTAACCTTAATCAGTGTTAGGATTTATGTTTTACCCTGTGCACTAGATTCAATATGAAACAAAGCTTTTATGTAAGTAAGTGATTTATTTGCAGGCAAGGACATTCAAAGCGATGCTGGAAGTTCAAGGCCTAATTTTACTCTAAAGCTTCTGTGCAGGAGATCCTAGTGGTGTTTCTTAGAAGTGTTTTCCCTGTGCCAGAAGCACAGCTTAAAAAGTTACTTAATGAATGTAATTTTTTCTGTCTTAGAAGGGACACTTTCTGAGAATGCAGGGGAAAAGGCAAATATCAATAAGATTATAAGGCTGATAATAAGTAGAAGATTAATCTGTCAGAATAAAGGAGGCTTCTCCTCCTCACCCCTCTCTTGTATTGAGTATTAGAATACCTATAATCGTAGTCACTTTTTTACTATTATCCTTAGAGAATTCTGCAGTATGTGCACACTAATCTTAAAACTGGATACCTGTTCAAGTTGAGTCCTGTTCTGAGGTTTGACAGGCCTTCCAGAGTTATCAACAAAGACCCCTACAAAAACAAAGAAAGAATTGATTCAGCATAAAATCCTCCCAAAACAGGAGAGGCAATCCAGAGAGTCATCACTCAGGAAACCTCCCATGATCTGACTGAAAGCCTGCACACGCTCCAGATGCTGAGTTTGAAGATTTTGTCCCAGTTCACTGAGCAGAGCACAACAGCTCATCAGTCTTATGGTGAATACTGGGGTCTGACTACCATGTTCTTCCTTACCCATTCTCTTAATTCCTAAAAATGCTGTTTCCTAAATGGAATTTAGGAAATTTCAAAAAACGCCATTTCTGAAACAGAGGTGATTACTGTGTATTTGATGGAATTCCCTCTGAATGATGGAGGCACTAAATATTGAGTGACCTCAACATGTCAGCACTTTCCTTCCATTCCCTCATAAGAGGTCACTGGAACAGGCTCCCCAGGAAATTGGTCAAGGCACCAAGCCTGTCAGAGTTGAAGGAGCATCCGGATGACACTTTTAGGCATATGGTTTAGTTTTAGGTAGTCCTGTGAGGAGCAGGGAGTTGGACTCGATGATCCTTATGTGTCCCTTCCTCCTTGAGATATTCTAGGACTCTGTAAGAGGCACTAGATCATACAAGTGGAAAGTGACGAGCATTTAAATCAGTACAAGATGTAGGAGGTTGGCTAACTTTAAGCACACAGGTCACCTAGCTGACCTTGCCCAATGAACACCAGAACATATCAGCCCTTATGGATGGGAGTAATTCAGAAGACAAGCACATTTTTTAGTTTTCTTAGCCAAAATGTTGCAAAGATACCATTTTGACAAAAAAGGTCATTCTTTAATTAGAAAGAAGCCATTGAACCCGCAGTCTTTTGGGAGATGAAAATGTGAAATGTACAAAACCTGGAAGAATTTGATTGTCTTGACATGAGGAAAAAGACACCTTCTCATAACTTTTCAGCAACTCACTAATTCAGTTCTTTGGGGTCCATAACTGCTACTACAGACATTGGAAAAACAACGAACAGCTCTTGAACCAGCCGCTTCATGGGTGCATAATCCAGTTAACTGTTTGAAATCAAATGGGGGTCTGACTTGTCATTTAAAAGTAGGACATGCCATGCCAACTGTGTTTCTGCATTTCTCTTTTGTCTACTCCAACAGCTGGAACAGCTTGAAAAAATAAGATTTTCCTTCAGGACTTTTAGACGGCTGAAGGAATATTCAGGGCAACAGCTAGTTTGTACCTTTAATATTTCCACTTCAAATTCTCCAGTGTTTTACAATTGTGGTCTCAAGCACAGATATTCAGACAAAACTATGCACTTACAGATGTCTGTGCACAGACTCAGGTCAAGAAATATGGCACTGTACGTGTTCTTCTCATTTTTTGACAGGACAACATTTTGTTATGGTATTTCCTGAAGACTAGCCTAACCTCTCTGTGTGTTTGGATATCGGATATGACAGAAAAACATCTATATCCACTATACTTGCAAATGCTTCGAAGAATATCAACTAGCTCAAGATGCTGACTGATTGATAAAGAGATCATGAAAACCCACCCCAATAAAAGACATCTTTTTTTCTGACTCAGCAATGTAAAGTCTGGTGCCTTCAGTGTGATTCATTAGCTTGGCTGTTGTTATGAAAACAGGCTCACTGAAACATAACAATATTTTGTTTTAACTAGTGATTATCTCAAGTATTGGAACAATAGTCTTCTCTTTCCATAGCAGCTACTTTAGGAGACTTATGATCAGAGAAGCCCTGTATAGATTAACCTTCCAATATCTTTTTTCCTGCCTGACTCGCAGCCCATTTTAACTTAAAGCATCACTTCTGTTCCTTGTCTACATCTCTTCCTTCCTCTGTGCTTTTTTTTTTTTTTTTTTTTTTTTTTTTCATATTATGGTGTTGGATATGAGAATGAACTTTTAAAACAAAGTGTGTCTGTCAGTTGCTAACCTGCCCCAAAGTTATTAGCACTTATGTCTAACCCAGTGTGGAAATTAACAAAGGAGTCTACTTTGTGGAGGTATTTTCCCTGTATGCTTGAGTTTCAGAAATGGCTTGGTTGGATAGATCTGGATGGCCTCCTCAAGAAAGATGAGGTCAGCAGTCAGAAGAGGGAAGAGAAAGATGCTGAGGGGATGTGACGGGAAGAGCTACTCTGGCCAATTGGTGGTAAATTTCTGAGAGCCAGTGTAGCATCCCTGCTGCAGTGTGCTTATTTGGAAATAGCTCAGGAGATATAGAAACAGCCTTAGGTTTGTGGAGGACATGTCATTACATTAGCTGAGATATGTATGTTCCTGGCGCTGTGGTCAGGCACTAACTAGGATTCACAAAAATGCCTGTTTAAGTATGGCATTTTTGAATATGGCTCCATTACGATGACTTGTATAAATCAAGTTCTAGGGCAATTTTCCTGCTAATGACAGCTGTGAGATCAGTTCAGCAAATACTTGTCATTACATTTCAGAGCTAACATTTAATTCCCCAAACCCATTCTTGACTATGGAGATTTTTAAGTACCTTGTACAAAAGAAGTTTGTGTAATGCAATATTGAATGAATTAAATGAAGTGATTACTAACATAGTTGTGTTTTTATCTTGCACAGAAGAGATCTAGGTTGCATTTTTTATTTGGAAAAATAAGGATTTGATTCAGATTTGCTATGGTTCACCCTGCAACATGGATTTTTTTCTTCATATGGTGAGATAATTTCTTGACCTGATCTTTAAAGTTTACTGTAGCTCATTTTGATAAGCCTAGCTCGGGGTTGTATGCAGTTCTTCAAGCTGAAATCACTCCTTTCTTTCACCAGGTGTGTTTTCGATTAAAACACAGTTTTATCGTTGGTGTGTATTTCCTGTTTTCCACCTATCTTAATTCCCACACGTCACATAAGGACTCCCCTAATATGATGGATTTACGGAGAGACCTGTTAACATAGCAATAACCGCAGCTTCCCTCTCAGCTACTGCCTGTCAGCACACACACCAAAGTGGTGCAAGATGATTCGGGTTCAGCGACACCTCCTTCTCCCTGTTTTTTATGCAGCCAGGCTTTTGCACAGGCACGGTTGAGATCCAGCTATCTGCTGTGCATAAGCTGAGCTGGGAGCTGATGTCTGCTGTTTGCTATGCATGACCAGAGAGGAGCAGATGGACAGGTATTTGAGGGTGATATCAACAGGACAAAGCAGTTTGGGCAGAACTCTTTCCTCAAGAATTCCCAGATAGGGAAATACAGCCCTGCAAAAGTCACAGCAAATGAGCAGAAGTCTTGAACAGTAATATTGAGGATAATAAAAATAAATCATTCGTTGATGGAACTCTGTGATTTCTGTGCTGGTGTTAGCATGAAGGAAGCTTTATTTATTACTCAATTCTTTTGGCTTTTCTAATGCACAAATCAAGTGGATTCATGTGCATGTCCTGTATGCCAGCTTTTCTGAGTTCAGAATCCACTTCAGGAGAGAATGAAAAAGAATTTGAGAAAGGACAAAAAAAAAGCCATTCAATATGAATTGCAGGCACAAGATATATGGAAATAAATAGAAAGAGACAAGAAGAACATCAGTCAAACTCTGTGGTGGAGACCCACTGATTTAAACAAACCTGTACCAGTCTCATTTTGTAGGAATTTCTTGTCCCATCCCTCTCCTTCGACCATGTATTGAACACATGACTGTACCCGATTTTGGGATACCTCTCTTTTGATAAAATAGAGATATTCCTGTTTAAGTGTTAGGCTACTCTGAGTGTGATTCTTGGGTGGCAGCTGGGATAGGTACGTGGATTTCCATGTGCTGCTCTCAGCTGCCATTGGTTGACTCTAGATGAGCTGGCTGTGTGCTTCTAGTATCCATCCACTGCAACAGGAGAAAAGACTTCCAGAAAAAAACAGGTCAGATCCTGAAATGATGTGTATGAGCTCCTGCAGCCCATCTCTTTTCACACATTCAAACCCAGCAAGAGTCATGGATCTTGAGAGCAAACATCAGCCTGCTTGGAGGTCAAATGCAGCAGAGGGTGGGATGTTAATAATTCCTCAGTAACAGTATTGTTAAAAAGCCTGTAATGCCTATTTCACATCATTTTTTCTCACATTGGTTTTGACTTGGATAAATAGATGAGTAATGCATCTGAGTGGTGCTTGATGTTGCCTAACACATAATAAGCGGCATTATTCATGTCATGGAGAATACGTAATCACAGACTACACTGGAAGAGAGGTGCTACTTGAAAAGCTGTCTTCCTCATCATTGCATTTCCCTCCTTTATACTTGTGTTATTAATCATTAGATCATTACTAGAGGAAAGCTGCTAGAGGTGCAGGTATGCCTAGTTCAGAGGATAAACCGTTCTTGCCACAGGATGGGAGTTGCGAGTTTTTTTGTAATTCTTTCCTGCTCAGACTCCTTTATGTCTATGGGTTTCAGGAATGGCCTTTGCAAAAGTCTCATGTTTCTGATCCTCTGGCTTCATGGAGTAATACAGACTAACCTGAGATAACTGGATGTGGTGCAGTGTAACTTATCTCTGAGTGGCTAAGAGGCATGAACCAGATGGAGAAGGATTTCATCACCGCATTACTCTAGAGATAGCCTGAACTCATTCATCTACAAAAGAAACAAAGTGAACGAACAACTTGATAATGCCTCACAGTTTGAAGGTTGCTTCGAGATGAATGACTTGCTTGTCTGAAAGTATAAGTACAGGGCTGCTACCCCGACATGTGATAAGAATAGAGAATCTATTTCTTCAGAAGGGATTTTTCATTTCATGATATCTGGTATGTGCACACAGCTTTGAAAAATGTTCTCCCTACATCTTTGTTTCACCATAAATTAGAATTAAATCCAAAGGTACAATTTACATTCAACACCTTCAGTTTGGTTCTTTATCCTATTTTACGAGCAAACTAGCAAACCTGGTATTTCTATTTGAATGTGTTGTTTATTATTATTATATTCAAAGTAATTCAGTGAATGACTAATGTGAGTGTGTAATACCCTGTGGCCGTTCAGCTTATTTGTTAGGTTGATTCATTTGCAGTTCATAATTTGTTGATGGTGCTCAGTAATTATCACTAGCTCACCTGCTATTCTTTTATACTATGTGCCCATATACTTCCGAGACCAGAGCTGATAGAAGCAAGCTGGCTGCACAAACCTTTCTGTAATAGCTCTTTGTAAGCCTGGACTAAACATGTACTCATACAGGTGCTTATGCAGATCATTGAACGGAGTTGCCCTGCTCATTAAGTGCTGCATCACCATGTTGTACAAAAATTTTTATTGTTGTCAGAAAGCTGTTGGTTGTCTGGCTGGGAAGGGGCTTTGAACACACACTGCGTTCTCCATCTTGTCTTGTCTGGAGGACAGTAAAACTGTCAGATACAGGAAGAATCCATTTTCCTTCTTTCAGAGGAGCAGTTTACACCCAATAGTGCTAATAATACCGTTTTTAGTGACTATTTTATAATCACTTTTTACTTTCTACCACTACATTCCACTGACTGGTGGAGGGCATATGCTCCTTTGCTGGTTGGGTGTCAGTCCAGCTGATGCTACTGAGCTTGTCCAAGACCTTGAGCTATGATGTTCTTCAAGGGACATAAAAGTGGCTCCTGACGTCTGTATATGGTCTGCTTCCTCAGAAGTTGGATTTTCTGGGATGGAGACCTGAGTGAACAGTGGCTCACTGCTCAGAGGGGGATAGCTGATGGGGACATTTGAGTGAGGTCCCCTTGGAGACTTCCTCCTGCCCCAGGTGGAGATTCACTTTTGTTCATAGTGATGCTTTTCTAAATGTATTTTTCCAGTTTTCTTTTTATTTTGTGGGCTAATATTGAAAAGAGGCACATCTGAAAGCTCCTTAAATTAATTACACACCCCATGATCCAATTTATATCATACCAGCATGAATACCGCTGCTGCTAATGAAGCTGGGGGTAGTTTAGGAAATATTAGGCACACTGACCAACCTGCCCTCCACCCCCCAGCTCAGTAGCTCTGCTTGCATCGCTGAACTTTTCTGTAAACCTTACCAGCTAATTAGAATGCATTAAAAATGACAGTGCCTGTTGATTGTAGGGCTGAAACCCAGAGATTATAGTGTCATACAACACCACGCAATATGTGAGTCAGTCGGCCCCCTTTGAACACTCTTCACATCTGGCTGGCTGTGAATGGACCCACTGTCAAAGGGGCTGCTGCTGTAGTACCTGGTTCCTTATGTACTAATTACAAGCTCCGAACGCAAGAGTTAGGAGAGTCTGGGGACTTGTGGCTGGAGTTCACACGGGCTGGCGAAACAAAGGATGCCCTGTTCCTCATTACGCTCCTATACTTAATTAGGAAGTGAGTTTGTTGATCACTGGCTGTGTTAAGAATCACTCATTTATAGCAGGGCACTTTGTGATTTTTGTGAAAGTTTATTTAAATGACATCTTACACTTTGGCCATAAGGGACATGCCTTTATTTTATCTGAGTTTAAATATGGCTCTTGTAGTCTCCTGGTCTGACGGAAAGAGAAACAGGGGTGTTTTGTTTCATGGGGCAAGCAGGGAGGAAGGCGGGGGGGGGGGGGGGGATGGACCAGGGGAAGCATTTCATTGCAGGGCTCGGTTCATTGTTTTGGGATTGGCACATTGCTGTGCGAGTGCTGGTAAACCATTTAGAGATTTGTGCCTTGAATTTAGAGGAGAGGGCTGCTGGTGATGGCAGTGCCACTCTCCTGCCTTCTGGTGGGGAGTTCAAGGTCAAAACATTTTATTGGTCTGACAGCTTGTCACGCTGAGCCTGGATGTGGAGCTCTGCCAGGTCTGTGAGCTGGGGTAATGCTTTCCCCACTCCTACCACTGGCTGTCTTGTCCGGAGGTTGATGAGACAGAGGTGGAGGCTGCATGGGGGCCATTGACATTCAGAGATGTTTCGTCCTTTGAGAAGTAAATGCTGCAGCAGTCCTTTCAATGCAGCTTGTGTTGGGAGTCAATTGCTTCCCCTTCTCTATTACAAGGATGCCATTAATATCCAGTGCCACGGTAGGACCTAGCAATTCTTCACTGCTAGAGCCAGTGGAGATGAATGATGGACTGTTTTCCTCGCCCAGAAACGGAGTTCCTGGGCTCTGACACACAGTGGCAAGGGAATCACAAGAAAGCAGAGTAGAGAAAAGCTTTAAGAGAGAAGCCAAGAGTGAGATATAATGGAAAAAACAGAGACCCATCTGATTTTTCTATAGTAGCTCTAACTGGGATTAATCAGCCATTTATGGAAAGAAATTTACTGTGATCTTTGCTCAGATGCCATACATCATTATTACTTAATTATAGACATTTACCTAGGCACTGCTTGTTATCCACTCTGATTCCTCAAGGATCAAATGCCTCTAATCTCAAAGCCATTATGTAAGTCCTCCTAGCTGCATGTCTGCAGGAAAACCAGCAAGCAGTGATTCAGGGGAGCTGGTGGGTATTTCTTGGAGGTCTTTTTGTAAGGCAGCTTAGGTTTAGTGTACATGAAGTCAGTTCACTAGGCTGAACAGATGGTTTAGAGACTGGTGGAAGGGAATAATCCTTTATTGGTAAAAGGAGAAGAACCTCTCTTTTTCCTAAATTTGACTAAATTAAATTACGTTTCTATGCTGTCTTCTAAATTGCCTCTGACTTTTACGCTTACCTGATGACAAAGACTGTGTTAACCTCTTTTTTTTGCGATGTGTATATTACTTCCTCCCCCACCCAAAAGAGTAAAAATCACCTGATAACAGCTTCAGACTCGGCAGGTAATAGTTGATCCTGAGCTTCTGCTCACATAATATTTTCCAGATGAGAGACCGAAAGTTTGCCTTGCTTAGAGGAAACCATTCATTCAATCCATAAGGAGTGCTTGGCCCCCACCCAGAAATGTGAGTGGATTCCTTGTTGTTACTGTTGTTTTCAAACAGTATCTAACTGTGTATTGAGGAGAATGGAGGAAAAAGATGAGATTAAAAAACCAAACCAATCATGTTAGTGTGGATGGTTTGCATAAAGGTTATTTTCAGGAGTAAAACACTGTAGTACTTATGTGAAGCTAGGTAGGTAATAGGGTGTTTCAGTTTGTTCAGATGCATGAAGCATTTGCAGATTATCACAAGGAATTATGCATAGCTAACAATTCACCAGGAAAAAATAGTGGAGTATATAATTATGTCGCAAAAGTCTTGCTTCCAAAAAAATTAAGTTCAGCCTGGAGTCTATAAACATTTACACATGCATTTAACTTCATTAAATGGCAAACAGCTGTAACTTCCTTTGCAGTTATCCGTTGTTCTTCCTCTTGAAAGAGCTCTTTTGATCTCCAGGGTGCATGGAGTTTATATCTTCCTCGGATCTGGTGCTGACCAGTAGAAAAGAGGAAATTCTCTGCTTTGATTAAAACAGTGCTAGTGGAGGGCTTGCTACTCCAAACACAAATTCGTATGTGAGCTTCATTTAACAGCATATCCCGTTGCTTCTACAGGAATGGTCTCAAGTAGTAAGTAAGTGAACATAAAACAGATAAAGCAATTGAAGAAAAAAAGGAGTAAAAAAAAATCTTGGAAGGGTAGGAGGCCAGATCTTCTCTCTGTACAATTTTACATCGTCTTTAGATGTGTAGACACAGCAGAGGGCTTTTCTATGATGAATGCTGACTCACTTAAATTGCTATAGTGTGCCATGTGCCAATGATTCCTGAGCTGGTACTCACCCTGATGAGATTCCCTACCTTCAGTGTGTTTTAAACATTGACCTGCTTCAGCACGAACCCCTGCATTGCATTACTTGTCTGCAGAATCAGGTATGGGATCAACTACCATTCAAACCAAGATCCATCAAACCTCCAAACCACTCTCTGCAATGTTTTCTTAACCCAGCTGTCAGCTGAGACATGAGACTACTGTGACAAAGATCCTCTTGACTTGAGCCTTCCGTCCAACATGAATGTCGTTGACAAGACCAGCTACTATCACTGTTGGCTTCTACTGACTCTCTGAACCAAGCAAAATGACTTGTCTTTCTTGCTGCTTCTAGTTCTGAGCTGACCAGTTCGAGACATAGTCCATTTAAAGCAAGTCTCTACATATATAGTGTTAAAAATGCTCTTAAATTGGTACTGTTAGCAAGGAAACCATGCCTGGAACCAAGGTTTCAATCACAAACACATTGTGTTTCAATTTTTTGCATGCTTTTTACAAAGATCTCTTCCAAATACTTCCTTTTCAAATGGAAGACAGTACCACTCAGCTTCCCGTGATATAGTTTAGCCTCTTCTATGTGATTTGACATATTATGTCTGTAAGTTTTTATGAGATACAAGAATAACACAAGAACAGGACAAAATGGGAGATAGTTAGGTATTATGGCACTTACCTTTGGAAAGGAATCTTGAAGCAACCCTACAGGAGTTCCGTAACAGACAGTTTTTGTTCTGAAGTTAATCTTTCTGCCTCAGTGAAAATGCCCTCCTTGTGTTCTTCTACAAAGCAAAATCCAACTGTTAAAGCACTAGTTTGCCACCAGATCCTTGTGCTTCAGGTAATGCCTAGCTACCAAAGACAGTCCAATTCTGACAGGGCAGTTATCTATGTAATTTTTGATCTATGGTTCCATGATTCTCATTTCTGAGGAAACCCCCCTGTGTATCATGTAGGCCCAAGCAGGACCATTACTCTAATTTCTCTCAGCTGCCCTCTAACCGTAAGTGTTGTTTAGGTCCACCTTTGCTGTTGCTTTGCATTTCCAATTCTGGATTTGAATAAGTTGTGGGTAAAATCCTGTGTCACAGCAGCAGTTTCTATTGCTTGAGGGCCTTGACTGCTTTCTTGGACATATTTTTAGGCAATGGCTTTACACACTCTTCTCTTAGATGTGCTTCAGTCAACCCTTCCCGATATATTTATCATGCTGCCAGTGGATGTTGTTGCTACAGAGTAAATCTCAACATCATCCAAGGAATACACCATCTCTTCTACAGGAGAACACGGTAATGTTGCGTTTCCTCACATACAGAATAGGAAAGAGCAGTATTTCCGAACTGCTGTGGAGTATGAACTGAGGGTGACTTCTAATGGATGGCCGCTCTATGTGAAGCTGGGAGTTAAGCCTTCAATGAAATCTAGTTTCACCAGAGAAGCTTTGCCTTTCCATCTGTTCCTTGGATTTAGATTTCTAGTGTTTCATTGTGTTCGTATTATCATGCAGCACTATGTCTGGCATAGGTATTAAAGTGTCTGGGTGTGCAGGTTCCATAATCCTACCGCTGGCTTCATCTTTCAGGGGCTGTAATACTTGGTTTGCTGTATTTTTTATTGTTACCACTGTAATTGTATTGTGAGGGCTCTTACTCCAGCTCTGGCTTGTTAAATAAATAGAACATATCCCTGTGTCTCATGCCTCCACGTCTGGAAGGGATTTAAACCTCTTCTTTTGTCTGCATGTTTTGGCTGAGCTAAGATTTTCTTTTGAAAGACCCTGCAAGTTTCAGGGTATGTGTGTATTATAGAGAGTGTGCTTTCATTAAGTTGTGCATTATTACAGCTTTGTTTGTGCTTGGGGTGTTGAGTGTCATGGAGGCTGGTTCCCTTTAAACACTAAAGAGTACAAATACCCCAGGAATATGCATCCTGATTGATGTAGCTGCTGCTGCAGCTCACATACAGTGTAACTCTACATTGTTCTGTTTCCTAACCAGTGGGTTTCATAGACTGTATCATCCCACGGTGGCACCTGGTAAAAGGTCAAGAAGTAGTAAAAAGAAAGAGATGCACTCAAACACTGCAGATTAACAAAGAATATTTTTCTAAATCCTTACCCTCTGTCATTATTCAGCCATGGTCTGGCCTGCTTATTTTCCACCACTCACCCAGAAATCACCTGAAAAGGTGTTTTATTTATGTGAATATGTTGGAAGAATTCATTTTTCACATAAATGCTGGTATTCAAAATACACAAGGCAATTTTTCTGTAAAAACTGCTTTTGGAAGATGCTTTGCAACTTTTCTAACTTGTCCTTGTGGCCTCAGCCAGAGGAAGCACAAATGTGAACTTTCTTCATAAAGTCTGTGTGGGAAAAATCAGCTAATCCATCTCCTATCTAAACAATATTTAAACTTTTTTCCAATAATATTAGTCTAAACTTATTTCAACACCCTAATGAAATAAAGCTTAAACAGCATCCTTAGTCAATTTACGTTAGGGTTTGGTCAATCTACCTTTTATTGTTTTTCCCATTGCCTAACCTACATTTTCCTTGACTGAATATGACTATTTTTCCTACATGTAAGGGGCTTTTCTATGGTTAGGCGTTTACACTGCTGAAGCCATTTTACTTTAATTTTTACTCTGCCATCTTCTTTATGCAGTGTTATTTCTCCCAGCCTTTTCAACAGGCTGTCCTTTACAGACATCGCAGAGTTGCCCTCGGGGCTCTCGCTGGTTGGCTGACATCTTCCTCAAAGCATCATGCTCAAAAATGGACACAATGCTTTATCTGAACCCTTATCAGGGCAAAGTGGGTTTGGGGGATTACTTCACGCGTCCCGTCTTTGGCAGACCTTTTGGACATTCCCTGAGGGTGTCCTTCTCCTAGCAGTGAGGCACCATTGACTCATGTTCAGCTGTGGTCCAGGACGAACCCCAGCTCCTGTCTACACAACTGATCTCCAGACAGTCACTCCCTATCTTCTGTTTACACAGTTGATTGGTTTTGATCTATGTCTGATACTTTTACTGTTGATTTACATTGTCTCGTCTTCTACTTATTTCAGACGATTGTTGTGGCTGTAGAGATCTTCTAAAATTTGAGTCCTTTCTTACAAACTGGTCCAGTTACAGTCTGATATAATCTGCAGATGTAACTGGGATACCTCCTTCCACTGGTTAACACGGGTGATAATGCCAGATAATGCCAAATATTGCCAAGCCCCACGCAGACTCTTCTGTAGCTGGTTGTGTGCAAGTTTGTTCACGAGCTGTGAAGCCTTTGTAACACTTGGAATGAAAGATACACGTGGCATGGCATGATTTACTACTGAGTTTGAATAATATATTTATGTTTAATTTATCAATATAATTTATTTACCAAACTGGTCCTTCTCCAAAACATCCACGTATGTTTTTTCTTTCCCTTAATTGATTTCTGTTACCCTGTCCTGACGTGGAACAGCATTTTCTTTCCTCCACATGTTTTTTAGTACTGTGAAGACAATGGAGATTTTTTCCTTAGCTTTTTGGGCTGAGTGGATTATAGAGGGGAGGAAAGTTTCCAGCCTCTTAAAATGAGGAGGAACTGCACAGACTGCAGATAGGTCATTCTTCAATAGGGGAAATATTGTATGCTAGAATAGATGATTGCTTATTGAGTTTTGCTCCTTCCCAAGCTCCCAGCTCAGGCTGCAAACCCAGTAGCTCCTTTTCCTTACCCAGCCCCTGTTTCATGGGTGAACTAGGACCTTATGGGACCCACCTCGCAGAACACGTGCTCAGGAAAACGGAAGCCACCAGAGGTTTCTGGAGCACAGCTGCACGAATAACCCCATCTGCACATAAATACACACAGAGACAGTTCAAGGCTTCTCAGCACCACAGGCAAAAATGAACTTTCCTGACCTAAGGCTGTGAAGCAGGGGGCTAGCAGAGGCTGGGGGAGAGTGGGGGAACGGACCACGCTGGAGCAGGAACAGAGCGCGCCGCTCCGCAGAGGCAAGCCTCCTGCTTTTGCAGCTGTGGAGGCTGGGCTGGCTGCAGCTAGGTGGGCTCCCCTTCCCTCCAGCACAGCCCTTTGCACCTCATGCTTGGCTTTTCCCTCGGTGACAGCAATCAGCCTGTGACATTGGCCTTAAACATTGTGCATCCTCACAGGGGTCTGCTGTGCTAAGCTTGTTTTGATCATACTTCAAAGTTAGCCCTGAACATGCACAGAGGACCTGGTGTGAAATGCATCATTCTTCAAATCCATATTTAAGATACAATTGCTCGAGACTTTATCATATTTTGCCTGGTTAGAGTTTAGAAGCTCATCAGTATTATTAAGAGTACTTCTTCATTATCTGAGGTTCACATTTCGATTTGTTTTGCTGAATATATCTCTTTTTCACAGTGATCTGCGCTGTTAAAAGAGTTTTCTCTTTGAGTTGCCCTGGGTTTTATTGGCTTAGCTGAAATGAGCTTCTCTGGATTTGGCTGAAATCACTTGCACATAGATATTTTTCATGGGATTGACCCTGTGGGCAACTTCAGTGAAAACACATGGTCTATTGAAGACACAGCTGAGGGCATTCACTGCCCTTGTGGAGTCATGGGAGTGCAAAAATTTAGTGAGCACAGCCGCTTGTTCTTCTTGTAAAATATATGGTCTTTTTCAGGTAGGAAGAGCTCCAGTGGTCAGTATGGGTGTTACCTTTCTGTATGTACCACAAGGTTTAAACAGATACTTGAATTTCAATAACAGTACCAATAATTTTGGGGTATGATTTATTTAATTGTTACTGTGAGAGAAGGACCAGGCTATAGTCATGTTCATATTACCTAAAAATTATAGTAGTAATATGCCTTCATAGATTAAATGTGGGTTTGGACTGAAGATGAGGATCATTACCTTTTATTATATGGAGAACCAAACTAAGAAGGAAAGGGCACTCTGAAAAACTTTAGGAAAAAGCTTCTAACTTACAAGAAACAATGCATCATATCAATATGTTGACTGGGCAAATACATAGCAAGTTGTATGCTTTCTGGAGACCTTATTTAATGGTTTCAGTAATTTCCTTCTCAGACAGAATATGCCTTAATGAGGAAGCTGAAATCTGTTCTCAGTTACCGGAATTACTCCAGATTTAACATGTGTGAGGGAGAGTAGTTTTGAACCAATGTTTTTAAGGCAGTGGACAACTTCCATTATTTCTTGTGAAGATTATGTAGCTTTATCATCGAACATGTAATTGAAAACACTAGAGATGAGATAAGTGAGTACATTTTAATATGGATCTGCAGACATTTAGCAATCTAAGGACTAGCAGGGATCAGCAGACAGCAGTTTGGAAATGTCTTAATTTGTTTACTGAATTGCATACTTGTTTCTTTGCTTTGTGTTGTTTTGTCTGCTGTATTATGCCTTTTTTCCCCAAGTACCTCAAGACTTCCAGTTGCTTAAGTGCTAGGAAGATCTCCCTTCAGGTCTCATTTCTGCAGAATTTTTAGTCTTGCAAAAGTGATGAATACAGACACTAAATGGACAAATGGCATATCAGTTTGAAACTTCCAAAGATATTTCACTTTGGCAAAGGTGTTTTTGCTTGTCAGGGGAAAAAATTCAATATAATAAAATACATTTAACTTCACTGAGTAAAAAAATATTTCATTTTAACTTTTGCTCCCTGGCTTTAGTCTCCTGATAAAATGCGTCTGCAGTGGTATAAAAGTGTAAATTCTCTTGTCGAATAAGAAGACAGGAGAAAAGAAGAGGAATAAATAATCACTTTTCACAATGTCTCTTGAAGTCTGTGCTGGGATCCAGGCTCTTCAGTATATTCATAACTGGTATGAAAAACAAACAAGAAGTGGCATAATTAAGTTTGCTGATATGCAAATTGTTCAGGACAGTTGAATCTAAACCCCTTTGCAAACATTTTTGGACAGATTTTACAAGATTGACTGGTAGGTAACAATGAAATTCAACCTATAGAAAAATCCCTCACTGTACACATGCTAAAGACAGACTCTTAATTTAGTTATTATCATCCAGGAAAAAAAAAAAAAAAAGCTTTGGCAATTACTTTGAGTAGTTCCCTAAAAATTGAACTCATTGCTGCAGGATGTTATAGAAGCCAGATGTAGAAATGAATTCTCTAAGGACTGAGATATGTTCATGGGATGTATGTTGTTTAAAGGCTGTTTAAGACTACTGCACCTAAGCAACTATTATCTCAGTCCCTAAAATGCTGATTGCCGGAGACAAGAGGGGACATGCCAGGAAAGATAATACTCAGTGACTGATAAGGCTTTTTGTATATTGCTGTTTCCCACATTTCCATATGCACGTGTTCCTGAGACATACACAGCCCACTACCCTGACAAGATGGACTTCTCTAGATGGAGAATTGGCCATTTTCTGGTTTTGTGGGCATTATATGGGATCTTCTTTTGTCACATGTTCCCAAAGTGCAGTGTCCCTGCCAAGCAGTTGCAGCCGCAGCTGGAAGAGGTCTAGCAGGGAGAGAGTTGTGCAATCTGATAATTTCAAGTTTGGGTCCGCCTCAGGAAATGTGACCCAAAGTGGAAGTCTGTCAAGTTTCAAACCCACTGGAATGGGAATGATCACTAAATAGGCAAATTCTAAAATGACTTTGAAAGCTGTCTGAGATAATACATAAATGTCTTGCTTTGTCTTCCTTTCCAGCTGAATTATGTAGTTTCAATCCGGGGAAACAGAAGCCGGTGCAAATTCAAGCCCTACTGACTTTGGACAGTTTCTCTTTTTTCTGTTGCTGGTGATCAAGAAAATTCTGGATTTGCTCACTTCGTAAACACTATATCCTTTGAGATATTTTGAATGGCTTCTGGTTTGCAGTGTGTTTGAAACTGAGTTGGATTAGCTGCAGCATATACATATGAACAAAATGGAATTCCTTCTAACCTAAAAACTAATGATAAATTTAACCACAGAAATGCTGAATGGCTTAATACAGAAACAATATTTCTTCAGTTATAGGTAATTATACATTTTTACCTGCCAAATATAATAAGATGTATTATAACATAACTATTACTGAGAAGCAATAGATTATTTTTTAAAAAAAGAATTATCTTCAAAAAACCTGGATTTTTTTTCTCACATTCTTTGCCACTTTTCTTCCCCTTTCCCCCCCCATTAGTGGCACTTGGGAAAAGTGAGGGAAAGGGAAAATTATAATCCAGAAGCATAGGAAACCTAAACATTGGCAACATTTTCCAGTTTTTAAAAAGAGAAAGAAATAAAGGAAGGAAGGAAGGAAGAAAGAAAGAAAGGAAGAAAGAAAGAAAGAAAGAAGAAAGAAAGAAAGAAAGAAAGAAAGAAAGAAAGAAAGAAAGAAAGAAAGAAAGAAAGAAAGAAAAAAAAAGTGAGCAACAAAATTCTGGCACAGCATTGGTTCTTATTAATGGCTGTTTTGTTGAGAAACTATTGTTCACCTCTAAAAAGGAAATAGTTAAACAAACTGCAGATGGTTCAGCCTTAACATCCTCACTCAGTTCCAAGTGTGCCTTGGAGAATTGCAAATGAAGCGACTGTTTACACAGGCTTTTCCCTCATGCAAAGAAACAGCACCAGCGCAGTCGTGGCAGCATCACCCAATCCTTCCTCACACAGGACTCCTGTGAGAGCAGTTTTAGGTGGATTGGGAGCCTGAGGCCGCAAAAGGACGCAGTTAGCATGTTGTGGGGCTATCCCTCATTTCACATTGCCCCATTGAGCTCAAGTTACCAGAAACCCAGCTTGGTGTATGGCCACGGATTCCACTTTCCTCTGGGAGATCCTGCTTCTTTGGTGGAGAACCTGGTGGCATAGTTAAGTCCTGTGGTGAGTCTCCCACTTGTTGACTGATTCAGGAAGAAAAATCTCAGTAAAGGAAACTGAATACAAATGTTCCTCACTTTGGAGGGGACAAAAAAATGGCCCCTTGTATTTTACTCAAGACTTAGTCAAGGAAACTTTCTACGAACAAAACATGGAGGAGAACATCAGAAATATGATACTTCTGCCTCCTTGCACAAGGGTCACAAAAGCTTTGGATGGTGGTTGAGCAGCCCTCAGCAGTGTGTGTGGAGGCATATGGATCCAGTTTTCCTGCCCTCCGACTAAGATGATGGTGGGATTACAGGATTGCTCTTGGGAGGCAGGTGTTGGGGAGAGGCTGGGAAGTGTTGGTTCCTCCCCTCTAATCCCTTTGTAGAGCTCCAACAAAAACCCCCATGTATTTTCAATGTCTCCCATGATGAGAGAGCCAGGAAATTTCCCAGATGGACTTCTTCATTGGGTTAGAGTTTTGTCTTTACAGTAGTTTAAAATAATGGACTCTTTTTAGAAGTAATAATTTCTTAACAAACTCTAATAAGAGCTTGGGTTTTTTTGTTGTTGTTGGTTTTGGTGGTTTTTTTTTTAGCTTCAGTATATAGCTGTAGATCTTTCAGGTAAGATGAAATGCAGGGTGTTTTTTTTTTATGAGGACTGTGTTCTGAAATTAATTCCCATTAGTGTATGTAAGAATGACCTTTAGCTTTGGTTTTCATCCAATAGCTTGTGAAGATACAGCTGCTTTTGGTCATTTTTATGAGTGAAAATCTAAATAATGTTTAACATCTATTAGACTAAATAGAAAAGAAATTTGGAAGCAATTCAGTGATGCCAAAAAAATAGAAGGATCTATGCAGGAATGTAAATTATATGCAGAGATGCTATGGTTGTAAGAATAAGTGAGAGCAGCTGTTAAAGTACTGGGAAAGTAGTGCTTTATTTGGCATTGAAGACTTAGGCCAGGTTTCCCTGAGTGTGACTGTACCCCTTGGAAGGAATCTGAGCTGATGGGTCGGCAGTGGTGACACTGAACTCTGTGGTCCCACTAGTGGGTCCTGAGAGCTTGTTAGTTCAGGGGCAGCACTGTGCTAAGGTGGCTGTCCCCCTCTAGGGCTCTAGCTGGGGTCCTTGCACCTCATCTCAGAGATGTGTGGGTCCTAGATACCGAGTACTGTGGATCAGTACACAAAGGAAGGAGAAACCTTCTTCTCTTGACCCATGCAGGAGCACTGAGCACAACTGGGGCTTTGGGATCTAGTATCCCCAGGGACCATGTTGTCAGCATTGCCCAACTTCTCTTGGTGGGTAGACTGGAGAAGAGAGGGCTTCTGCCCAGGGCTGAGGGCTCTTTGTGTTGGCTGTCATCTGTAAGCAACCACATGTTGATGCCGCATAGGCAGATTGCAGTGTTGTTTGGCCTCTCGTCCTCCTGATCCCAACCACGTGCGCTGGAGCTGGGGTGGTCCTGGGTAAGGCAGGGGCTCATGGCAGACTCTTGTGAATAGTTTCCATCCTGAAAGTGAGTACAGGGACTTATTACAGCGACCTCTCAGAAAGACAAAAAATGCAAAATAAAGTAGTCTAAAACCTTCTTAAGTCTAGCTACTGCTCTGTAACAGCAAGAACTTTATCTGAGAGGTATTATGTGGTATTAAATGACTTACCCAGTTTTTAGCCTTTAGTAGAATTATTTGGGAGGGTTGGGAATAGGGATGCTCATTTATTAATTCACAGTTCATTGGATTAACTTTTTTTTATTTTATTTTAATGGACAAAAAAAATCCTGCTTGAAGACTGCAAGTCAAAACCATATAGTGCTTCTGCCAAAAATCTGCCTTGACTGCTTTGCCTATGGCAAACTATGACGTATGAAATACTTTACAATGAACTGGGACTTTCAAGAGGATGGTATAAGAAAAGCCTCATTTTTTAGTCACATTGTTGCATGCTTGATGTTCCTTCCACTTTTGTTGCAAAATGATCTTAACTCTGCTGTTAAAGGAGCTGGAGAACTATGACTCTGGCAGAAAGGGTCAGAATGTCTGGCTCTGTCTGAAATAATAATTAAATTAAATGTATTGTTTATGACTTATTTATTGCTGATGCTGATTAACCATCAATACTTGGGAGGGAGTGAGCAGAGAGCACACTGCTCATTTAATTGGACATTAGCACATCAGCCGAAACGGTTCTAGCATTGCAATCCCATACCTGATGCATGAAGGAATGCTAGACTGAAGGTCTATTTCCTCCTTTTCAGGCACATGCACTATTCCCAGTAACCCAATTATACGGCTTTCTTCACACTTTATCCATAAAATGCTACTAACACATCAAAAACAAGTGAATCCTTACATCCTGCCGTTTTATAGCTCATAAAGCCAACTTCACCCATTTTACCCAAAGGAGTGCACAGCCAAAACCAGGACAAAGCCAATGAAAAAAAGTGTGTGTGTGTGTGTCTGGCTCTGTATATGAATTATGACTATTCAAGGGAAAAAAAATTGGAATGATTGCCAAAAAGCCAAGTGTGTAAAGGGACAGCTGGAGTTTTATGCTGGAGTTTACAATGCATTACTGTTCAATAAAAAAAGGAGTCCTTTACAACAGCAGCTCATGCATCACATGATACATAAGCTACCTCTGAATACAGAGCACCTTCTTCAAAGGAAATGTCATTTTCTATTGAATTTGCTGTTAAAGGAACAGTAGGTGATCTAGCTAGAGATGTGACATGGTGTGGAAAAGATCTGATTCCAGTGCTTATAATGGTTTCGTAGTGGACCTACTAGCTGCAATGATACTTTCCTTCCCATCGCACTGCTCATGTCTCAGCACTTAACATTTTTCTCTTTCCAAGGGTAGCAGACTTTAAAACCAAGGCCAAGGTTTTCAGATTTGGCATGAGCAAATAGCTGTTTGGGTGCTCACAATGAGGGAGGAGAGAGGAAGGAAGAAAAGGTGGGAGGCAATCTGAATCTTTCTCCAAAGGAAAGCTGGCACTGGTCATGTCCAAATTGTCTGAGTGCCTTGAATTTTCAGAGAAGGTTTGCTGCCTAACCAGTTTTTTTCCATAAAGGCCAATCAAGCTCTGTTGGATGCTTATAAGGTATTCCCCCCCTTTGCTTATTTTGTATTCTGCCTGCCATGCAGAAATGGTAATTAACGGGTGTAAAAACTCCACACTTCTTCCCTGTGGCTGCTTGTCGAAACACAGGGACATCAAGAGATATCCTGGAACAGAAGGAGAAAGAGTGGGAGAATTGCAAGCAAGAGAATAACAAGGTTTAAAACATTAAAAGTATAAGGAAGGGGGAAAGTCAGGACATAAATGTTAGGGAATAATAAAGACTGCTGGGAGCACAGGTGCTGGATATTCAAAATAGTGTGAGGTCATGGGGACAGCAGCAGCAAAAAGACATATTTGTTTAGTTTGGCAATTATGATTTAGCCATGAGAGAAGATCTCTGCCTCTCCATGTGCAGAGGCCAAATGACCCCTGCAGACACCCTATAAAGCTTGTGACCCATCCATGCTGCTATTTCCCTCTTGGTCCCAAATTTCATCCAGATACACCTCCCTTCTGCAGGCACAGATGGATGTTGGCTGAGATTGGTCACTCAGCTGAGCTGCCTCCTTGAACTTGGTATTTCTTTACATTCCTTCTGACTTCAAGAATGCCCTGTTTGGGTTCAATGCAAAGCAAAACAACAAATCCAATGCTAACCTGTGTACTGCTTCTAGAGACAACAGCATTTATGCTGTCCCTGTATTTCTATTTTACTGTTGCTGTATATCCTCCAATACTTTAATTTGTCATTCTCTCTAAACTCTGGGATTTTGTAATACTAAGCACAGAGGGTTAAAGCTTGTGATATTACAAGCATTCATGACTTTCTTGTATTATTAACGATATTTAATTTTCTTCCAATAGTTCCATGAGTCCTTGAATAATGTGATTGTAAGTACTGCTCAGTGCTGGTACTTGCAAAAAGTTCCAAATGGTGGAGAAACTCTGAACATGTGGATTGTAGATTCTGAAATGAGGAACAGGAAATCTCCTATATGATAAATGTCACAGCAAAAGAGAATGGAGGAGCCTACATGTAAAATGTAATGGCTTCCTGAAACCAGCCAGACAGCTGAGAAGTACCAATTTTTCTGTATTTCTGAGAAGTGCACAAGATCTGGCTAAAAATACTGCTGTTGAACAGCCATGTTTAATAGTAATCACAATGTACTCAAATTACTTGGGTTTTATTGGTTTTTTTGGGGGGAAGGAGTGTCAAGGAAAAACACAATAGTGTTAACTAAAAGAAAATAAATTGAATTAAAATGAGGAAGAAATGGAAAAGAACAGCCAAAAAAGTAAATAAAATACTTGCAGGTGACACTGAGATTTTTTTAAGATGCCCAGTGTAACACATAACTGCCTATAAACAAATAAAACAACCTTGAAAGGAAACTCAAAGGAAAAAACCCAATTCAATAATGATGTAGGTGAGGCTGGTAAAGGAGGCTATCAGGAGTAAAAAGAAACTTTCTTTAAGGAGCGGAGGCTGTGCGCAAACAGGGAAACCAGAAAGGATTATAAGCAAGGGAGGTTAACTGGAAACAGCCATCAAAAAAAAAAAAAGACCAAAAAGGTCTCAAGGAAGAACTTTTAAAGGCAAAAAAAAATAATAATAACCCCTTTTTACAAACACATATATCTTCCAAATTGTCTGCAAGGCCAATGGAAGATGAAAGGATAATGGAAGCGCTTGGGGAAGATAAGAACCGGCACAAAGTTAAATTAATTGTATCAGTCCTCAGAGAGCAAAAGCTTAAGGAGTTTCTCACTGTGGATGAGTCACAGCAGCTCCCTCCAGTTGTGGTTTTGTGATAGGCTTGAGCTGTTCTAAATCCACGCTGCTTCCAAAAGGCGCAATCCTGTTCTCCCCTCGCTGACCCTGGCCATGCGATCCCACTGCCTCCCTTGTGCCAGGATTAGCATCATTGCAGCCATATGGGCAGCCAGATCAAGAGCTTAATCGCATTAATTATCAGGCATGGGGTTTAAGACAAAAGAATTTTTTTTTTTTTTTCCTGTAGTGCATTGTTAAATGGTGGTACGGGATGCTATGGGGATCTGAAGGTCAATCAGGTTCCAAAGGCAGCTGGTGAATTTGTGAAAAGGTCCATGCAGGGAGAATAATATTTCCCATCAAGGAACAACCACATCAATAAACTTCAGTGTGGTGGGTAGGTATAAGGGAGATGTGCTTGCTCTGATCTTTAGCCCTTCCTGAAGTATTTCCTATTGGCCTTTGTTTGGGTAGCAGGCTAAATTGACTTCTGGCCTGAAGACATGCCATCATACTCTTTATGACACCAGAAGGAAACTAGCAGCAGCCAAAGGACACATCTCTTAAAATTTTATGGCTTTAGGCCAGTCTCAGGAGAGTTGGACAAGCAGCACTTTCTCTGGTATTATATGTTTGAATGTATCTCATAAGCAAAGTAAGTATGGTGGTGATTACAGTGGTCTGTTGATTTTTCCAATATAAATCGTTAACAATAACATGTTTTGATAGCATTTTCATGGAATAAGGAAGAAAGAAACAAGTTTTTCTTTCTTAACCCACTCTTCTGTTCCAGTGTAAAAAGAAATTAAAAAGCATGTACTTTTTACTCTGTGCAAGAAGACAGGAGGGTATCACTGCATTCTCCCAGGGGCTACAGTTAACAAGACCTGTCCTTTTCCCCTGCAAAATAAATCTTTTGATCCACACTGAGACTAAACAAAGATTTCTCTGTTTACTTTTGGAAGCACTAAGCATCAAGACACTAACACTAAGGGATAATCTATTAAAGAAGCTTTCTTTGTGTTGAAGTCCAGCCTTTGTAGAAGACTTTGTCAACAAATCTTACTAAAATATTGCTATATTACCTTAGTTTCCTGGTGGCAAAAGTGCATTTGTAAATGTTCATTGGTGCTTAATTGTCTTTAAACCAAAAGAGAATGAAAGGAGTAAAAGGCATGCTGGAAGCATTTTGGTTTTATCAGCAGCCTTCCCACAGTTAAGGGCATTGAATTTCTGCATCTCTTGTGCTTGGTTACTTCATGTTGCAAAATCCTCATTACAGGGTACAAACACCCCAATTTTAGGTAATTTTTTTCATGACTCACGGCTTCCACAACCAATGAAAATTTACTCTTAAGCTAAAAAATTAAGCCTACCGCATACTTCCAGTCCTGAGGCTGCAGAAGGTACCAGCTGCAACCACGGGGCTAAATAGTTGCATAGAAAGGAGAACACAATTGATTTCAACTACTGGATCTCTGCAAGAGACTGAGACTTATTAGAGGGCAGAAGAATGAAAGCAGATGGGAGATTTAAACTGCATCAAGTGATTTAAAGATGCATGGATGAGCCTTTTATTACATGGGATGATTGATGATGCACCAGCCACCAATGCTGACCACACTTGTAAGAATTAATTTGGAGGCCCAATTAGAGCTAAACTGTTACTTAGTCCCAGGCTGCGAAAGAAAATCTGGCCATTTGTCCAGGGGCATCTGAAGGTTTCAGATAGTTATCTAAAGAAGGAAACATGGTTATGCCTGGCTTTACTGTGTTGTTTTTAGTGTGTCTGTCTCTAATTTGGTCTTACATGTTTACTTTTCTTCCTTTTTAATGTAAACTGCACCACCTGCCTCAGCATGAGTCAGCATGCAAGGCTCAGTAAGAGCCTGTACCAACATCAATTGCAACTTTAATACTTGAACCATTTTATGAATATTATCTGCCTGGACTGTAATCTGTCTCCAGACAGACAAGATAGCAGTGTGTTGATGCTGTGTGCTCCTGCTTATTGTCAGCAGTCTTGACAAATATGTTTTATTTCCCTTTGAGCCTGCACCAACAAGCCAGAAGGTGCCGGCAGTGTCTGCATTCAGCTCTTTCATTCTTATCTGCATCAGGACCTGGAGGCAAGGAATTTACTGCATGTAAATGTGTTGGCTTGTTTTGATTAAACATGCTGTGGAAAATCCAAATTCAACACCTATACAGCCACAGGCAAATGGCAACAGTATTTCCACCATGAGTAGGATAATCTGTTGAAGAGCTTTATTAACCATACACGTGCCTATTGTGGACTGGGTGAAAATAAAGAGTAATGCTAGTGCACTAACTAAAAAAATGACAAAGACTGGTTTTCGTTCACACCCTATGCCTGTGTCAAAGACCTAGTGGTCTGCTAATGAGAGTACTGGACTTTTTTCTGCCATTGCTAAGTCAGTGTGTTGAGCTGAGGTTTTGAATTCCCATGAAATCGTGGTTAAAACTGTCATCCAGTGAATCTGACACCGATGTCTTCAAAGATTGCTCCAAGCATTTTGGTTTGAATTTTCCTTCTGCTTTGCCTCTGAAAACTCATAACTATTTACCACAGCAAGTGGGTGATGCCTAGGGATACATTTTTGGGCACTAAATCCTGATCAACAGCTCCAGCAAAGCACTCTCGAGCTTTTGTGAGGCATCAACCACCCAGAGATCGCCTCCTTCTTCTCTTACAACGACAGTTTGGGGTTGCAATTTTGACGGTGTTGATCTCCTTCAGGATGCTCCCAGCTGAGGCTGTCTTAGTTCACAATTCAGTCTCAAATTTATTCCAAATGTGTGACAGCCAAATGACGGTGATGTTTAATTTGTTGTTGTGGTTGTTCTAAGGGTTGTGGCTGGAGAAGCCACCCTGTACATACGCCTCTGCAATATTTCACAGACCAAACCTCCCAGTCATCCAAAAACTGTGGGGTTCCTGCCATTTCCAGAGACTTATGTTCAAAATCATCCTTGAAAGTGAGTTAAGGCTTTTAGAGATGCATATGGTCCCTGATGGTCAGAAAAACAAACACATGGAGGATGCAGAGCACAGCAACATGGCAGGTAACTTCTCTGACCACCTATCTGGAAAGCCCATAACTACTGTTGCTGTTGCTATGTCAATTAACTAGCTTTGCATCCAGGCATCCAGGTCTTCCACTTCAATCTCTTGTCCAGAACTGTGCTCTGGATTGATGCTATTGGTAGCAGATAGTCCTGATTTTTTTAGTGCAGTGCTAAGGTCAGCTCTTCCCATCTACATGGGATGGCAGTAAGGAAAATGAAGGTTTAGGAGGACAGAGGACAAGATAGATAATAAGTTTGTTGTGCCAGCTTTTCATTGGTTTCTTAAAAAGGCCACACTGCTGACACAGATACATGGATACAGGTCTAAGCACCATTTGGGCAGTTTGCTACAACCAGATTCTTGATGCTTCCCCCGGTTCCCCTTCATCTCTGCTGAGCTGCTGGACAAAAGAGAGTCAATCCAGCCCGGGCTACTTCATTAACAGATTGAGAGCAAGTTTCTCATGTAGGCTGACTCTTGATTTTTGTCAGGCTTTTTATTGGAAGAGTGAGAAAATAGGGTTTGCTTCCTTGTTGTTTGTTGGGTTTTTTCCTTTTTTCCAGAGAGACTACCCCATTGGAATTGACTCAATAGAGTGTTTTGTTGCAGGAGAGTTAATCTACTTTAGAGTGAGGATGAAGGCATTTGAACTCATAAATTGTGAGAGTATGCCATAATCTCAAAACCCCCTAATGATTCTTAGGGATTATGTAACCAGTGTTAAATAAAGAGGTAAACTTTTGGATGTCTCCCACTTGCACTGTAAGGCTACATCTAATAATAGTAGATATTTCTCATGAGACGCATTCTCCTTCCATAGAGTTTGTTTGTAGAGAAACACAACAAGGTATATTCACTGAACCAATTTTAGAGGCTTTGTATAATACAAGTGCCCTTATCAGAAATCTTGCAAACATTTTGTATTTACCAAAAACATTTGCTGACAAAAAAACAATTGTGTATTTTGTTTTCACAGAACTGGAGAACACTCTTCTCTCCAAGCTTCTTGTGCTTTTCAGAGTATTTTCCTGCAACGTGTATTTGTGTGTACCTGCCCTTGCAGTCAAATCTCAATTAAATGAGAAGACCACCTAAACCTCCCTGCCCCTTCTCCGCTTAAGGAGACAAGTGAAGGATGACCAGCAGGAGGACGAGTAAAACCTATATACATTTCAGCATAGGGAAACCAACATTTAACTCTGCTACTGTAAATTTGGTAGAATTGAGACTAACCGCTGTGTGCCCCATCCCAGGTGAGTGTCCAAACTGCTACAGGTATTGTCTGTGCTGAGGTTTCCCTCTCCCATCATGTTCCTTCCTTAAAAGCTCAATGGTACTCCTTCTCATCCCTGCCACCTTTTGCATATCTTCTTGGTCATTGTACCCTTTTCTTGGACCTTGGACGTGTTCAGTCCTGGACAATAAGAATTTCTTGGCCTGCTTCATCGGCCTTACAGCCCAAAGAGAGGAAAGAAGTTTCATTTACAGTTTTAACTTTTGAGAATGCTAGGACTGATGTGAAATGATCAGCAAAGCCTTGTGAACACTATTTCTCTCATTTCATGTAATTGTTCTTATGAACATTCCACTCATATGGGCATTAGAGTTACAGAACCCATTGGATCTATGGGTCATTTTCTAGCTGAGAGTTGCAGCAGTTCACTAAACCTATTTTACTATCAAGAGAGCTAAGTCTATGCAATGGCACTTGCCACATTTCCACTTTCCCTTCACTTCCACACTGAATTTCATGGAAGAAGTCAAACGAGTAAGTTTTGTGCTTGTGTTATTGTTAAATTATCTGTTAGTTCAAACAGGAGGCACCAAGCACTCCTCTTGCTGTCTTTGGAGGAAGCTCAGACTATTGCATTTGTCATGCTGCTCAGATGAACTTACTGCCACACACAAACACAACAGAGCAGATGCTGAATAGCATTCACAGTTCCTGAAGAAGCTTGTTATGTACTGGGATCAGCATGAACCTGAAAGTGGATATGGAGGTTTATTTATTCTTCTTTCTCTTTTTGGATGGCAGGGGGGAGACATTTCTTTCTTTTTCTCTTTTTTTTGAGCAGTAAACAAAACAAGATATTCACGTTCACCTTAGTAAATGGATGGATGTTTCCCTTGTTGTAAAAATAAGCAGCAGTCAATGGCTGAATGTGTGGCCGTAATAAGATACATCTATATATCACATGTGTTTTCAGACAAAAGAAGAGAGAATAAAGGCCTGACTCTAAGTCAGGAGGAGCTCCATGGAAGTCCGCAGCACCAGCTCTGGTAGGTTATTTATGCTGCTGTTTCCCACTCATGTTTGATTGCATGGTTCAAATCACAGCAATCTGTATTACCCATTTCTAAAGTTCTCAGAAAGTCCTTCTACTTTCTGGCACCAACTCATGCTTACACGGTCCTCCCCTTGTCAGAAGACCACCATCTTCTTTTCACTGTGACATGTCAAAATCTAAACAAGACATGTTCTCATGTGCTGTGCCTGATTTTTGTCATGCCAATCATTTTGTCATTGTTTCCTTGCATCTTCCCTTTTGGCACTTCTTTTGGGGCAGGGATTGTGTGCTTTGTGTGCACAAAACGTACAGAGCACTGAGCTTGCATTCCCTGATGCTGCAGTAATGATAACAGTCATGATAAAAATCCATTGTTTCGAGTCTCACGTTAGATCAGAATCTAGGGACTGTATTGCCAACACTTGTAAGGAAACACATGGGTACAGGGGAGAGATGAAGTATTTTCTTCTGTGAATTTTCTTAATGGAAGGTTTATATGCACATGCCAGGGTCATCATTTGATGGTTTTGGTGGGATTGATCTCAATGAGCTTCAGTTGTCCAAAAGGTAAGTATCTACTGTAAACTAAACTTCTTGGGCTCTCTCTGTTGTTGGGGGAGAACATCATGTTCTTTCAGGGAGCGTTTCAACTTACGTATCTTGAAATGGAATATATTACCCATCTGTCCCGCTGGTGACTACTGACTATTGAGTCAAGATAAGTAGTTTAGATTAGAAGCTGAGCTTGTAAATAGCAAAAAATTGGGCTAAACAAATCCCAGCCCAAATCCTTGGTATCTGGATCTGAATCTTTATCAGACTGGCAGATTCTGTGGTCAGGGACACAGAAATTAAGTCTGAAATGAAAAATTCAGGTGAATATGGGGGAAACATGCAAGACAGTTTGCCTTGAAATTATAATTCTTTAACCAGGTGCAGGAAAAGCTGGAGTTAGGGTCTTTCAAGCAACATTTATAACCCACAATAAAAAATTTGCAAGATTACGATTGTTTTTTCTATTGTAGAGAGTTGATACTGCTACAGAAACCAGAAAGATCGCAGGCCAAGCAACGCTTTTTATAACCTGGCAAAAATGGCATATGCTTTTCTGTCCAAGGCATTGTTGCTCTGCCTTTCTCTGGCAAACAGGTATCTGAGAATTGCACTTCATCATCTGAAATTTATTGAAACATTGCCTCAATGCACACAGGATCGTTAGCTTCACTTTCAGTAATGCAACCTTCTTTTCTGTGCCATGCCTAGGTAGAGATGTACACACCCGTATCCCACCTCCTGATTCCCATACACAGGCACAAGACATACAGGTTTCAGAATATCTTGGGGAGTCTCTCGGTGGATAGTTGAGGTGTTTGATCTACAGCACACCACGCCAGCTGGCTGTGAGCTGCAGCACTTCCAGACCAGACTTGCTCTCCAGCCGGACAGCTAGAAAGGCAGGTGAGGGGGGTGCACGGCTGTCTGCACCTGGCTGTCTAGACACTGTGTTCCTATGAGCTATCATCTGTGTTGATAGTAAGCATTGCCCTTCAAGCTGTCCCTTTGAAGACCGCAGCCTTCTTATATTTTTGCTGTGTTTGTTTATATCATGGCCTCAAAGGATAAAAGGATAAATGAAATTTTGTTTCAGGACACAATCTAGCTGGCAGCAACGCAGTGAAAAGGAAAGGCTTTGCTGAGTGTTCAGCCTCCTTGCTCTCTGGGTTTCAAAACCCGCGTGATGATGGGTTCAAAGCTATGGAGCTAAACAAACTGGTTGTATCTCATGGTTACATCCCCTTGCCTGCATGGAGTGCATCTGACCCAGTTCTCTGGGAAGACAGGTGAGGGTTGGTTCTGGTCCAGTGGAATGGGGTTTAATCTGGTGACCTTTGCACCAGGATCTCAGCAGCATCACCCTCTTCGGGCTGCACTAAGAGTATCCATGACTCGTGTCACTGTAAGCAGCTGAAGAACGTGGCCATGCAAGTTCTGCCCTTTCTTTTAGTAGGCACTCCTTCTATTTTTTAAAATAATGCACCATTCTGGGCTTTGTTCAATGATTTATTATCTTTGTTATTTTATCTAATGCTCTGTTATTAATTTCTGAGGCTTGTTCAGGTTCTTTGGTCCATCCACAAAACAGCCTAAACTCTGCTTTGAATTCCAGGATGCATATGTCCCTTGCCCATGCTGTCCTTGTAACACTTCTTCTGCTGTAGATAATACTCTTTTCCATAAGAAATAACATTATATGACATTGCATCAGCTCAGATGCCTAATTACATTTACTTATCTGATTTGCTATTAATGTATTTAGGATCTTGACTTCATCCAAGGCCATAGTTATGGAATTTTCCAGTAGCTGTTCCTTATTCCTTTCTTACAGTGTGTGACAACTTTTTATATTTCATAATTTTCCATATTTCTGAGGTACCTCATGTTCGAAAGACACTGTCAGCATATTTTATTTACCAGAGAAACAGATTATTAAGGAGATTAAGCAGATAATTAATTGCTTGGGAAAAAGGCTTGACAAAAGTGAGTTTGAGAAAATGAGAGATACATGGAAAAGAAGTTATTAATCCCCCGCGCGTATTTTGCACTAGGAAATCTTTGACGAAAACACCCCACAGAGGGTACCTGTCTCCAGCTACAATAAAATATGTTTTCTAATATAGAAGCTTTATATTTAGTACTTGTTGGAGAGAGAGAACCTGCTTTTTACATACATGGTGGTCATGTCTAGAAAGCAAAATATTCTTGGTGGATGTGATCAAAAAAATCCACAATAGTAGGGAGCAGTACCTTCAGATACCTGGTTTGTCTTATAAATACTTCTCTTAAAGAGGTTTACTGAGACTGCAGTGAGAATAAACTGCAATTTCTTCTTGTTGTGCTCTAAATTACAATTTGCACAAATGTGGAAGAGTCACAGCCTTCCAGTTACCTCTTGTAAGTGTGAAATTCTAGTGCCAGAGACAGCTTGGTAATGCAGAAAATATCTCAACCCCTCAAGAAAAGAGGCAAAAGAAGAACAGCCATTTATAAAAAGAGATTTTCTTACTGAGTTAAGCAGAAAGGGTGAATGCTTTTCATCTTATCAATCTGACACCTTAGTCTAATGTTTTGAATATAAATAATATTGAGATCTTGCATATGTAAGTCAATATAATGGTAGTAGATGTAATGCTTTCTTTGTAAGACATGCGATGTAGACTTTCTTCCTAAATTCAACTATGTAAAGTGTCCCTTTGCATTCCTTCAGGTATTTGGGGCCTTCCTGAAGGAGAGATGAGAAGCTGTAGGTAGCTGACATGTTAGTAAAACCCCCAAAGATTTTATTTTTTTCTTTTTCAGGTAATATAAGGTCTTAAGCAATACTTTTAGAGGCCTTCAGACTGTTGAGTATCTGACCCGAGGATTATGGGTGTATTTTGGTCTATATGGAATTTGTCATGATGCGATACATTCACCTTCTTTTCCCATGTATCCCCTGAGAAGACATCCTTCCATTTCTGGCATTTGCTGTCTTGTCATCCTTGTGACCATGGATGAAAACACATTTCTGACAGTGTCTATGGGTCCCTGAGCCAGTTGCTCTTCCTGATGGACAAAGTAATGGGAAATCTTCCATTGCTCACCAACATCTTTCTGTATGTTTTGCAAGATTTGTAGGTTTTAGTTATGGACAACATTTTTGTTTCTGACCTGTTCTAGCTTGTTTAGGCCTGTGACATTTAGAATTTACAATTTATTGGATATTTCCAAGAGCTGGTGTTTTGAGCAATCATTAAGTGAGCAATATATTTTGAAGTTGGATGGATTGCCCTTTCCCTTCCTGATCTCAGGAAAGACCATATCCCATGAACTGCCATTTTGAGATAAGCCTGGTGTGTGCAAAAAGCCCTGGATAATGACAACGAGCAACTGCAGGGATGTGGGTCCTGGAGAGTGGAGTGCACAGAGAGTAGGCAAGAGGAAAGACTTTGACCAGTGAAAACATTAAAAAGACTCATGAGTAATACAAAACAGTGTATTAATGAGTTATATGACCCTCACGACCCTGGGCACTTTGTCCAGCAGGCTGTTTTCTCGCATGTTTTGTCTTCTGCCTTTCTGAATATAAACTTTTCAAGGAAGGCACTCTGTCAGTGCTTGGGCAGCACCTTGTTTGTTTGGGAAGACACGGTAGTCCAAATTCCCCTGAAGATAAAGGCAGAAAATGCACTAGAATGAAGGAAATTACATTTCATGCTCTAGCTCTAAATCATGTCAGACATGATAGCTAAGTATTCCCTAGTCTGAGACTGGTATAATGAGTGCAATCCTGAAAAACAAGGAAGCTGATATTTAATAATATTTTTCTTTGAAATGTTAAGCTAATAAAAAGCATCATTTTCTTTGTTTTGTGTTGTTTAAGGGATAACTACTACGACACCAGGCTGAAGGTATTAAATCTTTCTTGTTCTTCCTGCTACCTCTCTGACCACATCCAAATGCCCAAGAAAATTTATCAAGCTGGAGGCATTTTGCTGTCAGTTTCACATCCTAAAATGAGTTGAGAGCAGGCTTAATCCAGCTGTTTTTTGGGTACTTAACTATGTAGTCTGATGGTGGTAGAACAGTTGCAGATGCACAGTGTAATTATGTCTGTATGATCCTAATTATTTTACCAGCTGCCATTACTTTAGATTTTTCCAAGAATGAGTAGTTTGTGAGCAAGTTGTGGAATGAGCTTTTTTGCCCTTGTGAGATGGTGAATTTATAACTGGACTGGGGACTGCTTTGGATTCTTATCAATTCTTTCAAAATTTATAGCATATTATTTCCTCTGCAAATGGATTTCTAACATACAATTTGTTTATGTTGTAATCCCACCAGTTTTTGTGGAAGAAACATTTAAAATGAAAAACTGTCTTTGAAATAGAAGTGAAAGCAGTCAGTTCAGCAGTTTAAGGGGCTGGAACTGATGAAAGTTTCTATAATTTATTATTTGAGGAACGCCATACTGGTATCGGTGACAGTTGGGTCACCTTATGAAACTCACATGGGAGAACGGACATTATCCCTGCAGCACCCACAGTGGAGGTATTCCAGATCTGGACAGGGATGTTCCAAAACAGAGTGTACGTGGGGCAAAGCATCCAGAGCTGCTCCTCAAAGTGCCTTGACAAGTGGAAAATGTGGGTTAATACGTGGAAGATCAAGGCTTTGGCTAATATACTGGCTGACATGCCACAGGAGCTGCTTTGCCCCACATGGACGACTGGCTACTAACTCTCCGTGCCATGACTGCTCATCTAGTCATCACTTATTATCACTGTACATGCTGCTGGCTGCTTGTTAAAAGTGGGGACAAGAAACATGTGACTTGTAATGGCAGGGAATTGGTAAGGGCACAGATATTTATGAAGTATAAATCAGTGTAGTCTTGTGAGTTCAATTAAGTTAAGGCATTTTTTTTCTTTCCTATGGTACATGAATCTTTCTTTCTTAGTCTCCATGGTTGTAGAGCAAAGGTAGGAAATATGACCAAAATACACCCAAAATAGGGCATCTAAAAGCTGAGAATGTAAACAAAATGAAGATCAAATTTATTTTAAGTCCAATGTCATGCTGGTCATCTAACTCCTATGTATTCATTTTGAGTGGACAGGAATGACAATGTTTTTCTTTGCATATTCTTCACCTCAGAGCCACTGATCCCAAGAGAAATATCTCAGCTTCCAGCTAAAGTATCTTCTGGGGAGATGCCATTTTATGACAATCAATCACTCTCCCAATGTTTTTGGATATCTCTATTCTTTTTATGACTAATATTCTTAAGTCAGAGTTTCAGCTTTCTGTTGGAAAACCAGTATCACTTGAAAAATTTCAGCTGAACAGTTTGGAAGAATATAGAGAAATGTCAAGAGACCATCAAACAAAGTGCTAGAAGTTTGAGTTTGAAATGTGACACAGGGGAATCACACACTTCAAGGAACTGCCAAAAGGAATGGTCTGCTAGCACTACTTCAGGTGGGAACTTAATGCTAGTAACAAAATATCCCAACTAGAAGAAACTACAATTATGACAACAGGAAACAAAGGTTTTGTGCTAGAAAAGAAGATATTAGAGAGGTGGAGAAGGAAACCAACAAGGTGACTTAATATTTATTCTTCCATGAGGGCTTTCTATCATTTCCCTCCAAAATATTACCATAAAATGCTCTGCAAAGGGGGACAGTGCTGTGCTTTGGATCTGCTTGCAATTCACAGGCAGCTGTCCCTTTAGTTTTCTGAAAAAAGCAAGCCCATAAGATGCTGTGAACAATTTTCAAGTGGGGAGCTTTCATAAGCGCTTTGTTTGGACACCAATGATGGTTTAAACCAACCTGGTACTAGAAAGTTGACATTTTGCTTTCAAAAGGACAGTTATAGCATCAATAGTTTCACTGACAAAATGTCAAAACTGTGAGTCCACAAAGATAAAGCTACTGCATGTGCTGTCTGTGTGCTGTGTGCCCTGATTTATTGGGTAGCGGATGTTGTGAATACAGATTTGGAGGTATATAGTACCTACGACTAAGAGCGAGCTGTATGCAGGGTGGCACTTCTTAACTTTCAGTTTCTGACATAAAGCTTGTTGAAACATTTTCTCAGAACATTGCTGGTTCCTGTTCCCAAAACTGCTGTTTACTGAGAGGAAAACTCAAATCCCAAAGTTCAGGAAATAAAGCCCGAGTTGTTTCTGTCTGCTTTAGCAGCCGCTGTTCCTCATTTTCGTTTCCCCTCCCTTCTCTCCTGCTTCCATTGCTCCTGTTGTTTCAGCTGCTGCTCCATTTCCCTTTCATCTTGTCAGTCCCCGCCAGCAGCGAGGGTCTGAATTCCCATTCCCTTGGGGCTGGGGGCAGCTTTCCCGTGCTTTGCCGGCACTGCTAAGATGAACAGACCATTGGATTGTTTATCACCTCCTGCGATACCACTTTCTTTTTGGTACTTCACTTACACATGCAGTGCCCCCTTCTCTCCTCAAAGCATACAGCATTTCCCAGCTTCGGGGAGAGATTAAATGCCAGCTTCAGCAGGATATTTACCTGTTGGGCTTCTGTCACGCTGAGGACTCAGCTGTCGAGGAGGCTTTCATCTTCCTAGAGCTGGAGCCAGGTGCATCTACAGGGAGAAGATGAGCAGGACTGACGTTCATTATTTGTAAGGATGCTATTGCAGAGCATCACCTCTGAGGGACTTTGCAGGTGGAGGCCATCTGCACTCTGAGACGCCAGCTCAAACCTACATCTTTTTTAGGCAGAGGTTCATTCCTTGCCAAGTTGTCACCCACCATCTCTTCTGCCAAATGAATAAGCAAACTGCTTGAGTTCATGGTTCACGTATGTCCTTCTAGACATAAGCTCCACAGGATTTCCATCTACCTTTCCAGCTGACAACAGCAACTAATATTGGCAGGTCACTGCCAATATGCACTTTGCTGTAGCTCAGAGGAGCCCCCAGAACAGAATAAGGTGGAACATGTTTCCTTTGCTTTGGAGAAGCAGGGAGGAGGACCAAATGTGAAGTCCCCAGAACAGTATTGAAGAATGCCAATTATGCAGGTGATTTTCACATATGGAGTAAAAAAAGAAAACATATGTTGGTACACGTATATTATTGCTCACTATTTACAAGTGTTGGAAAGTATTGTCACTGATTCTTCTCTTATTTATTTTATTATTATCAATCTGATAAAACCAACAGAATTATCTATGGTACTAGGACAAAACATTCCATTGTTTCGCTGCTTCTTTCTCTCTCCTTTTTTTTTTTTTTTTTTTTTTTTTAATGACTAATATGCCTATTAGCACATTTTTATTGTATAATCAAACAGGTAGACATAGAAATATCAACTGATGAATTCAGAGTTTTTTATTAAAACTGGGGACTATGAGTTCAGACACGAGAAAATTTTCTGTGGTAAACAAAGATGCACAGAGCCTGTACTTATTATTACAGATGGTCTGTATGGTTAGGAGAGATGGACACTTATTTCATAGCAGAGAAACTGTGTGGAAACTATGGTAAAAAAATGGCACAAATAAATGGCAAGGCATGGAGTATTTTTTTCTAAAAGAAGGGCTCAGCCAAACATGAGCAAATCTAAGTCTTGTTCATTGGTATACTCATTAAATGGGTAAAAATATAATAATGTACTAAAAAGTATTGACAATGCCATGAATACATAAGTGGAAAATGTGACACTGAAAAAGAAAGTAAAAACCAAACCCATAAATTCCCTTTTTGCACAAGGTAGCTAGCAAATACACACACAACTGTGGGCCTTGCTTAGTGTTGTTTTAACTGAAGTAGAAAGAGAACATTTTTGCTAGGCTTTTTGGCAGAGGTATGAGAGATGCCTGTGTGGGAAACCAAATAAAGAAATTGACCAAATTGAAAGTAAGGAGAAATAAATATTAGCAAAAAAAATAAAATGAAAGGACAAGTAAAAGCTGGCTGTGAATGTTAAATAGCACCTTGAATGAAGTTCCAATTCTCATCTGTGATTTATTGATACAGTCTCTGGGCACTTGCGGTTTATTTAAACAGGAAAAGTAGTTGCTATGTACAACTACCATTGCTACTCAGCAACCTGTGGAGTTACTGAGAGCTGCGACGAACTTCTGAGAGCAGATTTACCGCTATGCAATTAGTGGCTTCTGGTTGTGGCAATATCTAATGTTGACCATTCTTACCTCTGATTCCCCTCCTGATATGCTTCATCGCTATAAATCAAATCGTATTATTTGCTGAAGGACCTGGAAGAACGATCTGTAGTATGAGGGTGAAAGGTTTATTTGCTGATCTCTCTCAGGGATCAGATGTGCAGAGCCTGAATAGCAGAGTAACCTGACCTGCAATTTTAGAGGATATTGTGGAAGAACTTCTGCACTCTTAAAGTCAACAACTATTATCCAATCAAGATAATGAACCATGGGAATTAATTCAGTGGTTGTCGACTGAAAAGACTAAGAACAGAAGAGCAGATATTTACAATGCATCCTACAAAGAATTAGAGGATGCTTGTAGATACTCGAGAACATAACACTGAACCTCAGGGTCTCAGCTTTGTGTATATGCTTTTGAGGGCTTAGCAACCTTATAACATTAAGGAATATAACATTAAGATAAATTAGAGATGTTAAATGAGTGTTTGGATGTCTATGTAACCTAAAACTCTATAAGGGAAAGGAAAAGTCAATGAATTGAGACCCTCTTAATCCAGGATCACAGCCGCCACGAGGAGTAGAGGAGGGAGAGCTCTTACATGTGATCGGAGGAAGATGTGAATTGCTTCAAAGGCATCCTCATTGCAGACCGTTGGATAATATCACCTTGAATGATCACTTCCTTTAGTGTCCCCATCTGGACATGACTTAGGTATGTGCATGTCCTTTTTAAAAACCTTAAGCCATAGATCATTCTTGGTGCCACAGAGCCTTCTCTTTGCCTTGAACAGAACCAAGGAGAAGATAACCTAGAGCAGTTCCTGCTTTTTCTATAGTGACTGATATAATTTCATTTTCACTTCAGCGAGGTCCAGGAAAGGGATAAGGTGTGGTTGTACTATTCCCACTGCAAGCTCTGAGGCATCTTCGCGTTTCACCGCTTTTCTGAGGGATGTGTCCTGTGCCAGGTGTAGCCCAGCTCGTTATTGTCATGCTTCAGACACTGCTGCACTGCTGCAGAAAAGCAAAGGGATCAGAAGTGAAATGCTCAGCTATGATGAACCTTTACTCCAACTTGCCCATGTCAGGGAAAGGGTGCCCTGTGGTGACTTCTCCTCCTCATGATGCTGTTTGCAATTTGTGTATAGCCTGTGACAGGGGGTGCAACCACTTAATAAGTAGAAACACAAAAAAGTTGCTGAGCCTCAGTAGAAGGGTGTACCAGTAGGAGTGTAGTTAAGTGCAATGGATGTACCAAAGATGTAATGCTAAGACAGGAGGAGCCTCTAATCTGTTGAGCAATACTTGCTTCAAGTTAAAACGACTTGCTGATAGTTGTCCAGCATGTATGTGAACAAGGCAGAGATTTGCAGACAGTGGGAGGTTGCAGTTCAGAGACTTTATGTATGCTTATGTGGCCTGGTGGTCTTTGCTGTAGAGTTGTTTGCACCAGCCTTAAGTGTGCTGGCTCAAAATCAGGAGCAGCAAATACCGTAGCATGAGAGAAGCAGAGCATAAACTGGGGTAGAGCAGGACACAGCTTTCTGCGTCTGCACTAATTCTCCACTGCTAGCTCATGTATCTACCTGACCTTGTCCCATGCCACCAAAATATTACAGGCTGGAGGAATATCAACAGCTGGTCAAATACCCCTCTTGCGCAATAGTGAAAGGTGTTAACTGTGGTTTTGCTCTGTGTTATTATGACACCTTTATTACAAATAACAATGTGTATAATTGAGACTTCATTAAGTGATCATGGACTTGTTTTTATTATGAGGTGTACATAAACTTATGACACTTAAATAAAACCATTCTTTTACTAAAAATGTGTGGCAAGCACATGGAATATGAGACACTGGGTGCCTAATCCTATCTCTACAATACTGTTTTAGACACCTCTGGGTGTCAAAAGCCATTAGTTTAAGGCTGTCAAATATATGAAAGGAGTATGGGAAACCTACCCTTTTTGGAGCATAGCTGGAGGACAGCTGGGATATTTGTGGATGTACATATACTTTTGAACACCTTTAGATGTCAGATGCTTATGTGTAGGCACCTGAATGTACCCACTGAATCACAGAGGCTGGAAACTTGAAAATGAAACCAAAGTGTTGCTCCATGAAATGAAAGATTGCAGAAGCATGTGGGGATGAATGTTCAAAACTCGTAGTCTTTGCTGGGACAGGTCTTCTAAATGGTTAATTGCCTGATATTGTGCTGCCTGGCTACCTCTGCTTGGGTTTGGGCTAAGAAGTTGCTCTGAGCATGATGTACCAAAGGTGACAATATGCCAAGAAAGAAAGAGTGGAAGTTCCACACCAGAATGCCAAGAAGAGATAACGGGGGGGGAAAAAAAAAAAAAAAAAAAAAAAGGGCAGAAGTATAGTTATATATATATGTGTGTGTGTGTGTATTCCATATATGGTTTTTTCCAATTCATTCCATGATATGGAATTGTGAGAACATATTCATGTCCACTGATTAATAAATATCAATATTCTTATTATTAAAAAATTTTGTAATGTGAAATAACAATCTATATAATAATTACAAGTCAGAGTGGTAGGCATGTGATGACATGAAAAACTCTGAAAAGCTGCTGGTTACTACCTAAAAGGCAATCATCCAGTGCATACTCACAATAAAAAGTATACAACTATTCATTTGGATGTAGCACCACGTGGAGATTGTAATCTTGACCTTTCACTTCAGTGATGAGCTCAAAAGCAAATTCATGGTGTTTCACCTCCAGACCTTCATGAGTCTTAGCCTTTCTGATATGAAGATATTATGTCAAAGAAGTATTTCAAATAAATTCTTCAGAATTTTATTCAATCCTTGCAAGTTATGTTTTCTAAAACTTTGATTGTTCTTCTTTTTCTCACTTCTCTTCAGTTGAGACACTTCTCGAAGTTCTGTGCAAAAACCTGGGCACAAAATTCCAACTGAGATCATAACAGTAGAGCAGCAGGACTATTTCACTTGTTTTTCAGGATGCAGTTCTTTTTCAGGTGTTCCAGGATAGTGTTAACTCTTTTCTGTAACAGCATGTTAAACTTATGAGCCATCATCCATTCCCAGACTCCTTTATCTCCAACCACAAGCTCTGTACCTGTATTTGTGCAGCTGATCATTCCTGACAAAGGAATATAGCTCTCAGCCCTATATTTTTCTTTCAAAATATCAAGATCATTTTCAGTCTACTCCTTTTCACCAATAGGTATTTGAGTATTATTGTGTGCAAATTTAATATGCATACTTTATTCCTTCATCCATTTTGTTAAGGAAAACACTTGCAACCAAATGAAAATAATTAGAGTAAAATTAATAAAATCTTGAAAAACACATGTAAAATCTTACTTGAGAGATTCTTTCAGTTTAACGGGAGAAACCAGTAAATACCCCCCAGGATCAATGTCTCTGACAGTTTTCAAGAAGTTCCTAGTATTTTGCTCCAGAGTTTGCTTATGAGAATATTGCATGAAGTGGCATCAAATGCTATAATTAAGTCATGATATTTTTGAAGAATAACAAGTTTCATGGACTCATGACAAAAGCTAGTTTATTTGATTTGTCTTGGCTTCTTCTAGACAAATCTGTTGCCTGTTTTTTGGGTTTTTTTTTGTTTGTTTTTTGGGGTTTTTTTTTGTTATTTTTTTGGTTTTGCTTGTTTGTTGGTTGGTTGGTTGAGGTTTTTTGGTTGTTTGGGGTTTTTTTTGGTTTTTTGTTGTTTTTTTTTTTTTTTTTTTTTTTTTTTTTTCCTGGCATCCAGGTGGTACAAGTAGTGTGACTATTTATTCTGGTACCTCTCTTTTTTTGTCCCCTTCTTCCCTTTTAAAGAGTTATGTTTGCCCTTTTCACTTCTTCTGGTGCTTTGCGCACAGACTGTGGATTTTCTGAGAAATAAAGATTCAGAACGTTCCTCATCCAATTCCCTCAACCATCTAGAAGAAAGGTTAGCAGACCCAGGCTGCTTGAAATAATTAAATTACCTGTATGCCCTCTTACCTTAAGATAGTGTCTTGCCTTGATGTCATATGTGTTAATCAGTCTGTCATGATGCTGAATTGTCCCTACTTAGGTATTTAACCTACATTACAAGTGGAGTGGTTTAACGTTAGCAATGAATCCACTTTGTATCGGAGTGCAAATACTGTAGCACAAATAATTGTTTGCATGAGAAAAACTTGGTTCCTTCATATTGCTTCACTCTTGAAAAAAGGTTGTAAAAGCAGCTTAAAAGATGTTCACATCTTATGTTAATAATAAACACTACTTTGATCAACATAGTGGTAAGTAAAGAGGGAACTCAGAAGAGGAATACTTAACCTAAAGACTTAGCTCCCATTGCCAGACAGGCTATTGGGAAAACAATCTTGACATTAAGCATATAAAAACCATGACACAGAAAGACAAGCCAAAACATGCAGGGTCTCATTTTGCTGTGATAATGAGTTTTTACCTGCAGATGAAGAAATTGGTGACGGAAATTAACAGCAGTAGATCCCTTGTCAGTGTTGGCAGCAGGATAGGTCAGCGGAAGCTGGAGGTGTGGGACAGGACTCTGCAGAAATCTCTTTTACATGGGTCTTAGGAAATGGAGAGATTGCATTGTAGGAGGGGATGAATTTGCACAGCTCCAAAAACTCACGCAAAGGGAATAAAGAAAGTTCACTGTAAAGAGAGCACCATATCTCACCAACAGTAAATGACATAATTCCTACACTGAATGGTACCATTGTGTTTCTGAAGCTTGATCTCATCAAAGGATATCACCAGCTGCAACAAGCTTCTGCTTTCTATCTGCCAAATGTTTCAGCATATACTGGTCTGAGATGGTATGAAAAGCTAACATCTGGAGTTTATTCAGCCACAGAAATTTTTGAAGATATGCTTCCACATATTATTTTAGTACACCTCCAGTATCTTCAATGGCACTGATGATTCATAGAACATGACATAATCCATAAAGTCATGTTTCACTGTCTTATTGTGTCAAAATTCCCCACAGTGAATAGAAATGCTTCTTAAACAAAGCCATCCTTCAATTTTCAATCATATTTCTTCACCCAAGTGAATGCTTTTTAACCTGAAGAAGGTAACAGCAACTGACACAGCAAGAGCTCGCAGAGATGCTAGGGAAGGTCAGGTTTTTCTCATGGGTAGTCCACCCATGGTATTTCAACATCAAGGCATCTTTTTATGGCAACTTGATATTCATGCATCTTTCTACTGTTTGCCTTGTTCATCCAAGAAAAGGTTCATGAGTAAGTTTTTTTAATATGCCAGCTTATAAACAAAAAATATCATAAGAAGTACACTGAAAGAGGAACATTTCTGAGAACAAAAAAAAAAAAGAAATTTTGTAAGACAACATTTGACATTAAGGATTTGGCTGCTTTTCACTCCGAGGTATAACCAAGCAAGCTTTACTTAATTTGTTTACTGCTTGGGGAGTGGCTATGCAAGCACAGACTAATAGCCAAAGCATTTGCCCAGTGTCTCAGGTACATTTTGCAACCTGTGCTAACTAAGAACTATGCTAATAGGCTAACAACTAAGGTTACATAATTAAGCTGTTAGTGATAATCAAGCTACAAGTAAAGTAATACAAACTTTGTCTGATCTTTTCAGTCTGGGCAGATAACAGCACTTTTTGATCCAGATTTGTCTGTGAAACTAGCCACTGTCAATGCCACAAAGAAGTTTAACTCAGCAGAAGCAAGGAACTGATACTCTAAAGTAGGTGGGATATGCAGACCATGTGCAAGATGAGTAGAATAAAAGGATTTTTTTTAAAAATGGGATATTTAAAAAAGAAGGAGTGACAAGAGAAGGGCATAATCATGAGAATGATTTGAGGTCTGTAAAAAAATCTTACACTGAGAAATTTAAGGAATTCACCCATTTATCTCATCAAAGAGAAATTTAGAAGGCAGTTTGCCTGCAGCCTATAATTAGGATCTTTAAGTTCTTTTGTAAGCATTCAAGTGCGTAACAATATCCCATAGTTAAAAGGGGAAGACAGAAAAAAAATTAAATGAAAAGGATACTTATCAAGTCGTTTTGCAGAGAGAGCTTTTTGTGATGACTGATTTTCACCATTAAAGTAGCTTGCCACAGCTTTTGGAAGATTCTCTGTCATTTTGGGATGTTAAGCTTAGAGTGATGTTTTCCAAAAGATATTTGTTTAGTCTAACCACATGTCATGTACTCTGTGTCTAAATCACTAGGGTTAGTCTTCAGTCACAAAGGCTTTGTTTGTATGCCTTGTTGGTTGCATGAGAGAGGAAGAATGCTGGTGAAGTGCCTCCTGCTGAACAGTTTTTTATTTAAAAGCTTAATATATGTAGGATGGCACTGTGACCTTGAAAACTCAGAAAAATCATTGAGCATCCACTGCTATCTGTGGTAATGCATGAGCTAAATAGATGATATACAGAAATCTTGTCTTTCAAGGGCTTCAGCTGACACATACACACCTAGGATTGCCAGGGGCTATTATCTGGACCACTTATCTTGTCACTTAATGTTCTTTTGATCATGTCATTGTACTGAAGCTGCAAACGTCTGTGTCTTGCACAAGCATCAAGAGGCATTCAGGGACCATGAGCAGTCTGACACCCAAGATGTAGAGTTGTCAGTATCAGTCACTTGTTGGAGACAGCAATGGTGTGGGGTTATTTAATTAATGGGAAGGTTTTCCAGAGGTGGTACTGTCTTGACCACATTATCATACATGACTGCAGTGGAAATTTTCTCTTAGGCTTAATTACATTGTCTGTATTAATGTGATTGTCTGATCTTCACGTTATTTCTTTCAAGGGTCTGACCTACTCACTTGCCAAATATTCACATTCTTTCCAAAGCAGAAATTACATGAAGACACCATTGTTAGAACTTGCTAAAAGGTCTGTGATACCCAAGATGATCAGTGTTTGTCAGGCCACATCAGGATGGGGTCTGGCTGACAGCAGGAGAATTATAAAGTAGCAGTTCAGAAATATTGCTTCTAGATACCTACCCCCCTGCCGCCCCAGTCTACATCAGGAGTAAACTAAGGCATTGTTTTGTCAACAAATGCCTGACTGTGTCTATTCTTCCTGTGCTGGCTGTTTGGGGTTTTTGAGGGGGTATTGCAGAACAGCAGGAAACTTGAGGTGGAAGGACTCGGAAGTTTGTCCAGGGCTGTTCTCTGTGACCAGTTTAATGAGGACTCCAGCAAATAGGATCAGCCAGGTAACCTGGAGATGGAGGGCTGGAAAGACACCTGATATCCATCCTGAATGCTCACAACAGGACTTTTAGTCTGTTCCTGGAGAAAGCCAAGCTGAGAGGCCGTTCCACTCACTGAGTTGCTGTTTGCTTTGACCTTGTAAACAGGCTCTTTTCTTTGCTGTAGCACTTGTGGTCTTCTCTTTATTTGAAGGTGTTAGATCACATTAAAGTTCAACTCTGTCTTGACATCTAATTCCCACTAGAAGCAGGATCTTGTACCCTATTACTGAACTGCCCTGTAGGGAGAACTGCAGAGACAGTGTAATAAACCAAGGAAAGATCACTTGCCAGCCAGGCAATAGACTCATGAGTTACCAATGCCAAATAGAGAATGAGGTTGTTCTGTGTGATCCAATTTGTGATTTTTCTCATTTCTTCAGATACAGCAGAGACTGCAGAAAGAGACCACATAACTGCATTAGTCAATGATCCCTCTTTGTTCTCCAAAGTTTGTTGTTAAGGGAACTGAAGAGGTAATGCTTTTGTGCTCAAGAGCCAGAAAAATAGATTAAAGCCAGAGACTTGTTTCTAAAAGTTCACCAAGGTCCTTTTCTTCTGGTATGTGTCACTGTTTCCCATAAATGGGCAGGAGGCTAACTGGTATACCCTTAAGGTTGTATTCCCATTTGAAATGTTTCTTCATTAAGGTTTGGCTGTCTGGTGGTCTTTGCCATAACGTTTTGTTGGTTGTTTTTTTTTTGTTGTTGTTGTGGTGGTGGTGGTAGTGGTGGTGGTGGTTTTCTGCATTTTCATTTTAATCATCTGAAAGTGACCCCCAGGGTTTCAGTGAACTTTCCACTACCTCTGCATATATCAGGGAGCATTTCCATGCCTGATCTGTGTAAAAGGAGTTCTCATGCAAGCCAGCATAGCTTCAATAGGGATATTCTCTTTTGTTCTTCTGATTCTCTAGGGACTATATTCCCTCTGTCCATCTGCCTTGATGGGGATGTGTTTTTAACAGGCTCCTTAGCTGGGAAGCTGGTTTTCATGTGCTTTTATCTCAGGTTGCATTCATTAGCAAGAACCTTTCAAATGCAATTTGGTGTAAGCAGCTGAAGCATGCTTTTTCTTCTGTTTCTTCTGGTGTTTCTATGAACTTTTGTAACCACATTGGTTTTTTTAAATGTTTTAAATAATAATAAACATATTTATATTGTGTAACATTCAATGCAAATATTCATATGGCTTTTGTATTAGCCTGTCTTAAGTTAATAATTGCTTCAAAATAACTGGTTAACAAGTTAACTTCATCCAAAGAATCAGTAAATTACACAATGGGGATATTGGGATATCTTAATGATTACCCAGGGTCCACAGCATGTTCTCCAGAGTATTCAAATAGTGGCAGACTGTGCCTTGCTGGGGTGAGAAAAAAGTCTCTCTCCAATAGGCAAGTTTGCATGGAGCACACTTGAGCACTGAGGGAGTGAAGAGGTCTGTAACATTGGGAAAAGAGGATATCCACCCATGTGAGGGTTTTTACTTGGTGTTTAGAATGGCTGTCCTGAAGTCTGATGAGCTCCACACCCATGGTAGTAATGCATTTTCTGTCTTCCAGTGGGGAGGAATGAAAAGCTATGATTTGTCCTTGGTCAGGATGTTCTAGACACTCTTCTAGGATAGGGATTGTTTTGGCTTTTGGTTCAAGCTTGTTACATGTTTAGCTTTAATTAACACTTACAGTATCACCTTTCGTGTCTTGAATGGTGTGAAAAGTCAGATCCTTTGATTTCCTTTAAAGTTATTCTATAATTACAGGTATATCATTTTTAGTTTTTTAGTAACAAGACAGTAGTCTAAGCAGGACAGTAATATGCAGTTGAAATGACAGTGAGTGAAGATATACTCAGCTTCATTAGTCCTGTAAAGATAAGAGGACTTGTTAAGATTTCTGTACAGACAAATGAAATGTATAGTTATTGAGTACCTTTTCCCAAGCACTTTAAGAGAGATTTAAAGGATACTGTAGACAGCATTTACATATATATGCCAATTTTTAAACGGAATGATGCTACCCAAGATAACTCCTCATGCCAAGGTGAAACACACTGGTGACTTAATTAATAAGCATTCTAATTGTATTTTGTTCAATATGAATCCCTTGCTAATGTTGCCTCATTGGGGACAGGATTTTAATGAAGGTCCCACCCAGAATGACCTTATATTCTAATTAGACTACATGTAAATGAGAGATGAGAAACCGGAGGTAATAATAGCCCATAAGCTTAAACACGGTTTGTTAGGCCTGTGATTTTTATTTCTACAATTGGATTTTCATCTGTATGAAGCATCATTATCACCATTGCTGATGAGCAGGGCGAAGTCTGCCTTGAAGAGCTCTGGGTTGAGCTGACAGCTCCAGATGAACGACCAAGCAGTTGAATGGATGATTGCTGCCACCTTCTTTCTGGTGCTCATCCTGCTCCTTGCTGCACAGCTGCCACCCAGCATCTGTGTGGATCTGGTAGTCCTCTGCTGAGCCTGAACTATATTGTTTCTCTCACTTTTCATTTTCTTTCTTTTTTTTTTTTCTTAAAAAAAAATCTATCTTCAAAGTGAATATGGTTCACCATACCAATGAGCTTTCAGGCATTTTGGAAGTAATGCATCACCAGGAATTGCCCTGCTGACTTAAGTAATCATCTTTCTAGTTGATATACAAGGAATCAGTTGCAGTCATCTGATTTAAAGGATAATCTTGTAGATTTTGACTAAGCAGAAGTCAGATGGGTTTCCATGGTGTGGAGCCCATGGGAGGTCCCAGGTTTGCCTGCTTTCACCAGCTGAGCTAACAGGAAACTGCTGAGCTGGAGAAACATTTCTTCCAATTTCCAGTTTGCAAGGGACATATTTATAATCATGGTCTCCTTCCCTTTCTTCACACTTTCCTCATCCAAACAGAAACTAACCTAATGTAGAGTTCAAAATTACTCTGGTCAGGCATTTTTGAGGGGCTTCAACTTAGGATGCCACTTGACTTGCTGGATGGAAGTTCAGCCATCGATGTGCATCTCAGATGTGTGCGTGCATGCTTTAGCAGACTGATTTGTTACAGTGACATTGTGTCTACTAAGAAGACAGTTGCAATAAGGCAGCTATCTGCATTAGATTTTCTGCTGCTATGTGTTTGCATGGCATCACCAAAGTCATGCTGGTGGAGAATCTGGAGGGGTTCATCTCCAGAACCTTTACCACAAGTTCTAGCAACGAGGAATACATGTTCACTTTCAAACAGCCATGCATTTTGAAACATGTAAGCAACATTTCATTGTCTTATCACTTTTCCACCTCCTTCTAGTGGCTTTCAGTCCACTTTACCTTTACCTCTCCTTGTGCTACCTGTGGTGGGAGAACATTCACAAGCTTAATCTTCTTAGACTTTTAAAATTTTATTTTATTTATGGATAAAATAGTGTTTAATTCCAACTGCCACTGCTTATCCAAAAACAAAGCATGAGAATGTACAGAAAAGCCTATTTTCCTGTAGAGACTTTGACTGAAAATTGCATTTGAGCCCTGATAGCAGCACCCTATGCTTGTTATCTATGGAAGGCTATTTGATAACGTGGATGAAGCGACTGAGTACTTGACATGCCCCATCATAAAGAATCACTTGTGGCCATCTCCCTGAATATATGTCAAAAACTGGAGGTCCAGAAGATTGAAATGCCATCAGACTTATGGAGATCCTTACTAATGATTTCAACACTGCTGATAGTGAAGTTGTAGCAGTGCCCTCTGCATCACGAGTCTCAGCTCAAAATTAGAAAAATTTCTCCTGCAGCTCCTGAGAAACTAAATTTCTTGTCTTAGATTTAGAAAAGGCATTGGCATTGCACTAATAATCTGCAAGCTTGTTATATGTCTGTGTTTTAACTGTTTGTTATTGTTTCCACTATGACTGAATTAGATAAAGGACAAGAACAAGAAGCAATGGTTTAAAAGGACAACAAGCAGTGGTTTAATAGAGCATGTGGTGGCAGATGGTACTGATTACAGGTATATGTTGGATAGACCAGGATGTGAGTCATCGCTCTGTTTACATGAGCAAACCAGAGTATCAAGTGCAACATTTACAGAAATACCAATGGGTGAATTTAGATTATACTAAATATAAATTTATAGGCTACAGTTGTTCCATCATTAAAAACTGGAAGGAAAGATATTTTAAGAATAAGCGAAGAGTACACAGTTATTGTACCAAATATGGCCACATTAGACGGGGACTCCAACAGAAGGGGACTGAAGAATAATCTGCATTTTACTTTGAGATTAAAAGGTCAGTTCTGCATCAAAATTGAGTAATTGGTTTAGGCAGAAGGAGAGGTCGGATGCAGAACAGACACTTACCTCTATATCCAGCACTGCCAAGCAGACCCCCTCCCTTGGAGGGACACAGCTACAGTCTTTGAGGTAAAGTAGTGGCAGCAGTGGAAATCAAGCATGAAATTAAGTCACAAAAGGTCAAACAGAATTCTCATTTCAATCATCACAGACAAGTTTTATGGTCCAAGAAACAGGACCTTAAAGGCCTTTAGCTACATTTTTAAGAGGTAGACAACTCTCCAAGTGTGTTTCTCCCACCAAATCCCTAACAGTGTAATGAAAACAGTCCTTATTAAAATAAAGCACTTGAAGTATGTTGTCAGAACGTATATGAATCAAGGGGTAAGGCTTCATGGAAGAACTTGGAACATAAATGTTAAATTCCCCTCAGCTGAAGTAGAGGAAGAATACATACAAAAGAAAATTACAAATGGAGAAATGTGAAGTGTTTTTACATCGCTGGCCAAGGGGAAGCTAACTGGGGGTGATATCCAATATAGGAAATGATGTATTTTTACAAATAATACCTTGGAGGTTGTTGAATTAATGTGTTCTTTTGCCAAAGGGTACTTTGTGGAGCATTACAAGAAACATGTATTTTTTTGGTTATTATGCCTTTGAAAGTCAGTATAACTTATTCACAAATAAATAAAGCATCTACCTACGCAGATTGAACATGCTCATCAGTGTAAAATCCTTCATCATGTGGAAGAGTACTTATCTTGGAAGATATGTGATAAGATATCAGGGAATATATTCACCTGAAGAAAACTGAAGAGTGGGTAAAAGGTTTAGATGCTAAAATTTATACTGCTTCTTTGGTGAGAAGGTGAATTATGGAATGCAGATATGCCATGCTCCATTCTCTTTTGCAGCACCTGAGCTTGGCCAGCACCACCTCCTGTGCTAGCATCCTGCCCAGGGACGCCAAGACATGGATATGTTGTTTGCTCCTCCAGACATCTTACTGTCTTCTTGAACTATTTTCTGCCTTTGCATTCTTCCCAGCTCTTGGAAACATCTGATGGGTGTTTACCCATGGAAATAAAGCTTCTGCTTGTTTGTAAAGCAAATACAGGAATTAAATCCATCCCAAACTTCTCCCATGTGTCTTCTGTCATCCCCTCAGATCTCTATTCCTAAAAAAAGACTCCTACACCAGTGCGTTTCCATGTGCTTCTTTTAATAATCACTCACCGTGACCCTTTCAATGGGACCTCCTTTTTTACTGGAGATAGCTGACTGTTAAGTGTAAGCACATGTACTAACTGCTCTCTGGCCCCAGTTAACTTTCTTTTTCAAGCAGGGTTTGTTGCACATTGGTGCTTGTAGGCAGTTAAAAGATTTACCTACCCTCGTTTCAATTACTCCTTGGAAATTACTCTGTCACTTACTGGAAAAAAGAAGCCTCTGAAAATAAGACAAATGGTTGCTTGAGCAAATCTCCAGCATGACTGTCTATAGGAAGAAGGCCACCCGTGTTTAATTGAAATATCCACAGTATTGAAGTATCATCACTACATGTTGACATTAACTAATTGGGGGTAACTAAGATACTGTGCATCTTTTCACTCCAAATGCTACAGATAGCAAAGGGCTTAGTATCTTCATGCATTAATGGCTGACTTTCATACTATTTAATAAATTCCCAATGTACAGATAACATTGTTCACAGATAACAGTGTAAAGAGTGAGCTAAAGCAGACAGAACGATTAAGGGACACAAGAGATGAATAATTATTAAACAATAATTGTACAACAATTCAAGATTTAAAACTTTAAATCAAAATGTGGTCTCAACATTTTGATATTTTTATAAAATAATAAGACAACAAAGGGTTTTTAAATCCTGGTTTTATCCTGTGTTTTGACCTGTTTTAGGAATAATGTTTCTTCTCTAGTTAGCAGATTAAAAAAAAAAATTGTTCACAATACAATAAAAGTTTGGCTGATTTCACAATATAAGAAAGCCCAAGCGATACGAACTTCTGCAAAGTAATATTGGTGGTCAGTAAAATGCTACATTACAGGATAAAATAGAGCTGGTAAAAGTTCCATGAGAATTTGACCGGATTCACTTCTAATTCCCACAGTCTGATTCAAACTAAAATGTGGGCTTTGACAGCTAAAACAATGCCATAGAGTAAAAAGAAGCTCTCACTGGAAGAGATGGACTTGACCATGGATATTTTAATGAGGGGTCACGCTTCTATACTAGAGATAATAATCCCCTTTCATGGATGAGATATCTTTTATTTCATCATGAAAGCTATACTTGAGTATTACATTTGTTCACATTCAGTTATGGGATCTGAGTGTGCAATACTGCTTTGTCGTCCCCCGAGCTGTGCTTCGACTCACAATGTGAATGTCACACTGGGGATGGGTGACTTGACATTGACAAGTGATTTCTTGGCTTTTAGAAAAAAACTTCTCCACATGACAGGTCCATCACACTATAAGGCAATTGTACTCTTTCACTCTCTGTCTTACATAGTAAGACACACCACAAGTAAAATACTGTGAAGGGCAAGGATCGAAAGAATGATGTTTTCCCTGAGACACTAATAATCTTTTTATTTTTCCACTGTGCATTTGTTTAACTTAATCACTTGTAAATTAACAGATTTATGAATCACTTAGGGCAGTTTACTTGTTGTATGTCACCATATATATTGATAATGCCATGAAAATATCAAATGCAATAATTCATAACGCTATGCTGTGTAAGCTTTCTCAAGTAATTAAGTCCGTGCTTTAAATCCCATTGAAATCAGTAATATAAACAGTGGATTTCATGAGCTTTGGATCAGTCCTGGTTTACAGTGCTCCTGGTATTCCAGTCACAGACTTAACTTCTTGGTGAGTATAGGTGCTCCAGATGAAAAGTGTGCATTGTGTAAGCAAGTGATTTCACCCAGCAATTTACCCAGATGTGTGCACTATTTTCATAAGTCCACAGCATGAATTTATTGGGCCACAGCATGAATTTATTGGGCCACAGAATTTGTTAATTTTATCCAGTCAGAGCATATCAGAATTTCAAGTCCACCATGCAATCATGCAATCAGCTGGTCTATAAACCAGAAATCATGAACAGAAAGGAATGTGCACTTATTCCAATACTTTGAACTGAAACAATGAAGTCAGAGATGAATACAATTACCAGTTCTTGTTCTTTTTGTCATTTCAAACAAAACAACTCCACACAGCACTTGAAAAAGCATGCAGATGTGATCCACGGTTTCTGCATCAATTCTTCTCACATTTGTTGGCCTCACTGTAGGCAGGGAATTTATTTCTGAATTGGTGAATCCAATCTAAATCATACCTTTTGTTTATTATATTAAACCCACTTGAATACAATGAACAAAGATATAAAACAAGTTCTCTGGAAGTATTCTAGTTTCATAAATGTGGAAATGGGAGAACTTCCTCATTTACTGTACCAGTCTGAATACAAAATTTTGAGAGTTACTGATTAGAGGTACAGGATTGCAAAGATCTGGCAGTGGAAGGGATGAAAACCAAGAAAGAGAAATTCACATGGAAAAGAAATACCCATTGTAGAATTTGACAGTTTTTAAATTTGTCTTTTCAGTTTGTAATTTCAATGGTATCATTATTGCAGAGTCATATCACTGTAACAATAAACTAACCTAGTATAAAATAAATACTACTTACAGGCCATTCATCCATGCTACCAGTTCTGGACAGCTCTGCAGGTTTTAAAAATGCACTTACTTCCTTTTGATTAGGAATATTGTAACGAAATTTTAGGGAACAAAAGGATTCTAATAAGTAGCAGGACCATAATTAGTCTGGAAGTTAAAAGACTTATTCCTCACAGTATCCTTGCAATTTACATCTAGCAGATTTCTTGTAACATTGAAAATCCAGCAATGACCATTACTGAAGACTGGCGCAGACGGAGGTCTTGTTCTTAGTTCCTACATGTGCAAAAGAACATCCCTGTGCTATTTTTTTTTTCAAAGCTTGCATTTTCTGCTAGGTTATAATTCTATTCTGAATCCCAGATCAGTCTGAAAATGTCTTTTAATTTCCATGAAGTCTTTATAGCATTCTGACAACAAAACACATTGTCATGTTTTAGGTTGAATGACGGGTAACGCCTACATTGCCTCTGTTGTCCAAGACAGGGTAAACTCTGGTCCCTGGGCCAACCACCTGTAAAACTCACCTGTGGCATATGTCCTGGTTTTCTTGCACTGGGAATGAATTGTTCAGCTGCAGACTGGTTGTCAGGAATGAGCTAATGTGTATATAGCATGTACAATCAGTGGGCTAGGGCTAAAAGTGAGACAGTTTAGAGATTTCCCCAGAGGACATGGAGACTGGTTAACAAAATGCTTTGGCCTCCCAGTCATACCCATAACAGAATGTCGATATAATAATACACAGGGCCAGGTCCTGTCACTGCATTTTTAAATGAGTATCTTTGCAAACTAGCAAAATAGAGCCCCAGATACTTATCACCTTAATTTCACAGATTTTGCTTTAGATGAAATTTTCCTTAAAAATTCCTTACAGAAAATCAAGCACATTCTGAATTAATCTTGCCTAGAAGTGTCAAGTTTATTAGCAGTCGAAATACCTCCTACTATGCTTGCAATACTTGCATGCAGAATGAACATACACATATAAAATGTACCAGGAGACAAGGCATGCATTAGCACTTTCGAACCCAGAAACATCTCTGTTACATATGACATATTGTTGCAGGTAGTGGGAAAATACAGGACAATTCTTTCTCTGTTAGCACAAAATGGCTTCTTTGCAGATAAAAATGTATTGCAATTGCATGTTTTCTTTATAGTGTTGTCATGTGTGACCTTTGGCACCTCTTAAACATGAGAGGATTTCTCATAATTTTTGAATTATGTTGAAGATGCATAGGTACATTAACTATTCATTCTAGATGAGGGTCAAAAAAGGGTCTCTGTGCCACATATGGGTGGTTTTGTATGAACCGCGGCTGCTGCATAGTCATAAGTACCTTGTGCAGCCCATCTCCTTGCCAGCACTGAGAGCATCATTATCTGCCCTAAGATCTGGCCACTGCTGAGGAACTAATCAATTTCTTTTATTAGATTTATTACTAATGTATGAGGGCCTTTCATCCGAAAGCACAGGCTCTTGTTGTTTCCAATAAGGGTCAGACAGAGTCCTTAGGAAAGCATATTCTTTTTAAAAAAATGGATATCATGTAACAGTATTTTACGTGCCGGTACGTGGGGAGTATTCTTGCTAATCCTGGCCGTGTGGTAGGGTCTCAAATCCAGAAGGGAGCAGCAGGTCAGATCACGCAGACTGACCTCACAGGTTTTAAATTTCAACCAGTATCTCCTAAATGGAGCACATTGCCTTGGGCAGGAGTTTTTCAGCCTGATTGCTAATGCAAGTTACCAAACTATTTCCTATCACGAGCAGGGGATGGAGCCAACTGAGAGACCCCCAAATCTCAAAAGCCTCTCCAAAGGAAGGAATTGATGGGTTTCGTTGTCCCTTGTGCTGCAGGTGGGTATAAAAACCTTCAAATGCCCCTGTCATTCTGGCTTTGAGGGAATTTCCTTTTAGCCATCAAAGCTAACATCTCCTTTAGCACTGTGCATGCAGGTGAAGCAAGAGGTTGGGTCACAGCATTCAGGAGCTCTGCCCTCTGCCAGGGACCATCCACCCCACCAGCTGCTGGAGGAGGGAGGAGGGAGGAAGGAAGAGAAAAATGGCAATAAAGCTGTGCATGGAGAAAAGCAATTTTTCCTGGCTCCTGAGGGCACCAGGAAGGGAAATGCATGTATAGTTGTGGGAACAAGGCAAAGCAGCCTTGAGAATGGCCTGACCTGCTGGTCCATGAAGAATGCACTCTCAGTCAATTCTTTTGAAAATACCAGGAGGGAAATGTAAAAATTTTACAAATTGCCCTGTAAAGTTATCAAATGAAACTCTTAGTTGGAAAATGGCATTTTTCATTCAAACTTGACTGCAATATAAAAGCATTATAATACTCCTAAAAAAAAATAAAAATTATTAGACTCTTCATTTTGACATTATATAATTTCATTTATTCTGAATTGATTTTTCCCTCCTGATTTATGTTTCATAGTTTCATTTCAACAGAACCAAAAAATATTTAGTATTTCCTCCACTCTTAAGTCTTACTCCTTTTGTGCTTTGAAACCTGCCATGAAAAGCCCCGGATGGCAGCTAGGTGGCATTACTATTGTTTCTACTGGTTTTGCTCACCATTCCTTTTGTTATGCAAAGATTGCACTACCTCTGTTTCCACAGATTGATGCTTAGAGCAGATTTTGAGGCAATTATTTATGACGTGCCCTAAATTCTTCTCTGAATCACTGCTTTCTAAAAAAATCTTCTGTTTTCTAGGAACAACCTTTATTCTTTGTTCCCAAAGATGAACATTTTATTATTTGCAGTGTTTGCAAACGTGATCATCAGAACTGTTAATGAATGTTTTCTAATAAGACTTTTCTAGCCTTCTTCTTCACTGTCATCTCAGCAGAAAACAAGGTATTTTAGATACAAAGTTCTTTAATTAGCTAATGTTTCTGCAATATCAAGAGTTATACAAAATGCTCAATAAGAAATAATCGCTACTATTATTTTGCACATGAACTCAGTGCCCTCATACTTTCACAGTTAAAGATATACTCTGTCAAAGGGGAGTGATCATATGCAGCCCAGTGGCTTCATGTTGCTAGCTTTACTTAGTGATGCATGGGGCAATCCTGGAACCGAAATGATCAAAATGCGTGTCATGCCCCTGCCTTCCTTGCAGACAGGTTTTCTTTTGCCAAGGAAGTATTTGTCCCAAGAGCTGACTCTAATTGCAGTGGGACCTCTTGGTGCCTGCTAGTTCTCTCCTGGAAGAAACTGTACTGAAAACAAACTGGGCGCATTCCTCTAAGGTAAAAATCATCCTTGAATACAGTAAAAAAGAAATTATAAAACTGTGCATGCCATCTGGCAGTCTCAGGTGTAAAAATATCACAAATTCTGTTGAAGGAATCAGCCCAGAGTGTGCTCCTTGAGGTTTCTCTGGAGAAATCAGAAGGTGATGGAAAGGTGATTCTGGTTTAGGGGAAACTTCCATCAACAAATCTGGAAACGTGTCCTTACCTTCAAGTAGGATCAAAGATAGATGGGAAAGATGATCAGGAAAATACTGTCAGTGCTACTCTGAGTTGTAAGAGAACTGCCGCCTTCCCTCATTAATGCATAATAAACAGATTGGGATGGGGTATTTTGTAGGCATCCTCCTGCACACCAAACCTGCGAAAGCCTTGTTGAACTAGAAGGTGAGTGTTGCCTACAAGCTCCGTTGAGGGGGGTGCAAGAGCTACAGTAACTTGGCCCATCTTCAGGTGGCATTAAGTGAATTTGCAGAGTAAATGTGGTTTGTATGCAAGACGATGCTAAAGCAAGATCCATCACAGAAGAACACAAGACAAAGCGGGGGTGATCACACCGACATCCTGTTCTTGGGATGATTACACTGACATCCCCGAATCTTCCTCCTGCTGTGCACCAGATGCAAGTGGGGGACAGAGGGCAACTCTGCCTGCCCCTTTCCAATCTCTTTTGGATTTTTTTTCACTGGTGGGCATCACTGCAGAGTTTAGCTCAAGCCTTCTGAAAAGGGAACACTTTGTCCCCCTCAGATCCATTTTTCCTCCCGTCTCCCCTCACTCCCAGCTGTGTGGTTGCATTCCCTGCTGTGCTCTCCGAGCTGCAGAGCATTCACCCAGTCCTCGTAGGACGACGCTGCTCTGCAGATCAGCACAACGTGCTTGACACAGCGCGCTCACCAAACTACATGTTTGTAAATGGTGCTCTTGTGAGAGGTTTTCTCAGTCATTACCACTGGTCAGTTGAATGGAGACCAGTGCAAACTGCTGCTTGGTGGGTCACCCTGTTTTTCCCCATGCAGCTCGCATAAACAGTGAGGACTTGTTTTCAGGAAGCAGCAGGAAAGTAAAAAGCTATTATCACAGTAAACACTGAATGGCGGGCTGCTCTTTTGAAACAGTTACTTGGGTTAGCAATGGTGTGACATTCAGTGAAGACCTACTCTTTTCTGTTAGTAAAAGGACATTCCTACCTCCATCACAAACTCTATGGATCGATATTAGTGGATTTGTTAAAAATAATGTGCATTTATTATCCAGCATAATTTTCAACTAAACCCCAATTGCAACAGTTATAAATAAAGACAGATATTCAAATGTACACCCACACTCCTGCCCTTTTGTGGTGCAGCAACAGTGCTGGGAATTAATCACAGGCATGCCAGCCAGAGCAAACTATGCCAAGCAGCTCTTTCAAAGCTGACGATGGGCTTGGGTGCCCAAAATCTCCTCTGTTCTTTCCAGCTATATCCTTTTGTCCAAGAAAAGCCACACACTCTTTGCAGCCCTCCACAATCCTGGATGAGGGGAAGGGCTTTTAGTGTGGCTCTCCATTTGGCATAAGTTAAAGCAGCCGTAAAGCTCCTCTTCCTCTGCCTTATATCTAAGCCAAATTAATTCCACAATTCCGCTGCCAGAAGGCAAGTTTGCGAAGTCACTCATAAATCTGCCTTCCTTATCTGCTTTGTCCATAAAATGACAAATCCAGGAATTTTACAGATTTGCTTTATGTCTCAGAATATGTCATGGTATTTCTGTACTGGTTTAATATCTTGTTCTTATTTACATCACTGTGAATCAGTAAAATCAATGAATATGTTTACTTTCTGTCACTGACTGCAGAATTTAGATATATGTAACAGGTAAAGCTTATGCTGTTAAAGCAAAACTACTAATGGTAAACATGCAGGGCAAAAAAAACCCATTTCTAAATGTTACTTTAGAGGACGAATGAAAGAACTGAATTTAGATCCTGCAACACCCATGCCTGAAATTACTAGGAAAAATGATTAAATCCTTCCGCATTGCCAAAGCAAAAAGATAATGGGTCAACTAAAAGATTTTGACTTATCTAAGTTGTAACAAGTAAATAAACAAGTTTCAGTTTCATAAGAATTCTTCACAGCTGGCTGGATCCTGTGACAGAAGTAGCAGACTTGGGGTGAATCCAAGTTACACGTTTTGCTCCAGTGCCTATAGCAGAGGTTTGGTTAAGACCCTTGATAGCTCAGGTAGCTCCTGTGATAGAGAGGAGGACCACCGCTATGAAATCTATGAGGAATAGAGTTCTTGTAAAAATTGTGTCCTCCACTGCATTAGGAAAGCTGGTGAACAAACCAGAAGAACTTGAAGGAAACCTTTGATGTTATGAACACCTTTCTTTCTAGAGGACAGAGAATGTTTCTTTGTGCCAAACCCAGAAGGTATTAGAGAACCCATCACAGTCCAGAATAACTATGAAAATGGTGAGATTTAGCAACTAGTTTTGCAGAAGGGAACACAAAAAAAGCAAAATAACAAAAAGAAGTTCAGCTTGTTTGGATATGTTCCTGGAAGTAACTTTTGAGCCAAAAATGGATATAGTGTACTAAGTATGAAGCACGTAAAATACAAACTAAAAAGCTCACATGTACGTAAAACAGTATGTATTCACCAATATATAAAAAAACCCAAACAAATCTCACCCAAAACCACCACCAATCTAAAACTGACCAAAAAAAAGTATCTATCTTCTGTATCGTCTATATCTTTTAAAGTCAACAAATGGTTGTATTACTTGGATTTGTCTATGCATTTATTATCTCTTTTTTTCCAGAAAAACTGAGCTCATTGACAAAGGTGGGTATGTTCACATCTCAGGCCATGCTTATCAAAGTACACAGGCCTTCTTGATAGATGGTGAGTTTTCTGCAGGGCAAAGGTACCAGCTATGGCGAAAGAAATCTGACCTCTAACATGACTCCAAGGTGAGAAATAAAAATGACAGAGCTCTTATATAATCTGAAAAGTTTTTTGTAAAAATTCTCATGTAATTCCTTTTTTGCCCTGGCCTTTATAACTTAAAGTTTCACTCTTTTCTTCTACGTGTCAAATTTTTTTGGCAGACATTATGAGTCTGTCTTTCACAAGTTTGTTGTGTACTTGTCCTTTGAAAAATACTTCTTTCTGAAGTGTTGTATTTAAATGTATTATTCTTATAAGACCAGCTTGAATTTGCCATTTAAGTTCTGTTAGCGGGTCATCTACAATGCAAGTAGTACTCTTCTTATTCAGGATTTGGGGATTTTGATTAAATTAGGTTTTTCACTTGTCTTTAAATTAAAATTATAAAGATGTTTGTGGTTTTGTTCTATTTCTTTTACAAAAAATGTACTGAAAATATTTTATTTTTCAGCTCAGTTCTCAAGTCATGAAAATGTCCACAAGCACAGTGGGTTAACAAAAGTTATACTATGGCCTAAACCTTACAGAACAACAGTTTAAAGTTTTGATATCTCTGTATTTTTGGTAATCTCTCTTTCTTTCATAGAGAGGGTAGGGTTATTCAAGGGCATGCTTTTTAGAAAGACCTGAATAATTTAGGAGAGCAAGTCCTATTGCAAGGAGAAAGTGGTCCTAAAGTAAAGACTTTGAAATCCCATAAGAAAGAATTCATAAAGGTTCAGCTTCTTCTTTCCTGTTACTAGGTTTTGAACTTGAAATTGAAGTGCTTTGAAATAAAGACAAATGAGCAACCTGGGGGAATACCTTCTCCCGACAGTGCCTTTAGGAGTGTGTATTCTCATGAAATAGAGTCTTGGCTTGGCTGCTTGCTGCATCTGATGGCTGCACTGATAAGATGAGGTCATAACATTTGGGAATGCTCAGACTTGATATAATCAGAATATCTTCCAAGACCGCAACCATGGAGTAGTAGCAAAAGGAAAACTGTTATTAAGGATGAGAAAAAGTACCAGTAAAGAGGGACAGGAACCATGGGAAAGAGGATCGCTATGGGGAGGTAGGAAATGGCAGGAAAAAAATGAGACATAGAAAAGGATGACAGCAAAAGTAGGAAAGGGCAGAAAAACTCAAAGGTCTCAGGGAGAAGAAAAAGGGAAGAAGCAGACATGATGCAGGTACTTTACGGGAGCAATGTATAATGGGAAAAGACAAGGGAAGCTTCCCCTGCTGAAGATACTGTCCGTTGATGAGTCTTGGTGGGAAGCCAATGAAGGTAATAAAGATGAGACTTGAGGAAAAGTAACAACAAGAGGAATTGCCTTGGTTGAGATCAACTGAGGAGAAATTGTTGTTGGCCTTTAAGAAGCGAGTGTTAATTTCCCATGGGATGGAAGATGAAATCTCTGCTGAAAGTCTGTCTTCCAGCTGTTACTGCCTTCCAAGAACTGTAAACATTGATCTGAATTCTGATGTTTAAGCTGCAGAGGAAGAATTATTGTCAATCACCTGTAGGAGATGATGGAGTGCTCTCCCACTGAGTGTGTAGGTGACACCAAGCCCAAGTAACTGATGGATGCCCTTGTAGGTATCCTTGGGTAGGGGTCCCACGAAAAGAGTCCAGCCTGGGGGAATAGACCAACAGGAGTCATGCCAGAGTCAACAGGGACAGATGCAAAGCCTTCCCCTGGGCAGGGGGAGCCCTTGCAAGTGGATGAGTGTTCAGTTTTGGAACCTCCAGCCTAGGAAAGACCTGGATAAACCAGAGTGAGGTCAGGGGAAGTCCCCATGCTGGCTGGGGCTGGAGCCCCTGCCCTGTGAGGAGACACTGTAGGACCAGGGCTGATTCAGACTGGGTAGAGGGTGGGTCAGCAGCCCCAGTGCCTGAGGGGAAGCGGTCAAGGAGATGGTGACAGGCCCTCCACAGCAGTGTGAGTAATGGGGATTTTAAGAGTTCAATAAACGAGTAAGAGATCGTTATGTCCACACCTTATGGAATAAATAAAAATTTTCCCATGACAGTGTCATTTGTATTAAACACTAAGCTACACAGCTTGAAACCCTCCTGAAAGAACATTGATGGAAGACTAGCCTGTACCCTCCTTACATCAAATATGTAGGTATAATGGGAGTTACAAATTGACTAGAGTATGCTGTGTGCTGTAACTTCATCAGATACTTAAAAATACATTACAGTAATTAATTCTATACTTGCTCATGAATGTCCAGGACATTCAGAACATGATTTCCAGCTGTACGGCCAGCAAACAAAAGGTCTCACCTCCAAAGAGCTGCCATGTACATTTCACAGTATAGTCTAGACAGCAGTAAACAATAGCATGTGGAAATCCTGCCTTTCATTATTTTCCAGGACATGCCATTAAAAAAACCAAAGAGTTTGTTAGCCACTCTGGTGTGTAAAGCAACAATGTACATGATGTTTAGCATGAGAAACAGGCAGTCCTTTATTTGTAATTGGGAACACTATTATTTTCTTCAGTATTAGGATTTCTGTGTTTGTGCTGATTCACTACCACTAAGATCAACAGAAGGAGAAGCTTGGAGGATAACCTGCCTTACTTCTAATGGTGGATTATGCATTTTCACAAAGAGCCTGATGCAAGGACCTTTGTCTAAAGTGAATTGCAGGGCTTTTACTCACTTTGATGGCAGTTGTATCAGGTCCTAAGAAGAATAAAAGTCTTATGAAAAGCTGCTGCTGCTGCTGCTGTATTTAGAAAAGTAATTAATAGCAAGGTTAGAGGGGAGATCAAAGGGCTATGGTGGGTAATTAGAAAAGTTGGGGAAATTGCTTCTTATAAAACAAAACCTATACAAAAAAAAGAGGAAAAAAATAAAGCTGTGTGTTGCTCTCCTCCCAAACGAAAAATATGTTTCTTATTTCTCTTACAAAACAGGCTCAGAAAATAGACTGTAATTTGTTTCTTTCTGCTACTTTAACCAGTCATGGTAAAATTCAGTTATGCCAATAAGAAGCAGTAAGAGCAACCTACACAGATGACTGCTTACTTGCTTTTTCATTAGGAAAGCAACAGTGAGAGCCCATTTCACTGCAGGCAGAGAATTAGAGGATTAGGTTCATTTGCTGCACTTTTACTTTGGACTCCATGTGGTCCCCATCTGGAGCCATCGGAAGAGGAGCGCTTGACAACACATGCTCACCAGCTCGTTTCCACTTTGTTTTCGCTGACATGACTCTCAGGCCCGAAGTGGTGACACAAACCCTTCCTGGGCTGCCCCAGATGCCCCCATACCAGCCCTGTGGTGGGTCGCTGATGCAGCCCTCCCTGAGCCCCTCCACATGGATTCCCATCCTCACATCACGCATCTTCCCCCTCCTAAGGCTTCCTGCTAAAGTTGGAAGGATAGGTATCTGCCAGTGGGAAGGATCCTTTCCATTCCAAGATGGTCTTTCATTTTGTATTCTGCACAGCAGGTAATTTCTGTTGGGGTGTGGTAAGAGGGTCTGCAGTGGAAACCAGGCTGCAAAATGAGATGGTCACAGCATCTTCCCCAGGGTCCCATTCCCTGTCCCCTGTGGCTGCCTCCCTGGCCAGGATATCCTGGAATGGTGTTTACAGCTGCCCAGAAATGCCACATTGGGATGTATGACCGATACACCAGCTGCCATTTACTGGGGGCCCCCAATACCAAAGGAAGACCTATCGTCCTGCAGCAGGAAGGGGGATGAACCCAAGACAGTGTGTGAAGATAATGTGAGGACTAGTTAATAGGCATGGCCAGGGGATGAGGCACAGTCTGTCACACGGGATCAGGCACACGGCATGCAGGAAAGACAACAGATGGCATGAAAACCCACTCTTCTCTCCTTCTTCCTCAAGGAGATCATACTGATGGGAAACACGCCAAAATTTTCCAGAGTCTCAAAGCCTGAGTAAAGAGTTATTACATTTCCATGATTCAGAAAGCAAGTATTTTTGCTCTGTTTCAATCACAGTGGCTTCTCCAGCTGCAGAAGACTCCCCACATTTGCTTCACATGGTAACTTCACAGTCCTACAGCCAATCAATGAAAACCCTGACAACAGGGTGCTATCACTTCTCTATTTCTTATTTCACGCTGGTATGAGGTAGTGCATCTCCTAGCGATGGCGAAATCGTCAGGCTTCCAATCTCCTATATCATGTTGACATCAGCCATTGTTCCCCCCACCCCCCCTTAAAAATGTGTTCATTTTTCTCTCTTTATGAAATCTGTGCTTGTGTGTCGCTGTGAGGTCCCACCTGGTCTCGCTATCTACCCAGGCAGGTCGAAACATCGAGAGCCAGCCAGGGAAAACACGGAGCTCTGCAGAACAAGGAGGTGCTCATGGCTGTAGGTGGCACTCTTTGATCCGACCAAGAGCTGGCCTCTGTTAGTCATCACACTACAGCTGGAGGTGCTGTCTTTCCACAGAGACATAAAACAGAGGTTCAGGCAAGTTGCCATCATTAAAAATGCCACGGCACTTTCCCTGCAACAGTAGGAGTGTTACCTCCAGTGCTCAAGCCAAATTTTATTTTAAGTAATTTACATGCTACTTACCTAGAATTCTCCCAATGGTTTCAACTAGATAAGGCAATTTAAGTTTTTCTGGTCACTGCCATGTTCTGTGGTGCTGCTTTTTGTTGTTACACAGCTGTTGCATTTCACCTCGAGGTGGCTGTACAGCAGCTGTTGACAAAGTGATTCTACATTTACAACATGTGTAAGTGTGTTGGTGAAGTTTGTAAAGCATGTTGAACTCTTTCTGGATTAAAAGCAAGATGTGTATGCAAATGTGTTGTAATTACCATTATGCACATCTTCCTCCAAATATGCATTTACAGAACTGTTAGCCTTAATGGGAGCTGCAAACATGCATCCAAAAAAAGGACTCTTAATTCTCTAGAGGCGTTAAAGCTGCATCAGTAAAAGATGTGTTAATAGCAAATGGCTCTATTCATGTGAACTTATCAAAGAAAAGCTTCAACAATTTTGCTCAGTACAGCAACTTCAAAGATGTCTTCATTCATTCATGTACTACAAACCAGCCTCACTGAGGATGAACGCTGAGTAAACACTGAAAGAGGGAAAATAAGATAAGATGCATGGGAGGTTTAACAAAGAGAGAACACATTTTGCTCTTCCCACTGCCCTACATGGGCTTAAGTGCCTGACCGTGAGCCCCAATTATGTTATTGTTGAAGTGCCTTTGAAGCACTATGCAAGCTCTTATATTCCAAGGAGTCACAGGAAAGGATGTTGCCGTTGTTTTTATGCAGTTCACCAGTTCTTAATGTACTTCATATGGTCTCTGCTTTTTCAAAGCAGCCTTCCTTATCACAACTACAGCACGGCTCTTGTCTTCTCTGCAAATTCTTCATAACAAATTTATCGTTTGTCCCTCTCCAAACACATACACTTATAAATCCCCCTCCAATCCTGCAGATCCATGTGAAGCAACAACCTCAGTTAACTATTAGTTCAGACAGCCACAGTGTAAGTATAAAAATTAACTTCAGATCAACTACATTACCATCTGTCCTGGTATATCAGGTCCAGACCAAGCACAGAATCCAAACCTGACCTAAGGAAAGTGGGAATGTAGAATCATAGAATCATGGAATATTTTGTGTTGGAAGGGACCTCAGTGACTTCATGGAAATAACCACTTGACTGCAGTATGGTCATGCTTAATGGCAATTACTCCTGCTTCAGTACCTCCTGGCTGTGTTTGTGAGGCAGCATCAGGAGCAGAGCCCAGGCCTGACCTTTGGGGTACCCAATTTGTGGTGATTCCAGGGGAGCACAGGGTTGTGAGCAGAACAGAGCTGCTGAGCAGCACAGTCTGGTCTCTTGGACTTTTTAAAGTCTCTTGGACTCTTGGTTTAAGTCTTTTGGTTTAAGCCTCTTGTTTTTTTTTAAATTCTGTGCATGACCTGGGGGATGAATTAACTATTAACTCTGACTTCAATGTGTCTTGTAGAAAAAAATAAATAGCTATGAATAGTCCTTGACTATTTCAAAGTATGGTATTATTCATCTAATCCTGTTGTGCAAGTAGCAAAACTACAGCCTTTTTTACAGCTGTGTGGTGACATGAGCCAACGAGACTCTTGGCTTCTTGCTGCTAGGCTTAAAAAAAAAAAAAAAAAAAAAAAGAAAGGGCTTATTATCTTCTTATCATGCTCTTCCTCTAGAAGTAGCTACTCACTTTGTTTGAGTGAGACCAGCTTCCGCAATTCAAAGCCATAAACCTTCATCTGAACCTGATGCTACAGCTGGGCAGGATTCTCAGCTGTGCATGGTGACAGCACTGTGGAGATAAGGCAATATTTGTCCAAGCTGGGTTTGAAGGTGAATATGTTTAGGAAGAAAACAAGAGTTTTCAGCATACATCCAAATAATTCACATAGATGCACAAATGTGTAAAAATGGGGGTATTATTATTTTCTTTTAGAGAGGTAGATTTTTATTGTTCATATTTCCAAACAACAGCTGGAGGTGTTAGTCCACACAATGTCATCAAAAATAGTTTACATACCATCTAACTGTAAAATAATGTAATTAGTATGTACAAATATTTATTGTCCTATTCAGGAGAACACAGAAATTATAAGTGTAATACAAACTTGGCTTAAGAAGGTAAAGCTCAAGATATTCCTAGCCATATCCATCAATATCCATCATTCAGATGGCTCTCAGGCACGTGCATGATGAGGACGTTCAACCTAGGTAGACAGGCTAAACTTTGACTCAAGTGAAATCCCTGAATACGTATCATGTTAGATGGGCAGGTAGCCTCAGCACCAACTGCTTTGATTTATTGTGCCAAATGACTTGTTAACGGAGAGCTGGAGAGGACGTCCTGACACTGTTTTCCCATGGGGCATAAAAGGAGGACAGGGAAACTCCGGAGGCGTTGGAGCAGGTAAGGTATGAAAGTTTGCTAAGGAGGCTCCAAGCTGCCACGAATCCAGCATGTAATTCTTCAATGCAACTCTGAGAAAACACAAACTCTACTAAGGGACTACTAAAATCCCCCTGGAAACTTTAACATTTCTCAAGAACCGTTTATCATTTATATGTGAAATCCAGACATGGTGTAAAATGGCAGGGACCTTCTACTTCACTGCGGTTCCACATCTGGGCAGCACTGCGGACATCTCACATGTTTGCAAGGTACTTTATTTTTCCCATCTGTTTAGCTTATAAGGGCACTATCTCGCTGAGCAATCTTGATACATACATCATATTAGAAGCATCTTATCTTCTTAATATCTTTTATTTCACTGCTTGATTTCTGAAAACTTGCTGCTGAAATCTGAAATGGTCCTCTCTGGAGCTGTCTGCTCAGAAAAACCCTGATTTCTTGGTCTGCAGCCAGGCTGGCTGACTGCCCATTTCTAAGTGGGGAAACTAAAGTGGATCTTTCAAACTTAAATTTAAATTTAAATACTCTTTAAGTTGCGTAGGAATGAGATCACTTCCTTAGTTAATAACTACCAGGGATGCTGGTTTACATTGCTCAGTGGAAAAAAGGATAAAAATTGTAGACATTATTAGCTGCACAGATTTCTGAGAATTTCCCATTTTATTCTGATATGACTTAAAAAAAGAAAAAATGTTACATGACTGGCAAGCATGCTGTTTTTTCAGGTGGCTGGAATGTACATTAATAATTTACATCATAAGGAAAAAGAAGTATAAATGACATTTCATGTATTGTTAGTCACTGACTAATTTCTTCTCTTTGTATTAGTTCATATATTAAATTCACGTGGCAGCCTTTCAGTTAGCAGAATTAAGAAGCAAGGTGCCATCATCCAAGAAGAGCATCCAGGCAGATGACAAAGCTATTTTGCTTCAGGTATTAAAGCTAGCTTTAAATGAACTGAGCTGGATACCTTCATGCTGTATCACTTGGGCATACCCTTCCTTGCACTGTACACACACATACCCACTGTATCGCATCATTTGAAAGCTAGCTTGGAAACTTTTTATTTTTTCAGCCATCGTGCTTTTTTACAAAAATGTATTTTGTGAGAAATCAATTTTTCTATAAGGAATACTTGCAAAGTTCCCTGCTACTTTCACCCACATAAATAATCTGCAAAGTGTATCCATATCTAGGCAGCATTTCTCAGAGGACAAGAGATAAGAGAGTGTTTTAATCAATCTGTTAGATTATTCTTCCTGATCTCTGCAGTCAGAAGTAATACCAAGACAAGGCTGGTTACACAGAAAGGCAGAATCAATGCATAGGAAGAACAAACACTTCAAAAATAAATTAACGCCTGCCCCCCTCTATGATATGGATTTCACCTATTTGTAAAAGGGTCTTCCTTGGTCATTTATTACATCAAACTTCTTTTTAAAAAAAAAAAAAATTTAGGTTTTGGGTCCCTAACCCTACAACTACAGTGCAGCTTATTTTATGGTCATTTAGAAGAAAGATGTAATAGCAGCTGAGAAAAGAAGTCGATCCTTTTACCAGCTTTTCTCTGTGTCTCACCTTCATTACAGAATAATTTACTCCTGGCTAGGCAAGCCTGTGAAGCTTAGTTTGCCTTTAGAGGGAACTTTGAAGCTACTAACATCCTCACAAATTGGATAAGTGTTGCATTACAGTGGCTTGCAGCCCCAGATAGGGCCCTTATCTGCTTTGAACTTCAGTAACAACTTCAGAAAAATTCAAATGCCCTTAGCAGGCAAGAACTTACTTTTCACACACAGGTTCAGATTTCCAAAGCATAAAAATCCTCTTTTTTTTTTTTTTCTCCCTTCCCTGAAAGCAGGGCTAACACAACGATAACAAAGTAAGAGCCCCATCCTTCCAGTTTAAGTTCCTCTGAGGAGGGAGCCCTTGTGGACACGGATATACTCCTGATATAGAAGAAATTGCTTGTGTGAGTATGGATTGCTCACTGGAACAGCATTTGTACAGTCAGGCCCTACAGCATCATTTTACTGGGGCTGAAACAGCTGAAACCTTTTGAAATTGTTTGGACTGTGCGAGCCAGCAACTTAAATCAAAAAGGTTTCTTTTACACAGTTGCAGGTTTTTTGTTGTTTTGTTTTGGTTTTTTTTTTAGTTCTCCCAGAGTGATAATTACAAACATAGTTAATCCAGTTCAGACTGTATCAGGAGATAGCTATAATTCATTCTGGCAATGTGGCCTTGCCAGCCATTTATAAACGCTGTGAGAAAGGACTCGGCTCTGCTCTGCTCTCATCCTCTGAGAAACACTGCTGAAACTGCAAGCCAGTGCAACACGGACATATCAATGTCATACACGCCATTTGCAGCTTAGAGGAAACAACTGTTTCCAAAACCCTAGCAAACTGGTCCTCAGCACAGACATAGCCCATTATTGCTTCCACTGCAGTAGAATACTACTTCTTATCTCAACTCTGATTTGTTCGCAGTTATTCCTCATCCCGGTGTGATATCCCTCTGGAGAGTGGGGCTCTTTGAAGCTTGATGCAAGTCTCTTGGATCAGGGGAAGGGAATCTCTGCACATCTCTGCCTTTCTGAAACTATGTATTTTATGTCAGGAAAAACATCCTAAACAATAGTTCATTATCTTAGTTCAGAATGACTTCTGAGTCTCTTACGAGCATCACTGCTGTAAACGGCCCCACAGAAGTCAGTAGGGGCTCCCCACAAAAGGCAGCTGGGAGGTTCAGTCCTTGGATGAAATCTTGACTCTGACAAAGTCAGGGGGAGTTTTGCCATTGAATTCCTGAGGGAAAGGCTGTGTCCCTATTGTTTAGCATTGACTTTATCTGAAGTCAGCATGCGTCAAGTGAGTCTGAACGGATTCGCTGCCTGCATTTCCAGTAATTGCCTATTTAGTTTTGTTTGGAGGATGCAATCGCTGATCTTGGTTATTGCTTGTACCAAGCAACACTATGTGTCATGCAAACTTTTCCCAACCCTTTCACCTCTGCCGTACTGCAGACACTTTGTACAGCTACACTATTCAAAGGGTCCTCGAAAGTTCAGAAGTTCTATTTTTATTAGCTGTTAAAGTTCCAGTAAGTGAGAAATGTATCCGCTCTGAGATAACACAAATATAGCACACTAGCGAGTGGTTAACAGGATTTTTACAGTACTTGAAAAATGTCACAGCAAAACCTTTTTTGGTGCTTACTAAATTCTCAAATAGCTTTGCCCTCAGAGAAATTGGGACCAATCCTGCAAACACTTACTGGTCACCCACCACAACCCTGGAGCGTGTGCTCTGTGCAAGCCCAAGGATTTTGCTGAGTGCACAAGTATCTTAAAAGCTAACCAGCAGCCTGAGTGCTTTGCTGGAGAAAGGCCAGAGTGACCAGCATCTTGGAGAATTAAGCTCCCAAGCTCAGATGTAAGAATTTGAAGGGACAGGCCTATAATTTCTAAAACTAAACCCAGTTCTGATCCCAAAAGCAGTCTAAACAAATCTATAGCCATAATGTATTCCTTTCAAACAAATTCCTGCATAAACAACCAGACAGCATAACTTGATAGGGTGAAATTGGCAACTGCTGTGTTCACAGATGAATATTTAATTCACACAAGTACCTTCACCAAAGCTGAAGAGTCTGTTTGAGTGAGCAGAGATTTACTAAATTGAATAAAGATCTCCTGCATCTTCTCTTTAGTAGAAGGTAAATACTTAACAGCTTAGGTCTGAGGGGGACCTCTTGAACCAGTAGCTGCATCATACATCAGTGTGCCAGCTCAAATGGGGAGTGCTCTTTTGAAGAGAAATTCCTAGCCATCTCCCAATCCTGTGCTTTGGTTTGCTTCAAGGAATGATGCATGCACATCATGGTGTGTGTGAACAGGATTACTTTTAGATGAAACTAAATGGACAGATGCATTCCACGAGCACCTCTAATGCATGCTGGTTACAAACAAGCATTTGGCAACCAGTCCACAAGATCACATTGGAACTAGTCTGAAATAATGGTAATTTAAAACCCCAGAAATGTGTAGAATGGAGATATCGGACCCTTAAAATCACTTGTTTTGCCCTGCAGATACACTTCCATTGCTCCTTGCTACTTGCTGATGTAAGCATAGCCACAGAGTTCAGCATCCTTCCAGTGGGGAAATGTCGGCACATAAGCCCTTTCACAGAAGTCAATGTATCACGGTGCTTAGGAATGGCATTGCCTGCCTGAAGTCTCACAGCTTGTCTCATTCTCAGAGGTCCTGTTCCAGTTTGACGTATTTTTCTCAAACTTGCTTCAGTTCCTTCAGGTCCCCTCAGTCGTAATCTTCCACTGTTCTTAGTCCCACCTTGCCCCATCATTAATTTTTAATTAAAATATTTTCTTGAAATATTACTTCAGGGCCTTTGTTGTTTCCTGAAGTTAATCCTTTTACCTGAAATTGTTATTACGATATGGCACAATCATTTCCTTTGTTAGTATAGGTTCTTGCATGGAGTACCTATTACTGTGGAAAGTGAGAGTAGCTGACCCTGTTCTGCTGTGGAAAACCATATTATACCAGTTGTTACCCTCTATTTCTACAGAACGGAAACAAAATGCTTAGGGTGGATCCTTTTAGACCTGGTGCTCATGCCTTTCTGTTGATATTCAGCTGAGTTTGCCATCACCAGCTGCTTCTCCATTGCAGTTGGCCTTCATTTCTCACAACATCTTTCAGCAAACTGCATGCTAAAATGGGCTGAGACCCACTGGGACCTGGGCCAAAGTTAGACAAATTCAGCTCAGCTTTAGAGCCTGCTAGCTTGCTTTTTCTAGAAAGGACAGGCTCCTATAGCTGGGTATTGTCTACAGGGAAACCAAGGCACAGGGAGACACTACCAGAGAAAGACTGTGCTGTTTCAAAACATAAATGCATTATAGCCTTACGTACAGAAGAACAATGGTCAGAGAGAATTTAAGCCCGCACGTTTCAGCCACAAATGCAAATTTGGAACTGGTCCTCATGAGCCAGAAATGCTGACTTTTTTTTTTTTTTTTTTTTTTTTTCCTTTTTTCTCCAAAATGTAGGCTTTGAGGAGGGAAAAAAGCAAGTTGCAGCTGCCATCTGCAGTGGCACCATCTGGCGATCCCCATGTCAGTCTTCACGCCCCTTCTGAAGTCCTCTGCTCACCTGGAGGCAGAAGCTTTGCTGAGCCACTCGTCCTTCAGCTCGCCCTTGAATCCCAATGCCTTGGTACAGCGCGAGCAGCTCTCGCACATGGCCCTGAAGCTACGCGCTTGGTCTGCGTCTATTACGGAGAAGGAGGGACAGAACAATGATATGATTGTGCATTCAAGTAATTGCTGTCCCTGTCCTTGGCGAGGACAGCTGAGGAAAGCAGTAAACAAATTGGTCTCCCAGGCCTGCAAAGGGAAAGGGACTGAAAAGCACCATCTAAACAGTTAAACAAAACCAAAGGCTATAAGTACAGCCTGTGGCAATTTATAATTGCCATTTCCACATGGCACTAAATGCTAATGTAAAAAATACTGAGGACTCCTTTCTAATACGTTTTAAAGTGAAATTGGAAACATATTTCTGTGTAACAAGTCACTAGGCACAACTTCTTGGGGAATAATGGTCAATGTTTTATGGGATTGCTTGTTAAAGTTGTTTCTAAATGGGAAGGACCCCAGGGAAGCTGGCACGAACAGTAAACATTCAAAGGAATAATTTGTGGTGACAAGTGATTCCTTCAGTATTTATTTAACATTTAAAATTTGTCTGAATGAAAAAGGAGGCCAAAGACTGACTAGGTCGGTGATTTGCTCCTGACTGTCTGCCTCTGTTCATCACGGGTTTCTCCAGGTTAAGGAAGCCCTTGGGATGCTGGCAGGAGATAGCCCAGCTGATTCCTGGAAGCCATAAAGGCGATGCGATTTGCTCATTGTCCTGTGTGGTTAACTGTGCTCATGCGGAGCTCATAACGCACGCCACAGTTTGGGTCGTTTCCCTTCCCCTAGTGAAAAATTCAGGAACAAAGTTTGTTTCTCAAATGCTTCATGTACTGCATTTTCCACAGTGAAACAGTACCATAAAGACCCAACAGTGCTGCACTTGGGAGGCTGTTTCTGAAAAAAAGACCCCAGAAATATGAAGAATAAAAGGTCATGATCCAGCTTGCCCCAACATGCCCCGCGGCTGCGTCCATGCTCACCCCCATGTGTTGGACGATACAGGTATGGTGCTGAGACCCCTGCAAAGAAGCACCCGAGCAGACTGGTTTGTGACCAGCATAAGGAGGCTGCAGCAAAGTAAGCGGTATATCCAAGATGAAAACTAGTTTAATCCAGACTTTTATACTGAACCCATCAATTAACTTTAACACAAGGGGCTTCGGCATGTTAACAAGCTTCATATTCTCTCTTCTTTCTGAAATCTGTACAGGATTGCCCCATCTCCCCAGGGCCGGCCTTGTGTCTACCACCTCGCCACTGTTCAGAGAAGAAAGATTTTAGTGCAGTCTTTCAAATATATGATATTTCTTCCACCAGTGCCAAACAGGATTTGACAGAAAGAGAAAATATACATGACAAATATTTCTTCAGTGAATATACCCCCAGACTGATTAATGGTGACAGTCTTTACAGAAACTCTGAGTTTTGAATGGCTACATTTTAATCAAATTAAGATAAATAAAAACCAGACATAGAATGGAAAGCAAATACAAAAAGGTTTCTGCAAGGCCAAACGAGATTAATTTTGAATTTGTAATTAATAGTTAGAGAAGAGATTTATCAGTGTTCTCCCAGATATATTTTCCCCCAGGAAAATAAACCTGAATAAATTATCATATTCTAAAGCACTGACAGATCTAGGGTTTTAACTAGCACAGGTTTTTTTTTTTTTTCACTCAACCAGTGTTTCCAAAATATTTCTGGTTCCAAATAACGTAAATGAAATTTTCTGGGTGTTGACTTTCAAGTCTATTTGTCTACCTATCCATCCTCTCCCAGAGTATTTGAGCACTATTCAGTTATCATAAACAGGATTAATGTTTAGTGTTTGTAAGGGTCTGGGTTTGGGGTGGGTTTAAGAGTAAGGATATCACAGTGAGTCTTTTTGCAATTAAAGCCTTCTTCCATCCAGACAAGAAGGGCAACTGGTATTTGCATCTTCTTTATGTTCAAATTGTTATGCTTGCTGAACTAAACCTTAAGGCTACTCACGTTAGCTTCTGAACATCTAATTGAATTCATTCCTTTGTTAGAAAAAACCAATAAACTAGATGTAAAGATGGTTTTTCCTATAGTAACAACAGACATTTTACCCTTATTCCCATTGTGTGGCAATTCTTCTTGACTTCTGAGGGACCAAAAGCCTGAGTGATGGTTGGAAGGTATGTTCAGATAACCTACATTTGCCCTCTGAGTGGAGGCCAACACATCTGCTCCACGTTCATGTTGTTGAGGCACCTGGGGGAAAGCTTTGACACCACGTAGGGTTTGCTACTTCTTTACTAAAGTATGCCAACATATGGTGAGTGTTGTACAGACAGACTGGCACAAGCTCCTCCCTGAGTGTTTTCCAATCTGTAGAGGTATAACATACTCTGAACTCTCAATATGACTACTAGTAGTGGGGTTATTTCTACTCACAATTCAGTCTTCCTTCTCCCTTGCTTGAAATGGAATGTATTAATCTCATGTTTAAATTGAGTGTTATGGAAGTTGGAATTTATTAAAGATTCAGGTAGAAATCTCACTCTACTCATGCTCAGAGACAATGCTTTCCTTGATTTTGATGGGACAAAAATCCTTTCAAAGGTAGCTTGACCTTGTCAGCAGAGAAATGCTGTGACTATGTGGTGTGAATGTACCTGGACTGCATGGATGCTGTGTGTGTGCAGAGAAAGGCATGAAGTTGCACTGTAATTACCATTAAAGAATATTTATTGTTGTGTCTGTAACATCAAAGAAATGGTAAAGATAATCTCAGCCCCTGGCTAGAAGGAGAAAATGGACAAACAAAAAAAAATCAGAGAAGAATATATTCAGGAGTGTGGTATGGTAATACCTATTTCACTGTTATGCTGTTATATTGTGGGCGTTGTAGGAAGGCTCTGTGAGGTATCTGAACATGGAGGGGGCAGAGGGGCAAACAGGAAGACAACCCTTGGTCTCTCAAATCTGACACTTTTCAGGTGGTTGAAGACCCAAATCCTTCACACTGCCATTGCAAGCCATGCAGGTATCCATTATAACCACACACATTGTCATATGTTTTTGCTTTGCCCAGGGTCTGTGGCAGCTCTCCAACATCCTCTTCATGTGTTATTGTACTGCTGCCGTCCCCCGTAGCAGAGTGTGAGGTTCTTTCTCCTTTGAAATGATTTCCCATGCCATTCCCAGACCTTGGTCGTCTTCCAAGTCCTCCCTAATCAATCTAGCATTGTAGGATGTCAGCTTTCATTTTCTTTCCTATGAGCTTATGTGACTATACATTTTATATTTTGTGGCATAACAGTCTTCTTTCTGTTCCCGACTTTTGTTCATTAGTTCCTTTCTTCCCCAAGAGATTTTCTTCTCTTAGTCTTTGGCCTCTCACTGGATCATCACCACCTCCTTCTTCCTCTGTGTAGCGTAGCTGTGAGAATATTTTCAAGCAAAGGCAAATCAGCAAAAAGTGTATTTCCTGATGTTATTGCACTTATCGGAGGTCCTGCGGTCCGTCTTGGGAAAAGGTACATAACAAAAGAAGCAGTCTACATTTTTGCCTCAGGGCTGCACTGAAGCCAAAAAAAGACATAAATCGAGAATAATACAAAACTTGTCAGGCTTCCTCTGGTGAAAGGTTGACATGACTGCGGAGCCAGACTGTGCCCTAGATAAGTGAGTTCCATGAAAGCTTAAGAAAAGGCTGTGGTTTACCTTTACTTACCCTTTTTCCCCCTTGTTTCCTTCTGTCTGTTCTTATGCAAGACTGGCTTGGGGTTTTGTCACTTGGAGGGCAAGGTTGAGACAAGGTCACCTCATCCAAATGTGCTGGTGATAGTGCCCTACATTGTCTCCCCTGCCACGTCCAAGCCCCTGAGGGACAAAAGAGGATCAGCAGTGAGGAGCTGCTGCCTTTCTGCTCTCCACCCCAACTGCAGGACAGGCTCTGACCCCGTGCACAGGATTTACGGCAGGGAGTAGCTGTCCTGCTGAGCGCTGAGCAGGAGAACGTGCAGTGCTGGGTGGATGAGGGGTTGAAGAAAAGGGGAAAAGGTAAAGCAGGACTGAGAAGGGCATTACTGGTCTCCCCTCCCGTGCTGCTTCTGCAGGGATCGCACGCTGTAATACACAAAGAAGCATTTGCTTTCTTCTGCGTGTCTTGCTGGGCTGCGGAGTGACGGAGTTAATTGGCTTTATACCGGGAGCTTCTCTCTTTCCAGGCTGATGTTGTAGGGCTGAGGTAGAGCAGTAAGTCAGATGGGTTAACTTTATAGTAGGCAATCATCAGCCAGCAAAAGCTGGGTACAGCATGTTCTGGCTGTGCTCCTTTTCTGCTTTTTCTTGGCCAAGTAGGACTGGCAAAACCAAATATTTTTTATTATTTTGTTTGTGCAACACCCCCCCCTCCTTTAATGTGTGTAAATAGTGGTTCTCAGGATGATGTCTCAGATGCAAAACTTGATTTTTCCAAGGGAAAAAAAGGCTAATTTGTTAGGATTCAAACAGCATAATGGAATAATGCTCTGCTTTTCTGGAACAAATTTTATTAACAAACGTTTTCAGTTATCACAGGAGAGAAATAATTGCACCATCAGCATGTATGGAATAATACATTCATCCCAGAGCATATAATTTTTTTAACTATTGCATTTCTTTTGATTCTGAGCCAATGTATACTTGCAGGGAATTAAGGGGAGGAAATGAGTACAACGCAGTATGACTGGTCAATAAACACTATGGTGATAAGGTTTCATGTTCTTCTTCCTTGCTTGGCATACTGCATCACCAAACCCTGTATGATAAATTGTACCAGGGAGGACGCAGTTTTCATTGTAGTGACAAGAGGACATGTATCCTAAGCAAAGCTGACATTTTGGCAGAGGGAGAGGTGAGGGGAGATGTATGCGAATACATGACGCTGTTTTGAATTAGACAGGAGTTTCCTGCTGTAATCCAAAAATAATAGCCGTGAATTTTGTCCAAGAGAAAGGTAAATCTCAGGAAACAATGCAAGGCCTTTTTCACCCCAATTCAGATTACGTACATCTTTCATGAGCAAATGTTGTAGTGAAATAATGAAAGCCATGGCAACAGCAAGCACTGTTGCTGGCGTTGCTAGTGGAAGCGGGCAGCGTACTTCCAGCATGACTCACTGTCTTCTGCAAACAAACCAAAAGAAAGCATTGTTTCTGCGTGGAGATGTGTACCTGGGTGCGACAGACCCCATTCAGGAGCTGCCTGCCTCACCCTGGCAGTTTTTGGTGCTGTGCACATCCAGGACGGTCTCTCTGTTAAGCTGGTGAAGCCCACCAGCTGAATAGCGTCTGCATGTGGCGTAACGTGACCGCGTCCCTTCCCTCTGCCTCCTGATCCCGTTAGTTCACGTGGCCCCCGTGCTCAGGCCAAGGCCATTGTAATGGACTGTCACGCCAAAAAAAAAAGGCCCCTTTAATTATTTTGATTTTATTTTCTGATACAGTCAAAATTGGGGTGGTTTTTTTGGTACAAAATAATCTGTTTCTCCATCTAGATAATTCCCCTTGTTTTTCCCTCTGGCAGCTGGCAGTTCACTCCCTTTATTGTTGCTCTGTTTTTTAACATCAGGAGCAATGCAGGGAGGACAGCAGAGGCAGCCCCGTGCTCCTGTTAAACAATGTGCCAGATCCCGTCATCAAGGGAAGATGGCGCTGCAAGAAACTGAGGCACCCATGGGACCGACGAGAAGGTCTGGGGGGCTATCTGGTCTCCTGAGAACAGACAGCTTCAGGGTGCTCAAGAAGTGCAGAGAGCTTAGTCTGGTGCACCCTTGGTCCTGGGGAAAGGGAGCGAGGACAGCAGCAGCTCCTGCCCACAGGTGGCATTGCACCCAAGGGTGGCCAGCCAAAAGCTAAGACATTTGCACTTGCTATTTCCTATTCATATATGTCCATGGATATCACATGTACACACATTTATATACAAATATATAGTGGGTGTGTCCTTTCTCACCCCTTTTCCCTCTTCCACAGCTGATTTTTCTCCTTAACACCTCTTCTCCTTGCAGTCCTGTGAGTGGATGTGTTTGCGTCTCATGGAGTCCTCTGAGCAAATGGAGCACTAAGATCAGACTTTCTTTTACACCTACTTCTAGGGAAACCTGGTCGCAACGCCTTTTCACAGGAGATCTGGATTTCGTATGGTGTTTCAGGTAGTGGGAAAGCAATACCACCAGGCCATGTAGATCTATTTGGGCTTCTTGAAGCTGGGGTTGCAGAATAGCCCAAGAAGTTATCTGTAAGAATAAAGGGTTTGCGAGTTCCTCGCAAATGGAAAAAAGAAATCCAAAATATCTAACCCTTTCGTGGCATATCCAATGTTCATGCTACTTGTCATTTTTGTTAAAAAATCAACTCATTCTTTGTAAATAGTTGAGCATATGCATCACTGTCTGGAAATCTGTCTGAAAGCATTATATGATCTCTTCAAGTGAATCCATTCTTTTCTTTTTTTTTTTTTTTTTTTTTTTAGTTGCTGACCTCCCATCTGCTTCCTTAAGTAAAACTGACAGAAGTTTCATTTTTGTTCGCAAGTGAGGTCATGGTTCCTTGCAGACTCACATGTCTGACAGTGATTTCTGGGAATGTCCCCTTTTTACAGAGTGTGTCTTTTTGTCCAGGGAAACAAGTTAGAAGTTTTGTTTGAAAAAGGATGATAAATGCCTATGTGGCACATGCTGTCATATGAAAAAGTGAGTTTATAAGCTGAAGGCGCAACAAAGTAAATTTTTCTCCATATCCTTCGTCATCTTCATGTGATGGCATATCAACTGTTTTAGAAACTTTGCTCCTAATAGTAAGTTTTTAGACACCTTTTTTGTCTGAGTAGCTCTTGATTATGGTCTTAGGGATCTTGGCCTTTCTCATCAGGAATTGCTTTTTTTTGTGTTGATTTGGTTTCTTGTGGGAGAGATTCATGTCTTGATGAATTGCAGGATCCTTCTGCATTTATATATATATTGGTGTCTCAGCTTGTTGTGGAACTGGGATCTATGTGATCCATTTGAGATGGCATGATGCACTGTGGAGAAATCCTGTGGCTGCAGTCTATTTATTTTGTCATCAATATTGGACATCTAATACATTAAGTATTATATTTCGCAAGGTTAAATAACCTTCTAAAATACCCAGCTTTAAAAATACAAAATATATCAAAGTTGTGTAATGGAAAGGCAACAAGCACAAGCCCATATTTCTCACTTGCTTTCTAATCCATGTGGAATAATGTGTTAATCGTTGTTGTAGTGTGAAGATATCTGGTTCAGCAGATTTTGATCACAAGACCTTGAATTTCAATTAGGATGTTATGCCTCAACAAGCGTCAGGTCTGAGGCATTCAGAATATTAATATCTACTTCCCAAATATTCTATTGGAAAAACTCCACTTTATCACAATAAAATGAGAAATACATTAAGGAAAAAAAAAAAAATTGCAAGTGAACCCTAGTTTTCTGTGTAATTTATTCCTCTTTCATGATGTGATCATTATGTAAGAACTGTATCTGCAGACTTGACATTATTAATACAAATAGTAACATTTTAATAAAATCTTCCAATTGACCCTAGTCTTTCCCTTATGGCTCATTTTCAATCCTGATAGTAAGTAAACAGGCTAGATACTCAACATTGGAAATCTCATAACCACTATAGTTATAGGAGTGATCAAGCTTTTATAACATTTTTATTTGTGTTCAGTATGACCTGAGTGGTAAAGCCACTTTTATATATTCCCAAATTAAATTGAATATAACTCCCATGTGCCTTTGCTTGGCCTTTTTCAATACAACTCTGTCATTTGCAGGCAAAATGTATTAGAAACAATGGTCTTTGTCCCCTCTCTTATTTGCATTCTTCTTTTCTGGACTAGTGAGTGTTAACACATGTGATGAAGGAAGGAGGTTTATGAAATAATATACCATAACTGTGCATGCCATTACACTGGACAGATGTTCACAAAGATAACTGCAGTTTAAACTATAAGCAAATTGTCCCTCTGTGATAGGCGCTCAAAGAAATGAGAATATTCTTAAATACCACATTTTTTGTATTCTTAGGACATTTTTAAAGAAAATATTTTTTGTAGTAGTATCAGCAGTTTCTTTTCATCTCATTATCAGAATAGAAACATTTGTACCCATGGGTCCCTAGACTTACATGTCACAGCAGAGACCCCTGGAATATCCTGGAATGGGAGCCTGGCATTTCAGCTGGGGTTCTTCAGGTGCTACAATGAAGTAGGAGGGACTGTTGCACTATATGTCTATACATGTGTATATATGTATGTATATGTATATTTATATGTGGTTTTTGCGTGATAAAAATCAAGCAAAATAGGATAATGGGGAAAAATGAAATAAAAAATATGGCATCTTATAAAAATCATATTTTAAAGGAAGCTGAAAGTCAAGATTTATTAAATTTACCTTAAGGACTTACTTGAAGGACCATAGCCAAGTCTGTTTCTCATGGAGATTTTGGCTTTTTTTTTTTTTTTTGAGAAAGTGGCATGACTGCTGCTAAAAGGCTATTCCTAATGCCTTCTCCTTGCTTTAAGCAGACCCCTTTTTGCTGAGGGACAATGATCTATATATCTAGAACTGAAAAAGAACAGTGAAAATGCACTTTTCTGTTGGCTGATACATACAAAAAGGGTAAAGACGTGATTTTATGAAGGCTGCATTTCTGTAACCTTAGTAATCACCGCAATTTTTAGCATAGAAATAATGTAGGGACTGCTAGATCGTTATTTCAACAGACCCTAGGACTGTTCTCTATCATGTCTGTAGAATTCCAGTGACATATCTACAAATTTATCTAAAGTGTATTACCGAGAATGACAGAAAAAATAATTTTATTCAAAAGATCCCACCAAATTTGTGGAAGTCATCAGGAAGAAAAGGCATAGTATATTTAAATTGTCAATTAGGCATACTATTGTTTGCCATTTGGATGGCTTAGCTCATTATAAGCTGCATACTGTGGCATAAATTTTGCAAAATGTTTTGAAGTTTTGATTTTCATATGAAGCTTCTCCTGGTATGTGTAGCCCTGACTTCAGTGAGGTGTCTCATGTTGATATCTTATATCAGTGTTCACATAAGGTATATTTCATGCTCTGAGCAGCAGAATTTGGGCCATGGTGAAAACTGATGTAGTTCTCATTTTCTATTTCATCTGACAGTTTAGTCTATTACTTTCCCAAAACTTTAAAAAAAGCAAAATAAGATTTGTTGTTGTTGCTGTTGTTGTTGTATCTTAGTTACAAAAATTAGGGTTTCAGCCAGGGCACAGCATGGATTAGACTGAGTGACACTAGTTTCTGTACTCAGTGATGCTTTCCCTCTAGGCAACCACAGTGTCTAACTGGAACTAAACCAGCTAATTGGAATCCTCTCTTTGAAACGTTGAATGATTCCCAGATAGTCTAATGAACTCTTAAAGCATCACAGGCTGGAGTAAATTGGTATTAAAATCTTGCTGTTCCTTAACCAGGAATAAAAGAACATTTGAAAACATAAAACAGGTAATTCTCGTATAAAGCTGAAGAATTCATATCCTAAAAATTATTGCTACTCACAATAAGAAATACTTTTATTGCTGTTTGACTTGAAGACCAGCAAAAATATTATGGTTTCGCTGTCATGTATCAGCAGACTTTGTACACTATTCGTTCATTTTGTTGTAGAGTTTGTAACTTCATAATGGAGAAACAAAAGCAATTAAACCTCTTGCTGATTCATCTTATGACATTTATTTTATTAATGCTTAAATATTCTCTTTCTGTTTCAATCATATTATAATAATATGGCAGTAATTCAAAAGAAAATGAAATTACCAGTTATGTTGCAAATAAAATAAAATAAAATATCAGCTGTTTTAAATATGCAGCCTGTTCTAATTGAATTTGCTTTTAGGAAGCTTGATGCCACAAAATACAATTGAGAAAGGAAAAGAAAACAACAGGAGATGAGTTAAGGAAAGTGTTTGAACCTGTACAGGAGAAAATGATTTCTGAAAGTTATAGTTCATACCAACAGTGATAGGGAAGAACAGGAATACATTGGGGGAATACAAGCTTGTATTGCTAGTTGGTGAGATGTTTGCCTGCAAAGATCTTCAGCTGGGGTTCACACTGATGGGTACACATGTTAATCCCCTGGAAATGAGCTATGCTTTGAAAGAAAAAACAGAATATACTTAGAAAAAAAGTTATTAATCTGACCTTTCCTCTTAAAAGCAGTTCTTGTGATAACTGTGAATCTCTAATAAGTTGAGGGTAGAGCATCATTCATGTAAGGATGCTGGATTTCTCTTGATGTCTGTCAGAGAATCCCCTATCTCTTCATACTCCCAGCTAAGACCATAAAGACCAAGAAAGTTGCGATACAGCTACCACCCCATGCTGGCTTCAGTGCTAGTGCTGAATCCAGAGCCAATGTTTGTTTTTAGCAATCTTCATAGTAATTCGTTTGTTCAATGGATAGCTAGAAATACTTTCCTGTCCATCAGAAGAAATTGAAATGGTTTCTTTGAGGTCTGATATAATCTGTGTTTACTGAGTATTCACTCAGTTAGAGTCCTTGCTCAACATAGAGTACTCTGACAGGCAGAAATCAGAATGAGTTCATCCCAGGTTTGGTAAGACATCAATGTGCCCCAGCAGAGGCTGAAGGTGAAGTTTTGTCTCAAACAGATCAATCCATGCATTGAAAACAGGAGAATGGTTGTGATTCCAAAGCTTATCAGAATATATTTAAAGCTTTAATTTGGGTTAGAAAGTAACATGATGTTTGCCACCCAGTTTGCAGCCTGCTACCAATGGTTGAAAGAATGACAGTGCAAAGAGTATGAAAGATTCATGACCCCAGATACATGAACACTGATGGTGAGATCCATACTGCTATGTACTCAGAGAAAAAAAAAAAAATAATCCTCTTATATTTGCAGAGATTAGTTCTTTTCAGACCTGAATTTTGCATTCCTTGCTCCTTCTTCTTTACAGATGCAGCAGAGGTGCATTTTCCCCAAATGCATGTGGTAGCTCCAGAATGAGGACTATGACAGAGAACTCAATATTTTTGGCCTAGTGAGACTCTCTCGGAAGCAGAAAGTTCATCTGTGTGGGGATGGGCTGCAGGTGCCCTTGCACAGCAATGGGACAGATGAAGTCTGGAAATTAGAGTATATTCTCACTTCTTTTCCACTGAATGAAAAAAACAGAAAATCAGAGACTGTTGCTCCACTTGTCCCCAAGTAACTCAGGAGTATCCTGCCTTCAGGAGAACCTTTCTGGGCTACTAGTACCCTGGGATTGGTTGATCCTCAGGCCTTCTACTGTAATAACAAGCTACGTTGCTTTGAAGTGGCCTTCTTGACAAAAGAAAAAGACGACTGCAAATGCTGCCTGGGTGAAAGGCATGGATACTTCCGACCCTCCAGAGATGTTCCCTGCCTGAAATCCTAGTTTTTGCAACTAAGTTACAATATCGAGTTTGATATATTAAAAATTCGTGAAAAACAATAGTGCAGAATTTCAAATGACCAGGAAATAAGAGCTTCTTTGGCTTAAGCCAGCATGAGCTGTGTCACCTGAATTTGGGAGGCTTCCTCTGATACAGAGAAATACAGTGCAGAGCAAAGCCACAGAGTGCTCTGGGACGTACTATGCTTTCTGCTTGTGGACCAGCCCTCGTTTCCCAACAGACAATATAGCACGCCTTTACTGGGCCATAGTCAGACTTCTGGAATGGGATGGGCATATCTGAATAAGTCTTCTCAAATAATTTATTAAAACTAAGGGTAGAAGCATTGTTCCATAACAAATGTGACTGACAAAATTCCTCAGAAATGGAAAGTAGTAGTTTTATAAAGTTCTACTTGTAGTCAGAGGAAAAATGTGCATCAAAATAGCTACCCTAACACCAGCAATCTTTTTCGTTTTGTTGTTGTTGTTGTTGCAAAGCAGAGGAACATTGCCCTGTGAAAGAACTAAAAATATTCCCTCAACTCCTGGTCTTCAAATGCTATCACAAAAATAAACTCCACATCTCCAGCTTGCACAGAAATAGCCTGGAGATCAGCAATGGCTCCACATAAGGCTCTGGTCCTGCCCATCCTGCTCTGGCATCAGCAAGGCTGTGTCAAAAGTAAACCATTGTTAAAAATCTGAGCTCAGACACAGACCTGATGGCATCCTGAATCTGCCAGAAGAGAGAGATAACAGGTGTATTTTATTCAGATATAAATTCTTCCGATTTGTTTTTTTTCCATTCACAAAATTATACAAACCTGTTTACGAGAATAGTGTACAACTGCCTGGACTTCTACACTGATATTGCTAAGTTGCAAGCTCATTGTAGCATGATAGAGGTTTTCAGTGCTGACTATTACGCAGCCATAGCTGGACGGTGTCAGGGTTAGGCTACAAGGGTGCCACAAATATCCGAAGTAGGGACCAAATGCAAAGACTGGCTTCTTTATGTGCTTGTTACTCATGCCAGTACCCTTGTACTACAGCACGTGTTACTCCGCTGAGGAGGCAGATGGATGTAAAAGAGTGATGACCACAACCCAAATGACTATGCGGCCTGCAAACTAATACTGCTTGTATTTTTGCCAGTTCTCTTTAGGTCTGCCCAGTACTCACTTGATCCTAACTCAGCTGAAAAGCGGTTGAGTTGACTGCTAACTATGCCCATGTTTTCAAGCACCTCTGACTACCCTCCAGGTTTATTACTGATTTTCCTGTGTGTTCCAGCTCCACGCTGTCTACTCTGATTTATTCCATATGTCTTAAATTGAAATATGTCATGGAGGAAGTCCATAATCCCTCTCAAGTTTCTGTTGAATACTGCTTGAATCTATGTTCTGTCTGTTGCTTTATACTACCCCCTGATAAAGACTGTATTGAAATGGTCTAAAATACCAGCTGCTTCATTCTTGTCAACTCTTGCTTTATGTCCTGATAGTCTACCTTTCAGTACTAAACATTATAAACCCATACTGTGGCTTGTATATAACATCCAAAAGAGACAAGAAACATTATGAAATGCTTATAGCTAAGCTGTGTTTATCATCATGCTAACATCAGTGTTGCAATTACCTAACTGTGATTGCATCTGCAAATGTTAAATGGTGCAGCTGCCCTGCTACCCTGCTTTATACCACTCCAGATTCACTCCTGGGGTAATAATGGGACAAGAACTGTGACATCTCTACTGTATACAAGGAATGTAGACATCTCTACTGTTTCTGGACTGTATGAATTCACTGTTATGCTGGTAGAAAAATAATCCTTTCTGCAGTCCCTTGTTTGAAAAAGAAAAAAATTGCTCCCTACATTATTGTAAAGCTGAATTGACTAAGCTATTTTTAAAACTAGATTTAAAAACCAGCCTTGCTAATATATTAAGCTATTGTATGCCCTGTTAAATGGGCACATAAAAATGTATTTTTCCATCCGGATATGACCTACAGAGAACATTAAGGTTTCCCTAGCTTTAAATGTCCTGAAATGGTTTGTAAAGGATCTTTTTTCTTTTCTTTTTTCTTTTCTTTTCTTTTCTTTTCTTTTCTTTTCTTTTCTTTTCTTTTCTTTTCTTTTCTTTTCTTTTCTTTTCTTTTCTTTTCTTTTCTTTTCTTTTCTTTTCTTTTCTTTTCTTTCTCTTCTCTTCTCTTCTCTTCTCTTCTCTTCTCTTCTCTTCTCTTCTCTTCTCTTCTCTTCTCTTCTCTTCTCTTCTCTTCTCTTTTTTTTCTTTTCCCTTGGGTGTTTTGGGGGTTTTGGGAGGTTGGGGGTGGGGGTGGGGGGTGTTATTTTTGTTTTTTGTTTTTTTGTGTTTATTTTAGGGAGAGAAGGGCTATAGTTCTCGCATTAAAAAATGCTTATAGGATTGCATTCCTCTATTTGCATTCTCATTTATTCAGGCTATGTGTCCAGACTGACAGCTGGCAAGGGTAAAATGCAAGACACAGCGCTTTCTCAGGGACTGGCCCACGAATGGGGAATGAATCAAGGGCCTTAATAAGACACAACACTTTCTCTTCTCAGTGTCAGAGCCATAACTTTGACTTTCCCTTTTCTAACAGAAACACTACACCTCATACATTATTTCCCGGGGACAAAATGAGAAAAATTAGGACTGGAGGGATGATACTCCAGTTGTTTAAAGCATAACCAAGCTTGTTGCAGGTGCCCTAGGAATGAGAGTGGGAAGGTGATGTATTTAGAATAGACTAGAACACAAACCACAAATATACCTGTTCAAAATTCCCACCATTAGAAGAAGAAACATCGTATTTAAACACTAGATGCAGATGAAAATAACCCTCATCAATCACCTCATTGAAACTTATACTAAACTAGGCTTTATAGTAGTAGATGTCTGAATTTGTCCGAAAAGATAGTTAATAGAGATTATAATATTATCAAGGAATATCCTGTATTTAATTTTATTCTGAGTTCTTTTGTCTCTTCTATGTATTTATAAATTTTGTTTCCTTTTTGAGGATGATTTATAGACTATTGAAATCTATTATCATCACACTTTTATAATTTTTCTCTTGGAATGCTTAAGAAACATACCAATAATAAAGATGAGAATAAATGTCATGAGTTGGTGGGAAAGGTCTTTTTATCTGGCACTGAATTTCAGATGGCCACGACACTTCTCTTAGCGCTCCATATTACATCTATTTTAAATGCAGTGCACATGCAGAAGCAATGAATGAAAGACTGTTTTAAATGGATTCCTGAAAAACAAATGACTTTGGGGGAAAGCAAGAAATCCCTCAGTAACTTACCATGCTTCATAAGAAATAAATCCAGATAAAATCTTCCTGCTATGGTTATTATGGTCTTTATGTTTGTTTTTTTTCATTTCAATAAATTGTAAATGATGATCAGTTTATAAAAATTTAGGAGTAGGTTAAACAAATGAAAAAAGTGAACCACAGACTGATGCATAATAGTGAGTGTTGGTATTTGCTTAGGGACTCGTAGCCCATTTATCAATCCTGATCAATTTACTGATCCTAGAATCCATATCTACTTTCTACAGTTTCTTTTCAGTATATATAGAAAGATGAACAGAAACCCACAGTCAACTGCACTCACACTTAAACTTGGTGTTACAGGTTATTGAACTGGATGTGGACATCGGTCTGTTAGAAAGATCAAACTACAATCATATTCAGCATTCTGTAGCAAGTTCTGCTCACCAAAAAGGGACATTTTTTTTAATTTGTGGTCTTTTCCACTGGAAATTAGGAATGCAGTTTTAAACAGTAAGTGCAAAATGGCCGCACTTTGGGACCCCATCTCTGAGTTTAGCCAGTAAGTGAAGAGAGGTTTTAAAAAAAAGCATATAATACTTTTGCAAGTACTCAGTAATCTAATGAGGGGTTCTTCTTGATTCTTTGTTCCTTTTCTAGCAACTTATGCCATTTCATTTGCCTTCTGACTCCTGCTAGACTGTAAATTGATGTCCTGTAAAAAGCATCCTCAGTGATCCCACAATCAATTATTTTGCTCCTGGTAGTAATGTACATTATTTCATAGTCATTCAAACTGAATTTCTCTGCTTTTTTTTATCACCTAGTTTCTCAGTATCTTAAGAATCACTTGTGACTTCTTTGAAGCTAAGTTTTAATCAGCTTGACTACTTTGATATCAGCTGACAACTGCTTTATTCAATACTTTCCCTTTCTCTACATTAGTTATGAATATTGGTAGTAAATACATTAAATATTTCCATCTATTTTATGTAATGTGTATGTATTAATCAACATTAATAATTTAATTTTGCACTTTATAAATAATTAATATTTATCAAAAGGAGAACCATAAATGGAAAAGTTTGAATTCTATATAACAAATATCAGCAGTTTTGAGAATGCTTTCCTGAAAAATGTCTATAACATGTAGTAATCTTTTCCTATGTATTTTTCACAGTAGGGATGCTTTATCAAAGTGTTATGTACCATTGCAAGGTATACCAGGGGTGGCAGTTACAAAATGGTATTTTCATGGGGTTTTACAACTGACTGTGGCTTTTTGTGAATCAGTTATTTTGATAAATATACACATATATTAGTGTATGTGATACCTGACACATTATTCATCAGAATGGTTCTTGAAATCCTCTTTCCAAGAATATAAAGAGACTGTAGCTCATAGAGGAAATTGCATCTGATATGGTGACAAAAGAAGAAAATAAAGAGGTCTCAATGACTATTTCATGACATTGTTCTTCATTTGTAGGGCAACAGCACTAAACTGCATGAGTGTGTTATCGAACGACTGGTCTAATTCTGTATGTTTGTGAGTTGTTGCCTGAGAGGTTGGCTGGAGGTGACCCTTGAAAGCATACAGTTTAATTGTGAAGGATTAATAAAACCTGGTGTATGCTGCAAAAGACTCCTTCTCTGCAGCTTCTAAAATCAGCTTTTATTATCTAGGCCTGTAGCTGGTGAGGAAAAGTGATGGGGAAAAGGGAATCATTAATCCTCTCTCTCTCTCCAGAATTCCTCCTGGTTTTGAAAGTATGAATGTGAACATTTTCCTTTGTTGTTGTTATTACCACTACTATTACTTACAGTAAGCAGTGACAGTATATTCCCCTCCACAAAACAAGGAAAGAACCAAGGAAGCACTCATGCTCCTAAGAACTGCAGTTCTTCCCTCAAGTGGTGCCTTTTTCCCTCAGATTGAAATAACTTTATTCTCATCCACTACCTTGATTTCATTAGAACTTCTGGTAAGGTTATATTCTCCTCCATCTGTGCAAGGATTCCACAGTCTGGCTGTCACTTTGCCCAGTACCGTTGGATAGCATCACAGACTTTGCAACTGGGAAAATTTAATACATTTTTCTGGTGCAAGCAAGACAATCTATCATCTCGTGCATTTTTCTCAGCTGTACTTCTTATTAATAATAAGTACTGATTAATACTATAACATTTAATGAATATCGAGTTTATTTTAATACTGTTGTCCCTCCTCTGAGAGACTAGACTCCAAAGCAGACAAATGTAGGATATGGAAAGAGACATAGAAATGGGTAAGGCAGGATAGGAGATAAGATTTAGTCGAGCAAGATCATCACTGTTTAACAAAAAATCGTAAGGCACTGTATAGTTTTTTCAACATCTTGAGTTACACAGGCTGGAAAAATTCAGGCTGTTACAATCTTTTGTCCACATATTTGTGCACAAGGAACTGCAGCTCTGCAAAATGACACTAATTAGCTGAAGATTGTTAAGGAGAAAGGGCTTCCCATCCACCAGGGAAAGGCATAGCACAGCAGCCTGAGCATTGCCAAGACCCAGCGCACTGCTGCTCAGTAGTACTGATGAGTTTTATTAGTTTACAGTATCTAGCTGTGTTTTTATGGTTTGTGAAATGAATGAATAGTATTTAAACTGCACTTTAACATAACAAGATACCACTGTTCTTCTAGTTTGCTTTCCAGGAAAAAATTCTCAGATGTTGCCCAGTAAGAAGTTTTGTTTGTTTTCTGTGGGCTACATCCCAGTTTCTTGGACAGTGCTTCTTATCACTAATATAGAAGAAGTGTAATAAATGGGGTCATTCACATTATTGTTAGTGATGGACAACAGTCAAAACCTCCAGAGGTTTGTATCAGCTTGGACAAGCACTGATAAATCTGGACTTTCTAAACTCCAGGAGGCTCCTTTTACCATCTCTTTAACACTCCACTTCATTGTAAGCTTCTATCAAGAAGCTCTCAAAGTCTGTTTGTTTTTATACTCTTTGCCTCACTGGCCTCAACTTGTTTTCACTCTATGGCAGATAGATTTTGGTTTCAATTGTGGGGCACTGGTGCAAGGCAGCTCTGTTTCAGATTCATGAGTATCAGTATTTATACAGTTACAAGACCACTACTCAGCCTTAAGGCTCCAGTACATGCCAATGGAAAGGGTAACTACAAAACAATGATGAAAACCTGGCTCTGCTTACCTAAAACAGTTACTTGGAACAGCATGGGAAAAGTTGACTTCTTGTCTTCAGTGGACCAAGAAAGCATTGTACAGTAAATTGCTCTCTGCTTTCATTTGAGTGGCAAAGTGTCATATACAGAAGTCACACATTGTTATATTTAAATATTTTTTAAATATTACACATTGTTATTTTTCTTTAAATGCATTGATAACTAGTCATAAACTAGTTGTTTTTCTGGCTACTGTTTTTAGCCTCTCTTATGCATGCTTAAGAACTTTTAACAAGTTAAGTTCCTGTTTCCTCAAAGTTGTGTGGCACTTTTACTTCTTTTTTAACCAACTTCGTGTGACTTAGAACAGAAGGCTACTCTTTCTGATTTGATCTTTCTGACTGAAAAGTCATTAAACCTATCCAAAAGACCATCCTAATGATGTCATTTCAGAGCCTGCCTGAGGTAAAAGAAGGTGAGATGCAGACAACCCCCTCACTTGTCATGTTATTTAAGGAGCTTTGGATTTTCCTGAGTATGCAAAACTTCCACTTGTTTATGTATTCAGCAGATTCCAGAAAACCTTCCCCCTTGATTTTAGGAAGAAATTTCTTGTGGATGTGAGAAATTTAACTCATACCATTTCTTCATTTGGAAGGCATAACATACTGTAACTATTAATAATTGCCACTCAGATTCCTGAATATATTTGTATCATTGGAATGCTGGACCTTGAAATAGCAACACAGGCTCACATGCATACACACTAGGCTCCCAAAGACAACATTTTCAAAAGAAAGCAGTATCCATAAAATTTGAAGTGGTAATTCACTGAGTTTAAATGATGAAGTAAATAATTAGCAGCCTTCTACTGAATATGCTTGTTGGTAGATTATAAAATTCATTGTAATTGTTAAAATTTTCCCATCCCACACTGGAGAATCTAAAAATCTAAGCCAAATAAAACAGTTCATAACTCATCAAAATTACCTGCATTTCCTCTACTTTCCCACTTAGCTTCATTTGCTTGCTAAATCCTTTACCAGTAGAAAGTTGTTTACATTTGAAATACATACTCCATTCAGGCTAAATGTCTGGTAAATCTTCCTCTCTAAAAACAATCAGAAGAACCCAAATAAAAAAAAAAAAACCCTTACTGTTTAAAATACCTCCAGAAAATAAAACTCTTATCAAAATATTTCTGTTATTAGTCATGGATTTATATATGATTAATGACTTGGCAGTATTAGGTTTACGGTTGGACTTGATGATCTTAAGGCTCTTTTTCAACCTAAATGGTTCTAAGATTTTATATTTTCAGAAAAAAAGGGACTGTTTTCAGTATAGACTTTTTCCTGCAATGTGTTCTTCCTTTCTTGTTGCAAAAATTTTGACATTTACTGTTGCTTCATAAGGCACAGAGTGGATACATTGATTTTTTGAGCCCTCTGAGACATACACTTTCAAATCACTGGCTAAAAGGAAAGGAAAGTAAATGTAAATTCTCTGTTCCGGCAAGGTGCGATAGTTTTGCAAACCACCAGAATGCAATTTTAGGTGTGCATGTAACCAAAGAAACAGGTAGTCCTGAGTAATAATTCTTCTATTAGTAACCTACTGCCTCCTTTTGGAAATCACTTAAAAGAAGTATGTTCAGCGATAATTCCACCTGTGCATAGCACAGCATTTGTTTTGCAAACAAGTCTTTTGCCATTAAGAGCTAATCCACCCTGCCTGATTATTGTTCCACTGGGACATTGATCCTGTAAACCCTTGCAGTGTGCGCAGTGGGAAGCACGATTTTGCCAACTGCAGCTCCTTTCCCCACAAGGTCCGGAAGGATTGGTGCAGGTCTATGGGATCCATCACTTGATGGCAGACTAGCCTGAGCTTGTGCTCCACCAACCTCACCTTGTAGCCTAACACCTCAGCTTTTTATTTTACACTTTCAGAGCAACGAAGCAGCTGCGGAGTGCCAAGAGTTTCTCTCCTCTCACTGCAGAAAGTCACTTCCATAATTCAATCTTACATGTGAGTACACTTATTTAAGGCTTGAGCTCAGGGCAGTTGGAGGTTATTGATGCTGTATGTTTTGATAGAAAGGAGGCTCTCTGGCCCTAGGACAAGAGTCCTACGCATGCATGTGCTACGCTCCACACCTGCACGTCAGGGACCTTGGCTCTCGGCCTCTCATCGTCACTGCAGTAACCAGCAGCACTCTTGCAAACACTGCATAACAATGAGTCCCTCATGGCAGCTGAGCAGCCGGAGGAGATGAATTCTGAACAAAGATCACCTCAAATTGCCATAAAAATGCAGGAAGAGAAACAGAGAACACCTAAGATACTCTCTGAGACGTGTTCCTCACCAGTGCAATCTCTCAAGCTATCACATTGTATTTTTGTGATGCATTTGGGAGAAGCAACTAATTAGGCATAGGCATAGGCTGAATTGCACTTATTAGTCACAGGCTTATACAAACCTTCTGGGGAGGCAGCTGCTCACTGTTTTAGGGTGCTTTCATTTGGTTCTTCTCTGTGGGAAAAGCATGAGACAGAGGGCAGACCTTCATCATCTTGTTTTTCTGGGATCACTTTAATTGCAAGCACTCCGGAGTTCAGAAGCAGAGACTAGGAACAGGAAATTGTAGCTGGACTGGCAGAAAAAGACACAGCCACATTCTGGCACCTAGTCTATACATATGTGCTGGAGAAATGCATACCTTTGAAGATGAACTCCATGTGCTATTTTAGAATGTTTATACATGAAAAACCAGTTTCAACACTGGCTTTGGTACCTCTCAAATAAATGAGACAGGAAAGTAAAACACTACTGTTTCACAAGCTAACTAATCTGATCCTGATTCTAGGCACTGCAATATATTTATAATACTTCACAACGTATGGTGTCTAGAGGAAATGCTACTTTCTTTCAACAGTCTGGCAAATGTGTTTTGAGATAGTCTAATGACAGGAATGATTCAAGGGTTTCCACTCGTTTCCTCCTGTACATGGGTAATCTGGACACAAGTGCTTTTAAATGGCATTTTCAAAACTTTCCATGAGATAATGGTGGTTCTTGCGGGATTTACTTCAAAGCAAAACAGATATCTCGATCCTCTCTCATACATCTAAAGGCACCACACCTTTGAGTCAGACATGATATTCTTCACTGTGTGCTCCATGCATCAGAGTTCAGTGGAATAATTTACCTTTCTAATGCAAAGAAATTATGGGAATTGTAAGGGTTTTGAACGAACATGTTGCACTTGTATCTAAATAAGTGTAATATTTCCTTTTATTGATCCCTCATGTGTTGGCTGCTGTGGGAAGTGACAGTGTATCAGCACACAAGAACAATCATCGGGCATAGCTGGGATAAATGCTATTGTCGCCTGACTTAGCTGAATTCATATAAAGGCATTTTGGCTGGTAGCTTCTAACAGCTGGCCCCATTACAATTAGAATTTGTTAGCACTGTTGGTGGTGTATTGTCTATTTTTAAGCCCCTGGTTTTCTTGCTGGAATGTCTGAAAGGTGTTAGCATGTTGTACT